>NW_024353787.1:2238084-2869608 GCF_902729225.1 Pteropus medius
CACACACACAGCAGGAACCTCTTAAGCCAGCAGAGCTGAAGCCCAACCATTAGCACTAATTAGCACACTTGTTGAGAAAGGGATTTAATTAACTCTCTGCTGGGGCTCAGAGAAGCCGGGCCCAGGGCAAGCCGGGCCCAGGGCAAGGCTTGCTGAAGCTGGGCCTCTCTCTCCTTACTCACGTGGCTTTTCAGGTGTGGGTGAAGGGCCTCCAGTGAGGGAGTGGAGGCGGTCACATGTCTGGACACCCAGATATATAATGACACCTTTCATATACATTCGGATGTATGCACATGTGTGCATGGATATACACTGAAGTATTCCCACATGTATGTGACCCCAAACTTAAAAACAGATGATAGATAGCCGGTTAGATGATAGATAGATAGATAGATAGATAGATAGATAGATAGATAGATAGATAACAAATAGATGGAAGCATAGCTAATGCATTGATGGATAGATAATAGGTAGATTTATGGAGGATGGATGGATAAAAGGGTGGGTGAATAGACAGATGAATAGATAGATAATAAATGGATGGATGGATGGATGGATAGATAATGCATGGGTAAACAGATAATGGATGGTGGATAGAGAGAGATAGAGATAGAGACAGAGATAAAATGAGAGAGAGATGTGAGTGGGTAGGTAAATGGTGGATGGGTGAACGCACAAAAAGAGTTATGTGCAGTCACATAGACAAGGAACACTTGTAGCTATGTACTATACACAGTCCTACACGGGGACATACATTATAATCACTTCCATTCTCACTTATGTGCCCATTTTCTCTCCTCTCCCTCTCTTCCTCCCTTTCTCTTTCCAAGAAAGGAGGACTTATAGTTTGGGTTAAGAAATGAGCTCTAGAAGTCAACTACATGGATTTGCACAGTTCTGCCACTTTCTAGCTATGTGAACTTGGACAAGTTCCTTAAGCTCTCTGTGCCCATGTTTCCTCTATAAGATGGAGACAATGGTACATGGCAAACAGGGTTGGCATGAGGATAAAGATGAAAAGTGCTTGGAAGAGTACCTGATACATAGTAAAGGTTCAATACACCATAGCTATTATCACTGAGGTGGTATTTCTCCTCCAGGGAACAATATGAAAGTCCTAGGAATATCCAGAACAGGCCCATGTCCCCAAGGAAGAAAGTTGAGGGCCTCTGGCTCCACCTCTGTTTCCCTCTCAAGCTCCTTAACACACATACACACCCTGGAGACCAGGTCCCACACAGAGCCCCAAGGGCGGGAAGGAGGTCCCTTGGGGATCCCACGTGTGCAAAGATGGGCTAAGCCAGGCCCTGAGCAATGAGCCAGGAAGAGCCAGCCTCCAGGGTCCCCTGAGCCCCTAGGCCCAAACAATGATATATATTTTCAATTTTCTCAAAAATTATATATTTTTTTCCTCCAGACGTTCATCTTGTGCTTTTTGACCAGGATAAACTGAAAAATAATAGAATCCAGATGGAAAAGAGATAGTCATTCGTCCTGCACAGATTGCAGTGCTGGCACGAGCCCCCTGACTCATGGAGGTGGGGGCAGGGGGCCTAGAGAACAGTGGTCAGGCCTGAGCAGGAAGAGGGATTGGGCAGAGCGCATCTCGCAGCCCCCCTGGGACTCTGCAGCCCTGCTGGCCTCCTCACAGCCTGGTGGCATGCAAAGAGCTGGGGTGTGGAGCTGGGACACTAGGGTCTTACCTCACTGTGTGACCTTAACTAACTCATCTCCCTCTTGGAGACTCATTTTCCTTACTCGCAAAATGGGGATAATAATTCCTCAGTTGTCTACCCAAAAAGAAGATGGGAGATTTAAATGAACTGTGTTTGAGAGGGCTTCATGAAACGTGACTCCCGCCCACACGGGCAGCATCTGTATCCTGAAGGGCCCTGGCTTCCCGCACCCACACTCCCAGGGCTCTGGGCCTCAGGGCTGGGTCTAACAAGTGTGCTTCCTTGTCTCTTTATCCTGTCAAGTCTCCTGACTCTGGTACATCCCATCCCCAGACCCTCAAACTCCGTTGGATAGATTCCCATAGCTCCGGCAAGCTGAGTCGTTTAGAAAGACTGCTAAGAGGGTCCCTTTTGTTCTGAAAGACTATCAAAGGAGGCAGTAGATCTATGTTAGTGCCCACTTCTTTGGGAAGTCCTTCCTAATGTCTAACTCCAATCCGCTCTGCTGCAATGAACTTGCTTACTCTTTTTGTGATCCCAACAGGATCAAAGCCTGGTCAACCACAGTCTATCATTTTCTGCCAAACGAAGTCTTTCTTTTCTGATGCTCCCTTCATGGAGACAAGGCTAATTAATGAATAAAAAAGACATCGAAGTTTGGAGTTTAAGTACCAGCTCTGACACTTAAGGCTGTGCGACCTTGGACAAGTTACCTAACTTTCCTGAGCCCTGATCTCTGTAGGGCTCAGAATCGTGCCTTGCCTGCTTCGAAGACTGCTGTGAGGAGATGCAGAAGGCCTGGGTAGACTGAGGTGATCCCTACAGATGTGAAGGATGCCTGGCTCCGGGAGCCGGCCCCTTCTCCAGCACAGCCAGCTCCAGTGTCCCTGCCAAGGGAGAGACTTTACCTCCCCGGAGAAGGAGGGAGATGATTTGAAGGAGAGGTGAGGAGCTGCTCCCCCTCTGCCCAGAGTAATTGGTGGTGATCCCGCAGCCAAGCCCACATCGCCTCACTCCCGGCCGTGGCTCTTCTCATGGCTCAATTGTAAAACATGATTTTAATAACCCTGACAGGAGGGGATCATTTTTCTTTTGTCACTTAACTCAGATTCTGTTGGAGAGAGACAGACATGAAAAGAGAGAAAGACAAGCTGACAGAGTGGCAGGGACCAACAAAGAGCGAGAACGAGGGACAGAGAGTCGGGAAGGAGCGGCGTCTGGATAACTGAGTTGGGGACGAGGGAGAAGGGCAGCAAGGGAGCAGCGGGGTGAGGGAGGAGCAGGACGGGAGAGCAGAGGTTCTCCCTGTGGCTCCCCCGTCCTGACCCCCACCCCCTGCACTGACAGCCAACGTGGAGTAATCAGGACAAGACAGCCCCTGACCAGGCAGGCCCAGGCTTCTCTCTCAGCTGTCCCATCTGTCTCATCTTAGGGCCTCGTGCGGATGGTCAAAGTGCCCCAGGACCGGGGCGGAGGAAGGTGAAAGGAAAATTCCTGATTTAGGGCCCTATGCTTAAGAGCAGTAACTCCTCCAGTACGGGGCTACAGTCCAGGGCAGGGGTAAGAACACAGGTGTGTGTCAGACAGACCGCAGGCCCAGCTCTGTCACATGCTGGTTGAGTGGTCTTGCTGGCCTTCCCTGACCTTGGTGTTCTCATCTGTACAGTGAGTACCTACTTCACACACTTGTGTGGTGAATACATGAGCTGATGTGTGTGCCAGGACAATTCAGTGCACGGCACATAGAAGTAAGTGGTAAATGAAATGCCCAGGACACAGAGAACAGGCAGCCTGGGCCGTGGAGAGGCCTCCTAGAACGGCAAAGAGCTGGAACAAGGGGCATCCATGAACTTGTGTTGAGATTTCTGCCAGCCCTGGGAGACATCCCACCCCACCAGAAACCACCAGCAGAGGCAGGAAGAAAGGCACAAAGGAGTCATGGGACCCTCCAGGGCAGCAGCTGAGGCCCCAGCACGTTCAAAACCAAAATGCACAGAGAAGACCTGCCGTGGACAAAGCTAGGGACACAGTGCCACCTACCGGCCATTAGGGAAAAGATACAAGAAATCTGCTGGAGAGGGGAGACTGGGGCTTCCCAGCCCCCAGGAGGGCCAGCTTTGGGGGTCCTGCCCAGGAAGGTACCAGATTGGGTCCCTGGTCCTTCTCCTTGCCTCAGGGCCCACCCATATCTCCTGGGAAGGCCCAGAAAAAAAAGGTAGTGACCAGGCTGATGGGGCAGGCACTACTCTCCAAATTGAGCATTACAGAAATGGCAAGCCCGAGGGTCTGCCTTGCCCCATCCCTCCATCGTGGAAAGGAACATCCCTCTATCCTGGAAAGAAACATCTTCTTCAATTCAAATCTGCAAGACTTAGCTGTAGACTGAGGATCTCAGTGAAGAGGGGGTCCATTTCCTGACCTGGGGAGCCACAGTCTGGTTGGGGTAAAGGGGCTGAAAGTAGAGGTCTACAGGTGAGGAGCCTGGGCTGTGGGGGAGCATAGGGTGCAGTTGGGGGTTTTGAAAGCAAGAGGAACCCCATGATGACTGTTATTAACTCATGAGACTCGGTTCCTCTGAGGGTCAGGCTCGTGGACAGGGTTATTCCCAGCTCTGCCCACTGATGGTAAATGTCATCCCCTCTATGGGCCTCTGCGTTTCTCCATCTGTGAAATGGGACAGGAACAGGGGATCCAGGTGTGTCCTGAGCCCAGACCCACAGCCCAATGGTGCTACCTCAAATTTCTGCTTTCTCATGTCCAGGAGGAAGCCCTGCTTCTCTGAGACCTGCGGCTGATTCCTCTTTCCCAGGAATGGCGGGCAAGCTCAGCTGTGAGCGCAGGACCTTAGAAGGAAGAGGGTGCAGTGATATCCAGGCCAGGGTTAGAGCAGGGCTGGGGGGAACTAACCAGCATAACCTCAGGTCAGGAAGCCAGCGGGCTCTGGTCTCTGTGACTGAGGAGCACCGGTCGGGGTATCCCAGGACCCTGGCCAGGACCAGCCTGAAGGACAGGCCTGTGGCCAGCTGAGGCCTTTGTCCGCAGGCTTGGACTTACATAGGAGTCCTGGCCCTTATGGCACTTGGGCCCCAAAGCTCTAAGGACTCCTCCACACCCTTCCACCCAATGTGGGGCTCCTCTGGTCCCTCCACCTTGCCCCCAGCAGCCTGGAGGCGGACAGCACACTGACCTGCCAAAGAACCCACGCGTTCCTTCTCTCTCCCAGGAGCCTTCTCTGAACCAGAGCGCGCTTTGCCCTCGGAAAGCCCCCATAACATGTGGCCGCCTATGTCACATTTGGGGTCATCATTATTTCCTTCTCCCACTGAAGAGAAAGTGTCCTGTGTCTTGTGCCCCTGGTCACCTCTGGTCAGTGTCCAAGTCCTCTTGATTGTCCTTCCTTAAAATCTCTCAAGTGTATGCTTTTCTCTTACTCCCATGACCTAGGCCACCAACAACATTCTCTGCACGGCGTCCCCTGCCTTACCTACACCCTGAGAGCAAGCGGTACATTCCAACCCATGTGCCCCCTCTCCAGCCGCCAAGGACAGCTCCAGGAGCTTCTCTACCCGCTGGGGACAGCCCAGCCTGGAGGACGCAGGAGCAGCAGTGTGATCTTCCCCTCACCTGGGAGCAGAGCACAAAAACGAGGCACCTCGGACACACTGCTGGAGTTGAATCTCAAGTCCCAGGCATTGGCAGGATGCCCCAGCAGCCCAAGAGCAATGCACCGAGGATGATGACCACTACCAAACCACTGTCAGGAGTCAGGCAGGGGTCCCAGCCCCAAGATCCAGCCCCCGACCCCACTTTCCCCACCAGCCTCTCTCCTCCAGTGTTTCCCTGGGTCCGTCCCACATCTGTTTGCCCTGAAGGCTGTGTGTGTGTGTTCCAGGACTCTGGAACAGTAAGAGGAATTCATGGGAAACTGAAAGGCAGGAGGAATGGAGAAGCCAGGCATTTCTCAGCAGCCCTCCCACCTCGGGAGGCATCTCTGAAACCGCTGCATCTCCTTCCATGGCTCCAGCTCGGGGCTGGCAGGCCCACACGGGGCCCACTCAGCCCTGTGTTCCAGGAACCCTACTCCTGTCTGTGTCTCTCCTGCCGAAGAGTGGTAATGGCTTCCAGCTGTTAATGGTCTCTTCGTTTGCCTCACTGTTCCCTGGTTGACTAGCCAGCCCCTTCTATTAGCAGTGGAGCCAATCTCCTGCATTAAATTCCCTCTACTTAAATACTTAAATATTTAAATACGATGGTTTCCATTTTCCTGGGTTGGCCCTTCTCTCTGTAGGGCTGCCCCACAAAAAGCCCTGGTTCTGCTTCTTATCTCCCACAACAGTGCTGGATGGAGGAGCTTCAGAGACCATCAGAAACCCCCACCATGCCCAGCCCTCCCAACACGTATGTATGCACACACACACACACACACACACACACACACTCACTCACTCTCTCTCTCTCCCCCTCCCTCCCTCCCTGAGTACAGAGGAGGAGCCAACCCTTAGAAACACAAAGGGACCTAGCCCTCCACTGAGGAGAAGAGATGCTTTTCATTTCTTCCTGCTGACTCACCCTCCTGGCCAGGACAGGTGGAAGGGCTTCAGAAAAGAAGAAAAAAAAAATGCTTTCAATCTGCCAGGCCATCTGCAGGTACAACTGTGTGGAATGACCTGCCCTCCCTCAGCTTCCCAGTCCACCTGAGTAATTCTGCTCAAAAGAGAGCAAAATTAGGTGCCCCACCTAAGAAGTCACAGCCCCCACATCAGAACCCTGACTCTCGCTGGCCTAGCCTCACCTCTCATTTCCTAGAGGGTTGGGTTCATAGCCCTCAGGTTCTACCTAAGGGTGCCCCATTATCTGCCATCATGGTCTCCATCCACCTTGAAGCAATCTGTCACTTTTCCGTGGCTCATGCATCTGCCCCTTGAACACAGGCAAAATTCTCTCTCTACCATGAGATAAAGGGCAGCTTCCAGCACAGGGCCTCTTTATGCTTCCTTGGCAGCCCCAGGTCTGAGGCAACACTCATGCCCCTTCTTGCAGTGACTGGCATCACCCAAGGCTCGCCCTGTTAAGGTTTCAGCAAAGGGCACTCACAGTCAGCTTGCTCAATCCCTTACCACTGAGGTTGGCAGCCCTGACATGACACCACGGTCAAGTGTAAGGGAGCAGAAGAGGAATCCCACAACAGCAGCCCCACGTGGCTGACAGATGATGGATAGGGTAGGGTAGGGTAGGGTAGAGTAGAGTAGGGTAGGATAGGATAGGGGCTGAGCACACAAACCTTAAAGCCTAAATTCTCACCCTGGCTCAGCCACTTTCTGGGAAACCTCAAGTTGGTTACTTAACCTCTCTTGTTCATCTACAAAATAGGGATGCCACTGGTAGCTGCCTCTTCCATCTGCTATTTGGTTCCCCTCTCCTTCTGTTCAAGTCAAAATGTCCTCCACATTGGTGTCCAGGTTAAATTAACCAACACTCAGTTGGCACGTGTCTTCTCTCCCCAGATAAACCCACGTTTCAGCCTCCCTTGAAGCTAGGTGTGGCATGTCACTATGCCCTGGCTCTGAAATGTTGTGTGACAGCTTCTGGAACCTTACTTAAAAGAAAGATGGAGCTTGCCTTTTGCACCCCTGCTTTATCCCATCCTGCAAACTTTCCTAAAACATGGATTTGCCATTTTAGGCCATGAGGATGAGGGTCACCCCTGGGGATGAGGATAATAAGCTGTGGGAAGCTCATGTCTATGAAATCTCCAGAGCCCCTCGCCAGCCCTGGACATGATATAGAAAGAAACTTCTCTTTTGTTTCAGCTCCTAAACACATACATTTTCCCAGTTGCCACAGAGGTGGAAACGATGGCCTTGGATGTAAGCATTCTAGCTGGAGAAGCATTTCTCGCCATGAGCAATCTTCAAAAATCTCCCAATTTAAGTCATTTTCATTAGGGAACCCACATGCTGACATGCTGATGGATACTTCCCTCACATCAATGATGTCACCTGGCAGGACATGCCTGGGAGTTGCAAGCAATCCATCAATCCCAACCAAAAGGTTTTGGCTCTACCAGACAAGAAATGTAAGGTGCTCCAGATAAGTTTCTCATGTGGGCTTCCTCCACTAGGAGTCAGATTCTCCATTTGTGCTTAACATCTGCCATCTCAGACAAGAAGAAGTGAGCCCAGCTAACTAGAGTTCTGTCCCTCTCCAGGTGGTCAAAGCCATCTTGCAGGACAGTAGTTGGGGCATCTGGATTGTTCCCACTGCCCTTGGCAGTTTTTCATGAGTGAGTTTGACCATCCCAGTCCCCACAGTAAGAAAGAAGGCCCTTGGGTTCAGTCCTGATCCTTCCAGCCAGGGCCCCTGTTCTTCTCTTTGATCAGCTCCCTGCTTCTTTCTCCCCTCAGGAGGAAGGTGGAGATGAGGGCCCAGGTACCGCATGGTGAACGGCTGCCATCCCTCACCACCTCTGAAACTCTCACTCTTTCAGGACTCCCACTGACCCTGGGGACCACTTCAGTGGCCTGTGAAAAGTCCCACAGGACAAAGCATCCTCGTTCCTGAATCTGTTTTGACATGTTTGCTGGGCTTAGAACTGAGCCCGGTCCCAGGATCAGTTCACATGAGCAGGCTTATCACCCTTCTATGTTTTGAGACCTCACCCATCCGGCATTCCAGTCCTCACCTGAGTGGAATCCACACTCTCCGCATTTGTCACATCCTTGCTTCTTAAACTTTTGGCTTCCCTAGAGGACAGCTCCTGTGCTCCTCCCCCAGGCATTCATAACCTTAAGGGTATCAGTGGTCATCTGGCAGGACAGTTCTGGGGGAAAGTCCCCTGTACCTCAGACTTGAGCTGTTAGTATACCTGAGCCGGGTGAGATGCTGCACACCTCTGTTACCTGGACCCATCCAAACTACCATGAACATGCAGATCTTGCTGTAGCCCCTTATCCTGCCCATTAGCATCCCCCAACTCTTGAGAGTGTCCAGAGGAAGCACCTATGACACAGTGGGCGCAGGTGCCCCACAAAAGGCCCTGGAAGTTGTGACATGGTGAGGCAGCCTCAGGCAACCTCACAGACAGTGGACATCTAGAGGGCGGGGGCCAGAGAACACAGTGGTGCCACGTAGTAACTCAAGCTGGTTGGCACTTTTCTGAACACCATGTAAAATCCCCTGGAGGCCTCCAGAAATAACTGGATGAGAGCTTCAGGCTTCTGGTTATCTTGGTAAACAGATGGGGACTGAAGCCGGCCAAAGACAGGTCGTGACTGTCAATGTGACTCCATTGGTACATTTCCCAGGCTGGTGCGGCCTTGGGGAAAACTCTAGATGAAGTGCTTGTGCCCAGCCACCACCACCATCGCGATTGCCTTAAAACTGCATCCTTCTTTCAAGGCGGCTCTGTTCCATTGTCCAGCCGCCTAGGCTCAAATGTTCAGTGCACCTTCAAAACTGTTTACATGTATTGGACACTTACTCTGTGGTAGACCCCATGCTAGGTAGTTTATAGGAATTACACTCATTAATCCTCATGGTGACTTTTTAAAGTAGACACAATGAAGACTCCTATTTACAGCTGAGGAAATTCAGAAAAGGTATGCAATTTGCACAAGAGCCCTGAGAGAGTGATAGGCAGAGTTAGGATTTGAATAGAGGCAGTCTGTCCGCAAAACCCCAGCTCTTCACCAGCATCCTACATGACTCAATTGATGGTCAGTTCTTCCCTTGCTCCCTCTACAACTCTTGTTGCTGCTGCTGCTACTACTTTCATAATTTTAAAACCCACATATGCTTCATCTTTTCCCCAAAAAGACGTGAAAATGCTTTACAATGAGAAAGATTAATTCATTCAACAGATTCATATTGCTCAGGGGAAAAAACATCAATCTGAAGGGTTGCTATAGTTGCTGTGATTGATCCTGAAATTTAGTTTTGAGCTTCCTGGCAGCCAAGGCAAAAAATGAAACACTAAGTTCTGACACTCTTACTATCAGAAAGGAGGAAGCAGATCATTTCCTCCACAGGGACAAATATTTCCAGGAACTAATTCTGAAATAGGCTTCTCATACAGGGCCTCATGACACAGACATGGTGTGGCATAATAAAAATGCAATCTTCTGTATGACTTAATGGCAAGAGCAGGTAAAGGACTTACAGTGTAAACAGAGGGGGTACCAAGCAATCTTGGACACAACAGACTCAGGGGCCCCAGCATGTGGATTGTCTGTAGGTTAGAGCTCAGAAAAGCTAGAATTTTCCCCATGTGTCTCAGCTCTTGCTGGGTTTTGTCTTTTGAAAACAGAATGCTATGGTTCATTTTCTGATGGGTCCCAAAGTACTACCTTTCGGGTGGGGGTGAAGGTGAGGGTGAAACAAAGCCCCAGGCTACGGAAACTAGAGATGCCCAAGAAGGGTAGTTCTATTCTAAAAGTTGAGATCATGCACATATTCGCTTAGATATTTATTGTGTCTTTTCTGTGCCAGGTTTTGCACTAAGTGGAGTAGAAACCAACGAAATAAATAACACAAGGTTCCTAACCTCAAGAAATTAACAGAATCATTAACAGCGAAACTTACCCTTTTTTTTTGAGAACCTACTCTGAGTCAAGCACTAAGCTGGGTGTTTTGCATATAGCATCTCATTTGATATTTCTAATAAACCTTTACAATAAATATTATTATTGCTAACCACAGCACAGGACTAGACAGAACCTGAACCCCACAGTACTGGGCCCCACAGTGGCACACACCGAACAAGAAGGCCACTGTTTGTCCAATAGACCTCGTCTGGTTGGAGGAGCTTTCCTATCCAGAGTCCTAAAGGGAACCCCACATCAACAACATCGAATGGCATCCTTGTATATAAAAATGCTCCTATTTAACAAATTATTTCAGGTAAGAGTTTTCAGGGTGGGAAAGGGGGCCTCTGTTCAATTCAAAAATATTTATGGAACAATTTCTCCATGCCAGGCAGCATGGATACCCAAACAATAAGATACCATGCCTGATCTCAAGAAGCCCCAGTCTAGTAGAAAAGCATAAATGGTAACTTTCCACATGATCTGATGACTGCTAAGAGTGAAGTAAGCCCAGGGTACTTTAGAAAGACAGAGGAATCATCCCTGGAGGACAGAAGAGTCTTCCAACTTGGAGGAGGATCAGGGAAGACTTTCTTGAGGAAGTGGCACAAAAGATCAGTCTTATAAAATGAATAAGATTTATCCAGATGGTAAAAAATGGGAGTGGGGAAAACAGTTGAAAAGGAACTTCAGACAGTAAGAAGAGCTTGGGCAAAGGCAAGAAAACAGACAAATAACATGGAGTAAGAATTGGCAGAGAGAGGGTAGGATCCATAAAGAAGTTAGGAATTTCTAGAGCATACCGTTTGAGGCTAGGAGCCATGGAGATGAGATTGGAAAGACTAGCAAGATCCAAGCCTTGAGGAGCATGTACTTTACCATGAGAGCAGTGGGGATTGCTGAAAGATTTTAACCAGAGAGTGACTTGATCACATTGATGCTTTGGGAGCTTCTCTCTAGCCTCAGTATGGAGGCTGATTTAGTAGCCTGGAGACTGGAAGAGCATAAAAGTCACAAGAAATAACATAGGGAGTTGCAAGGAAAGGGGGAATTTTCTTCCAGGAACATGGTGGTTATTGGGCCCTCACGCCACAAATCAACCAGATTCTTGAAAGAAGGTATCTTTTAAAGCATTGCTAAGCATGCGGAAAGTAACGAACTTCTCCAAGCATACCAGCATCATCAGCAGACAGATGGAAATAACTGAGAGTTGACAGCTGAATGGCATAGGAGCTGTAAGAAAACAAGGGTGTGTTGCCTTGAGAGAAAATTCTACTTTCAGTAGACCAAGGATGGGCTAGAAGCAAGCAGGGGCTATCACCTTAACATTAACCCAGGGCCCTCGACAGAGGCTAAAGTGATCCCAGGTTAGTGGTGTCTCTTGACCTTTGACAAAAGCAAATAAATCCCTTCTGGAGGACAGAGTACCCAAATTAGGCACTCAGGATTCGCAAAGAATGCACATATAAACCCACAATTTTTAAAAAAATCAAATATACGAGGAGGTGAGACTGAGCGGAAACAACAAACAGTAGATTTAGACCCCTAAGCATGTCAGAAATTGTGCTTGTTATAGTTATAGTATATGATTGAAATTTTTAAAGAAAAGATAAAATCATAAGAATGAAATCATAAGAATGATCAAGTAACAAGAAATAATTAAAAAAGACTAGTCAGATCTGGAAAAGGATAAAATAGAACTTTTAAAAATAAAAATTATAACTGTTGAACGAAAACCCAATAAATGGGTTAAACAGTATATTAGACACAATCAATGAGACAAAGAGTGATCTAGAAGAAAAAGCTGAAGGAATTACACAGACTGCAGCACAGAGAGAAGCAAATGGAAAATCTGAGAGAAAAGTGAAAAGCTATGGTGGACAGAGTGAAAGTCCCAGAAAGAGAATAGAGAGAGAAAGGAGGAGAGGCAATAACTGAAGAGATAATGGCTGAGAATTTCCAGAACTGATGAAAGACATGATGCCACAGACACTGGGAGTATAATACATATCTAATGAGATAAATAAAAAGAAATCCACATCTAGTCACAGTGTGGGAAGACTGCAAAACACCAAAGACAAAAATCTTAAAAGCAGCTGCGTAGAAAAGACAAAGAAAGGATAATGAGACATCAATACACCTCTCAAAAGCAAACATGAAATCTAAAGACAGAGAATAATTTGAAAGCATTGACAGAAAATAAATGTCAACCCAGAGCTGTGAACTTAGCAAAACCGTCTTTAGAGGCTGAGAGTGAAATGGCGATTTTTTCCTCCAGAAAAATGGAAAGCTTGCCATTATGAGATAGAAGAAGGATGAAGAGGAGGAGGAGAAGAAAGAAGAGGAGGAGGAGGAGAATGAGGAGTAGAAGGAGAAGGAGAAGGAGGAGGAGAAGAAGGAGGAAGCGGAGGAGAAAGAGGAGAGAAAGGAGGAGAAGAGGAAGAAAATAGACATGTCTCTGCCATAAATTCCTAAGTAATAAGAGCACTTGGAGCATGGTTTGTTCTAATATTTGCTCTTTGACCCTGGTTTCTAACAGAGAGCTCCTAAATCCCTTGGAATTTCCTGGATGATAAGAGTTTCTTTTGTTCTAATGAAGTAACTCTGGGTGGGCTCCTGGATGGTTCCTGGATGTCAACTGGTCACCAGAAAGACCAAGCCATGATTAGAAGCTTGGAATTTTCAGCCCCATCCTCACTCTCCTAAGAAGGGAGAAGGGCTGAAAATGGAGTTAATGATCAATCATGCCTAGGTGAGGAAGCCTCTCTAAGATCCCAAATGTGCAGGGTTCAGAGAGCTTTCAGGTCTGTGAACACATCCACATATGGGGAGGGTGACACATCCCAATTCCACAGGGACAGAAGCTTCTGCACTCAGGACCCTCTCAGACCTCGCCCTATGTATCTCTTCATCTGGCTGTTCATCTGCATCCTTTATCATATCCTTTCATAAACTGGTAAACGTAAGTATGTGTTTCCTGTGTTCTATAAGCAGCTCTAGCAACTAATCAAACCTGAGGAGGGGGTCGCAGGAACCTCCGATTTTTAGCCAAGTTGGATAGAAGTTGTGAGTAAACTGGGGACCTACTATTTGTGATTGCCATCTCAAGTGGTAAGGAGGAGGGAAGTCTTGTGGGACTGAGTCCCTAACTTGTTAGATGTGACACTATCTCCAAATATAAAGTGTCAAAATTGAGTTAAATTGCAGATGGTGTCATGGAGAATAGGTTGGTGAGGGAAAAGACGTCCACACATTTGGTGACCAAAGGTGTTAGAAGTGAAGTGTTTTGTATGAATAGGAGACACAGGAGGAAGAAAGAACTGCGTCTTTCTCTATATAGGGAAGAAAACTGGGTGGTTTTTCTTATAGCCGTCAGCAAGTCTTTACTAAAGGAACCACTGAAGAACGTGCTGTAATAAAAACAGGAATTTCTCCGAAGGAAAGTCCAGTATGCAAGAAAGAATGGTGAGCAAAGAAATTGATAAGCATGTAGAAAAATCTGCATGAACATTGTATAAAATAATAACAATATGTGGGAACAGAAGGAACTAAAACACTGCATAAAAATGGTATGTAAATCTGTAAAAGATCAAAGTTAAAGAGTTCAAATGTCATATTGTTTAGGAAGGGGTTTTATGCAGGATCGAATTTCAAAAGCAACCACTAGAAATACAGGAGTATATAAATTCCAAATCAATAAAAAGGATAAGAAAAGATAGAATAAGAAAAGAAACAGACTCAGTAAATCCAAGGTAGGGAGAAGCAAGAAAAGAGAGAGAGAAGGCATAAGGGGGAAAAATAGAATGAAAAAGAAAACAAACGTAAGTCAAAAAAGATCAGTAATCGCAATAAACTTTAATGGATTAAAGTGCCATTTAAAAGACATAGTGTTGGATTGGATTTTTTTAATCCAGATCTTTGCTGTTTATAGTGCATGGCACATTAAAAACATAAGGAGATGGGTGGAGAGACAATACAAACACTAATCGAAAGAAAACTGGACAGCTACACTAAAATCAGAAGGTGAAAAAAACAGGCTTTATGATGACATACAGCATGATTAAGTATAAGAAAGGTCAGCACTTAAAGGTTAAATGTTCACTTTTCTTAGAAGACGCAACAATCCTAAATCTGCATATACCTAATAAAATAGCCTCAAAAATTAGAAAACAAAAACTGATAGAACTGCAGAGGGAAACAGAAAAGCCCATAGGGGTAGATTTGAATACTCAACTCTCCATTACTGGTAAGTCAAGTAGACAGAAAATTAGTCAAAGAAGATTTGAACAATATAACAAGCTAGGTTTAATGTAAGTTTACAGAACTCTGCATCCAACAATAGAAACTAAACTTCTCAAGCACACATTTTATTAAATTATTATAATTGGTCATGTACTAAGTTATAAAGTGAGTCTTAATTCCAAAGAATCATCATCACACAGGTCGTGCTCTCTGACTACACTGCATTTGAATTAGAACTCGATAAGAAACAGATACATTTAAATTCCCATACATTTGGAAATTTCTAACTTTTCTCCTGAGTAATTCCTAAGTCAAAGATAAAATCAGAATAGAAATTTTAAAACACTTAGAGCAGAATAATGAAAATAGTACCTATCAAAACTGTGGGACAGAGCCAAAATGGCGCTTTCAGTAAAATGGAGTGCCTTGAAAATTTATGTTAGAAAAGTTAAAAAAAAATCAAAAAATTAAGGAACTAAGCACACAA
This sequence comes from Pteropus medius, assembly GCF_902729225.1. Classification (NCBI taxonomy): domain Eukaryota; kingdom Metazoa; phylum Chordata; class Mammalia; order Chiroptera; family Pteropodidae; genus Pteropus; species Pteropus medius. Next base: position 2,253,072 of record NW_024353787.1, read on the forward strand.
CTTAAGAAGTTATAAAAATAACCACAGACTAAAGCCAAAGAAAACCCAAAATAGTAATAAATAAAGCTAAGAAGAGAAATTCATTAAATCAAAGCAAAGAGACAGCAAAAAAAAAAAAAGCAACAAAATCAAAAATTAGTTTATTGAAAAGACTAATAAAAAGACAAACCTCTGGAAAGACTGATTAAAAATTTTTTTTAAAAAGTCACCAAAATTTTGTTAAAAAAATTTAAAAGGAACATATTTACAGATCCAGAAGAGATTAGAAAGACAAAGTGAACACTGTGAACAACTCTACATCAAGGAATAAATCATTCCAATTTATACAAACTCTTACAGAGATTAGAAAAATACTGTGCACTTCCTAACCCATTCCATGAGGACAGTATAACCTTGATTCCAAAATCTAACAAAGAGAGTATGAGAAAAGAAAATTATAGGCCAATTTTACTCAAGAGCATAGAAGCAAAACGAGGTAATAACAACCTGAATCCAGCAGTGCATAAAAATGATAATATATTCTGACCAAGTTGGGTTTATCCTAAAATTGCAAGAATGTTTTAATATTATAAATCTATAAATGTTATTCATCACACTAACAAATTAATTTAGAAAACCACATTATTTTTCAATAGATACAGAAACATTTGATATGATTTAACACTTACGCATGATTTTTTAACTCTCAGCAAACTAGGAATAAAAGGGACATTTCATAAACAGTAAAGGTTACCTACCCGAGACCTTTAGAAAACTTTATTCTTAATGGGAAATATTAGCATTTTCTTTAAAATAGTGAACAAGAGAAAGATGCTCATTACCACTGTTTCTCTTCAAAGCCAAACTGGTAATCCTATCTGGTACAGTAAGACAGGAAAATGAAATAAAATATAAAGATTAGAAGGAAAGAAGTGCGCATTGTTCACAGATTATATGTTTATTTACATAGAAAACCCCAAAATCTACAAATAAAGTGTTAGAATAAGAGATTTAACAAAGTTGCCAGATTTCTTTTTTTTACCAATATTTAAGAGGAAAGGAGAAAGTTATCTTTTCCTAAGGGGAAAAAAATCAATTGCATTTAGAAGGCATAATTTTAAAATATATATTATTTAAAATTGCAACAAGACTATAGGTAATCAGGAATAAAAACGCTTTCATGGGGATAGGGAAACTCAATATTTATAACTGTCAATTCCTTTTATAAAATCAGAATAACTCCAAACAAGATCACAAAAGGATTTTTGTGGATCAAGACAAGCTAATTCTAAAATACGTCAGAATAACAAAAGCCCAAGAATAGACGCTGCCGGCAAAAGTAAATAAATGAATAAGGTGAGGGGACTTGGTCTACCAAACGTCAAGACTTACGAAGGTAAAGTGAGATAGTGCAGCATTGACACAGTGATGGTCAAATGGACCAATGGAACAGAACGGAGAGCCTCAGAACAAATACATAGAAAGTTTACACATGACACAGATAGAAGTTGCAGATCCCTGGGGAAAGAAAAAAATGTTCATTTTTTTCCTATGTCGATATCAGTGAGAAATTGCATATCCAAGTAGAAAAAAAATGAAATTGGATCCTTTCCCCCAAATCATAAATGATATCAGTCCCAGATGGATTAAAGCCTTAAATATGAAAGGCAAAACTTTTCAACTCAGAGAAGAAAATACAAGAGAATATCTTTATGACCTCAGAATAGGAAAAGCTTTCTTCAACGAGATAAAAAGCATCAACCATAAAAGAAAATATTCATAAATTCAATTACATTAACACTAAGAACTTTTCTCCACCAAGACTTCACAAAGAAAATGAAAGGACAGGCCACCAGCTGGGAGAAGTTATTTGTAATATAACCACTGATAGCCCAGTTGAAAACATAAGCTAAAGACATGAACAGGCATTTCTCAGAAGTAAAATATGAAAGACAAATCAACACATGAAAAGAAGATCAACTTCATTAATAATCAGCACAATACAAATTAAGACAACAAGAGCTACAATTTTACACCATGTTGGCAAAAATGAAGAAATCTGACACCACTGAGATTGGTAAGGATGTGGATCGACAAGGATATTTACACTCAGCTGGTGGGAATGTAAATCAGTGCAAGCCTTTTGGAAAACAAGATGGCGCCATTTGTAACTTTGAACATTTGCATATCCTACTTGCCCAGCAATTCTTCTAAAGAAACTCATGAACTTATGCATCAAGGAAGATGTACAAGAAGGTGCTGCTATGGCTTCCAGCGGGGCGGTGTGAACGCTGGCAGCTCAGCAAATGAAGCTCCTGAAATTCCAGAAAACATGGGAGATTGGCTTCCTACCACTTTGCCATCAATAGGAATGAATTCCAGAGGAACTCGATCCTCAGTTTGGGACTTTTTACTGTGAGAATTTAGCTGGCCAGGAATTTGAGTGACATTGACCTAATGGCACCTCAGCCAGGGGTGTAGCCAAATAGACACATGGAATGTGTGCTGTACTTGAACCTTCCAAAAACAGAGCCTCCAGCCTGTGACCATCTCAAGACTTGCCCTGATGGCAGCTGAAGTTTGAGTCGGACAGGCACCCGCTCGTCCCCGCCTGATTTCCTTTTCTCAGATGAGTCCTCTCAGAACTCCATTCTCTGGTCAGCAGTCAGGCTTCAGCTCAAGCGCTGCCCTCTGTTCTGTAAAGTTCTGTAAATAGTTCCTAAGTTTCTGCAAGGGGTGATCTTTGCTCTTGTCTTGAGGAATAACCTAATGGTATTTTAACAGTTATTTGAAATAAAGACTATACACAAAGACAGCCAAAAAATATAAAGCAGAAAGAAGTTCAAGAATGTCCCTAGTAGCAAAAAGAATGAAAACTATCTCAGCATCCACTAATAAAAAATGGATAAAACTAATTTTGGGTATAGCTACACGATGAACAATATAAAGATAAAAATGAATATGCTTCAATCATCCATAACAACATGGCAGAAATAGAACAGTGAAAAAGAAAAAAATGAAGTTGCAGAAGACTGCATTCAGTATGAGAGAATTTTAATGAAGTTAAAAAACAAGCAAACTAAACAATATATTTCTAACAGAAACATACATATGTGATAACTATATTTTTAAATAGAAAGGAAGTAATAAATATAAAACTCAAATAGTTGTTACCTCTGAGGGCTGAGGAGACAGGGAGGTAGAGTTTACAAGAGGATAAAAAAATGCAGATGATATTCTAGATCTGTGCTTTTCAACATGGTAACCATTAGCCACATGTGACTATTTTTATTTATATTTAAATTAATTAAAACTAAAGCAAATTTAAAATTCAGTTCCTCATGCTCGCTAGCCAAATTTCAAGTGCTAAATAGCCACATGTGGCCAGTGGCTACTCTATTGGACACCACAGATTTACAGACCATTTCCATCATCGCAGAAAGTCCTATTGGACAGCTCTATTCTAGACCAGAGGTTGGCAAACTTTTTTATAAATGGCCAGGCGGTAAACTTTTTGTCTTTGTGGAACATAAGGTCACTGTCACGACTACTCTCCTCTGCTGCTGTACTTAAAAGTAGCCACAGACAATATGTAAATGAATGGAAGTGACTGCTCCAATAAACCCTTATTTACCAAACAGACAGGAGGCCAGATTTGGCCTATGAGCCTTAGTTTGTTGACTCCTGTTCCAGATCTTAAGTTGGGTGACTGGTCAACAGATGATCATTTTATTATTATGCTTCATAATTTCAAGTATTCTTACCTATTGAATAGTACATAATACATTTTAAAATATATATATCTAGGTACAATTGATAAAATCCGAATTAAATCTGTAGATTAGATAATATTTTAACAATGTTAATGTCCTGATTTTTATCATTGTACTATGGTCAGGCAAGATAATGTCCTTGTTTTTAAATAATACACATGAAAATACTTGGGGGTGATAGAGAATCATATGTGCAACTTACTCTCAAATAGTTCAGAAAAATATTTATATTTATATATATATTTATACACACACACACACACACACACACACACACGCACACACACACGTTAGGGCCACCATAACAAATTACCACAGACTGGGTGGCTTAAACAACAGAAATTTATTTTCTCATAGTTCTGGAGGCTAGAAGTCTAAGATCAAGGTGTTGGCAGAGTTGGTTTCTTCTAAGGCCTCTGTCCTTGGCTTACAAATGGCAGGCCACAACGGATGATAGATAGATAGATGATAGATATAATTAGATAGATGATAGATAGATAGATAAATAGATAGATAGATAGACAGACAGACAGACAGACATAGATGATAGATAATATATGATACATACATGATAGCATGATAGATAGCAAATTTGGTAAAATGTTAAGGATCTGATGAAGAGTAGACAGAAGTTTTCTGAACTATTCTTGCAATTTGTCTATAAACCTGAAATGATCTCCAAATTAAGAGCTTAAAAACACACACATATATATATATAGTTACATACACTTATAATAAGGCTAAAAATTACAATTTTACAATGATATATATGTTATTCTTCAATAAAAAGTTTACTTTCAAAAATCCATTAAGTCAAAAGGAATAGGAGGTTGATGTTGGCAAATCCAGCAGCCCAACTGAGTAAGAAGAGGACTGAGAAGAGTCTGGTCATCAAAAGGTTGTATGCGATCTGGAGAGAGATGTTTCTATGGGGTGATGGGATGGAAGCCAGATTAGACTGGGTGGTAAGGAAGTGGAAATAGCAAATGTTGACAACTCGTTACAGTAATTTGGCTATGAGTAAAAGAAACAGATAGGGTCGTACCAAAAGGAAAATTATACTGAAGGAATGGAAGAAACTGAATCATGGTGAAATGCTGCTGGCAGAGGCACGAAGCAGAAACAGCCCAGAAGCAACATGGTATGGACATAGTGATTAAGCATTCAGAGTCTGGAATCAAGCTGCTGGGGTTCAGAACCACATCTTTGGTAGGGGGCGATGGTGATAACAGACTCTACACCACAGAGCAGTCATAAACGTTAAATAAATTAATGAATGTGCAGTGCTTAAAGCAGTGCATAGCACCCAGGAAGCACTCAGTAGAGGAAATTACGATAGCTATCATTAGCACAAAAGCAGAGGGAAGAATGATGGTGGAGATCGCTAGGGAAATGGGAGGTGATGGTGATGTTGTGACCATAGTATTGGAGGCTAATGTGGAAGAGCCCCTGGAGATGACTGGTCAAGAGCTGGACAACCAGGGTGTGAGTGCTTAATCCACATAGCTGGTCCTCTAGCTGGCGGCAGGATGGTAGTGCAGAGAAAGACTATGAAGCAGGTACCTAAATCAAGAGAATGAGGCCAAGTGACCGGAGGCCAGCTGAAGAGAGTGATGGGGAAATAGAGGGTGACACAGCCTCACAGGAGATTCAAATGAGGACCCAAGAGCCACGTCTGGATACAACCCTGGCATTGAGAGGAAATCCAACCACATTTCTGGCTCCTTTGGTACCTAGAACTTGGGAGGAGGAGCTGCCTCCAATCACAAGGGTTGCAGGGAGGTGCTGTGTCCTTAGGAAGGGGAGGCAGTCAAAGGTGCTGTGAAGAGCTTGTTTATCAAAGATCATGACAATCTGCCTTTTTATTCACACACCGTCCTCAGACCCAAGTGCAGAGCCTGGTTGTTAGTAGTAGGTGCTCAAAAATATTTGCTGGATTGATGAATGAGTGGGTGGATGGGTGAGTGCATGGGTGGCAGATGGATGAGTGAATGGGTGGATGTGATGGATAGATAGTGGGTGAATGGATGGATGAGTGGGCGGACAGATAGTGAGTGGGTCAATGCATAGGTGGATAGAAGGGTAAGTGATATGATGAATGGAAAGAAGAGTGACGAAGTGGGCCATGGGGGATGGGTGAATAAATGAATGAATGGATTTAATAAACTGGACATTCCAGGAAACATAGGGGAACAGCCTGGGAGGTCAGAGAGGTGACAGAGATAATATATCAGGCCTTGTCCAGGAAGTCTAGACCACTCATAACAATAGCTATAACCACTAGGAGGGTGCAAAAGCCACCATCCGTCTGCTCCCTGGTGCCCCTCAGCCTGAAGGCTTGTCTCTGGGTAGAAGCCCTTGGGTCTAGACTGCAGGGGCAGAGGACATGGAACCAGGAGAGCACTGGCGACCTCCGGGGGCCTCTCTTCCCTCTCAGGATCCAGCCGGCCACTCCAGGAAGCAGGGTAGAATGAAGACCTCAGTCATCACAGAAGTTATGGACCTGCCTTCATCTCTCTTGCCATAAATATGGTCATTTGACATCTGGTACTCTTCTCCCCACCACCTGCCCACCCTGTTGCTATAGGAACATGAACCAGCTATCTAGATCCAGCTCCCTCACCAAAGGAAGCCCATGATCAGGGCAGAAGCTGGCCTGGCCTGGGGACTCTACATGTTATCATCTGCCTTCAACCCCATCTGCCAGCCACAGGGATGTAGAGGGGAGAGGCTTCCTCCAAGCCAAGATAAGCATCTGAGCTTTATCTCACCTCAGACTCTGATTCCCCACCACCCACCACCACCAGGACATACCCCCTCCCCAGCCACACCATGGCAGGCCAGGCCCGGAGAGCAAAGATAAGGTCCTCCTGGCTAGCCAACCACAACAGGGGATGGGAGGCGGGGGTCTTCCCTTTTGCCCACCCCGAACCTAGAACTCTGCTTCCTTCCCTAGAGGTAGGCCACAAGAGAGCATCTGGGCAGCCCTCCCAGCCTCTTGGCAGCTTGGAGCCTGCTTTTTGTCCTTTAGCATTCAGTATTGATTATGTCCTAATTAATTCATCTCTTATTTGGAGCCACCAATCAAAGACAGAAAATCCTGCCAGTCTGAGCACTAGGGAAGCAGGAGCATGTGGTGCTGGCTGTCATGGTAGGAAGAGACTCCTCTAGATCTCTTGGCAGGTAACCAGATGGCCACTGGAGACCCCTCAGGCCTGCAGACCCAAGTCCAAGATCTAAACCTTTCAGCACCTGTTCACAGATACCTCCTCCATGCCAGGCCCCATGCTGGGTACTGGGGCCACAGTCCAGTTCCTGCTTTCACAGAGCACCTGAGAGCCCAGGCAAGCAGCACCTAACCTACCCTGGGGAATCTAGAGAGGCTTCACAGAGGAGGTGACATGCAGCTGGGTTTTAAAGGATGACAAGAGTTTCTTCACACAGAAATAAGGAGAAGGGCATCCCAAGCAGAGGGAACGGTGTGGGAAAGGCCTGGAGCCATGAAAAAAGAGCCCACGACTAGACAGTGAAAGTAAACGGAATGGCTGGAGTGTCAGGCCCATGAAGGGAAAGAGAAAGTTGGGAACAGGAGCAGGAAGAGAGGAGGCTCCAGCATCAAGGATTAGGAGCTGAGGAAGGATTAGGCCATGAGGAAGACTTAGAACTTTACCCCGTGGGCAGCGAGCAACCAATGGAGGGTTTTCAGGAGGACAGTGACATGCTAGGATTTGTGTTTTGGAAGAAGCCCTCCAGCGGAGTAAGCAAGGGCAGTACCCCAGGAACAAAGTCAGGGAGACCCAGAGGAAGGCACTGCCATCGTCCTGAAGAGCACCGAGGGTGGCCTGACCCCTGCAATGGCAGTGAGGAGGGAGAGAAGAGACAGAATCCACAGATCAGGGTGACAGGCCAGATATGGGGAATAGGGGGCAGGGAGGAGTCCAGGCCGAGCCCAGGTTTCCAGATGCCATTCACAAGCACAGAAAAAAAAGAGCTTTTCAGGAGAAAACATGGGAGAGCTCAGTTGGGGACATGTTTAGTTTCGGGTATCTGTGGAGTGGCAAGGGGTAGACGGGGATATGAGAGACAAGACTGTGAGGTGCTGCTCAAGGTCGTGCAGGGTCAATGTCATCTCTGGGTGTAGAATGCAGGCCTGCCCCTACCCTCGCCCCACCATTCCCAGGCCTGTTCTTCCTCTTCCTACCTCTTTTATGGTCTCCACACACACTCTTCCCATCCCATCTCCATGACTTTGCTCTTGCTGTTCCCCTGCCCAGAATACCCTTCCCTCCTCTGTACAAATCCCACTCATTTCTCAAGTTTCAGCTGGGAACCCAGAAACAAACCGGGGCTGGAGTAAAAGATCCAGGGTTAGAGGGGAATAAAGTATGAAAGAGAGCTGGCGAAATGTGGCAGCAAGTGCAGACGCCTGACTTAGAGCCCCACTCTGCTGCGAGCTGGCTGTGTGACACGGAACAGGTCACTTTCCCTCTCTGGGCCTAAGTTTCCTACCCTTTCAGAGGAGAATAAGGAAACGCCCTCCTTCCCAGGGAGCTCAAAGTCCAGAAAGGGCCATAAGGTAAAACATGACCAGTGACTTTAGAGATATATCAAATGCCTTGAATATGCACATGAGGGAAAAAGTTTACGGAGAAAGATTAAGTGGTGTTTGCTCTGAGCCTTGAAGGACGGATGAAATCTCAAAGAGTAGAGGTGGAGGCAGAAGAGGGCATTCCAGGCAGAGAGAACAACCTGAGCAAAGGCTGGGAGGCAGAAAGTTCAGGGTATGTTCAGGGAAGAATGAGTGTCCAGATTCTGGTTTCTTTCTGAGTCAACAGCTCAGGCACTTTTTGTAAGCAGGCAGCCTAAGCCCAGCAGCCTCCAGTAAACACCTGTTTGCACAATCGAGGTCACACACAGGGGCGTGTTTGCACAATGGCCTGTTTGCACAATCTCAGTCGACTGCTGTATTCCAGCCAAACCAGCCCCTGGCAGACGAGCACGGCCTCCACTTCCGGACACTCACCCTGGTTGTCCCCCGGCCTCTGCCTGGGCCCTTCTGGACCCACACGTCACAGAAAATAACAGAAACAGAAACTTCAGCAGGGCTGCTAAGAACAGGGTTCCTTCACCAAAGCTCCCTGACTGGGATTTCCAACCTACAGAGGACACCCTGTCGGATGGAGGAGGGGGCGGGAGCAGGAGAGCTGGAGGAGGAAGTATCTACAAAGCAGACACCGGGTGTGCGTGGAGGGGATGACTCCACATCTGTCTCGTGCTTTTCACCTCATCAAGTAAACATTTGTTGAGCATGTACTATGTGCCAGGCTCTGTTCCACAGGGCTTGTATGTACTATTTCATCGATGTCTCTCAAGAATCCCGTAGAGCAGATACTATTATTATCCCCATTTTAAAGATGATGAAACTGAGGTTCAGAGAGGTTTAACAACTTGCCCAGGGTCACACAGCTAGTAAGTGGCAAGCCCAAGCAGTCTGACTCCTCACCCCCGCACTTAACCTCTCTCTACACTCTAACGCCTCTCTCCTATAGAAAGGTCTTCCTTAAATCTAACTTTCATTTCAGCTGCTGCAGCTCCATTTCCTGGTACAGGTGCAGAATGAAACACAGATGAGATCAGTGAAATCTTGTTCTGAAATATTGAATTATGCAGGAGAGAAAAAAGAAAGGAATTTTATTGAATGCCTACTACATGCTGGTTAACATGCGAGGCTCTATACCTGCCACAGCTCATTCAAACCTCACAAATCCCCTAGGAGGAGCTATCCCTGTGGCAGATAAGGCTTAAAGAGGGTAAACAGCTTCTCCAAGATTCCACAGCTCAGTAGATATGCACCGAGAATCCTCCTTGTGGCCTGCACCTGTGCTAAGACTGGAGGCAGAGATGAGAACGTGGTTTCCACCCTCCAGGAGTTCACAGTTTAATGGACGAGGCAGAGAGCCAACGGTCCACTGCAGTATCACAGGACTGCAGAGGAGGGAGGGCATCTGACTCCCCCTGACTCCACAGGCTGGATGTCTGAGCTGCATAAGAGGCGGGATTCGGCCAGCCAGAAATGACGGGATAAGCAAGAGCAAAGAAAGGGTTCGCAGAGCCTGAGACAGGCAGGGAAACACAAGCAAATTCTGTACCATTAGCACATAAAGTGACACGTCTGGAGAAGTGGAGGCAGACAAGGCAGGAGCAGGAGGAGGGGCCAGATCACGGGGTATCCTGATTGTCCAGTTAAGGAGTTAGGATGGGACAAAGGAACTCTGAAAAAGGGGGACCAGCATGGTTAGATGTGGGGGAGGGTGGCGGGGGAAGCTCACTTTGCTGGGGCGTTCGGAGTGGAAGGAGACTGCCCAGAGCAGGAGCCCAGCAGGCAAGCTGTGGTGCATCCAGGTGAAGGATGGGGAGACCTGACAAAGGCAGGGAGAGGAGACAGATTTCAGAGCTGTGGACAAGACATAAAGGCAGGAACTAACACTGCTTTCACACACCACTGTACCCCTGCACTGGCTCTACGACTTGTTTTCTGAACGATGAACAAAAGGCCCATTCTCCATCCTTCTGAACTGATTGGATGTGGGAGTATGGAGTAAGGAGTGTGAGGAGTGACTCCTGGGTCCCTAGTTGGGTGACCTGGGGGAGTGGGGATAGTGGTATAATTTATCAAGATGAGGTTTGGGGACAGGCGTGGTGGGATGGAAGAAGATTCATCCAATCGTTCATTCAACAAATAGGTACTGAGTGCTCACTCTGTGACAGGCAATATTGTAGATGCAGCAGATAACATTTTAAATAAAACAAACTAAAACCCTTGCCTTCACGGAGCTTCTGTTCTAGTGGAAGATGAAGGGTGGGAGCATCTACTGTAATAACAGTGAAAAGGAATATGAGGGAAAAAAAGCTGAGGAGTGGGGGGGGGCGGTTTGCAATTTTTTTAAAAGGTGGTTAGAGAAGGCCTTGATGAGAAGATGACATTTGAGCAAAGACCTGAAGAAGAGGAGGGAATGACCTATAACATTAGTTGCGGGGAAAGAATCCAGGCAGAAGAAACGGCAAGTGCAAAGGCCCTGAGGCAAGGGTGAGCCTAACAAGTTCAAGAAACAAGGAGGAAAACAGAATGGCTGGAGCAGAGCAGCGAGGAGGAGAATAACAGGAGAGGGATCAGGGAGGGAATGGAGGAGGGGCCCAGGTTGAATAGGGCCTTGTAGATCATTGAAAGGGCTTTGACTTTGACTCTGACATAGGAGCTGTTAGGGGTTTGGGCAGAGAGATTGACAATGAACTGACTTCTGTTTAATCGGCATCACACTGGCTGCTGAAGGGAACAACAGACAGGTGGGGGACAAGGATAAATGGACGTAGGAGACCAGGGAGGGGCCACTGACATGATCTAGACTGAAGTAATCTTCATATTTTCCAACTTTTTAGCATGAAAATATTCAAACATAGAGCCCAGTTGAACTTGACAGTGAATATCTGTCTAGCTAGGATTCTGGATGTGTTTTGAAAGAAGAGTCAATGAGATTTAATGAGCCTGCGGGGTCTATGAAACATCTTGGAGAAGCTGCTGCAGACAGTTGGGTATTTTGATCCAGAACCAGAACTGCATCCCCGTCTGCCCCATCACACGAGACTCAGAGCCCATTTTTCCGAAAAGGATTGTATGCTATAGACACTCCGCTAGTCAGTTAGTACCTAACTTTTATTGGGTCATAAATCCAATAAACTATGAACGGTCTGAACCTTCTTCAGAAAAATGCACATAAAATTAAAAACAACTGCAGGAAAAGCATGGATATAGACAATGAAAGACATAAAATGCCGTCTATTTCACTCAATCAAAAAATGTTCCGGTTAGCAGAATCCTTGTGAGTAAACATTACTATTTTCTGGTGAGCGTATGAAGACCCTAAGCCTCACAAGTCATCCCCCTGTGGTCCCAGAGTCCCCATTTCTCCATTGTCTGGCCTACGGGCAATGATGAAGAATACATAGCAAAGAGGGGAGTAATGAGGAAGGTACTGTGCTACAAAATACCCTGTCACCTGAAGGCCGCCCCCCTGAGTATTGTGAGGATCAGGGCCCCAAGGCTGGTGCTAAAAAGAGGCTTAAAGCTGAGTGAAACTTCGAGCCAGGGTCTGTCTCTGAGCGATGCTCCCCTAGGGAGAGGGGCATGGGAATGGCATCCAGCCGGGTTGGAGCCTGGGCCCTACCAGGGCCTCAAAGCTTTGAGGTCAGGAAATCCGGAGACAGAGGAGGGGGACATTGTTGCCACATCCCCCAGCCCCTTTAAGACCCCCGAGGCAGGAAGACTGCCTTGGCCTCACCAGCTTCCCTCCCAGGCTCCTTCCTGGGAGGAAGGAGCTGCCTGTACCCCAGCGACAGGGCAAGGGAGGGAAGGAGGCTGGGCAAGTGTTGCAATCCGCAGCCCCTGGGCCTGTCAGAGGCAGAGCCATTAACGACAGGGCTGGGGAGAGAAGCGGGACTGTGGCTGTTTTCAGGAACTTGCCTGAAAAAGAGAGCAGAGACAAAGAATGCGAAGCGGCTGTGGGGCTGCAGGCTCCAACCGTGAGTAGGGGAGCCCCAGGGAGAGTTGAGCCTTGGCCTCGATAGGGACCTGGAGCCACAGAACCACTCCCCGCTCCCACCACGACCCAGTTCTGCCGAGTGCCTGTATTCAGGGGACCGAGGCCTGCGACCAGGGCTCTTGCTTTTAGGGTTTGTCCCTTGGAACCAGGAGTCCTGGACACTGAGTCTCTTTTCCCAGGGATGCCCCCACTTTTTCTAGGCGTTGTATCAGGGAACATTTCTTTGGGAACATCGAGCTCAGGGAAGGGCGTAGTAGTTTACCGTCTCTGCATCTCTCTCTCAGAACCCGTGCGTCCCCACCTCTCTGTGTCTCCATCTCCGTCCATTTTACTCGCTGTTCCTCCTCAGCCCCTCTGGCTTGCATGGGTCCTGAGTTTCTCTGTCTCAGAGTCTTTCCGTGCCTCTCTTTGTCTGTCACGTTTCCCTCTCTCTTGAATCATAAACTCTCTCTCGTGTCTCTCGCTTATCAGCCTCCGAGTGCCTCGGTGTCTGTGTCCGCATCCTTGTGTCTCGGGCTCTTTTCTCTCCTTGTCTCTGGATGTCTCTCCTGCCCCAATCTTTATCTCCGTGGGTCTCTGGCATTTCGGCTTGTGTGTGTCCTTTACTGTCCTACGCTGTCTGCCTTCTGCCTCTTTCGTTCTGGAACGGCCTCTCCCTCTGTTCATTCCCAGCGCCCTCCTCCCTGAGCTCCTCTTCCCACAGAAACGCCAGGGGAGAGAGGGGCGTGAACGGGAGATGGGAGAGCGAAGGGAGAAGGTTGAGTGGGGAGAAAACAGAGGGGAGCTTTAGAAAAGGGGTGTGATGCAGCGACTCCAGGGGCAGCACAGTGTGCCGGGACTCGGAGTCAGGAGAACTGAGGTGGCTGCATTGAAGGGGAGCCCGAGGGGCCAAGGAGCTGGAAGTAGGGGACCCAGAAATGGGGCCTTGAAACTACACGGCATGATGGAGACAAAAGCGAGGTGGCGATCCTAGAGGCTGTGACCGTGCAGCCTGCAGGCAGGGGAGGGGGCGCTGAGCTATGCTGGGTTCTGTTAGGTGGTACCGCGATTCGTGGTGCGTGGAAATAACATGGTTATTGAGTGCTTCCTCCATGTGGGCTCCATGCTAAGTGCTTTTATCATAGGTCATCTCGTTTCATCCTCACCACGACCCTGAGAAGCAGGTGCTATTGTTGTCCCTCTTCCACAGATGGGGAAACTGAAGCTCAGAAAGACGAAGTAACTTGTCCGAGGTCACAAAACTGGTAAGTGGCGGACGTGGGGTTCAGATCAGGTGGTCTGACTCATAGCTGGGGTCCCGACTTCTCTGCATACTGGCCCCCAGAGAGGAGACCATGCTCCAACAGGTCCCAGATCCCACTCAGCTGGGTTGGGGGCACCAAGGGCTACGTGGGGGACGAGGGACTGATGCCAAGCATGCCAACGCCTCACGCCCAGCCTGGCCTCTTGGGGTTTGGGGTTTGCTTGCCCACTCTGGACAGAACTTCCAGCTAAGGGAGCTCCTCTAAAAGGAAACTTTTGCATTCTTCCTGAGACTAGAACTAATGTTCCCTCCACTCAGGCACTATTGCCATGACTACAAGATGCTTGACTCCAGAGGTCTGTGCCCAAAATTGGGGGTGTAATAGATATCCTTTCAGTCCACCTTTCTCTCCATCCATCACCGTGGCAGCCGGCTTCCCACAGGTGTAACCTGACAGCCCCTGGCCTCAGCTGCAATATGGAGTTGTCCCTTTCTGCTAGAGAGCATCTCTGATGCTTTTGGCATGGCTCACCAGTAGAAGTTGTCTCATACTCATGCATGTGCAACCTGGATGTGCCAGGGGTTAACACCCCGAGAAACATCTTTTGACCAATGGGGACAGGGTTAGTGGATAAATGTTCCCATCCTCCCTCCCATTCAAGAGGTAAACTGTCCCTTGGGTAGACAATTCTGAGGCATGTTCTACCCGGCTCCTTGAAAAATTCCAGCAAGATTGAGTCTCAGTTGTCTATAGAGGTGACCAGCTCGAAAACATTCCCTTGTGTCGGCTTTCCCTCCTTACCTGTTTCATTCTCCTTATTCCCTCACTCTTTTCTTGTGATCTTCTTAAAATACACTACTTGTATGCAAGCCCTCATCTCAGGCTCTTCTTTATGGAAGGAACCCGGCTAAGACAGATGGGAAGGGGGAAGAATGCTATTCCTTGCTGCTCCTTTCCTTGCTCTGTCCTGGAAGGCAAGTATAATAATAATGGTGACTGTCACTTATAGTCATTTCCTATGTGCCAGGCACACTGTGCAAAGCCCTTGGCCTGCATGATTTTCATGTCTTCTTCCCAAAGCTCTATGTAGTATAGGCTGTTACCTCCATTTTGCAGACAAAGAAACTGAGGCTCACAGAGTCAAGTAACCTAGCCAAAGCCACACTGTGGCAAAGCAAAGATTAAGCTCAGCTCTGACTCCCATGACCTTAACCACCCCCCTCTGCCTCCAGGTGAACACCAAGTTGGCACTATGGCGGGGCTGGGAAACTGGAGCCTGACCAGAGCTGCCCTGATCATCCTGCTGCTCCCCAGAAGTGAGTGCGGCCAGGGGTGGGGTGCCATGGGGAGAGGGGAGTTCTGGGGAGAGATATCGGGGGTGGAGGAGAGAATTATTTCCCTGCCCTGCCACATTGCTCCTGGGGTTCTTGGAGAATCCCAAGAGAATCAAGATTGGGCCACAGATGTGGTGTAGCCAGGCTCCTCCATGAGGAATGGTGAGAGGACGTGGGCTGGCCAGCCTGGGGGGCCCAGGTCTCGTCTGCAAATCTCTGCCGGGCTAACAGAAGGAATGTCTGAGTCCCATGCAGTCTTCAAGGGCAGCAGAGGGTCAGGGTGGAAGCCACAAGGAAGCGGGTTTCATCCTGAAGTAAGGAAGCCCAGGCAGAGCTCTTCGACTAAAGGAACTATCTTGAGAGATGATGAGCCTCCCATCTCTGGGGGTATGAAAGTTGAGGCCAGGATTGACAGGGATGCTGCACAGCAGGGGTCGGCAAACTTTGATAATAATATTCAGGCTTTGCAGGCCACAGACAGTCTCTGTTGCATGTTTTTATTTGGTTTTTGTTTTGTTTGTGTTTAACCCTTTAAAATGTAAAAAAAAAACAAACAAACAAACAAACAAAAAAAAAACACCTTCTTAGCTGGCAGGCGCCACTAAAACAGGCAACCCTAATCCTGGTGTTGAGGACACAGCATCAGGTGGAGTTTTGAAGTAAACAGTTTTGCGAGGTTCCTTCCAGTCTGAAATTCTGAGTCTATGAAGCGGTAGGAGCCCCATGAACTTGCTCTGTGACCCCGGGCAAATTGCTCCTCATCTTAAGGCTTCAGCATCCCCATCAGCAAAATGGGCCGAAGAACACCTGAGAGAGGAGAGAAGGCTTGGCAGGCAAAGTGCAGTGCTCACTCCCTTATTCAATACACATTCGCCATGGGCTACTCTGTGCTAGGCACTGGGAATATAGTAATGAGCAAAACAGCCAAGGTCTCTGGCCTCAAAGAACCTATGGTCTAGCTGGGGAGACAGACAAGCAAATAATCATATGACTCCATAATTACAAAGGATAATAAGAGCTTAGAGAAAGTTCAGGGGGCTTAGCTTAGCCTCGCTGGTCAGAGCCTGGTCTAGTTCCCCTCAAGATGCCTAAATGTTAACCAGGTGAAAGAAGGGTGGGAGAGAGAAAAGGTGTACCCCAAAATGCAACAGCAGGTATAAAGATCTAGAGATTGGAGAGAGAATGGCATTTGCAAGGAACAGCAAGAAGCCAGAGTGACTGGGGCTGAGAGAGGATGGTCTGAGCTGGACCTGGAAGGTTAGGCAGAGACCAGGCCACAAGGGCTATGAGAAGGATCTGGGTCTTTATCTTAACCCTGGCAGCAAACACTCACCTGTCAGGCACTGTTCTAAGTGTCTTACACATGTTATCACATCTAATGCTTCCAGCAACGCCAAGGCAGAGACTATTTTTATCTCCATTTTACAGACAAGAAATCTGAGACACAGAAAGTCTCAGTAACATACCAGGGTCACATAATTAATAAGCAACAGGACCAGGCTCTAAACCTATGAAGTGTAGTTCCAACCCCCATGCCTTTATCCATCCAATCATACGGCCTTCGGAGCAATCACCTGCCATCGAAGCGCTGTGATTGAGATGGGAAAACAATCAGATATGAATTCTGAAAAGGATGCTGTGGCTGTGGGGTTCTTATCATTCTAATCACTGCTTTCGCCATCCTTGGGGAGGGCACCGGGGAGGAGACTAGTCTCTATCTGGTAGTGTGCTGGAGCTAGCTTGCAAGAGCTGATTGTACACATCTCTTCCCAAGTTCACATTCAGTGATGTCGCACTGGTAGCTTGAAATCACATGTTAGGACTATCTCACCAGGGAAAGCAGGATTATATAGATATAGATTAGATATAGATATATAGATATAGATATAGATATAGATATAGATATAGATATAGATATAGATAGATATAGATATAGATATATACCCACACATTTTACCCACACATCACTATCTCTATCTCCTCCCCAAGAGCTTCTCACAGCTCCCATACATACCTCCCCATTCCAGCCCCCATGTCTTGGGGAGTGAAGCAAGAAGGTAAGGCTCCTGAGTCTAAAAAATGCTTATAGCCCAGCTCGGCCAGGCAGAGGAGTCACTCATGGCCCTTTCTCTTCCATCCCAGGCCTGGAGGGGTGCGGGCACATCAGCCTCTCAGCCTCCACCGTCCGCCTGGGGGATGCCATCACAGCCTCCTGCATCATCAAACAGAACTGCAGCTACCTGGGCCCAGAGTCACAGATTCTATGGAAACTAGGAACAGAGCTTCTGCCTGGGGGAAAGCAGCAGCGCCTGCCAGATGGGACCCAGGAATCCATCATCACCTTGCCCCACCTGAACGATCCTTGGGCCCTTCTCTCCTGCTATCTGCGCTGGAGCAACAGCCTACAGATGGTGGACCAGGCTGAGCTGCAGGCAGGCTGTAAGTCCCTGCAGCCATCTATCCGCTCTGCCTCCAATGCCCGCCTGCCAATACTAATAAGAGCTATCCTTCCTTGAGCTCTTGCTCAATAAGCACTCATCTTCCCTACCAGTGGGTAGTGCTATTTAGCCCCATTTTTCAGATGAAGAAACTGAGGTTTAAAGATGGTAGGTGACATGCTTACACTCACAAACTAATATAAGGATGCAGCCAAGATTTATATTAGGCAATGTGGCTCAAAAGCCAGTGTAGTAACTGCTACTCTATCTGGCCACCGAGTAAGCCCAATACTCTAGCCACAGGAGGGTATGTCCAAGGAGGACATTCTCTACCAGATGGGCTTGCTCCCAGGTTCTCCCCAACCCCAGTCTCAGCCTTCTGCACAAACTGCAAAGGATGGAGTGTGTGCTGCGCCAATGCATAAGAAAAAACACAGAAAGACCAAAGTTATTGTATAAGAATCAATAATAGTAGAGCTAACACTTACACAGCACTTACTATGAGTCAGGCACTGCTTGGAGCACTTTACAGATAGTGAGTCATTCAGCCTTCACAATAACCCTAGGGGGTAGGTATAGTCCCATTATCGCCTTTTTACAGATGAGGAAACAGCAGTTAAGTGACTTCAAAATCACACACCTGATGAATGGCAGAACCAGAATGAAAAGGCAGACACTATATTACCACTGTTGAAGGGAGTGGAGTTGAGGGGGTTGGAGGCTCTGCGATGCCTGTCTCCATACCTGCCTGAGTCAATTTTCCCCAGAGCTGCATGGAGACAGGAGAATAAACAGAGTGACCCCAAAGGGAAAGACCCAGAGCAGGGAAACTAAACCAGTTAGTCCCAGTGGGAGTTTTCTGAGAGATCCTACACAAAGCGCTCTCTCTCCCCACCCTATGCACAGACCCTCCGTTCACACCCCACAACCTGTCCTGCTTCATGAACCTCACAACCAACTGCCTTACCTGTCAGTGGGAGCCAGGACCTGACACCCACCTGTCCACCAACTTCACCCTGAAGAGCTTTAAGTGAGTAGGGGTCTCTACACAGCCCTGTTCTTTTGGGTCTTGGCTGGGGCATAGGTAGGACTACGGGGATGGAGGAGCCAGAGGTACAGATGGGAGGGAGAAGGGAGCCTTGCTTTCTTCCTCTGCTTAACACTCAAGCCTGGCCTATTGGCAGGAGCCGGGGCAACTGCCAGACCCAAGAGGAAACCATCCCTGACTGCGTGTCTGAAGACGGGCAGAGCCACTGCTCCATCCCACGCAAACACCTGCAGCTGTACCAGACTATGGGCATCTGGGTACAGGCAGAGAACGTGCTGGGGACCAGTGTGTCCCCACAGCTGTGCCTTGATCCCATGGACGTCGGTGGGTGACACTGGGTGCAGAAGAGGGAAGAGGCCCCCACAATGGGCAGACCCAGAGAGGCACAGAGAGGGAAACACAGACCCACTGACAGACGAAAAGACACTGGAAGACCTAGAGATAGAGAGGAAGAGAAGAGAGACGGAGACAAAGCGAGATGCAGCTGGAGACAGAACTACGGAGACACAGACAGAGACAGAAGAAACATAGAAGCAAGGAGACACAGTCATTAATCCTTCAGCCAACTTCTTGAAGTGCCCATTGTGTGCTAGGCACCGTTCTAGGTGCTAGGAATACAGCAGTGAACAAAAGAGCAAAAATCTTTGCAACGTTACATTCTAATGGGCAAAATAAATAAACTAGAACGTCAGCTGATGATAAGTATGATGGAGAAATTAAAGCAGGGAAGGGACGGAGAGAGACGGGAGGCCGGGGCAGATGCTATTTCAGTAAGGTGGTCGGGGAAGACCTCACTGAGAACATGACATTTGAGAAGATCATGCAGGAGATAAGGGAGCAAGCCACTGGATACGTGGAGGGAAAGTGTCCCGGAGAACAACCAGGGCAAAGGCTCCTGGGGTGAGAGTATGAAACAGACCTAGAGAGAAACAGACACGTATCTAGAGACGGACCCGCAGAAATGTGATGACATATAGAGATGAAGAGACACACAGAAGAAAAAGACACAGAGACCCCATGGATGGAAATTCGGGAAGAAAAATGGAACCACAGACAGTGAGATAAGAGGGACCTAAGGCAGGACCCTAAAGAATGGGGTAGAGAAAGAATCTGACAACCCCTCTCCTTGCAGTGAAATTGGAACCCCCCACACTGTGGGCCCTGGGCCCCAGCTCTGAGGTGGCCCCACCCCAGCCAGGCTGTCTACAGTTGCACTGGGAGTTATGGAAGCCAAGCTTGTTCATGGAACAGAATTGTGAGCTGCGCCACAAGCCCCAGCTTGGAGAAGCCAGCTGGGCCCTGGTGAGGTGGAAGGCAACCTCAAGAGCCTGGGATGGGGGTGGCTGAGGGGAGGGTAAGTTGAGCTGGTCCTGAAGGACACAGTAATCCAGGCTCAGAGCCATGCTCCCCCACCAGGTGGGCCCCCTGCCCTCCAGGACCTTCCACTATAAGCTCTGCGGGCTCCTCCCATCCACAGCCTACACCCTGCAGATACGCTGCATCCGCCACCTCCTGCCTGGCCACTGGAGCGAGTGGAGCCCCAGCCTGAAGCTGACCACCCCAGAACGGGGTAAGTGGGTGGTGAGGGGCTGGGAGCAGCCATCAGGACCCAGTCCTACCTCCAGGGCCCTCCCTGACTGGCACACTCTCCTCTCATTCCATACACAGCCCCCATTATCAGACTGGACACGTGGTGGCGGCAGAGGCAGCTGGACCCCAGGACAGTGGATGTACAGCTGTTCTGGAAGGTGACTTCCTCTGAAGCCCATTCTTCCACCCCTGAGACCTTCTCCAAGCCACACAGATCCCTGTGAGCTGGGGCTCAGGATTCCACCAGGTCTGGGAGGCTTGGATGCATTTGTATGTGATTTGCATGCACTTGGCATGTGCCTAGGAAGCTGGGTAGTGCCCTTCTGGAGAGGCTACAACGCAGGACTCACCTATAGCAAAGGATCAGTTCACTATATAGTTAGGTGCCTGCTGAACACCCAATTTGCTTCTTCCTTCCCTTCCTCCTAGGTCCAGGCACATGGGAACAGAGGGAAGAAGGGAGGGAGGAAGGCTGTTTCCCAGCCTGGGGGGCTCAGTTCCTGTGATCCATGCACCCCATCTAGAAGCTTTCCCCGACTCAAGATGAGCTATGTATTCCGTTTATCTTCTTTCTCCGATGCCTACCACAGCCAATGCCCCTGGAGGAAGACAGGGGGCAGATCCAAGGATACCTGGTCTCCTGGAGACCCTCAGGCCAGCTGGAGACAGTCTCACCTCTCTGCAACACCACGGAGCTAAACTGCACCTTCCACTTGCCTTCAGAAGCCCGGGAGGTGATCCTTGTGGCCTATAACACAGGCGGGACCTCTCGTCCCACCCCAGTGGTCTTCTTGAAGAGCAGAGGTAAAGGGGCCTGGCAGTTAGTAGAGCCCGGTAGTCAAGCATATACATTCAAAGGTTAAACTGCCGAGATTCAAATCAAGTCCTGTCACTTGCTAACAGTATGACCTGGGCAAGTTACTTAACCTCCCTGGTCTCTGTTTACTCATCTAGCAAATGGGGATGATACAGTGCCTACCTCAAAGGATTGTTGTGAAGATTACATGAGTTAAGGCATGTGCCTGGCATAAAGTAAGTGCTCAATATGTGTTAGCTGTTATCCTTATCATGAGCCAAAACCAGGTTCAGCCACAATAATACACACACACACACACACACACGGTCCATTCTGCCAAGGAAGACAGGAGAGAAAGCCCTACGTTTTTCTAGCTGGAACGCAGTCCCTGAGTTAGTTGCTCATTCTCAGGGAATCAGCCACTTCTAACTCCTGGGTTCCTCTGAACATGGGTCCTCACAGGGTGAGGCTAACAATAACAGGAGTTAATACTCCCGCCAATTAGCTGCGTACCTGAAACAAGTTACTTAACCTCTCTGTGTCTATTTCCTAACTGATGAAATGGGGACAATAGTAGTGCCCCTCCACCCCATGGCACTGTTTGTGGCCTTGGTGCATTAACATACACCAAAGGCTGTACCTGGCACAAACCAAGAACTACGTAGTGTTTGACAGCTTTTCTCGTTATCAAGCACTACTCTCGCTAGGCACTAGCTAGGCTCATTCCAGTCATTATCTCATTTAATCTGCACTCAAGCCCTTTATCATCACTTCCACTTCACAGATGAGGAAACTGAGGCTCAGATGTTGATTTGCCCAAGGTCACCCAACTTGTAAGTAGCAAAGCCAGGATTCTGGCTCCAGGTTCTAGCTCCAAGACCCACATTGTTTTCACCTTCATCTCCTACTCTGTCTCCAGGCCCACCCCTGGGCGGACTCTATACAGTGGCCCAAGACCCTCACAGCCTCTGGGTGGGCTGGGAGCCCTCCAAACCTCAGCCTCGGGGCTACGTGATTGAGTGGGGCCTGCATACCCCCAGCCCCAGCGGCAGCCATAAGACCTGGAAGATGGAGCATAATGGAAGCATTGCAGGGACCCTACTACAAGGTAAGGCAGTGAGGGAGGGGGGTGCAGGCAGGCAGGGCCAAAAGAGGGGGAGGCAGTGATTGTCTGACAGTGGGGCAGGGGCAATCTGAACCACCCTAGACAAGTAGATTCCCAAGTCTTTCTTGATCCTTCACTGTTCCCACCTCAGACCTTCAGGAAGTTCTTCCTACAGTCTAACTGGACCCACTGCTAAGGCCTTGACCTGCCACTTTTCTAGCTCTCTTCCACTTTTGCCCCTTACCCCCATCAAATGATCTGAAGAAGAGATCGCAGAGGCTAGTCCTGCAGTGTGAGGCCCTGGTTATCCGTGGCTAGAGGTCTGAGGTTAGCTCCTGATCACAGCAGAAGTTAGCCCCTAACCAGAGTGCCTACTCCATTTTCTCTCTGCAGAGAACATCTGGCCCTTTCAGCTCTACGAGATCACTGTGACTCCCCTGTACCAGGACACCATTGGACCCTCCCAGCATATCTATGCCTACTCCCAAGAGACGGGTTCGTCAGCCACCAGGCCCCTTCTCAGAATCCTCTCCTCTATCTCAATGCCCGCCTAGGCCCAACAATCAGGACTATGAGGGAACGTTTCCTTCTTCCCCTACCTCTGGCCCAAAGAGGGTCCCTCCTAAGCCTAAGAATGCCCCTGGCTTACACTGGACCCCTGCAGCTGGAAAGAAGTCAAGTGTTGGGGTGAGAGAAATTAGGCAGCGAATCTGGCAGAATTCAGGGAGCAAGTCTGATAAAAATCAATAGTTCTGATAGAAATCAGGTGTCATGTGTGATAGATATTAGACAGAAGGCCTGGCATAAATTCAGAGAGTGAGCAGCAGAAATTGAACAGTGAGTTGGACAAGGGCCTGGTAGAAATCAGATATCAAGGCTTTCGAGTCAAAGAGAACCAGTTTCAAATCCTGGCTCTGCCACTTATTAAAAGTAAATGAGGCTTGGACACGAGCCCCTTAGACTCTCTTAGATCACCCACCCTGCAGTATGTCCCAGTTCTTGGGTCTGGAGAGCCACAAGAAGTCTGAATGGGCTCTCCACCCTGCCTCTTATCAGCCCTGCACCTTTCTTCCTACAGCCCCCTCCCACGCCCCAGAGCTGCATCTAAAGCACATTGGCAAGACCTGGGCCCAGCTGGAGTGGGTGCCCCAGGCCCCTGAGCTGGGGAAGAGCCCCCTTACCCACTACACCATCTTCTGGACCAATGCGCAGGGCCAGTCCTTCTGTGAGTCTATCCTCGGCACCCCACAGACCCAGAAAGCCTGGGAGAGGGTGCTCGGCAGCCTTGGTTGGAGCCTCAGCCTCTGGGCCCAAGCTGATCACTCTCCTCTTCTCCCAGCCACCATCCTGAATGCTTCCTCCCATGGCTTTGTCCTCCACGGCCTAGAGCCTGCCAGCTTGTACCACGTCCACCTCATGGTTACCAGCCAGGGAGGGGCCACCAACAGTACAAGCCTCATCCTGGTGACCTTGGGCCTAGGTAAGGGGAGAAGGGGGCTGGCCAGACAAGGCTATTGGGAGGGTACCTCACCCAAAAGATCTCCATTTGTAGAGTAGACAGGCCTTGCCTGAATCCCCTGGTCTGAGGGAGGAGGCCCAGCCTTATTCACATGTACTTTAACCTCTCGACTTCCCCTCACCTCAGAGGAGTCTGAACTGTACATCATCCTGGGCCTGTTCGGCCTCCTGCTCTTGCTCACCTGCCTCTGTGGGGCTGCCTGGCTCTGCTGCAGACCCAGGTGAGTCCTCTTGAGAGACCTGACACTCAGCTACCCCTGCCCACAGGGAACTGTAGGCCCAAGTGGGCCAGTCTAAGTTCTTCCCAGTCTTCCCAGGCCTCAGGGCACATGTCTGGGAGCCAGGCCCTCCACCTCTCCTCTCTGCACTAAGGGGCCATCCCTTCAGCTGTTGAAATGGGTGGGAGAAAGGATGGAAAGATGGGAGGGCATGCCTGACCCGCCTTCTTCTGCTCCCTTCTCCAGCAGAAAGAATCCCCTCTGGCCAAGTGTCCCAGACCCAGCCCACAGCAGCCTGGGCTCCTGGGTGCCTACCATCACGGCAGAGGTAAGAATATGGAGGGAAAGGGAAATGGAGCTGGGGGTGTCAGCCCAGGCTTGAAATGAAGGGGTGCCCCTCTGAGGTTCAGTACTCAGGACTTCTCATCACTTTCTAGCAAGATCCCCTCCCTTTGGAGTACAGCAGGACTGAATTTGAATCCCAGCTCTACCCATTTCAAAGCCTCAGTCATCCCACTGTGAAATAGGACTAATTCCACATAGAATAATTGGGGAGATTCACCGAGCTAAGTCTGAACAGCACATAGCATGTATCATGGACATATGAGACGCTTTACAGGTGTATCCCTTTGAGTTCCAGCAGAGAGCAACGGGAATGTCCCTACACTGTCCCAACAGTGGCTGTAGATATCTGAAATAAGTAATGCCCTCACCCTATGTCCTTGTGTCCAGGAGATCTTCCAGCTGCCCAGCCTTTGGGACCCCAGCGTGCTACCCATCACCAAGATTACAGTTCTGGAGGAAGAAGAGAAGAAGCCAGGGCCCTGGGAGTCTAATGACAGCTCAGGGACCTGTGGCCTTCCCACCTTGGTCCAGGCCTATGTGCTCCAGGGGGACCCAAGAGCACCTTCTATCCAGCCCCAGTCCCAGTCCGGCACCAATGACCAGGTCCTTTATGGGCAGTTGCTGGGCAGCCCCACCAGCCCAGTGCCAGGGCACTACATCCGCTGTGACTCCACTCAGCCCCTCTTGGGGGGCCTTACCCCCAGCCCCAAGTCTTATGAGAACCTCTGGTTCCAGACCAGCCCCCAGAGGACCCCGGAGCCTCTAGTCCCAAACCAGGAGGATGACTGTGTCTTTGGGCCACTGCTTGACTTCCCTCTCCTGCAAGGTCTCCAGGTCCATGGGGTGGAAGGGCTGGGGGTCTTCTAGGGCTTCCTGGGACACCCCACCTGCTCCTTCAAAGGCCTTGGCCATCCAGAGAAGAGGAGAGGGTCAGTAAGCCTGTCACTAAAAAAACCACCCTGCCCCAGGAAAGGCAAAAAGGCTCCCAGTCTCCCCCTATCCCTCAGTCTTAGTATCCCTCCACCACTTTCCCAATTCCCATGGGCTGGGCCTCCCACTTTGAAGATCACAGAATGCTTCCTCCCACCTCTCCCACTAGCCCTTTGTGCTTATTTCCTGTAATTTCAGTCACTTAAGGTGGTTTATGGTTTGGTTTGTTTTTATTTTGAAAAAGCCTTGAGTACGTCTGAGTCTCTGTTCTTTTTATTTTCAGGACCCTAGCAGTTGGGGGTGGAGGGGATTCTCAGTACCTCTCAGACTTGTTCATTTGTTTATTTTTCCTTAATTCATTCATTCAACCAGCCCTCACCTAGCATCTAGGCCCTATGCTGGCAGCAGGAACGCAAAAATTACTTGGCTCAGTCCATCCTCAAAGAGCTTGCATTCTAGTGGTAGAGACTAGAAAACTGACCACTAGGACACAGTGACCAGGGTTACCTGGAGGGAGTCACCCAGTACTGTGGGACATAGGGAATAGATCTCAGAAAAAAGTAACCTCTGTTGGGGAAAAATAATTAAAAACAATCTCCTGCCAACCTAGAAAACCTCTCTATGAGGACAGAAGAAAAAAAGTTCTATTATTGAATGAGCATAAACCAGAATGTGATGCACATAGCAGGGAATCAAATAAAGAGCCTGCAAAGGCAGAAAGAAATATTACCCTTTTATATAGCCAAGTGGATACAACTTATTGCATACATTTTGTCAGGATAAACAATAACTAGTTCCTAAGCAAGAGGACTTGACAGCATCATTTGTCATATAGGGTCATCCTAAATTCACCTGATAAATGGAGTAGTCACCTGTGTTTGCTAACTGCATTTATCCAAAGGAAAAATAAATTTCCAGATCTTTATAAGAGGAGGTAAGTTTGCAACTTGGAGCTAGGCACCAGCTGAAGTTAAGCTCCTACCTTCCCACAGAAACTGGGCGGTAGGGACGCTATCTTCCTTAATGATTGCATTCCAAAGAGAGGGCTCCCAGGTCCTTAAGAAAGATTTTCCTGGGTTATAAAACTGGCAAGAGGCTTAGCTTTTAAAAAAATTTACATTCATTTCAAAAGGGCAAAAAAAAATTCACAATAACAACTATTCTTTTCCCTCTTTTGCACCAGGGAGAATTAAAATTTACTTCTCCTACTTTTAATTTGTATTTGTCCTTACA
This sequence comes from Pteropus medius, assembly GCF_902729225.1. Taxonomy (NCBI): domain Eukaryota; kingdom Metazoa; phylum Chordata; class Mammalia; order Chiroptera; family Pteropodidae; genus Pteropus; species Pteropus medius. The sequence goes on from NW_024353787.1 coordinate 2,279,220, forward strand.
CCCCTCATTTCAAATATGATCAAAGCTAATATTCGTTGAATGCTCACTATATACTGGGTGCTTCGGCACACAACTGCCTCAGTTAATCCGCTTATAACCTAAAAAGTAGATAGTGTTATCGCCATCCTCATTTGATGGATGAGTACACTGTGGTCCAGAAAGGCTGAATGACTTGCCCACAGAATCACAGAATTCCATCCCAGAGCTGTCCGATTCCAAAATCAACGACTCTAACCACCACGCTACAATGCTGTCAAAGAGGAGGCTGAAACCCAGTATACTGCTCTTAAGATGTAGAAATACTAGGTTCGGGGGAAAAGGCTACAAAAGGCCTCACGGAAGCCCGCAAAATAACCGGGGCCCGGCGTCAGGACCATAGAGTGGGATTAAGGGCGGGATGCATGCCCGAGAAAAAGTAGCATCTTAGAAAACATACAGCACCGTGTACCAGTAACGCGGTCAGGCAACCACCAGTCCCCAATCTCGCCCAACTGCTAACCTGACCTCTCCGCTGGACCCAGTTCCGCGTCATCACCGAGTCCTGCCTTTCCAATCCACCCTCTCAGGCCTCCACTGCTCCGGTCTCGCAGCTGCACTCGATTGGTCGAGCCTGAGCCAGCATGGCGGCGCCCGTGTAAACAAGTCCGTACCGCGAAGGCGACGGCGGCGCTGCTCGCGGGGATCAGAAGTCACCATGCTGAGAGTGGCGTGGAGAACGCTGAGTTCGATCCGGACCCAGGCAGTGACCTGGGCCCCAGTCCTTGGGCTGCCAGGTGGAGGGTGCTCCCGGCTTCCCTCCGACCACTGGGGCCTTCGTGCATCTCCTCGCGGTGAGCTTTGAAACTGGACGGCGGAAGTAGGGAAAGGGTTCGGGGGAGATGGAAGATACAAAAAGACGAGGATAGAGAACAAGTGCCGCGGCAGGATAAAGGAGAAAGAAAGCGGCAAGGGTAGGGAAGAAGTGAGACCATGTTGGGAGAGGCATGGGGCAGCGGGTGCGTTAGAAATGGGGCGGTGGTTAGACTCATGTGCGAAGACCATGGAGGAAGATCCATGGAAAGGAATCGAGGCTGGACTATTTAAAGAGATGGCCTCAGCTCGCTCTCTTTTGCGTAGGTCTCAGTCTCCCGGCCGCCCGCGGATATGCCATCCAGAAACCGGGTAAGATCTCTTAGGTGAGACTTCAGACGGAAGAAACCACGTGAAGGGCTTGGGCTGGCCAAGGGGACAGAGGCATTTAGTTAGAGCCACTAGATGGGTTGGGCCAAAGATCTTGAGCAGAAGACCCCCACGTCCACCTTATCACAAAGCTGTAGCCTGAAGCGGGGCGAGGAGAGGTGGAGCTCGGGAGAAGGAACCTTTGGACATTGTATGAGTAAAGAGCTACCCAGATGGAGCCTTCCCAGGCCTACCGAATACATAGCACTTTATGTCTGCCCTGCTGAGGTGGAGGGTTAGATTTCCTCTTTCAAGGCATTCTGCATAATGGTAAAGATCTCTCTTACTAGGTAAATGATGTTGGGCAAGTTACTTACTCTCCCCAAGTCTCATTCTAAAATAAGTTTAAGAGTGTCTATTTGGCAGGATTGTTGTTGAGTCGATGATAACACATGAAAGCATCCTTAGCACTTTGTGCAATAAACTGTAGTACATATTAGTATTTATTGCTATAAATGTCACTTGTATAATGGCAGAGTAAGTCTGACTAGAGAGGCAAGTTGATCTCCCCCAGATCTCTCCCTCACCTCCAAGGGAAGACAGGAATGCACATACCAAGAATGAGGGTTTCTTGTGGTTTGTAGCTGGAGCTTACATTTCAGGTGTCCTAAAGCTAAGGATTCCTCTTCATCCCCCTTATTTCATCCATGCAGTCAGCCAGCAAGTGTTTGTTGAATGCCTGTTCTGTGCTGGGCTATGGGTCAGACTGGGGGATTCAAAGGGAGTCAAATTCACTCCACCCAAAGGAGGAACCATCCTATTGGGGATGACAACTGTAGAGCCAAACAAGCGTGTGAGAAGTGAAGGCACAGTACAGGGTCTTGGAAGTGCCATCTACTCCCATAGTGAAATTTCAAAGCAGGTACCCAGGGAATTGCAGGGAGAAACTAAGCCCAGAGATAGTCCAGTGCCTTGCTTGAGACCCTGGATGTCTCTAACAGAGTTGGTAAGAAGAACCAAGTCAGAGAATGGGCAGTGAAAGTTGATGCTGGGTGTTTTCCATCCCTCCACTTGACAGTCCGGCCTAGCCAAGAAGATGACCCACCCCCTTCCACGCTGCTCAAAGATTACCAGAACATCCCTGGAATTGAGAAGTAAGCAGGAAGAAATCTCTTTGCTGAGCAGGGGACCATGGGAGGATTGGCAAGGAAAGGGGGAAAAACAGTGACTTTGAGGCCTGGCCTGCTGTTTCTGAAGCTTAAATATAGAGTGGGGCAGAGAACTATAGAAGCCCGGGAGTGGTGAAGGTGAGTGGGGTGGGACAGATGGAGTTTATGGGGATCAACTGCTTGCTTTTTTTGTGCTCTGGGTGAATACCTTATACTTTTAGATGCCAAGGGGGCAACATGCCTCACGAGCCTTTGTAGAAATCCCTCATCTCTCTTGATTCTCACAAAAGCTCCATGAGGGAAGGAAGTGTCCCCATTTTATGGATAATCAAGCTGCCCAATGTCATCCTAAGGGGCAGAGCTGGGCTAAATGACATCCCAGGCTAAATGACACCAAAGCCAGGATCCTTCTGCTCAGACCCTGTCTTGCGTGTCAGTAGCTAGGCAGTCCCTCTAGTCCCTCCCACTGTGCTATGTGACTTGAGAAACAATGATTATAGAATTGAAGTGTCTCAGGAAAGATTGAACCATATTCCAACTAAAATGGAAATCCTCCCTTTGCCCCCCCCCCATGACAAGCCTGGAACACTTAAGCTGACAGCTTCAGTTTTCCATAGTTATCACATCATTCCATGTGCTCAGCCCAGCAAATTAGATCTGCTCTGACTGTTAATCCCTGAGAAATAGCTCCTAACTTCCAGAGAGACTCATTTGTTTTTAAAAAAGAAATTTTCAGTCATCCTTGCTTTTCAAACTAAACTAAAAGAGCATTGTTTCCCTTTTCCCTTCTACCCCTACATCTGTCTCTCATTGCTGTGGTTTTTCCACAGGGTTGATGATGTTGTGAAAAGACTCTTGTCTTTGGAAATGGCTAACCAGGTGAGTGGCCTGTGCCAAATCTTGGCCTCAATACCCCTAGATTGAGCATCTCAAGGGCAGGGAGAGTCTTGTTTCCCCTTTGTACAACTAGCACCTGATGAACAGTAGGCACTCAATGAAGAGCTAATGCCTGAATGAATGAGCATGCTTTGGGGACATTCATCCAATAAGCCATTTCTCCCATCAGTAGTATTGGCCTGGGGCTCACTTAAATGTAAATAGCCATGTGGTTTGCCAGAGTCCATTCCCTAGTAGCAGCCTGAGGTCAAGCCCTGAGCCTTATGGCCTAGTTGCAATGACTGTAGCCATGGTCTTGGAGGTATGAAGGCTAATCCTTACGGCGTGGCAGACTTCACAGATTCTCTCTCTCTATCTTTAACAGAAGGAGAAGCTAAAAGTCAAGCAAGAGCAGTTGATGAACAAGGTCATGGCAAACCCTGAGGACACCAGCGCTCTGGAGGCTCGAAGTTGGTTAGGGGGCCTTCGGGGAGTGGGGGTGCAAGGAAGTCTGCTAGCTAGTACTTGATCCAGAGCCCTTGTCTGCAGGTACACTAGGGATTACATGTGACTTGTTAAAGGGAGAGACAGGAAGGATCAAAAGAAATGAAAATTGGACTGTATATCTTGAGCTATGTGATACTGGAGTCAGTGCCTAGGACCTGCCTCATACCTCTGTGAGCTCAGGCATAGTTCTTCTGGAACCAAAGCTCGTCTCTCTGTCTCTCTCCACTCTGCAGCTTTGGTGGTATAAAGGGACCATGTGGTCAGAGCCAGGGTTCTCACTGCACTGTCTTCAGTGCTCCCAAAACTCGATGTGTGTATAGGAAGGGCCTACTATAGTTACAGCCTCTCCTTGGGGCCACCTTTTGTTCTTTTCTCCATACTTGCAATATAGGCAGGAATCAAACAGTAGCATATATGAAGGAAGGATATTCTGGAGCATTAGGACATGAGTGGGAGTTGATAATTCTGAAAACTCATTAGTGAAAACACAGATAATAGTGGCAGCTGGAAGGGGAGAGGCAAGGAGCAGACCTTTGACAGTTTGGGAATCTCGTTACATTGGCTAGGACCCCCAGTGCAATGCAGAATCATTACCCATGATAGCATGCATCCTAGACTAATTCCTGAATTTAATAGAAATGCTCTAAAGTTTTACCATTAAGAATGCTATTTGCTATGGTTTGGGGATGATACCTTTGTAAGATTAAGGAGCTTCCCTCCCTTAGGCTTTTCTTTCTGAAGGGAAGATAATCCAAAGTCTTTTGAAATCTTGAAATTCAGAGTGCTTCAGGAATTATAGAGAGCTGTACAAGAGCCTTGGCGATGGTTATTCTTTGAGGTCTTAAAACATAACCCAGGCCTGAGCCCTTCCTTCCTCTGTGCCTGGCTCTCATCCTCTGTGGTTTGTGGTTTCAGTTGTTGCCCTGACTGTCAAGATCCGCAATTATGAAGAACACATGCAGAAACATCGAAAGGTAAACCTTGAGCATCGCTCACAGCTAAACACCAGCAGCTTGGGCAGAGGGGTATGAGAAGTGAAAGGCTCTGGGTCCAGAGAGGCAGCTTGAGAAGCCAAGTGGCTACAACACCAGAGTGCCCACCCCTCAGCTAAAGTGAGAAAAACATTTCCCTCCTGCCTCCAACAAAGAAATGGAAGCCTTCCAGGGCCATAATCAATGTCACCAATGTCAAGAATACAAACTTTAGAGCATGGTCACAGTGTCTTGGCACATAGCGGATTCTCAGTAAATATTTATTGAATGCATGGATGAGGTCAGATTAAGCTTGGTTCAAACTTTCACTTAACTATCTGTGTGACTCCAGAGAAGTTACTTTATATGCCTCAGTTCTCCTCTCTGTGAAATAGGGATCATAATAGTACCTGCTGACAGGATTACAAGGACTATATGGAAATAATATCATATAATAATGTCAACCGTAATTTAAAAAATAAAATAATAATAGTAGCAGCCAATATGATGCATACAAAGTATTTAGGCCTCTTACTAAATATTTTACATGCATTAGCTCATTTAATCTTTATACCCATCTTTCTATCCCATTTTGGAGTGGAATAATCTAGGCATGGAGTAGTTAAGTTATTCCTCAAGGCACAGCAGTAGGAATCGATGCGCTAGGACTTCAAATAGGAGATCTCGTTCCAGGGCCCATATTCTTAACCATTATGTCGTATCTCAGCACAGTGTTGGGCACAGAGCTCCTATAATTAGGCAATGGCTGGTATTTTTAATAAACACACAGTTGCGAATACAGAGTGGTCTAGCTCCAGCCTGTATTTCCTGGAGCTGGTTGAGCCTGTTCCTTGGAGATCAGAGTTTTGTTCATTTGAAGTGTGGAACACCAGCTGCATTGAAGAGGTCCCTTACAGAGCAGCACTTGGCTGCAGATAGGAATCTCTAGGAAGGGCAAAAGGCTTTCCCTCCTCTCCACCCCAGTTGACAGTTTGCTGAGCTGTGGAGAGGCTGAGTGGGTGGTGCAGGGGAAAGAGCATGAGATTTGGAGTGAAACCAGTAAACCTGTATTCAAGACCTGATAACATCATTGAGCCTTTATTTTCCCATCTATAAAATGGGAATAACAATGGCAATACCTACCCCAGTTGCACTAATATTTGCATAAGATTGTTGGGAGGTTTCAATGAAATGGTAAAATGACCATCCATTATTACTGTGAAGTGGCATGCCATTTTCTTGTATTAAAAAGAATACCAACTCACTTTACAGGACAAAACCCACAAGCGCTATCTGCTGATGAGCATTGACCGGAGGAAAAAGATGCTCAAAAACCTCCGTAAGACCAACTATAATGTCTTTGAGAAGACATGCAAGGAGCTGGGGATTGAGTACACCTTTCCTCCTCTGTACCACCGAAAAGCCCACCGCCGCTGGGTGACCAAGAAGGCTCTGTGCATTCAGGTATGAGTCCAAATTGCTGCTTTGGTTGGCCCTGCTCTGGGACTGTGGTGGAAAGAGCAGAAGGGAGGGGTTGAATGTTTCTGAGGGAGGTGTGGAACTGGCCCCAAGGCCTTGCAGTGGCTCACAAACCACCAACTCATGGAGAAAAGCTGGGCTGACCAGCTGGGGAAGTCAGTTCCCACCCCAGCTGCTCCCAGTCAGAGGTTTTGCATAGAATTACAAAGTCTTCCTGCTTCCTCCATCTCCAGGTTTTCCAGGAGGCTCAAAAGCTGAAGAAGCAAAAAAGGGCCTTAAAAGCTGCAGCAGCGGCCAAGAAACAAGGCCAGACGAACCCACAGAGCCCTTCCAAAGCCGGGCCAGAGGCAATCAAGAAAAACCAATAAATTTTGTTAAAGTTATGTGTTTCTGCCTTGAAGAGTAATAGGGAAGGTGGGGCTCTTTATGGCCTGAGGAGGAGGAGGAATTCATTCTTTCATTCAGCTCTGGGATCTCAGGGTTGTCTGAGGCAGAGACCCTGCCCTCACACCCTGCCTGACCACAGACGCAGGTGCCCGAGACACTCTCATAACACACCTCACATACACTCACACAAACAACTCCCTGTCATCCAGGTGGCATTTCAGTGGAGGCAGACTGAGCACAGCAGCACAGGTAGTAGTGTAGCTGGCTGGCTGCTGGGTAAGAATGCAGGGGAGTATAGGAGATGGTGGAGATGTCTCTAAAAAGGTAGTTGGAGACAGAGTGGAGTGCCCTGAATGCCATGCCAGGGTGATCTGTCAAAGAGATGTGTCATATTAAAAGTGCTATCTTCTGCAATTTAGCCTAGCAAAGGAAAGAGCTGTAATATGGAAGAACACAGTAGTATAGAGAAAGAAAGATAAATATAAGAAAGATTTTGGAGGAAAAACTAGAATTTGGTGACCGATAATAGGACTCAGGAAGATAGAGCTGAGACCAGGATCAGCTTTGAAGTCTGAGTGGTTAAAGGAAAAGATGATTGGTAGGTTTTAGAAATACTGAAATTTACAGAAATGGATGCTCATCAACATATACATGTTCAGCAAGGGACGGGAAGGTGATCCTGGAGCTCAAGATGGGGGTGAAGTATGGGTTCATTGCCCTCAAAGCAGAGAAATGGATGGGAGGCCTGCTTAGCAGGAAAGAGGGAACTTGGGAGAATCCCCAGCATGCATTCTCCAGGAGCGAGACAGACAAAAACACGCCTGTTTGCTTTCGAAATCAGGTGGGGCTTCACTCCAAGTAGCTTTTTGGAAGGAAATGCAAATAATTCAAGGACTTCTGGTCTGGTCCTTACCCCACCTAAAGGAAAAATCAGTTACCATTTTATTAGGGCTTTCATAGCACTTTTCATGATCTCATTGATTCCTCTCTGCAACCCTATGACGTGAGTGTTCCAACTTATGTGTGAGGAAATCCAGCTTCAAAACACCTGCCCAAAGTCACACAGCTAGGAAATAACAGAGCCGCGACTCAAACCAAGATCCACCTGCTAAAATACTGCTCTGGTTTTGCTTGAGTTTTCCTCGTTCTTGGGCTCCTGCGTAGGTGGCCAGGCAGGATGAGGATGGTCACACGAACACAGCTGAGCCGAGCTCGGTGCCCCCCGCCCCGCCCCGCCCCGCCCGCCCCGCCCTGCCCTGCCCTGCCCGAGCCTTTCCGCAGAGCTTCAGAAAGTCAAATTACGCCCATGGGGCACTCCGCCCAATAAGCGTCCACCTCTAGGCGCCCCCCAACAAACAGTCTGCTGATTGGGTTCTTTGGCCGTCTGCTGTGTTGCCCTAGCAACCGGGCTGGGAGGACGCAGTGGTTAGGCCTCCAGGCCTCTCTCTGTCTACCCAGCCTTGGGGCTCTTGGCCAGCACTACTCACTTTCGGCACCATGTCGGTGCGAACGCTACCGCTACTCTTCTTGAACTTGGGCGGGGAGATGCTTTACATCCTGGACCAGCGGCTGCGGGCCCAGAACATCCCGGGAGACAAGGCCCGCAGAGGTGAGAGGCGCCCGGCTCGCGGAGCCAGCCCCACGCCCCGCAGCCCGATCCTTCACCGAGCACCCACAGCCAGACCCACGCCCCGCAGCCCAGCCTCCTCACCCCTCCCTAGCTCCCCCAGCCAGGCCTTTTTACAGACTGATCAACACCCCTGCCCCCTGCACTCTTATAGCCAGGGACCTTTCTCACAGTGCCACAGCCCATCCAGTGAGGGCTGCTCAGGAGGCAAATTCCCAAAATGTTCTTTTCACAGCAGAAGGATTTAATATCTCCATTGAATATTATTAGGGTACCTCACATCTCCCCCCCAATTTCCTCATCCCCTCAACTTGTAGAGGTGATTTCCTAATCTCTCTTGATAGCCAGTCCCTCCCAAATGTAGGAATCCCAGCTGCCCACCACCTGGTGACATACCCTCTGCTAGTCCAAGCATCTTTTTCCCCCAGGGAACAGATTTTGATTCTCCATTCCTCTGTGTAGTATCCTTCATAAACTGGAAGCCAGTCTTGCTCATTTCAAAAGCTATTTCTAGAAAGGTGGGGTCCTGAAATAACATAGATAAATAAGAAAACATAAGAAAGCTATAATTCTTTACTTTCACAATTGTTGGAAGAGAGTGAAATTGTGAAAATAATTATACAGAGTTTAGAGTTTCTAAACTGTAAAATCTGTCTCCCGTATACACCACAACTAATCCCCCAGAGAAATGATCACCTAGAACTCTGCCACCCTTTTTCTCTCCCTCTTATTCCCCTCTCAACCAACAACTGCTTTCACCATATTCCCAGGAATTAAAAATGAAGGAAATATTATATTTCAAGGTAGAGGAGGAAAAGTTGATGTAAAGGTAACTGACATGGCCACTGATTGAAACATTTATTCTCTCCAACAGTTTCTGTATGGCTCAATGTTAATCATACATATTTAGATATGCACTATTGTGTCTGAGCAATTGAGTCCAAGTCCATGCATAAAGAGATAAAAAGAACTCCCTATAGCATACCCCCTCCATTCATTCTGTACACTGCTGCCAGTGAGCTTTCTAAAATGCAAATCTGTTCATACTCCACTGCTGTCTGGAGACCAAGTCCTTGGCAAGACATTCTAGGGCCCTTCCTGATCTGATCTCTGTCCACCTCTGCAGTCCCATGTGCCACCATTGCCTGCCTCCTACTTTGTATCTTAATACCTAACTGCTTATATGTCTCCATTTAAAGCATGTTTATTCCTGTTTCCATGGTAGTAATCCCCATTACTACCCCAAACCTCTCATTTCCATGCTAGAACTTCTCTTTCTTCCTACATTATTCAGCTTAAGATTCATTTCTGTCAGGATGCCTCCTTACATGGGGAAAGGGCCTGCACATGCTCCCATAGCACCCTATGCATGCCTCTTTGCCTTATCACTGACCATATTACCCTGAAATGGTCTGTGTGTCTCTTCCACGTGATTATCTTATTCATCTTTGTACTCCAGCACCTAGCATAATGCCTAGACCAGAATAAATTGATGCTCAGTAAATATTTGTTGAACTGATGATCTAAATTGGCTGTTTTATGACATTGCTATTTCTTTCTCAAGAAGGTTCTGTTTTCCTTGGCACCTATGTTATTTGATTCCATTTGGGCTAATGGCACCAGTGAGCAGACAGGTAGTTCTTGGACTGGTAGTCTGCATCTTGGAAGGCAGTGTAAATTGGTAATTAAGAGTGTCCTCTCTGGAGTCATACAGATATGGATCCCATTTCCCGCTTTGCCATTTAACTAGTTGTATGACCTTAGAATGTAATCTCTATAAGCCTGTTTCTTTTTCCGTAAAATGGGAGTAATAGCATATACCTTACAGCAAAGTTGTAATGATTGAATTAGATAATGTATGTATTTAACATGTTTAGCACAATAAATGGGTGTTGTCTTTCAAGAGAAGGTCTGGGTAAGACCCTGTGAATACTAGGAGACTGGCTTCCTTTGTCTTCAGGAACTTCCTTTGTATTCCTGGGTTTGCTAGATACAGCTTAAGGGAATTTCAGCCATCTTTGGTAATTCACATTCATGCACTCATTACTTCCATAGTTTGGGTCAGTGTCAGAGGTCATGTAAGATGCTTGGTGGAACCTGATCCAGCCCTTCCGCGCATTCACTAGTGATAGGGCTTTTGATTAGTCTGGTCCAGTAACTGATTGTAAAAGTGGGGGACATATCTTCTTAATGACAACAACAAACATTTATTAAGCACTTACCATGTACCAAGGACTTCCCTGAACACCTTAATCCCCACAACTATACTATCATGTAGGTTAATATTACTATCCCCATTATACAGATGGGAAAACTAAGGCTAATTTGTCCAGGGTTATATAGCTGGTAAGAGAAGGAGAAAAGAATCTGAACCCAGGTCATCAGGCTCCAGAGCTCATACTCTTAAGCAATATGTCCTTAACTGCTACACTATACTTTCATACCTGGGGGTGACTGTCAGAATCTTTGGGTGCATGGGAGGGGGAGAAGTTGGAAGGTCAGAAGGAAAAGGAAAGGTTTGGGAAAATATTCAATATACCCAATGATTTTATAAAAGAAAGTACCGCAGTTGACTGATGGGAGCTTGTAGAAGTCAGAGTGAGAAAGCAGGGTAGAGAATGTGGGATTCAAAGTTGAGAAACACTCATCTATCTCACTGTTTGGAGTTGGTGTAGCTGCAAGAACATGAGCCACTGGGACAAATGCCTGTGCACCGAGGCCTATCAAACACCAGACACAGTAAACTAGTCTTCTTTGAAGCATTGAATAGAAACCATATTTCTTCTAGATGTTTTCATTATCTTACACAACTAATTGGTCTCCTGGAGGCCATCCTGTTCCCACAAGGCCAGTACAAATAGTGTAGTTTTTCCCCACAATACAGCCTCTAGTTTAGCATTCAACAGAAAGGAAGTGCCCTATGGGGCAACTTTCGAATGTTGCATATTGAATGTTGTCCCACATTTTAAGCAATAGTGAAAATAATAAAAGCTACCTTTACCTCACTCCCATCCTCTTAAAAATGCTCATAAATAAGACCTTATTATATTTCGTTTGCAGTCCTCATTTTACAGAAGGGGAAACTGAGGCATAGAGCCATTCAGTGATTTTCTTTTCCAAGCCATGACATGTAGTACTGAGCAACCAAATGGTGGTGAGGTTCTGTTTTTATTTTTCTAGTTCCACTTCAACAGGCAGCTCTAGATAGCCTTGTGCCTGCCTCCCACTCAAAATGTAGCTAAAGTGGAATTGTCACAAACAAGTCATCTAGAGAAATAGTAGAAAAACAAGGCATCGGTTACCTTCCCCTGGATCCTTAAGTGGAAAGGGGCCAGGAGCACAAGACACTGCAGAGACCTCTGCTGGAGCCAAGCGTCATTGCCCACGGGAGTGCCTCATACCCCCGGGGCATGCATTTGCCAGCTCCATTTTTGTCAGCAGCCAGTAGTCACTGTCTTGTAGAGCAGCTATGCCCCTTGCAGCACCACGGTTCCCAAACACACCTTCAGGTGGGTCCAGCTCCACCTTTCTGAATTCCCATAAGCCTATCAGGCAAAACCGCCTGTAAAATAAATGCCACAACAAGATAGATGTGGACATTATGCTAAAGAAGCCACTATCTGCGTTAAGAAGGCCTGACTCTTGGTGCCGCTTCCCCAGTGTTTTCTCTTCCAAACACCTGTGACTCTTGTGGGAGAAAGATGGTGAGTTTTCCCAGAGGAGTCTGACCTTGCCATGGGAAATCTTTGCAACCAATTAGGACACAGCCCTGGCTGGCTGTGCTTCCACCACTGGTCTCTTAGGGGCTGTTGGTATTGTATATTGAAGACATGTATATGTTTTGATTATAACTGCAGAAATCACCTTCGTAACAATCTAGTGGCAAATGGTTTCCAAAGGAGACCATTAATTACAAAATGTTTTTTAAATGTGGATGTGCATAGAACTCAGATAATCAGTCTGAGAGTGATTTCTCTAGATTGGAATCTCTCCCAAAAATAAGAGGGGATAAAATCATCTTTCATCCTTTATGGGTGGTGTCAATGTCATTCAGTAGAGAAAGTACAACTAGAAGAGAAGCGCTTGGTGTCTGTTATCCATTGCAACCCCACAGCAACCCTATGAGATAGATATAATTATGATCCCCGTTTTACAGATGAAGAAACTGAGGTTAAACAAGTTGCTTGAAGTTATCTAGGTAGTAAATAGTAAAGCCAGGTCTCAACCGATAAAGGGTCTTAATTCTTTCAGATTTCTAGCCAAGTACATTTTTCGTTATTTGGTCTCCTCTCGGCATCTTCCTGACCATCTTTGTCCTCAGGAGCTTTCTTTACAGGCCACCATTCCTCCCCTCTTTTTACCTGGCAGTCACGTAGCTCTGTACTAAGAGTATATCAGCAACAAAGACGTGTTTTCCTTTTAATTTACATTTCAAGTTTTCCCATTAGAGCAGTTCCGTCTGTACTTTAGAAAGAGAAATCTTACATTCATAAAAAATCAGGTTATACAAAAAGAAACTCTCTTCTCTCTGTTCTTGGAATTATTCCTCCTTGTGGAAGTTAGTTATATTCTCATAGCATTAACGAGGATAACTTCTTGAGTCTTTCGCAACAAACCCCAGGGTAGCTAATCCTTCTGAGTTTCCTCTCCTCTAGTCCACTCTCTATAACAGGGGTGCCCAAACCCCGGGCTGCAGACTAGTACCAGTCTGTATCCTGTTAGGAACCAGGCCGCATAGCAGGAGGTGAGCAGCAAGCGAGCAAAGCTTCATCTGTAGTTGCTAGCCGCTCCCCAGCACTAGCATCACTGCCTCAGCTCCACCTCAGCTCATCAGGCATTAGATTCTCATAGGAACACTGGTCCCTGATGCCAGAAAGGTTGGGACTGCTGCATAAGATAGAGCCTCTCTAGGGCTTGTTTTTAGAACTTCTTTATCCATCATCCTTTTAAAAGTTTCACATGGAAGCCAAAGTATTCACACTAGACATTAATGCAAACATGAAAAATAAAATTTCATAGACCAGATAATTGGAATTGGTATTTTTAAAGCCTCTTTGAAAATGATGTTCTTGCTTCATGAACTGGTGTTTTCTTTTTATATGCTTCATGTAGATGAATGGACAGAGGTGGACAGAAAACGAGGTATGCTATCTCTGGGCTGCATGTATTCAGTCTGCATCCACAGGTCCTTTGTCAGTGGGGCTTAAAGTGGGACCACTTTAAACATTTCAAAGTAAAAAAATAGGCATGAGTTTCTCTTTAGCCAAGATATTGGTTATACATTTAAATCTTTTGCTTAAACAAATACAGCATGTAAGATGAAAACCAAGCAGACTTTGCCACAAGGACCGTATTACACATGAGATACGTGTCTCTTTTCATCAGTTCCAAGCTTTGCAGGGACAGCTGGGTCAATAGCTACACTTCTGAGTAGGTTTTCCTATTTGGGAGTCCCTAGAGCAATTCTGTGGTAGTATCGTATAACCAAAGAATTGTGCTTCAACATGAGTGACTTTCCTTGAACCATTCTCCTTAGCACACAAAGATATCTGTTGAGCAACTCAGAAAAATGGGAGCATGTGACTGCATGGCTGCCAGAATTGTGAGCAGAAGGCATGATATCATGCATGCAGTATGGCCCTATCATGCCAAATCTTCGGTTTCCTCTTCACCTACAACTAGCAGCAAACCTGAAAAAGTTTGCCAATTGCTCAAAATAAAATAATAGCCTTTCTCACCTTTAAGTGTCACGAGTCCCTTCCATCATTTGACATTTGAGTGTGGTTTATGCATGTCATTAGCCACCATCCTCAATATTTTAAATGCTCTTACACACCAAGTATGCTGAGGAGATAACATATAATGCTGAAGAGCCTAGGCATTAGAATCAAACATCTCCATTCTAATTTCAACTCCACCACTGCGTGACCTTGGACTTTAAGCTCTCTGAGACTCAGTTTTCCTCCTTGATAGAATAAGGATAATAATTCAGAGTTGCCTTAGGTATATAAATGAGATAAAGATCTAAGCCCAGTGCCTGGAACATAGTAAGGATTGGAAACATGGTAACCATAGTAGCAGCTTCTCTCTTTTACCCTTGATTCCAGATTGCATGTTCCCATGAACAATTAAATCTACAACAGAGGTTTGGTAAAGACTCAGTTGCTTTCATCTAGAGCCAGGCTCAAAGAAAAGCCCAGTCGAAGTTTCTGATACACTTTTATTATATTTCACAACCATCTTTTGCCACTTCTCTTGAGCAATTTTTGGCCCACCTCTTGACACATGGCAGAATGTCAGGTGAGATGTGTGGATTTTGAAGGCTCTTTGTATATGTAATTGAATCACTGGAATTTATTTTACCTTAAGCATTCAAAAACAATGAGCAGAAACTAACTTCGTATTCTGAACTCAGGACTAGAAGTCTCACATGTTAAGAACTCAGTTAACTAGCCCTTCTGATGCACCTGTGAAAAACCACTTTGCTCCCTGAACTAAGGCTCTTCCTGATGAAATCTGGCTCCTAGTACATTCCTGCCTCATGAAACTGCAGAGCTCATGTGAGTGCCAAAAACTAACAGCGAGACAGACTAACACATGTGGTTAAAACGATTTCTCAGGTTTAACTTAAATACAACCTGGGCTGCTTCTCCAGGACAAGGACAACATTTACTTCCTCTTTGTTCTCTGGTGTTTATCTCGGTGTTTGGTACAAAGTGGGCTCGCCTCAACCAGGTGCCAGGCAAAGCACGTTGTGAAATGTAGACATGTTAATCTGTGCCCCCATATTCTTTCCAAAGAATTAAATGAGAGTACTGGGGCCCAACCGTAGAACTGCCATTTCCCCCTTGGGGGCATTTGTGGTCGCTGCTCTGCCCACAGGGACGGGGCCTGCAGGTGTACTTTCTCGAAGTTCTTGTGTAAAGAGCCATGGTAATATATAGCTTATTCAGTTCCCAGAGGGAAAGGCTTCATTTTGCTTTTTACTTTGCCAGAGCAGCTAACAATCTCTTTGCAATTTTCTTTCTTTTAGAACTGATTTATTCTAGATTCTGCTAAAGGCTAAAAGACCCAAGATTAATGTATCAGAGCTGATATGATTCTTTAACTTGAATTATTCCTCTTTGGCACTCTTCCCTGGCCTACATAAATCCATGATAAATTCAAATTCTCTCTGTTGAGGACAAATGTGTGGCTTTTCACTTGTGCCTATATTCTTGCAAATTCTGCATTTTATATAGGCTGCAGTAAGAACATCTATTGCAGGTACTTGCTTGTTTAGATTAAAGGCAAAAGGCCATGCATGAGGCATACTCGGAAGAGTTATGGCTCCAAGCTGACCACACCGGGGACGTGTTAGTGCATATTAAGGGCAAGCTGCAATGGGTTGAAATTGTGAGATGTGAGTGCTACTCTGCGTTAGTAATGGATTTGGTTTTTCCTCACTAATAGAATGGCGTCTAGAATTAAATCCAAAGGTCAAGTGCGAGTTCAACACTTCTGTAAGGAGTCGTGGTCATTTCTTTTGTGTCAAGTTGCGGGGTGGGGGAAGCCCTTTCCCGCCTCTCCTCAATCCGTAGCCCTTCCATTTAAGATTTAAATAACAACCAGCCCTCAGCTCCTCCCGCCCCCCAAAAATGCTCTTTGAGATGCTTTAAAATGCTGCCCTGAGCCTGCAATACTTCTATCAGGTACCTAAATGTAGAGAGAGTGCATGAAGTCATGACCTCAGTGCTCTACCTTGCCTTCAGTCTCTACGAGACACTGCCAGAGCCAATCACCTGGCTTGTCCTTTGTGCAGCAAAAGAAAGAGGCATTTGTATATTTCAGTAATAATCACTCATGTTTAGTAATTAATTTTGTATAATTATTTTAAGTAACCAGTTTTCCTTCAGATTTTAATTACTATGAATGTATATTCTCAGCATCCATATATGCTCACCTGTAGGTCAGAGTATATCGGTATTATTAAGAATAATCTGTGTTTAACCATACTTGTTCCTATTTAATGTTCCAGAGGGTTTTCCTTGCCTTCAACTAATGATATTCGATTAGCAAAAAATACCTAAATGAATGAGTGAATGAAGAACTAGAATTTTAGACACTTTGGTTTACACACACATTGAGACCTTTAATTCTCACCAGATGGAAACTTTCTATTTAAACAACAGTATGAGACATAGCACTACAGTGTAATATCAATATTATTGCTCAAATATAAAAAGTAAGGCATTTTAAAATGGTATTACTCTCAAGTACACGTCTTGTAGAAACTTTAGAAATGTTTTCATCTCTAACCAGTGAGTAGATTTGTCTATTTTCATAAACTGTTTTGCTAAAAAAAAGCCAAGCACCATTATTGGTCCCATTTTTATAAAATTTAATTTTAAGTAAAAATGTTATAGATTTGCTAAACAAAACAAAAAAAAGAGTGATGTTACTTATTATTTTAAGGATGAGACATAATCTAAAATGCATATAGGAATGTTGTTTAACGAAAGAAGCAACATTTCCCCTATCATCAAGTGCGATAATGTCTGTAAAAGTGGTTTGTAACCTCTAAAGCACAACATTTGTACATTTGTCACATTTAGGTTTGCCCTGACGTAGTCTCATAAAGCACTCCTGACTCCGCTCTCCATTGGAACGCCCATGTGATTTTCTCCCCAGGGCAGAGATCTCACCATGTACATCAGCATCCCCCACTCTGCATGGGCCCAGCTCCTCCATCCCAATTGTACACAGAGAGCATTTCCAGAATAAAGTTTCCTCCAGGACCTTGCTCAGCTATATCCTCTCCTGTCTCTACAGTTCTGAATGACATCATCTCAACCATGTTCAATCGAAAGTTTATGGAAGAACTGTTCAAACCCCAAGAGCTCTACTCCAAGAAGGCCCTGAGGACTGTCTATGACCGCCTGGCTCATGCCTCCATTATGAGACTGAACCAGGCCAGCATGGATAAGGTGAGCAGACGTCTGCCTCTATCCCCCGGTTGCATTTCTTGTACCTTTTGTGGATGATCATAGCCTGGAATCAAATGAGATGTTATATGCAATGGTGCCTTGCAAAAAAAAAAAAAGGCACTTATAACTATTAGCTGTTGAGTTTTAGAGTTGGGAAGGACCTCAGAAGTCATCTGCGCCAACCCCTTATTATTTATGTCATTCCACCTGCCCAAAGACAGCGCTGGTCTTCACACTCATATTTATGAGCACCTTGATCCAACCCTAAAATCTTGAATTCTGCTTCATTCTTAACAAATCTCAGCTCTGAAAACCAGGCATTTTTTTTTTAAAGCAAATTCAAAACTACTCAGTCTTTACTTAAAACATGAACGTATCTCTCTCTTTGGGAAACAGATTATTAGAACACTCTGGTTTTCAAATAATAATCCCAAGTAAAATGCAGAGAATAGACAAATCTCCTATTCGGAAGAATTTTAAGTAATTTTATAGATACTCTGCCCTCAAGAAAGGAAAACGTACCTTCCCCACTCTTTATGTGTGGGCTGCGCTTAATAACTTCCTTCCAAAGAAGGCAGTACAGAAAGGAAGGGAAAAACAGTTAATGTTACAATGCAGAAACTGACAGACACCACCTCAACCAGGTGATCAAGGTCAACAGCAACAGTGATAAGTCATGTTCCCTGACACGGTATGATGAAGGTAGCACTTTACCTCTGTGATTTTCCTCCCAAAAACCCACACCCCTAGTCTAATCATGAGAAAAACATCTAATACCACTTGGAGGTAACGTTATAAAATACCTAACCTGTACTCAAAACCATCAAAGTCACCAAAAACAAGGAAAGTCAGGTAAACTGTCAAACTGTCACAGTCAAGAGGAGCTGAGGAGACATAATGACTAAATGTAATGTGGGATCCTAGAACAGAAATAGGACAGTAGGAGAAAACAAACGAAATCTGAATAAAATGTGGCCTTGTTAATTTTTAAAAATTATAAAGTATTTTCTTTTCAAGTTCCTCCATTATGTGAATTTTTTTAAATCATAAGGACTGACATGCAAGGTGCTAGGCATGCAAAATCAATGCTCACTCCTTGCTGGTACCTGGAAACCTCAGGGAGACAGACTGTCTTTAACTGTGCCCTCCTACCTCCAGCCACTTAACTTTGGAAAGTTCCTTTATCTCCCTGAGCTTCTATTTTCTCATCTATAAAATGGGGATAACAAGAACTGCTTCATCAGTTCTGGGAGAGTTAAGCAATAAACATACATATAATCACACACCTAGGCCTGGCACATAGTAGATGTTCAATTAAATGTTCATTATCTTTTCTGCCCTGCTTGCTGTGCTCCTTCTTTAAGAAGGTTTAGTTTCCCATAGGGAAAGGACACAGAATTTGAGATCAAAAACCCAGGATTCAAGTCTTAGCTTTAACTGGTACAACTGTGAGACTGTGTTTCCTGAACCACTCTGAACTTTCATTTCTTCATCTTACACCTGTGTTTATCCTTTATTCCTAGCATGGCATCCAATATACAAAAGGTGCTTAATGTTTGATAATGATGGCAGAGAGTCTCAAATCTATATCTCTAGTATTACACACACACACAAAACCAGGCTGTTCCTGTCGTGTGGCACTTTCTAAGTAAAATAACTGCATGTTGAAGAAATGGGATCATATAGAAAGTTCTAGCAAATGCCTTAGGATCTAACCGCCTGAGTTCAAATCTCACTCTGCCACTTACTACCAGCTGTGGGCAATTAGGCACGTTTCCTTATTTTTAAACTTGGGATCATATCTACCTCATAGAGTTCTCGTGAAGAGTAAATAGGATCAGTGAGGTAATAAATGTGCTTGGCACGACACTCGGATGGTAGTATTTTGTATTTCCAATCCTGCCTCAGACAAGTCCAAACCTTCTCTCCCAAACTGGCTCTTTAAGTCCCCCATCCCCCAGAAGATGTCCTTTTCCCATCGGTAGCATCGTCCTTCTCCCAAGCACTAAGTTGAAAATGCTGTAGTCATTTTGGACAGCCCTCATCTTCATTCCCCAAACCTAGTCAGGTAGTCACCGTATACTGACAGCTTTTTCTTCTAAGTATCACATGCTCTTCTTTTCCCTGACTTTTCCATTCCTGCCATCTTTATTCTTGGCCTTATGTCTGCATTATGCCAACAAAATTTCATTCATTCACAGAGTCAATAGATATTATTGCAAAGCTATTAGGAACCAGGTACTAGCTAATCTCCCTAATTCCAGTCTCTCCCTTCTCTCATATCTCATCATTGCCAGACTGACTAGTCTTGCTTAATCACTACTTTTATCATGTCAGCTCAGAAAATTTCAGTAGCCCCCTAATTCCTACCACATCTGGTCTAAATTATTTTGCCTGTCTTTCTAAAACCTTTACTACTCTAACTTTGACTTATCCAACTTCATTTCCCACCATCTCCAACACAAACTGTCCTCTTCCGTCAGGCTGTTCTCATTCTCCCAGGAAAATAGCATATTCATGGCTGCCCCCAGGCCCTCACGCCTGCTGTTCCCCTCAACTACAAAGCCTTTCCTCTTCCTCGGCCAGTTTGAAACCTGTGACTCCCTCCTCCTTCCATAAAGCCTATCTCGACCACTTTGGTCCTCACCAGTTTCTCGCCTTTGGTCATTCAGGGATGGTCATACCATACATGGGGTTTGCTGATATCTTATTAAGTATTTTCATCATTTAAAATTGTTGTTAAATAGTCGTAGAACTTTATACTTGCCACTTTCACACAAATCTTCTCATTTACTCCTCTCAGCAGTTCTACAATGACAGGAAATGAGGAACTATTTTTTACAGATGAGCAAACTCAGGCTCAGACAGGTGAGGCGACTTGGCCAGTGCCATTCATTCGACTAGTCAGCAGCAATGGGGGACTTGAATTTGGGTTTTCGCTCTCCAAGTCCAGCACCCAGTCCCGGTCCCCATAGCTGCCAATATTGTTTCAAATGTATTCCATCAGCAGTACCCATAAGCTGACCAGAAATCCTGGTTTGCCTGGGAAGGTCCTGGTCTACCCCTGTTGTCCTGGCTTAATTATTAATATCACCCTCCCTTTTTCTCTCAAAAGTATCTTCGTTTGAGGGATAACTGATGTGGTCACCTGAGTTGTATGATGTACCCAGAACTGGTTTTCAGTAAATGCTTGAATGTTTGAAGGTTCTGACGTCTGCTTTTATGATCCCATTTATTTTGTTCATGTATGGGTTGGCAGCTCTATGACCTGATGACTATGGCTTTGAAGTATCAAGTATTGCTGTGTCCCCGTCCCAAGGATGTATTGCTGGTCACTTTCAATCATTTAGATGCCATCAAGGGATTCATCCAAGACTCCCCAGCCCTCCTGCAACTAGTGGACGAGACTTTCCGGCAGCTGATTGAAGTAAGATACCATCAGTTTATCACCTCTCAGCCCCAATACTGTTCTCATTCCTCTGTTAAGAACAAGCAGCTTCTATGACAGAGAGAACAGGGTGAGGAATGGGAAATCCTGCCACTCTCCCAGAAGATTCTAAAAATCTCCAAGTATCCATTTTGGTAATACAGTAGGCATTATCATCTTAGGTCCCCACACTCTTGCCTTCAGAATTGGGAAAGCAGTGATACAGAGCCTTGCCATTTTCTCCCTGCTCTTTCAAAAAGGGAGTTGGTGGCAGATGTTCTGCTAAATCTTGGGGAACAGCCTTTCCAGGTCTGTAGGGGACAGAAGAAGTGAAGCGTACCCCTGTCCAGGTGTGGCATGACAGGATTTGGTGAGGGAGCAGTGCTGGCTCTCCTGCTGTCCGCCTTGCCCCAGCAGCTGAGTCCTCTCCTTGCTCATCTGGCTCCCATCCCTAAGTGCCCACCTACCCCTATCTGTCTGCCCTTCTCATCTCACTTCTGACAGTCAGTTGCTTCTTTCTGCTTCACCTCTGGCAGGTATACGGGGGTCTCTCTGCAGGGGAGTTCCAGCTGATCCGGCAGACACTCCTCACCTTCTTCCAGGACCTGCACATCCGGGTGAGTGAATGGGCAGCCCCAGGAGCACCCTGCCACTGCTGTCCTAGGGTAACAGGGTGCCAAGGGCTGACATTGCCCAGGTAGTGCCTGATATCCTCAGTGTTTGGCTCCATAACGGTAAACTCTCCGATGACAAATCTCAGCAGTTTATAAATGGACCAAGGAAGACAGTGATACTGCCACTCCCTTCCAGTTACCTTATGTGTCCCTTTAAAATATGGTTTCTTTCCTTCTCCAGAGGAAATGTACTCTCAAGGCCACCAGCCTGATTGATCTCCATTGCAAAGCCTTTTCTCAAACCTCTGGTATCGTCGACTTCCCCAGTATCTGATGCTGCAAGGAAGCTACCCTCCTACTCCATAAAACTCACGCCTTTCCTCAGTTTTCATGGCACCATACCATCCTGGCCTTCCCCTCCCTCTTCCATCTCCACGCCTCTCATTCCTTCCTCTCCGTCTTCCTGTCTCCAAATCTTCTCTTTCTGCCTCCACCCACCCTGCTCTTTAGGAATCTCTTTGCTCCCTACTTTCTAGCTCCTTCACCTAGGACTCCTGAGTCTAACCTCTACTCTACCCTTGCCTTGGCCCCGCCATCCGGACTGACATCTCCACCTGCTTCTTGAAACCCTCCATGAGGCTGCCCACCGGTGCCTTTCATTTAATGTCTGTAGCTCAACTAATCTCCAAAAGTCAAGTCCTTGCTGGACTTCCTGATTTCTTTTGAGGGCACCATCATTCCTTCACTCACTTGGCTCAGAACCAGAGCGTCGCCTATGATTCCCCTTCTCTGATCTTCATCTAATTGCTCTAAGGCCCCTGGAGTCTGCCTTTTCAATGTCTACGCCCTCCTTTCCATTCCTGTTGCCTCCAGCCTAGCTCAGGCCCTAATACTTCTTGTTGGCTGTTGCCTCTCACTTGATGCTGCCTCCTGTCTTGCCTGCTTCAGACAATTCTACACCCTAACTTTTAAAAACATATCTCTGAGATTCTGAATTTGGGACCCGTCTCTCTTGGACAGGACTTTGTTCCTTACCATAATTTAACACACTAATAAGGGAAAGATGGATGATGTAGCAAAATGAGCCCAGGATCTGCAGTCCAACACATTTACGTTTGAGTCCCACTCCACCACACCTCCATGACCTTGAGCAAATTATTTCTCTCGAGCCTTAGTTTCAACCTATTTGGAGCGTGTCGGGAGGGTTAACTGATGCAGCATTTGTAATATACATGTATTTGCCAATATATGTATAGTATCCTTTGAACCTTTTGTACATATGCATGTGTAACATATTCACAAAATAAAATTCAAAAAGAAAAAATAGAATATGTTTAGGACCTAATTGTTATTTCCCTTCCATGGACTGGGAAATACAGATTTCAACTCTGAGGCCAATTTTATTTTTAACCCTCATTAATAATTTTATTTGCCATGGATGGAGCAATAATAACATCAACATAAATTAAGATCTCTAATAGTCATCGATTAAAATAAAAAGCATGAATGTACAAATAAGATTGAGTTTTGCATTGCTTTGAAATATTGAAAACTCTGCATCATGTTATCAAGACTGTGCATATTTGGACATTATTTTATGGATTGTAGTAATGTAAGCAGTCATAGCGATTTCTCAAGTCTGACAAGATAAAATTCATTATAATGAAAAGACACTCCTAATAATAAGTCTGTAGCAAATTCATTAAAATATATTAAAACACAAACTACATTAAGCTTTAATTGCTAAATGGGCAAGCAATGAAACATCAGAATGTTCACCAACAGAAATAGGATTCCTACATCCCAGCAGTATTCAGTGACTGATCTGTAACATCTGGCTGGTTTTCCAAGTCTGGTCTTTAATGGTATTTCTGCTCAGCTGCAATTTGTGATTGCCTGTACAGATTTTCTCTGTTTTCAAAATAGTCTTTATGGTTTTTAGATTTATTAGCAACACCAACTAATTAAATCAAGAAAACACAGCTCTAATCTGACACTTCCTTGCTGGTGTTTAACCACAACTCCTCACCTGATATCCAAAGCTGTCTGCAATATCAAGAAACACCTGACGCGCTCTAATGTGCCCAAGGCTCTGACCTGCTCTGCAGGCCCAGGCCCGGCCGGAGACCACCCAAAGACCGATTCAGTTTGGAATCCTGAGCGGTTGTTTACAACCATCTCCATCCCCAAGCCCTTTCAGCAACTCCCCTTAGGAGCTGCCTCCTCAAGAGTAGGTAGGCCTCTCAGGTCACCCTCTCCCTTCCTCTCACTCCCCTTCATGCATCCTTCCATCGTGTACTTGCCTCATGTTCTTTCCGTTGTTTCAGCGGTTGGAAAGCAACATTCCATCTTAACCTCTTCATAGAATGTTTCTTATAACCGCCACTCCATTATCCTCTCTACTTGGAAACATTTCATGCCTGGAAAACTAGTCAGTCTAACCAATATTTCTTGAGTGCTTACTCTATGCTAGGCACTATTTCCAGTGTCTGAGATACATAAGTAAACAGGAAGAGACCCTGCCTTGAGACTCTCTGCTAGTAGGAAGAGACAGAGGGGACAACTAAGTCAAGTTCTGGTCTGATAACTTTTAGGAAGATGGCATCATAAGGTACAGTTATAGGGGGCTACTGGGATGGGATGTTGCATTAGACGAGCACTGCCCAACGAACTTTCTGTCGTGATGGAAGTGTTCTGTATCTGTGCTGTCCAATATGATAGCCACTAGCCACATGTGCACTTGAAATATAGCCAGTGTGACTGAGAAACTGAATTTTTAATTTAAATGACTACACTTGACTAGCAGCTGCTACACTGGACAGCACACATCGTTAGATGAGATAGCCTTTCTGGTGACAGGACAGACATTTTAGTTGAGTATGTATGTAATTAACATAGATCTCAGGGAAGAGCATCTAAACTGAAGAGCATCTAAACTGAAGAGCATCTAAACTGACAGCAAATTCAAAGGCCCTTAGATGGGGAAAAGCATGATGTGTTCCTTGGAAAAAGAGAAAGCCAGTGTGAATGAAGCACATCTAGACAGGAGCGATACTCGAAATTTACAACCTGTGCAGCATGGGCACTGACTGATCAGAACAGATGCCAGTTTTCAATAAACTGGTACTTACTAGTTGACTTAACTTTATGCCCTTGTAAGGAGTTTTATTCTAAGAGTAAAGAAAACACTTGAAGCATGATAAGGTGAGCGGTAACACAACCTGAGTTGTGTTCTGGAAGGTAAATTGTATGAGATCAGGGTAGAGGTGGGACAGCAGTTGGGAAGTTATTGTGGAAATCAGGTAAAAAAAAAAAAAAAAAAAAACGAAAGTTGGATTAGGTGCTACCAGTGGAGATAGTGAGAAGTATGCACATCTGGGACGTACTTTCAGGGTAGGATCAATAAGACTTAACTAAGAGTTTGGATTTGCGAATGAAGCACAACCATGAAATTTTTGGCCTGAGCAACCAACCAGTGATGCCATTTACTAAAAGGGGAGTATATTTGGGTAGAAATATACTGAAGGGAAATATCTTTGGGTAGAAAAATTAATTAATTCTACTTAAGGTTTGATTTGCCTATTAGATATCCAAGTAGCACTATCAAATAGCAATTGAATATACAAATCTAGACCTCAGAGGAGAGATTCAGGGTAGAGACATAAATGTGAGAATCATCAGCATACAGCACAGAGATGGTATTTGAAAACTTCTGGCCACTTGGTGGAGGCTGGTCATTCTCCCTCACCCAGAGGCAGGATATGACAACTGGGGTCAGTATTCAGCCAGTTTCTCTCACTTTCAGATCGTTAATCTCCTGCCCTAACGAATTTTGCCCTCCTCTCGTAAGGCCAGACCAGCAACCATAACACCATCCAAAGCCCTGTACTCACCACTCACTGCTGAAAGTGACCGCCAAGTCACTCACCCATTTTAACTGAGCATTTAAATCCCTGGCTCACTCTCCTCCCAGCCACCGGAGTCCTGCCATCCTCTTGGGGAACGGGAATGCTCATGATGATGTCTCATCCAGCGCTCCAGCACCACAGCTCAGTGACCTTCATTTCCTCTTTCTATAAGAAACATGGTTTCTGCCCTCCTCAGAGAAGCGGGGGAAATGCACAAAGTGCCTTACAGATGTTTGGTTCTAAGATAGAAAAGTGTAAAGACAGAGGACACGAAGGACGGGGCGGACAGTTCTACCGAAGAGAATCGGGGAAGTCTTCATAGAGGATTGGATATCTTTTACAAGAAAATAGGCTTTTACCAGGCCCATGAGAAAACAAAGTGGGAGGTGGGTTCAGATGGACACTCTAGGCAGAGGACACCATCTCAGTAAAGGCTTAAGGCATGTAACTGCCTGGTGTATTTGGCGGTGCAGGGGAGGTGAAAGCCTGCAAGCAATTGAGTATGGCTGGAACATAGCATTCAAGGAGGAGCATGGCTGCACAGAACAAGGGCCAACTGGACTTATCTGGCAGGCAGCAGAGAGCCACTGAAGCAGAAGAAGGACATGGTCGATGAGTTTAGGAGTGTCTCTTTAGTAGCAGAATGACGGATGGATCCTAAACAGGTGAGAGGAGAGGCAGGGAGACCAATTAGGAGGCTCCTGTAGTGTCCGGGCAAGAGAGGACAGTCTGCACTAGGGAGCAGGGTAGAATGGCGAGGCCAGATACCAGGAGTGACCACAGGGTTGGCAGGGCTTGGTGACTGAATAGACATAGGAAGATGGTGAGCAGGGGAACTCAGATTGCTGACTTAATGACCTGGTGATGTCATTCGCTGAGATTGGGAACACCAGAGGAGGATCAGGTTTAAGAAAAATGATGAGCCCTGTTCTGAACAGGGTGAATTGGAGGTGCATCCCATGGAACCTGTAGATGGACACAGGTCTAGTGGGCAGTGGGGTAGATGGGTCAGGTGCCCAAGGAAAAAGGCTAAGTGGGAGCTCAAGATTTGGGAGCCATCAGCATGTATGGGAGTAGATGAGATCACCTGGGAGGGAAAAGGGTGGAGTGAGAGGGAAAGGACACAGGAGAGTCACACCTATAGCTGAGGACCAGCAGAGGGGCTGGGCAAGCAGACAGACCCAACAGTCTATGTAACCAAGGGTGGATTCTCAGGTCAAACACAGACACACACTTAAGTTGCACATTTCAGATCTGCAATTTAGTCAACCTCATTAGAATTAGGCTACGAGAGAATCCAGCACATCCATATACTCCCAATTCTCTGTCCAAATTTTCTTTCTCCATGCCTGTATTGACATCCCTGGATCATAGAATCTCAAGTTAAAAATTACTTAAAGATCATCCAGCCAAACCCTCTAACCAAACCAGCTTACACATTCCCCCCAAAACATGCCTTGTGCCTGCCCATCTCTGCTTCTGAAGTGTTTTCACACCCACCCTCTTCCTCTAGGCCCAGCTCCAAACCCACAGTCATTCTTCTCTGCTCCCCATGCCTTTAGTCATTTTGCTCAGTAGGCTAGTATCCACGTAGTAGTCAGCATATCCTGCTTTATAGTGTCATTTTTCCCATTTTATGTTTGTGTCCTGTATCTGATTATACTATAATACTAAGAATACTGGCTACCGTTTATTGAGCACTTAACATGTGTCAGTCTCCTCGATAAGTGTTTTTTGTTCATTACCTGATTTGGTTGTCACATTAACCCATTGAATAGGTACTATTATTACTGCCAGTTTACCAAAGAGAAAATTGATGCACAGAAAGGTTGTGTAACTTACCAAAAACCCAGAGCTGAGGATTGTGGCCCAGCTGAGATGTACCCTAGACCAGAGGTCCCCAACTCCTGGGCTTCAGACCAGGTCTGTGGCCTGTTAGGAACTGGGCCACACAGCTGGAGGTGAGCGGGAGGGGAGCAAGCAGGCGAAGCTTCATCTGTATTTGCAGCCGCTCCCCAACGCTAGCATCACCGCCTCAGCTCCACCTGAGATCGACAGGAATTAGATTCTCATAGGAGCGCTTGTCCTTGGTCCCAGAAAGGTTGGGGACCGCTGCCCTAGACAGTCTACCAAACATCAGCATGCCAAACTGGCAGCTTACAAATTCTTACCACTTTGCATTTTTACTGCCTGGCACACAACAGATGCTTATTCTTAATGCTATGACAAACAATCTTGTAGAATTTTAGAGTTTGAAGGGACTTTCAACCTTATCTCACTTGACAAATGAGGAAGCTAATATCCAACAGAACTGATTAACTGCTACACTTTTTATGGGATTTAATCTGACCAAGACCTCAATACAGAGTGCACAAACCCGGGAGTAGAAATAAGCATATATGGTATTTTCCAGTCACATAAAAGAGCTTCAAACTCTAACGCCAGCTGGATTCACTTGCTCCAGCCCCTTCTCACCAGTCCAGCACATGGCTCGGAGTTTGGGCTCCAGTATCAGAAACAGGGATTGGTTTGAATCTTCACCTCTGCCTCTTATGAGTTGTCTTAACGTTTGAGCTGCCAGTTCCTCATATGCAAAACAGAGATGATGAGGTTCTTGTGGCTTAAGCCTTGCAGCTGGACAGAAAGTCAGCAAGAACCAAGGAATTGGTGTGGGATTTGGAGTTGGCCTTGTTTTTGAATCCTGGTCCTGCCTCGTATTGTTCTCTTTGGGCGAGTCGCTTCACTCAGTGACCCTTGGCTTTCTCGTCTTTAAAATGGTAATACAACTCAACTCACCTGGAAGATTTGCTGTGAGGTTCAAAAGTTCCGCTTGTAAAAACACTAACTCTGCAGGTGTTAGCTACGGTGAGTTTTTCTCTCATTGTCAAAAACTCACTAGGTAACGTTCCCAACCCATTACACACTTTCCATCCTCACAATGGTTATGTCTGTGAAAGTATACCAAGAAAAATTAACAATATGTGTTGTTGTTTTTTTTTCCAGGTGTCCATATTTCTAAAGGACAGAGTTCAGAATTCTAATGGTCGCTTTGTGTTGCCAGTGTCCGGGCCTGTTCCCTGGGGAACTGAAGTCCCTGGACTTATCAGGTGAATTCTCAATAATAATTGTCAAACCAGTGTTTGGGGTGCCGGGAAACCAATATGTGGGCCACCACAGAGACTGCAGCATGCTGGGCCCCTCCCTTTCTTCAGTAAAGCACAGCAGTTAGGAGGTCAGGTTCTAATCTCCGCTCTGCCACTTAGCAGACACTTGGCAGCAAACCACTCAGTTCTCCAGGGTTCATTTCCTCATCTATTACGTGGTCACTGTGAGGATAAATAAGATAATAATGCTCTAAAGTGCTGACACGGCATCGGGCACATAACGTGTACTCAGTAAATATTATCATTATATCATCATTACTACCACAGCCAGCATCTTTATCTTCCAGAAGCGCATGAATTCCTTTTTGTCCCGTAGTACAAGGAACAAAGACGCCCCCAGGACGACCCAGGCTTGGCGAGCCTTCCATCGCGTTATATTTTGTGTTCTAGAATGTTCAACGACAAAGGCGAAGCAGTGAAGAAGGCAGAATTTCAGCACGGCGGGAACTATGTCCCTGCGCCCAAGGAAGGTTCTTTTGAATTTTACGGAGACCGAGTCCTAAAACTGGGAACGAATATGTAAGCAAATTCCCCCTCCCTGAATGAATTCCAGTCCAAGGGAGGTCACTTCATTTAGAAATTCAGCTCGACTTCTGCTGTGACAACCCCTGTGACAAGTAGAGTGATTTCCCCTCAGATAAAATGCATGAAGAGATCTGCTGTTTTCAAAGGGCACCTAAGATTTCCAAATATAAAATCATTCAACATGTTTTTTTAAAAAAAAAAGTAGTTTGAAGTGGCCATGCAGATCCAGAAAGGCTTGCTATGCGTTGCTCACATTTTTTCAGCAATACACATTACTCCGCGAGAGGAGGCACTTCCACACAGCTTCCCAAGTAATTTTCTTTGTGAAGAAGTGAAATGTGAGTGATTGACAGTCGCATTCTGTACTCCCAGCATCTTTCTGGATGCTTTTAAACATCTCAAAATAAAAGCCGTGAGCTATAGTTACGGGTTAGAAGGAAGTCAGCATAAAGGGCTAGACAGTGTTTTCATGGTTTTCTCCTGACACCAGGTACAGTGTGAACCGGCCTGTGGAAACCCATATGTCGGGAGCATCAAAGAACTTAGCTTCACAGACACAGGTGAGCTTCTGCCTCCCTTATTTATCTTCTGAGCTTATTGCTAGATACAAAACTCTGCATCTAGAAATCTGTATCTGAGAAGGGTGGGAACTCTAGATTTCAAAGCTAGCCAGCGATTCTCTCATTGTTTGCAATCTTCTCAGTTCAGCCTTATAAGTACAAAGGCTTTTAATTGTAGTTTCTCATGGAGTCTTCCAGTGATCTGACTAATTAGGTAATTTTAGGCTTGGCTCAGGCACCATAATTAAGTGGGAACCACACACCAGGACATGTGAAATTAGCATTGTACCAGTGCCATTAGGTCCGTGGTGCTGAGTCCAGCACCTGTGTGTATTCTGATCATTAAAACATCCCTTTTCAGTGCTTCCCTTTATAATGATGCAGTGGCTGAAGTTCAAAATGGGTTTTAGGTTCCCTGAATTCCATCTTTACAAATTTTCACTGAACTAGCTACCAGCTAGCTATAGGACAACTCGTGGAACATGCGGTTATTCAGCAGACATTTGTCGAACTACTTCTATGGGCTGGGTACCGAGGGACGCAGAGCTGGCTTAGACGTGGTCCCAAGTGCTCTGGGAAAGACAGTGATGGAAACGAATAATCATCAGAATGGAAAAAGAGCCCACTGGGTATCCCGAACAAAGTGCTGCACCCAAGAACATATGTTCTGTCTCGTGGGGTGGGGACAGGGGACAGGCAACAGGAAGGCTTTTCAAAGGAGGTGACATTCAAGTGGAGTAAGATGCTAAAGAGCCGAAAAGGAGAAATGGACGCACAGGCTGAGGTGACAGTTTAAGCAAAGGCACCAAGGGGCAGAGGATCTTAATGTTAGGGGGAAGCAGGGAGGCAGCGTCTCTCCCACATGACTAGATAGATCACGGCCTAATCGAGGCAGGTGGCTAGAGGTTCGACTGTACAAGAACGTAGGGGCCTGATGAGGAAGGGGCTTAAACAACCTGGACTTTGTCTTTTAGGCAGGAGGTGCAGGGGTTTGTTTCAAGCAAGGGAGAAGTGAGATGAGAACTATGTTTTAGATACCTCTGGTGGCAGAGTGATGGAAGAGGCAGAGCAGGGGAAAGCTGGATTAGAGAAAGTCATAGTTGAAGCAGGGGAGAAGGTTGAACTGGGCAAGACAGTGAGAGGAGGGGAAGGATTCAAGGGTGTGTTCATGATGGCCACCACCTGGGGGCAGTGTGGTAGCTCGGATGGAATGAGTGCCCTTGGACTTGGAGCCTTTACTGAGGCTACTTGTAAATGCTGAGGGAACTAGACTGAAGAGGAAGCATGTTCTTCTCCTTCAAAGAGGAAGGTAGTTTGAGGACAAAGGGATCCCTGGGGCCTTCCACTCATCTTGAAAGTGTAAAAACCTCTGGTTTGCTGCCTCTGCTTCTGACGCAGATTGTTTCTCTTTTGGTTAAGCCTGTTTTTCTATGCTTTATTTGGACCCAGTTCTTCCCAGAAATAATTTAAAGTTATTGTTTTGCCTCCTTTTATAATACCACCCTGGGTCTCTGGGTCTCAGCAGGAAATATGATTGCCTTCACATGGCTAAAAATCATGAAATTGTTTCTGCAGCAAAGCATTGCTCCAAACCCTCTTGCTAAAGAAGAGCTGAATTTCTTGGCCAGGCTGATGGGAGGAATGGAGATTAAGAAACCCAGCGGCCCCGAACCAGGATTCCGATTAAATCTCTTTACCACCGATGAAGAGGAGGAGTATGTTTTAAACCTGTTTCTATAAAAACATATAAAAATCCTAAGTGTGTAAACTAAAAAAGTGACCATTATAAATGAGTGACACTCATAAATACAGATATAAAGATCGCAAATGACACATCAGCAAATTCAATAAGCTACTCAAAGAAGAATCCATCAGTATTAAATAGCCTGAACCTTCTGGATTTATTACAGCATAGCCGAACAAGAACTATTGGAAGTCAAGATAATCAGATTAAGAAAAATCTGTTAAGAAAACCAGAGGGAGGTCGGAGCATGATGTCTTTGAGATTAGACAGCCTCCCCCAAAACTAATAGCAGTAGTAATTCACTTAGATTTATACAGTACTTTACAGTTTACAGAGCACTTTTGCATTCATTATCTCATGTGATCCTCCTCACAACCAAATATTTGGGGTGGAGGTTGCCTTCTATTTCCGTACCCATTGAACTAACTTCTTTGTGCACTTCTGTGTGGCAGGTACTGTGGTAAGTTCTGGGGACACAAACATGGCGTGTATGACCTAGAGTCTGTCTTCAGGGACTCCCCATATACTAGGAGAATGAACATGCACACACGTTATTTCAGTGCCATGTCATAAATGCTCTAA
Source organism: Pteropus medius (assembly GCF_902729225.1). Lineage (NCBI taxonomy): Eukaryota > Metazoa > Chordata > Mammalia > Chiroptera > Pteropodidae > Pteropus > Pteropus medius. Next base: position 2,310,884 of record NW_024353787.1, read on the forward strand.
TGGAGGACTCAGTGATCACTTTGTACCAGCAGATTGAAGGAGTTAGCGTCTGAGCTGGTCTTGGAGTTTGCCAAGCAAAGGAAAGGGAAACATTCTTGGCAGAGTTTAGTATGTATAACAGTACAGAGATATAACAGGACTTGACTTTCTGGAGTGTGGGGTGCATTGGTAGGGGGTGGGGTAGAAAATGGAAGGGAAATGGCAGAAGATGAGGCAGAAAAAAAATAGGTTGCCAAGTTATCAAGAGCCAGCTTGCCACGCTGGAGAGAACCCTAACCTTCTCTAATCCATTTTTTTTTTTTTTTTTCCAACTATGCAGACAGGCAGCACTAACCAGGCCGGAAGAGTTATCCTATGAAGTTGTCAACATACAAGCTACTCAGGTGTGTGCAGGGGATTCCACAAGTCAAATCTTATTCCCCTTCTCATCTTGTAATAACCTGGAACTTCAAAGGCCCTCCCTTCTTCTCTCCAGTCAGCATGTAACTATAGTCCCTATTCTGACAAACAGGTAAGGAACCGAAATGCATCACAGCGGTGGGACGAAAATTAAATACCAACTGCACCTCTCATTTTTCTAACAGGACCAGCAAAGGAACAAAGAGCTGGCTCGGATCATGGGGGAGTTTGAGATCACAGACCAGCCGAGGTGGAACGCCAGCAAGGGGGATGATTTGTTGGCCATGATGGATGAGTTATAGCTGTGCTGGCCAGGCACACCCCTCCCGCTACAGGAGAGGTTGCCTGATGAAGACCCCGGGGAATGCACCAGGGAGCAAAAAGATGCTGCTAGTTTTCTATTAAGTGAAGCCATTACCTCTTGTTCCTATTCATGTTGTAATGAACTGTGTAAGTCTCTCTCAGGGAGCACACTCTCTGGAAGGCACACACATACCCATATTTTCAGCAAAATACATTGTAGCTTTTAAATTGGACTTTCCCATTCTCCTTCTGGTTTTACGACAACCATCCAAAGCATCCTGGGCCATAGATTCAAGCCCCAGAGTCAGTAAGGGGGCGCTGTCATGGCCACTTTCAATGACAGCTTTCCTGTGAGGACTTAGAACACACAGATGTCTGTAAATCATCACAAAACTTCAGAGCTTTCTGGGATGTATTCTGCCATATAAGTGAATTTGAAATAAGTAGAAAAGGCAGTTGCCTCAAATAGTTGGGGGAACTATTTAGACAGCCTTCCTCTCCCTGGCACACTGGGAACTATAACCTCAGAGGCAGAGGAAGTAAGGCTGTGACAGGAACCCCCATCTGGGTCTCATACAGAGCATGTGAGTATCTGGAGTTCTCCACATCTCTATACCCACATGTGGTGTGGGCTTATCCCATATGGAGATGTGTACCGAAGAAATAGTTTGCTTTTCAGCATGATATGTACTCCTCACCCCCAAAGTCTTCCTCTGCCACTTAGTGTTCTTGCCTTCTAAATACACCCAGCACAATGTGCCAGAACATCTGTCTCCTCTGCTTCACCATCAGCGGCCAAGCAGAACTTTAAGTTGGATAGATGGAAGGCACACATGAAGTGTCATTTTCCCTTCCCTGAACCAGATGAGCTACTTCCCTGGGCACGATGCAAGTCTAATTGGGATCCATGTAAAATATCTCAGACCAGGGCTGCCCTAATTGTGTCAGGAAGGCTTGTCAGCCTGGGACTGAGTAACTGGCAGGCTTGGCGCCAGCCAGCAGCCACAGGTCAAGGTCCATTCAATCCTATGGAAGGAATATCCAGAACGGCAGAGGGTAAGAGCTAAGCTGGTCTTTGCCTGAGATCTGATCAACCACAGGGACCACTCAGGCCCCACACACCCTGGCAAGAGTGGAGGCAAACATAGTTCTGAATGTGAGGACCAGGAAAGCTGTCCATTAGCTTGCCAGGGCATAGGGTTGCAGAAAGGTAAATCACTAAATTTAAGTTACTTCCTGCCCATGAAATATATACTTCCTTACCTACAAAGACGTCCATTAAGGAGGAGAGACATATCTCGCTGTAAGACACCTGTTACAGACTTGCAAAGTGCCTTCTGTTTTAATCTCTTTTAATTAATCTGGCCACCAGTTGTAGTGGCCTGACTGGGCAACAGATGAAGGGGAAGGTTCTTACCTGTTCTGAGCCTGGCTTCCATAGCACTGCCACGAACCTGAACTTCACTGTCTGCTCATGTGCTGGAGCCTTGGAGGTGGGCCATGAGCTGCCAAGAAGCAGCAGCTCCTCCCTCCGCCTACCCCAGAGCGATGCTGAGGATTTCAAATGTATCCGTCCTCTCAGTAAATAAACAAGATACAGATCTCTGGTAAGGCAGCCTCGTGATGAGGCAATCTTTTGAGTTTCATGTCTCTAGACTTGCACAGATATTGAGAAAAACGAGTTTATTTGCATGGTGGTTCATGGCATCCAGAGAGAGCAGGGGAGCTGGGAGGAGGCAAAGAAAGAAGAAGATAGGGAGTACTCTGGCAGGTGTGAGGACTGAGTACTCACCACACAGGAGCGTTCACTTCACACCAGGCCACGGGGTAGGAGAGCGTCACACAGCAGTGCCCCGTGAGCTCCAAGGGGAGGCCATGCCACAGCCAGAGTCAGGACGCAGGGTTCTGGTCCCACCCCTGCCTCAAATTCACCATGGTGTCTTGGGCACTTCCCTCCACCACGCCTCAATTCCCTCCACCACGCCTCAATTCCCTCATCGGTAAGAAAGAGAACTAGTTCACTGGCCCAGAGCCGGCTTTGCCCACGTAAGCTGTTGAGTTTACAGCTTCCTGGGCCCTACCCGAGGTGGGACCTGAGAATTGGAATTTTCATCCGTGCGGACCCCGACTCCATGCGTTGGGGGTACATCTGCTCTCTTTCAGCTCTTCTGCGTCTAATCTCAACTAACTGCCGCACTCTTGTTCTTCCCAGTGTCGGAATGCCCTCCAGATCATGCCAGGCAAAGCTCTAGAAGCCATCGAAACCAAAGTACTTTAAGGGCTCCCAGAAGAAAGATAAAATAAAAATTGAGAGTGAGGAGGGAAGGAAAAAAGGGGGAAAGTCATCCCACGGAGTTCACATAAGTATGTAACAATTTTTAAAGGTAAACTCACTTTTTTTCTTAGATCCAGATCCTGGTAGGCAAGAAACAGACTTCAGCACGGTAACCAGATTCTGGAGATTCCCCAAATCCAAACAGGATCCCATTCCCTCATCCACTCCATCTACACTGTCACTCTGGTTTGCATCCAGTAAAGAGACCAACTCGAGCCACAGGAAACCGCAGAAAAAGAAATACAAATTTTAGAAAATATATTTATCACAATACTTAATCATAAAGACCTAAATTAAAATCTGAAAACTAATATAACCTTCGCCTACCCCTTACTGCCTTTAAGTACTGCCCTGGATAACTCTCTTTAGCTGCTAAATTCTTGGACAGCTGACCATAGAGGGAGTTAAAGGAAGTGTTCACAAGGATTGGGCCAGGGAACAGCTCCTTCACAACTGGCATGAAGTAAATTCTCAGATCATAACTCACCTCTCTTCAAATGAGAATGTCTAGATGCATTCCAAGGGCTAATGGAAATTAATTGTGGGTTATTTGATTACCTTAACACCTCTCCCTACTCTCTGTCTCTCCCCCTCCTTCTCCCCTTCCTTCTCTCCCCAGGCACCTCTCCCCACCACTACCTCTTCCTTCCTCCTCCTCCTCTCCTCTTCTCAAATTCTCCTCCCTCTGTGCATTCTTTTTGTTTCCGGCCAGTAGTGCTCTGCTAACAAAAGTAACATTACCTTCTCTGTTCCCAAAACTACATGAACCCCCAATTGCATTAGCCTTGTGAGGCCACACTATTAACACGGCCCAAGAAGAGCTGAGGGCAGAACCCAGGACTCCTAAGTCCTGGACGTGCACATTTGCCTCCAATTACTCTGCCCTCCTTTCTCTTTATGAAATTCCCTGACTTCCTTTTGAGACACTGGGACCAGTGTTTTTCAGGTTTTCAAGGGGAAGTCATGGTGTTGACCAACGATATGCGACTCAGGTGCTCTGAGTATCTTAAAGGCCTCTCAGCATTGGTTAGGATTGAGAATACTTGTTTTGTCTGCTGCCCCTCATCTCTCCCCTCTACCTCGGCATATCTTTTACCTATACCCTTCCTCCCCTCAATCGCACCCAGCCTTCTTTCTGCACCTCAGAATTCATCCAAATGTCTGTTGCAGCTCAACGCTCCTATCCAAGCCGCCCTCACCCACCTCTTTGGCCTCTGCTTCTCCAGGAGCTCCTTCCCTCCGTCTTAATTCATCTGGCTGCTCATACATTTTTCTCCATTCTCTCACCAGCACTCCAGTCTCCCCTGCTGCCAACCCTTCCCTCCCTCCTCCACCCCTATAGTTCTTAGCACCACATACATCCCAATTCTCACGCCTCCAGGGCCTGGCTTTGCTAGGTCCAACAGCCTTTTCTCCTCCCCATTCTCTTTGGCTTTTTGAAGGCCCTTGGCCCTGCCAAATATCTTGTCCTCCTAAAACGTTCTCACCCTTGGACCCTGGTGACCCTAATCGCACTACTTTCCGACTACACTTCCCCCCCCACACACACACCTCCCTTCCTCAGTGGTCAAGGTTTGCCCTGTATGATGCAGGTGGTGGCTTAGCCATTTTTAAGACTGTCAAAATGACCAGGTCATTTGCCGTATGTCCTTTATTTCATCCCTGGCTTTTTTCACTCCTCATCCTACCTCTTACTCAGACCCCCCTGCTGACCAAATGTTTTATGTGCCTCTCAGTGCTTAGTTTGCATATTTCTGCAAATTATTTGCATCATTTTTTTTTTCGGAGAAGCTATTACTTCCAATTATTACTACGGACCCACAAATCTCTGTGTTCCCCTCTCACCTGGGCTACAGCTCACTTTCTCTGAGGTGTTCCACATCACCTCACACTTCAGTGTTGGTAACACTGATGTTATTTTTATTTAGCAGATTTACTTCACTTTCAAAAGGCATGAAGGAATTTAAATTAAATGTAATACAAAACAGGACAGTCATCCATTGAAAAGAACTGGAAGTAATGGGTAGAAGTTACCAAAACCTTTCTAATAATGGTTTCTAATAAAACCTTTCTTTGTCGCCTGACAAAGAAGTGAGTTGCTGGTCACCAGAGGTGGTCAGTTAGGGGAGCATCTGCAGGTGCTGTAGAGGGGATTTGGGTACTGGGTGGTAAGTTGAAGCAGGTGACCTAGGAATCACCCTGACTTTCAGGATTCTGTGATCCCCTGACAACTGAAAACAGAAGCACAACAGAGCTCATTTAAAGGGAACAGAAATTCAAGGCTGCCGAAATGAACTTAATTTGAATGGGCCTTCTACTGGTCTGGGTTGTTGGTCACAAAAAATTGAAACCAATTCTGGCTACTAAGTCGTGAAGGAATTTATTGAAAGGGGATCAGGCAGCTCAGAGTTGTTGGGAAGATTGGAAAACCATGGTCAGGAACAGGGGAGGTTAGACAGCACAGGAAAGGCTCCAGCACCAGCAGCACCTCCAGCATGAGGCGCTAGATGACGCAGAAATGAGGATGCAGCCCAAACGGTCCCTGCTGGTTTGTGTCACATAGTCCAGGTTTAAAGTCTGAAAATGCCTGAGTTTAGGTCACATGCCACAGCTGACAAGGATCAGAGACAATATCTGACCTTTAAATCATCTATAGTGGGAAGCACAATCCCACCTGCTACCAAAACTCATAGAATGTCAGATTTCCCCAAACATGGAGAAAGGAGTCCAGCAGCTGAGTAGCCAAAAAATGAGATCTCCTTCCCAGGAATGACACCCCTTCCCACCCCAACCCTCTTATTCCTTTCAATGGGCCACCATCTCTCTGGATACCCAGTTAAAATTTAAATCACTGATTCCTCCTCCTCCTACCCATACTACAGACTTAATCAGCCTCCAAGGATTCTGATTAACTGTTTTCAGGATCTTTAACACTCATCCCATTCTTTCCATTCCCACTGCCACCATCTTCACTGAAATCCCTATCACCTTCTGTCCGCATTCATAAAACCAGTGTTCCTCACGCAAAACTGTGGTTTATACTGTGAAGTATTTGGGCCTCCTAAGGCTTTCTCCCTGTTGCAACAGCCAGGACACTAATAGAGGAGGTAAGATTTATATAACTATGGCGAATCTGCATGCAACAAGCAAACATATAGCAAGTAATAGGGGTCAGAGGAGAGACATCACTCCCAATTGAGGTAATGAGTGAAGATTTCAGAAAGGTACAGTAGTTGAGCCCAGCTTCGGAAGGAAGGGATTGGATTTAACATCCAAAGATAAACAATCAAGGACTCAAGGCAGATGGAGCAGGATAGCAAAGGCAGAGACAAAAGTGTAGAGCTTGTCTTGGGGTTGCCGAGGGGCTGAGTCTGACTAGAGAGTAGGGCAGTGGGTCTCAGATTTTTGTGTGCATTGTTAGATGGGCAGATTTCCAGTCTTCACTTCTGATTCTGTAGGTCTGGGGTTGAGTTTAACAAGCTTTCCAAATAACAATGAGGCAACTGGTTCCCATACCACACCTTAAGAAACACTGATTGGAGAGTTTGGGTAGAGAACCTGAAGGAGATCCAGCTAGAAGGTAGGTTGGAATCAAATCGTGGAGAGTTGTCATTGTCAGCACTGGAACTTTTATTCTGCTGGTTAATTGAAAGTTTTCTTAGCAGATAAATGATAAAATCATACTCATGCACTTTGAATCTGTTGGCAAAGAATCATGAAAGACAAAGGCCAGTAAGATAGTTTTTATAATGACCAAATGAGAGAAAAGGAGTCTTAACTAGGTTGGTGGCAACCAGAATAAAGAGGCAAGTAAAGGGTGGGAGACACACTTCAAAGACTCTTCAGGGCTCATTGACTATAACAGCTGTGGAGGAATCAAGAAATGATAGAAATTGTCAAGTTTATTTAAGGTGCCCAATTTGGGGAGCAAAAAATAGTGGCAGCAACCACAGAAATAGAAAAATTCAGAGCAGCAACTGATTGGAGAAGGACTTGGTGAATTTTACCTGTAGACATTCTGAGTTTCAAGTACCAATAAGATATATGGGACTAAGTAACAGAGAGATGGAAAATGGAGCTTTGTAGAGCAGTCTTGGCCAGAGACCTAGACAAGGGACTCAGCATGTAGAAATAGATGGCATGGAGATAGATGTGACCAGTAGACAGCTGAGCTAGGAATATAGCCCCAGAGAAAGCACAAACGTTTAGGGGGCAGGAGAATTAAGTGGGGTGGGCAGGAGAGAGGGAGCAAGAAATGGAGAAGAAACCATCAGAGAAATGGGTGAAACCAAATGATACAGTGCCTCAGAAAAGAAAAACGAGAAGGATGGGCAATATGGTCAAGCAATGGGAGGATCATGTAAATAAGCTCTAAGAAAGCAACTAGAACAAGATCATTAATAATCTTTGCCAGAGAAGTTAGTAGAATCCTGGGATTAGGAGACAGATTATAGCTAGTTGAGTGAGTAGGTGAAAGTCCTTAGACTAGAGTAGCAGTTCTCAAACTTTTTGATCTCATAATGCCTTTATAGTCTTAAAAATTATTGGAAACCCCAAAAAGCTTAATTCAGTTTAAAATAACAATAACTCATTAACATCACATATTTTATATTCAAGCTAACTATATTTTCCAAAAGAAAAAATTATGCGAGAAGCGTGACACTGTTTTATATATTTTGCAAATCTCTTTAATTGTCTGTCATAATAGGAGACAGCTAGATTCTCATATCCGCTTCTGCATTTAATCCATTCTGGTTGAAGTACATGAAAATCCAGCCTCACACAGATATGAGGTTGGAAAAGGAACTGCACTTGGAGAATCACTGGTATAGAGCTCTCTCTTGAGAAGTTTGACTGTGAAAGGTAGGAAAACAAGGGTACCTTGCATGGAGGAGAAAGACAGTTTTTATTTTTAGGATAAGAAGAGATCAACTGTGATCACCGGTAACAAGAGAAGTCTCCTGTGGGAGATGGAAATGAATGAGAGTGAAGGAATCAAATAGGCCTAACTCTTATTTAAGAGTTTCTCCTATGTGCCAGGTGCTGTCATACATTAATGCAAGTCATTCAAACCTTACATATTTTCTGAGATAGACATCTTTTTTCTTCTAATGAGGAAACTGGGGCTGAGAGAAGATAGTTTTTCTAAAGCTATACAGAGTGACATTTAAAAAATGTAAATCAGATCATGCCACTCCCTTTGATAGCCTATCATTGCAGTTCTAGTAACAGATGAGGAACTGAAAGGATAATTTGTCTAAAGTCATATAGTTTGCAAGGTGCACATTTGAACCCAGGCACTGTCTCCAGAAACTGCACCAAGAAATTCAAACTCCTTACTTGGCTTACAAAGTCCTAAATGCTCTGGCTCTTGCCTTCCTCTGCCACCTCTTGTAACGCTACTCTCCCCAGTCTTACTGACCTTTCCATTTTCCTAATTGCCAAGCTCATTTTCCCCAGGTCTTTTGTAAAAACTAGTTCCTCTAATGCTCCTCTCCTAGTTTTCACAAGGTTGGATTTATGTCATTCATCTCAGCTCAGATGTCACCTCATTAGGACATCCCTGACCATCCAAGAAAAGGCCACTATCACATCACCTTATTTTAACTCTCTTAATTGTCTTGTTTACTTATAGACACCCTCCCCCCGCCCCCATCAATTAGATTTAGGAGTCGTCAGGCCAGGGAGCTTGTCTCTTTGGTCACCGCTATGTCCAGAGCCTGGGACGGCGCCTGACACCTGGTGAAGGCCCAATGAATATTCGTCGAATGAATGAATGAATGATTCCAGCGAAGGAGAGAATGCAGTGATGTAGGCCGGGTGTTGCAAGAGCTCGAGTCGCGGTGCTCGCGAGGCATTTTGGGGATTGTAGTTCTGGTTCGCCCCGCCCTCTCTATTCTCCGGAAGGACAGAGCGGTCCCGTCGCCGCTTGTCAATCCCGCCGCCGGAGGGAGGCCGCCCGGCTAGGCGCCCGCTAGCCTCTGCAGCGACGCGTACCGGAAAGAGAGAAACCAAGGCGGTAGGTCCGGGGATCCCGCAGGCGGAGCACGGGGGGCGCCCGGAACTCCGAAGGACGGCAGGAGCAGCGGAAGTATTTTCTACCCGATTTGCTGAGTATAGCTCATCTACCCCAGCCCAGTCCCACGGCTCTGTGAGTAAAGGCTGGTCACCATCCCATTTTCCCGATGCGCTAACTGGCTAGAAGAAACTGAGTGGCTTGCTCGAAGTCTCCCTCCCAGGAAGTGGCAGAGCCCGTCTTAGAGCCCAGGCCTGCCTCTTTACAGTTGCTGTGCAGCCCCAAACCCCTGCTTGGGCACAAAAACCCCTGGTGAAGCCTGGTGGGGTCGTTAGAAGTTTCCAGCCTAGCTCCCAGGCAACCTCATCAGTGGTGTGGGCTGGCTTGCCACACTTAATGCCACCCTGCTCAGCCCTGTCGAGATTCTGAGTGAAGTCTTAGAGAAAGTTCCACCACCTTCCACTCAGAACCTGAAAATAGGGATAGGCAAGACAAAGTTAGATTAATAAAATCAGGGCAAAGGAAAGTACATTCAACGTGATGAGATTCTGTTAGCTTTATTTAGCCAATGATTTAATAGATGTGGAAATAGGTACAGAGACATTAAGTTAATGTTCCTAAGTTTACAGAGTTTGTGGGTAAAACAGAGATTCCAACCTACATTTCTCTACCTTCAAACCTTATGTGCTTTATAGGCACATATAAATGTGTATTATTTTCAATTAATTACCTAAATTTCTTCTTATATGGTGGCTACTCCGTGTAGGTAGACCAGTTGTTCTCAGTGGGCCCAGGACCAGCAACTGAGAACATGTTAGAAATGCACATTCTTGAGGCCCAGCAATGTGTTTTAAGTTCTCCAAGTGATTCTGATGCACATTAATGTTTGAAAACTCTGGTGATTCATGTTAAAATCCAGAGATTCTTCATTTCTAACAAATCCCTGAGTGATGCTGAAACTGCTGGTCCATGGAGTAGCAAGGATATAAACTACACCTTAAAGCAGTGGTTCTCAAAGTTGGGTGCACATTAGAATTACCTGGGGAGCTTTTGAAAAAGAAGGTACCTGGGGCCCATCCCCGACCAAATGAAACGGAACCTCTGGGGTGTGATGGCCAGATAAAAACCCACCGAGGTGATTCTAACATACAATGAGGATTCGAGAACCCCTCGTGTGGAGTTTGGAGTAGGGCAGCCATGGATATGAATCCCAGCACCTCCACTTGTCAACTGTGTGACCTCGGGCAAGTGACTTAACCTCTCCTGGCTTGGCTATATTTTCTTCACTTATAAAATGAGTATAAGTAATCCTTGGCTTGCAAAGTGCTGTAAGGATTTTATGAGGTGTGTACATGAAGCACCTGGCTCCTAAGAGTGCACCACAGACTTAGAAATTGGGGAGATGGGCGGACTTGGAGAAGTCTGTGCTGGGGATTTTGTGTTAGAACCTGGTAGAGGTGAGTTGGCAACTGTACCCCCTAGCCTGCTACAGCTCCCATCTGTGTGCTTCTCCCGCAGGCAGCCAGCAGTGTGGAAAATGGCGGTGAGCCACTCAATGAAGGAGCGGACCATCTCTGAGAACAGCCTGATCATCCTGCTACAAGGCCTCCAGGGCCAGGTAACCACTGTGGACCTGCGGGATGAGAGCGTGGCCCATGGACGCATAGACAACGTCGATGCTTTCATGAACATCCGCTTGGCCAAGGTCACCTACACGGACCGTTGGGGACATCAGGCAGAGCTAGATGACCTCTTTGTAACAGGCCGTAACGTCCGTTACGTCCACATCCCAGATGACGTGAACATCACCAAGACCATTGAGCAGCAGCTGCAGGTCATCCATCGGGTGCGCAACTTTGGCAGCAAGGGGCAAGGCCGGCGGGAGTTTCCTACCAAAAAGTATAAATGAGCCTGTTCCTTCAGCAAGCCCCGGTCCCCACTCAGGTTCCTTCAAAGTTCTACTGAGCCAACTGCCTGCTATCCTTCCCTGCCCAGAACCTGGGAAGGGAGCAGGGCCAGGTGTGTGTCTGACAGACAACACCTGTCACAATTGCCTTTCACAGAGTTCCACCTCCCAGACTCACCCTGGGCCCAGAATCCTCTTAATCTGTGGCCTGGGTATAGGTGACAATATCCCCTTTTGATCATTTGCATCTGAATCTCTGATTTACTAATTTAGGGAATCTGTCAAATCATTTTCAACCCTTTCCCATGTGAGGATTATTAAATGTGCAGGGCCTCAGCCATCCCTCAGTGTCCCCATTTCTCTTACAATTGTGTGTTTGTTTTCTCACAAAACTAAACTTGGTTACACACAATTCCATGCCTCATGCTTTCCATCCTGTGTCCTAGGGTGCCAGGTCTCAGACGTGCTTGCACATTGGAATCACCTGTCCCATCCTCAACTGTTTGGATTTAATTGGCATGAGGTTGGCCTGGGCATTTATTTTTCTAAGTTTTCCACATGATACTAATACACAGAAAAGTTTAAGAAGTGTAGGAGGAGAGCCCTTCGGTCTGGTCAGGTAGAAAGTGGCTTTTCTGTTCAGATTGCCTGTTGAGGAGGCTGTTAGTCCAGTTGCTTTTCCTAAGGTGGAGAGGTTGCAGTAATCCTGGGTCCTCCCCTCAAGTGTGGGAAATCCTCCAATAGCAGGAAAATCAGGCTTCAATTCTGAGAGCCATTGGGTCCTCAGGGAAGAAGGGATTCTGGGGATTAGAACCCAAGTCCTGTTGTTGCTGCCTTACAGCCACACCAGCCTGCCACAGGCAAATTACCATCTCAGTAAAAGCAGCCCTGTCCTCTGGAACCAGAGGGTTGGCCTTCATCAAACAAACATCCACAGAGCAGCTGCTTTGTGCCAGGCCTTCTACTGCAGCGGTCCCCAAACATTTTGGCACCAGGGACCAGTGCTCCTATGAGAATCTAATGCTTGATGATCTGAGGTGGAGCTGAGGTGATGATGCTAACGCTGGGGAGCAGCTGCAAATACAGATGAGGCGTCATTCACTTTCCACTACTCACCTCCTGCTGTGCAGCCCATTTCCTAATAGGCCATGGACCAGTATGGTCTGCAGCCCAGGGGTTGGGGACCCCTATTCTACTAGGCACACACTGACAAGATTTAGTCCCTTCTGTAAAGGAGCTTATAATCTAGTGGAAGAGGGTCAAAAATCAAAAAAATGAAATCCAGCCTGAGAACTACTGCGCCAGAGTTGTGAATAAGGCAAGGGCCCTTCACCTTAAGATGCTGCCATTTCTTGAGAGAGATTTGAGAGGAGTGTTCATTTGGACACTAGCAGCCCAAGGTCATCACGTTCACATTCCAGCATAGTCTTTGTTGAAGTCTTGTCCTTGGACCACCTCCTCAGAACCAAATGGGATGTGTCTAGAAGTGCCACTTTCCTGGTTCCCCCTTTACCCAGACTTGAATCAGAATTGAGCATGGGACTGCATTATTAATTTAAATTTAAACTGAGAAGGAGCCTGCCATTTAAAGAACCAGGTACCCACTTGCCATGAGGCTCCTGATACTGTATTTATTTCATCATGGCCCAGAGGTCTCAGAAGCTGCTTTCGACTCTACTTTGCCTTCAGGAGAGAACAGTGGGTCCCAGCAGGGAGAAAAACACTCCTCCAAGTTTCCAGGCCCCTCCGTCAGCTAGAGTTAAGGGAAACAACGCCACAAGGTGACTGCTGATGAGAGAAAACAGGAGGCACAGAAGGGAAGTCCTCACTAGAAATGTCCACGCAGCAAGTGGGGAGAGAGCCACCCTGTCCCCACAGCAGCCTCCCCCGCATACATCTCCCACGTGTCTGCAGATGCTTCCAGCTTCAAGGGGGCTTATGCTGGGGATTTGGCCTAGGAGCGAAGGAGAGTTCTAGCTCTGAGGCTTTTAAATGGTGTGCCAGGAGGTTCTACATCCTCAGCAGAGCAAAAGAGAGCCCCCAGGCCAGGGAGGGAAGCAGAAGGGCTAACTCAGATTGCTGATGAGAGGCTCAGGACATATTCCGTAAGGAATATGCCAGGCCCCAAGTGGGGAGGCTTTCATTCCTAGGCAAGGTACAGGGAGGATAGAAGGGAAGGGGAGGAACTAGGCCACTGGTTAGAGCACAGTGGGTAGAGCACAATGACTGGGTAGACCACAGCTAAGTCTTCAAACCCCAAGATTACAGGTCTTTTGGCATCTGGTCCTGGACTACCGGGAAAGGCTGTTAGGTGCCGGGGCAGAGGATGAGGGAGCTCAGTGCCCACCAGCCTATTTATTGCAAGCTAGAAATCCCCTAACTGCCACCGGTCATTCATTCCACAAGTAATTCTAGTTCCAGTGCTACCTCCTGAAGGAACATGAAGGAACAAGGGGCCCGCCCTCAGGGAGTGGACATTCTAGAGGAGGAGACTAAAAATATACAAAATAACAAAATATTTATAGACATCATGAAGAAAATAAACAGGACACTCTGAGAGAAAAGAGAGGTGGTTTTGTTTTGGAAAATGTAGTCTGAAGGAGTGAAATTTATACTGAGAAGGAGCCTGTGATTTAAAGAGCGAAAGGAAGGCAGATGAAACTGCCAGTACGGAGGTCCTGAGGTAGGGAAGCTTGGAGGTTTGAGGCAATAACAACAGGACCATAGTGACTATTGAGACAGGGGAAATGGGAGAGGAATGGGGCAAATGGTACAAATATCTTATGGGCAAGGAGTGGAGCTAGTTCCAATTTCTGGTGTGTAAGAAATATAACTTGAATTTTCTGTAACTCACCTGAATTTGTATTTCACCTCACTCAGTGTCAGAAACTTAACTTTGAACTGCAGTCAGTTCAAAGTTACCCCCATTTCCTTGGAATTGGCTGAATTCTAGGGCACTTCCTTTCAAGGTGCCAAAGCGTGGAAAGGGTAGTCCAATCTGGTGGTCATTCAGTCCACTCTCATCCACTGAGATGTCTTCGTTTTGTTCAGGCCGTTTGTCATCTACCTGCTCTGGCCGTATAGATCCATGAGGCTTTTGTTCTCTTGTTTTGTCATCGGCCCACTCAGGTTGCTGCTGAGTTGCCCTTCTCTGACCAGAAGACCTCCTGACCTCTCCCTCAAGTGTAGCCCAAACCCTTCTCAGCGTTCAGGTTTTTGCTCTACTTTTCCCAGGCCAGTCAGGCACAAATTACTAGGGTCTTGGGTTAGTTAGCCCAAATGCAGCACACGGCTGCTTCTTCAGGGGATTTTGTTACTTCTTGATGCCGCCCCCGCCAGCTCTGCCCCAAGGAAAAGAAGCATCACTCTTTCTGCTTTCCATCTCTGAGACCCAGATGATACCCTCCAGCTACCAGTCTGAGAAGAAGCTTCTCTATTCTCAGGAATCACCCTCCCAAGTCAGTCTACCGGATCCCCCTGTTACACAGATTTCTAAATTTGTATCTGCTCAGAAATTCTTTCCATTCCTCCCTGAAGGCTAGGCCTTTGGAATTCAGAAGCTAAAGATGAACTCTGCATTCTGTTGTATCATTCGTTTCCTGACATAAGGAATGCAGAGTAACCCAACTATCTGCATAAAGGAAAGACCGAGGGACAGCAAGGAAGAGATAAACATATTTCAAATGTCATTACCCCATTGGAGTTTAGGTTTTGTGCTACTCGTGTTGTGGCCTTCATTCAAACCCACACATACACCAGTATGGGGTCCTAGTTGATGACTGGGCTCTCAGGAGTTCTGAGTGCTCAAGTGGTATGGCATATCTCCTCCCTCCCCTCCTGCTTCTGGAGAGAAGAGTACAGGAGTCCTTCTCTCATTGCCAGGAGGGGACTACCAGGCTCTAAGGAGAGCTGGGTGGGCATGCAGCTTGAAGTTCAGACCTCCCTGGGGTCATACAAGTGCTACAGTATCTCCAGCTCTCAGCTGCATGGGACTTGAAGGGACTTGAAGGAGAACATCCGGTTCAGTGAGTTTCAGTGAGTATCGAGTATCCACCCCTGGCTGAAAGATCCCTGAAGGCAGCAGGGGTCCCTTGAGTCCTTGTCAATGTTCCAGAAGGACCCAAAGAAACATAATACCTGAAGGGTAACCAAGCTGGCTTGATCTCTGCTCTGGGCTGGAATTATACCAACAGTCTGGTGGTCATACTGGCTTGCTCTGCCTGACCATAGCTCTAATGGCTATGATACAAAGCTGTAATCGATAAAAAGGGAGAAATGACTTGATGCAGGTTGTACAGGAGACGAAATGTTACCAAATGTGAGGCTTATGTGGAGGGAAAATACTAAAAGAAGCTTTGAAGGTGAGAAGGTCGGGAACCACTGAGCCAGTCCAACTGTCATATTACAGTTGCAGAAACAAGCCATTTCCTCAAGGGGTTGGGGAAGAGGGTCTCCTCGGGTCTCATGATTAAGTTAATGGCAGAATGCCAAGGTGGTCATCATAAGGAGCTACTGCTTGTTGAGTCTCACTGAGTGCTCTGGCACAGGATCGGCAGCATCTAGCGCAGAGCCCTGCACATAGCAGGCACTCCATAAATCTTTGTGGAATGAAAGAATCATCTCACTTCATCATTACAACAACCCTGGAGATTTATATTAATAATCCCACTCTACAGTTGAGCAAACAGACCCAGAGAGGTTAAGTGACTTGCTGAAGCTTGAAGAGCCAGTGAACAGCAGATTGAGGATTTGAACTTAGGTCTGTATGACTCAAACTCCATGATACTACACTATACTATTCTGCTTCCCAGTATCCCTGACATCGCACTGATGACAGAGTAAGATGAGTGGTGCCCTGCTCATCTAGTGGTGGTACCCAGCCACCGGGCATGGGCCTGGCACTCAAAATTTGCCATACCCAGGCCTTGGGCTTGGCCACAAAGAGAAGCCACAAGTTAGCTAATCCAGTAAGAAGGATTTGCTAAGTTTCAGAAGCCTAAGGAAGCTCTTTAGGATTGAAGATCTCCTCCTCTCCTTCTGTGATAGGCAGACCTGCTTATACCTTGTCAAGCAACCATCTCATGTCGTTGTGACAGGCGTCACTTTGTTATGGCAGCACGGTCTGCCAGTATACCCAGAGTTGGAGAGCCAGAGCCAGCAGGAGAGTATGTCACTGTGTGTGTGTGTGTGTGTGTGTGTGTGTGTGTGTGTGTGTGTGACAAAGCAGTCTCAAGTTGGTGTCCTGATGACAGTTTTACGTTTTCTCTGGCTGGCACCTTTAGTTTCTATTCATTATCTGTTCTTCCCCACTTTTTCTCTTCCTCCTCCTCTTCTTGTTAAAATCCTATATTTTGAATCAGCTGAGAGTCTCCTGGGGTTGGGGATGGTGGTGTCAGCTCCTAGTGATTCATCTAGCTGATAATTTAGAGCTCTGGAAAACCCAAAACTCATTCCTGTCAGAGTCAGGGCTTCCGGCATCCCTAGGCTTTTCCCTTTGTCAGAGAGGAGAGCTTGGGAGGCAGGAGCCTGGCTTCTCTGTGCCTGACTTTCTGTCATCAAAGCTTCATCAAAGCTCCTTAACTGAGGTGAGTATGAGCACTCTTACTTGCAGGGCCTGTGAGAAGCTTTTTCTACACTCACTGAATCCTCACCGTGATCTCACGAAGTGTTATCCCTATTTTGACAGCCAGGGAAGGTTCAGGAACTTACATTAGTCAATCAGCTTGTAAGAAACGCAGTAAGGAATCAAATCCAACCTTTTTGGAATCTGTCAGAGTTGTTTCAGATGACAGCCCTGCCATTATAAGCTGTGTGTCTTTGGATAGGTTACTTCCCCCTTTTTCATCTGTAAACAGACTCCTAACTTGATGTCTCTAAAATCCTTAACACAGTGTGTGACACAACAGTGGGAGCTGTTTTGATTACTGTTGTTATTCAGCCCTATCAGCTCAGTGGGCACCAGGCATTCAGAGAGACAAAGAGATGGACACCGGAGGAGGCATCCGGACTCACTCACACCAACTCTCATGTCCTGGCACCGCCTGTGTGGAAATGACAAATGTGCATACAGGTAAGTGCTTGGCCACACACCCTAGAAAAACTCAGTGGTGCGCCAGGCTTTGGACACGTGTGCTCACACATGGATGCAGAATGACCCAGAAGACAGCTGGAAAGACAGCTGGGAGTCTGTCATATACAGCAAGCATCCTAGCTCACAACCGAGACAAAGGAGTGGGGCCATGGTCGCTGGTGCTGCTGCTACTGAGCCCTTATAGCTGCTTCTGCATGCCAGGGGAGGGAAGCCAGGCCCAGAGGGCCCCAGTGAGTCACCAGCCTGATGCAATCCCTTTAAAGGGCTCATCTGGTGCAAGAAGCTGATTCATGGAGGGCGTGGTTGCTGGAGGAGGAGGAGGAGAAAGGGACCGAAACTGCAACTGGAGGGGCTGAGGTTAGGTGGCGGGAATTGTTAATAGGAACTCTTCACTGTAAATCTCCCTAGTCAAGACTCTTTAACCAGAAATCTTCAGGTCGAAGCGGAGTTTCTACAAAGGCGAGGGGCCCAGAGGGAAATGAATTGTGAGCGCTGCTACAGGAATTCTTGTCATTGAGTCTAACTGCCGCGCTCTCCGCACAGAACTCCAGAAACCGAGAAATGGAGATGGAGGAAGAGCCATTTTTCTGATATATACACTACAACTGGCTGATCTTCCAACCGCTAGAGACTTCTCCAAACCCAGTAGGGCGAGTGTAGGGCACGCGAGGTGCGGTGGAGTTGGGGCGGGGGCGGTGCCTCGGACCCGGCCTCTCCGCAGACATAGATAAGCGGTAAGCACCGCCCCTTTAGAGTCTCAGCCTCCAATCGTTTCACAAGTCTCAGCCCTGACCCACCACCTTGAACCAATCCGCAATCGGAATCTGGCCTCTCGCCTGAATGCTCCCGCCCATCGTCAAGATACTGCCCAATCCCAATGCCGTGGGACCGTATTCACGGGAGGGGGGCGGGGCTCGGGGAGAGGGGCGGGGCTAAGGCTCCGGCGGGGAGGAGGGGGAGGTGCGTCACTTCCGTTGTCAGGTGGCGGCGCCGCAGCCATGGAGGGAGGCGGCGGCGGCGGCGGCTCGGGAGGCTGCGCTGGGAGGCGGCGGTGAGCGGCTCCCACGCCCCCGGCCCGGCCCCGGCCCCCCGGGACGGAGCGCCGAGCAGTCCCGGCTCCGGGCTACGGACTATGGGCGAGCAGCGCTGAGCACCGGGGGAAGGTGAGGGCGGGGGTCCGGGAGCGAGGAGCCGAGCAGGGGATGCGGGTTGGCTGGGCGGGCCTCAGTAGCCTGGTGGTGGGACCGGGGTGACAGCCCGAGGCCATCCGGCTGTGACAGAAATGGCAACGGCGAATGCCCCCTCCTCTTCTGGGGTCTGCCGTTCCCATGCAGCGGGGGCGGGGGCTGCTGCGCGCCGGGGCTGCGGGGAGCCTTGGTCTCGGTAAAGCCCTGGGAGGTGGACACTACCAGCCTTGCCCGGAGTCGCTCGACCAGTAAGTGAAGGCACCGGCGTTTGAAGCTGCCAGGTTTCCCCCAAGAGACTCTCCGTCTCTCCATGCTTCCCTCCTGGTCCCGAGAGTGACTTGAAAGTTAGAACGAGTCCCCAGGGAGGGCGAGCCAGGGCTTCCATCTGGCACCATCGCTGCTGGGAAATTTCGCCTCACCTGCAGCGTTCAGGTGTGGGGTCAGAGCTACCTGCTTGCCAGTGCTATGTTTGGTCGGCCTTTTCCAAAGAGAGAGCCTGCTGCGGTGGTCACTGTTTCACCTGCCATGCCGGGTCAGACCCGCCCATTCCCACGCCATTTGGTCCCACCTTCCCGCCAGTAAGTAGGGGCGTTGGGATTCCCGACTCCGCGTTCTCTGCCTACCCCCCCACTCCCTAGGTTTGATGCCAGTTTGTTGGCGGAAGGAAGAGATGACAGCCGCCTTCTGTGGCAGGATAGACTTTGCTCTGTTTTAAGTCACTGGAGGAAACCGGTTGGCTTTGCTTGGTTTTGAAAGCAGTGGGGAAGAGAGAGGGTAGTCACTCTGGGCTGGGCGCATTTCCCTCTTGGCTTAGCTTTCATGAGATAAGGAAGAGCAGAATATGTAATTGTAAGGTAAAAAGAATCCTTGTTTGTAAACAGTTCTTGTGAGCTGCTCTAATGGCCCTGCTGTGCCAGTTCTGTTGGTTAGATCTAGACAGTCTGGAGATAGCCCTCATTCATTCATTCATTCATTCATTCCCCATATGACAGCAGAGTCCTTGCCTAGAGAGGCAAGTACCCTATATTATACTGGTTAATACTGGGCTTTGGAGCCAGACTTTCTGAGTTCATTCTGGCTCACAGCTTTCCAGCTGTGACCTTGGGCACATTGTTTAACTTCTCTGTACCTCAGTGTTCTCGTCTCTAAAACAGGGTTCTTATGAATATTTAAAAGATTAACAAATGTAAAACACATAGAACCATGTCTGCCACATAATAAGCGCTCAATAAATATTAGCTATTATTATTTCAAGAAGCTCATGGTCTGGTTAAGGGAGACTGACCTGTAAACAAATAGTTGACATGTGTTCTGAAAAAGCTAGTAGCAGCAGGAAGAGAGGGCTGTGGAAGCCCAGTGGAGAAACCTGCTAGCTCAGCCTGGGTGGCAAGAAGGTCCTGGGAAGGCTTGACAGGAGCTATGATGCTAGAGCTGCATCTAGAAGGATGGGAAGGTTTAGCCAGGTGAAATTGAAGGGGTAAGTTGTTCTACTTAAAGAGAGACAAGTAAACTCATTGTTTATTCCAAAAACCTCAGATCGTTCAATATGGTGGTATGAAAGTCGACATGGTACAAGGTAAGGCAGTACAGGCTGACAAAGGAACAAACACCACATTAACAGTTTGTGACTTTGTGCCAAGGGCCATGGAGGGCCAGTGAAAAGGTTTTAAGCAAAGAAGTGTCATGATTGGATCTAGTTTTAGAATTATCTCCCTCGAGTCCCAGCAGAGGAGGGAAGGAAGTGAGGAGAGACTAAAGGACTGGAGACCTCTTCAGAGGCCATTGCAGACCTCTGAGTGGAGAGAGTTGGTGCTGGGGTGGTGGAGCTTTGCTGAGGAGGTAACCAGTGGCAGATGACAAGCTCCCTACATTGCCCTGGGCTTTTCTGCCTAGCACAGAAGTACTTGGTGCATGTAGCCCTCTCTTCCTGAGCTTACAGGTTGCTTGACCAGCGAAGGAGTTAAGGCTGCCCTCTCAGAAGGCCAGTTGTAGGGGGTGCTGTATGTGTTCCTGTCTACATTTAATTTGACCTTTTGTGAAGACAGCAGATTGTAATGGTTAAGAGCCTTCTTGGCTCTACAGTCAGACAGAACTGGGTTCTAATCCCAGCCCTCTGGTCATAGAGGTTATTTATTCTCTCCAGGCCCAGCTTTCTCATCTGTGAAATGGAGACAGTCGGAGCCCCTCCCTAGTAGAGCAGTTGTGAGGATTAAGTAAAATGTAGCAGGTTGAGCATTTAGCACACACCAAGTAAGAAATGCTTAGAAGTGTTAGCTGTCATTACAGACTACAGGAAAGAACTTCCAAGAATTAGTTGATGTGATTAGTGGCAACTAGAACTGTGTCCCATTGAGCTGTCAGAAGTATCCTGAGGGATCACAAGATCACAGAATTTTATTGTATTCTTTCTGAAAAGGAAATCTGTAGGGAGTTTACCCAGTCTGTATGGGAGCCATTTGGATGATTCAGCTCAGCTCTTTAAAAGAGCCATTTTTTTAAAAATAGAAGTAGGACTGCTGAGGAAAAAAATTCTATCTTAAAGTACAAGAAAGAGTATTTAGAATTTTTTCCATGTATGTCTCTTTTAGTGACCCTAGTCTAGTGTCTGAATTAGTATCATCGGGAAGCGTCTCATACATTGATGTGTGTGGTGGCACAAAATCCAGAACTTGAATTCCACACACACAGCTCCCACGTATGGCTGGGGATGTGGTAGGTACTGGGGGCAGAAGGAGAATGGAGAGGTAGGCAGCAGGGATGGGACAGGCTCCTAACCAATGAACACTTGCATGGAGTTTGACAAGTTTCTCACAGAAGTCAGTACAGCTTGTGGGAACCCGGAGGAAGGAGTGATTCCCCTGGGGAATGAGGAGATTGGGGAGAACTTTGGAGAGCCCTTAAAGCTAAAACTGGATCTCGAAAGGTGAATAGAGTTTTCTGAGGTCTCAGAAAGCAGTCTAGGCAGGGGAGCAGCATGGCGCAGGCATGGATGCGTGCTGGTGTGTGTGCACTTTGGGAATCACAAGAGGTTCTAACACAAGATGTGAAGGGACCTGGCCGTAGGACATGCTGCTGGGTTAAGCTCCAGTGCTAAAATGCTTGAACTACTAATTCTCTTGGTGATGGGATGTTTTGTTTTAAGTGAAGGAAACATTAGACCTGCATCTTCCTAGGAGTCCCCTGGCTGTGAGTAGAAGATGGACTGGGGAGAGAGTGTCTGGAGTCCCTGTGGGAGGCTGTTGCAGTAATCAAAGCAAGGGCTAGAGCGGGCCTGGATTAGGGCAGAGATCAGAGCTGTTTCGGGGAAATCATCCGGACTCTGGGAGTGTTTGAAAGTGACGATTAAGAAAAGAGCAACCGTGGCAGGTGACCTCAGGGTTTCTGTTTTGGGTGACAGAATGAATGATAGCGCAGCGATGGGATGGCTTGGGAGAAGACAATGGCCAGTGAAATCTGCCAGGTCCATTCAGTAAGCCCTGAGCACACCCTCGTGGGATAGGGTCATCTGTGAAGTCTGTGGCTCCTTGTCTGGCTTTGAGCCAGGCTTCCCTCTGGTTTTGCCTGAGTCAGCGCCTGGGAGAAGGGCAGTTTCCCTTCCTTCACCTTTCCTCCTGTCCAAATTTGCTCAGAGGTAAACTTCTTCAGCATTTCAGAAACTCAAGTGGATGAGTCTGAAAAACTCCCATAATTTCTGCAGCCTTCAAGTGGCCCTAAAGAGCAGCCCTTCAGTCTAGCACTCTCCACAGATTCAGCAAGCGACAGACTGGTGGGGTCTTGGACAGCAGCTACCCTCAGAGAAGAGATGGCTTTCCCAGTGTTCCCTGGAGATCTTATCTAGAAAGAGACCTTGAGATTGGATTTACTCCAGAGGCTGGATCAGCAGACTCAGTCCCTCTTCTGAGGAAGGAGAGGTGTCAGCCAGAGTCCACAGACACTTAGAACCATCAGGGAAATGCCCTTATCCCCCTGAGTATGGAGCTGGACCTGAATGGGATTGGGCAGTGGAGAGGGATGTGCTGGTGGGTGGAGCTTCACACAGGCCCTTTGGAAGTGGGGAGCTCTCTGCAAGATTTGTCCTTGCATTTGTGGTGTAAAGAAGGTAGAAGGGAAAGTGGCCTGAAACAAGGGCATTTCTTCCTACTCTGCCTGCTCAGGTGAGCCTGTGGCTTTGAAGGTGGCCCGGCCCACAGCAGCCCTGCATATTCTCTCGGATCTATAATCAAGATCCCCAAGAGGAGAAAGGATGCTATTGTTTGCTTTGATTTACTTACTCTCTTAGAGGTGGTTCCACTTTGGCACATACATGTCTGTGTCATTTGGGGCTACATTATGTCATCATCATGTGTGTAACTTATTCAAGTTCTCTACTGATGTGCTCAGGTTATTTTCTGTCTTTTGCTCTCCAAACAAAGCTGAAGTGACTAAACATATACATGTGATCTTGCCCACCTTAGACATCTACAGCATAAATTTTAGAAGTGGGGTTGCTGCTTCAAACAATATCTTTTATTATTGTTGTTGTTGTTGTTGTTATTATTATTATTAGAATATCTAGGCCTCTTTTTAAAAAATTGAAGCAGCCTGATTTATCCCCAGCAAGCAAAAGTCATCTTTTTTAGCTTGAGGTCCTCCTTTTCTGAGGGTGCTACAGCACAGTGGTGGTCATCCCCTTTCGACTTATGGCAGTCTGTCTTGGGTATGAGTTTAGACTCCCCAGTATAGCAGTATACAGGCCTGATGAATGCTGGGAAGTTGAAAGCACAGAGGTAGCAAAACTGAGAAGGGCTGTTATCATTCAGAATGAAGCTGTCCCCTCTAAATATGTTTATAGGCTGCCGCTTACTTGGCAAAAGAGATGGACAAAGGATCTTTAGACTTTAGGGAGGCTGTGACCCAAGGGACTAGCCTGGACATTGCCATGAGAGTTGACAGGAGCAGGACTGGTGTGCCTGTCGTTTGTCTTTGGGTTTAGGGTAGAGCTGGTAAAGCGGTGATAAGGGAACAATAGGTACTTCTAGGGAGGGGCTTGATTCATCCCCTTGGGAGACCTTGGGACTGGCATAGCCCAAAATTCTGTAGGGTTTTTGGAACCCCACTGCTGGCATCTGCCAACTCCTGCTCCTTTTCGAAGTAGATGTGGAGCTCCTGGCGTTACCATGTTTGGGGCGAGTTCCACGGGGTATGTTCTCTTCTGACTCTCCCAAGGTCATCTCTCCTGAAGAAAAAGGAAGGAAACCAGCCAACAAAGAAAGATCCCCACCACCTCCCAGGTCCTTGTCTAAGTACTCTGTAATACATACTGAATCCTTCTCACATCTAAGGAACAAAGAGTTGTCTCTGTTTTACCCCAGGCTCAGAGGGGTTCAGTAACCTGTCCACTTTTACACAGCCAGCAAGGGCAGAGCTAGATTTCTAAACCCACATTTGTGTGACTCTGGAATGGATGCCATCCCATTCCTCCATCCAGGCCAGGCTCTGGCCCCAGGGAGCCCAGCCCACATGGAATCTTAGACTCATAGAGCCTAGAACTGGAAGGGACCTTGACAAAGCTGAAGCAGTCCCTTCTTTGCTAGAAGAATGGAAACTGCCACTGCCTGGAGACAAGTCCCTCCCCTCCTGCTCTGTGAGTAGTGAGTTAGGAGACTTTCAGCTATGTCATCCAGCAGTGAAGGGCCTAGGCTCAAAACCCAGTTCTGCCACTTGGTAACTGAGTGACCTTAAACAAGTCACTTTCTATATTCAACCCCAGTTGCCTCCTCTATAAAATGGACATAATGCTCTTTACAGCTAAGGTAGTGGTGAGGATTAGACGTGAGGTGTTGTTGTCTATAGCAGGTTCAGCCTAGTGCCTGGCCTGCAGTAGGGGCCTAGGTGAGCTCTTCACAGCAGGTCTGCGAGTGTCCCAAAAGCTGCATCATGAGCCAGCTTCCAGGTCTCCAATTTGAATGGTCTGGTGGTTCTCCCAGCCCTTATAGATACCAGGTGGCAAGCAGGAAGTTCCTTAAAGGCATGTTTGCAAGTTACCTGGGAGATCTTAAGTGTGCCAGGAGTGGTGGTTTTGGCCTTCCGCCCCTCGCCTGATACAGCCTTGCATCGGTACACAGGCCCATACTGCATTCAGGGCACTTACACTCACACACGTGTTCCCATGTCGCATTCCCTCAGTGTGCCTTCTCTGTGGCCCAGCCTCTGCCTAGTTCCATTACTGCTCTCAACAATTTTAATAGGTTCAGAAAATTTAGATTTTTAAAAATTATTAATATAATAGTCTATGATAAAATAACTATAATAGTCATTATATTAGTCTATGGTAAAATATGGAAGAATATTAAACAAAACTCTCCCTCTCCTCCCTGGGCTCCTAATTCTGCTGTCTGGAGATATCCATTCTTGTTTCTTCTAGAAATTTCCTATGTATATTCAAAGGTGTGTATAATTTTTTTTTTTTTTTACCCAAATGGAATTATACAAATAGTACTGCTGTTTGCCTTTTTTTTACTTTCCCATCCCCGCTTTTTATGTAATATATCATAGACATCTCTATCAACAGGTATGGATTTAGTCTTAAGGGATGCATAGTATTCCATTGTCTGGATGGACCATGATGTGATAAAGCAGTCCTCTCTTGGTGGACATTTAGATTGTTTCCTTTCTGAGGTGTGTATGCGTGGGCTTTGATTTTGGTGGTTATGTCTTTTGTGACTTTTTTGCTGCTACACATGGGGACGCTCTAACGCATTAACCTTTGTGCATTCGTGTGAGTATATCTGCAGGATAATCTCTAGAACTGGAAGTGCTGGGTCTGAGACATGTGCATTTCCTTTTACTTTGTCGGCTGTTGTTTCACATGCGTCTTCTGTGCTCCTGTCAGGCCTGTGCAGGGGTTCTGAGGTAGATGAGGCCCCAGGCCCTGTCCTGAGAAGCTCACCCTCTTGAGAGATGCAGGCAAGCAGACATGCGATGAGTGTGTGCTCACTGATGCATGGACAGTGTCTGTCCGTGGCGGGTCGTGGCCCTTGGGATTGGCCATGGCTGGCTTCTAAGGCTGAGAGCAGGTGAGGCCCTCCTGTGGGCCCACCCCCTGAACAGCCTGCTGAGGGGCACTCTGATGGCAAAGCCTGCTGTTTGCCTCTGTAATCTTGTCGCTCCAAGCAGCCATAGCCAGCAGCATTTAGTAAAACTGCAGAAAGTGAACAGTATTGTTCATTGTCAAAGTTGTGAAATTTAATTGAATTTAATTTTTGATAGAGGCAGTTAAGAAAAGGCAGTTTGCTGGCCCTAATCCAAATTGCCTTTCTCACAGGATAATTGTAGTGATTTTTGCTATTAAAAAACAGTATAAAGAGAATCACGTGCACCTGGGCCTGGCCTGTGCTTTCCCGTCTGTCATTCTGGAAATCTGGACTAGAAGGAAACTTAGCATTTGTCTAATGCCTCCCACACTCTGGCTCCCAGCAGTCCTCAGGGAACCCTGTGCAGGGCAATGCTGCTCCTCTCCTCTAGGTGGGAGACTGTGGAGCAGAGAAGCATGTGTCCAGGTCACACAGGAGATGCAGAGGTGGCTCTCAGACTCAGCCCGCCCTTCTTTAGTCGCTTGCTGCTTTCTCCTTGCCTGATCTGGGCCACCGTGAGTGGCAAAAACCTAAAGTCCACATAGGACCCCGTGGCAGGCCTTGTTCCTGGGTTGAGTCACTGCACAAAGCAATAAATGATGGTTTGAGCTGAGGGGCCCCTCTCACGTGCTTATGCCAGGGTGCCCCTAGTTGTAAGGAGGCTGGCATTATGGGGAGGACTGTCATTGGTTCAGTCTGCTATCACTGCACATGGCAGAGGGCCCCCCCACAGACCCAAGGGGCCACCCGGCATGTCTCCCAAGCCAGTGTGTTTGGCTGCTTCCCCAGGCTGCTTCTCTGGATGGGAGATACCAGGGCAGCACAGCCTGAGAAAAAGCTATTAAGTCTGTCCCTTCCTCCTTCAACACCCACACACAGTGACGGATTATTTGTTGTCACATCAGCTGCTTCCGGAGGCCCATGGGAGGGGTGAAGTGGTGGCAGGGCTCTCGATGCTGCCCTGAGTTCTGTTCTGGTGGCTCCCAGAGTGGCTGTTGGTGAAGTCTGCAGGGACTGGTTTCTTATGCTATTTATCTTTTTCCCCAGAGAGGCCTACAAGGCCATCTCTGTGTGCACAGCTCTGGAGCCTTTTCTCCCAGAATCGCCCCTCGCCTGATACAGCCTTGCATCAGTACACAGGCCCCTTTTGCCTCCAGTCTGTCCCTCCAGCCTTCATGAAGGCCATGGAGGAGCCCAGTGGGTGCTTCCTCAGGGTAGTGGGGTGAAGAAGGACATCACTGATTACATAATCTCTTTGTGTGTGTAATCATGCCTCCTAGAAGAGACTGGAGCTGGACCCCGAGCTGCAGACACTGGGCTTCCTCCTATGAGCAGCAGGGTCTTCAGGCCACTGCTGGTTCCCAGAACTTCTGCACTCAGCAGGCTGTAGCCCTATGAGGAAAGGCAGCAGCAGAGGATGGTCTGGTGTGGATGTGCTGGTGGGGAGCGGGCTGGGCACACGGCCCTCTTTCTGACTGCCCCTCCCACTTCCCACTGGGCTGAGTCACTTCCTCTCTGGCTGCTGCAGGTACTCTCCCACATGCCCAAGAGCACAGCGGGCTTCAGGGGGTGGGGTTCACCCTGTGCAACAAGAGAAAGTTCTGGTTAGAAGCAGCAGCTCACTCGTTACCCCTGAGGCAGTGAAGCATACATTTAGAGAATGATGTGATGTTATGTATTCTTGACAAATTGGAGCTATACATATCCTGCATTTTAAAAAGGAACAAAATCATCATGCTGTTTTGGAACAGTGAAGATGACAGCACAGGCATGAATCTTTGTCATCAGGGAGTCCTGGCTGAAACTGAGGGATTACTAATCTGCCTCCCCCTCCCCCAGCATCCAGCCTGAGCACAGAAGCAAATGGCTTCCAGGAGCTTCCTGGGGAGATTGCTTGTAGCCTTCAGGCTGCCAGAGAGAAGGTTCATGCCTGCTTCAGAGATGGCTGTCATTCAGACTCAAATGCAAAGCCTTCAAATAGAGCTGCCTTCCAGCCAGCTAGTGGGAACAGAGGAGAACAGGCTGCAGGCAGCCTACTCCAGCCCGTGAACTGGGCCAGGGTCACTATGTCAGCAGTAAAAGGAGGACATCTGTCCTTCATAAAGTTGTGAGAATTTAAAAAATGTAGGAAATACTAAGAACAATTCCTGGCAAGCAGTAGGTAGATGCCCATCAAATGATAGTTTAAAACGAATTCACATAGAGAGACTTGTCACCAGGAAGCTTACCTCACATGGAGCAAGGAATGCTCACCTTTCATCCAGCAAAGACTTTGTGACACCATCAGCCACGATATTGTGTCTGATCCTTCAATCATCCCACTTTTAAGGATGAGGAAACTGAGGTCCACAGAGTATAGGTAACTCTCAGAGGATAGGCGACTAGTTCAGGGTCACAAAGCAAGTGAGTGAGGGAAGTTAAACCTGGCTTACCTGTCCCCCAAATCCATCTTGCTCTCCCCACTGGCATTTGAGTTAACTGGTCCATGGTTGGAAACACTTTGTTCCATGGGCTACGAATTCTTCTTAGTTCCATGGATTGACTTTGTAGGTGGAGAATAGGCCTATAGAGATGTTGGTGGCACTGGTAGAAGCACCTACATGTGAATACTGAAGTGCAGTGGGTGGTGGCTCCCAGAGTTTTTGGGTCAGAGAGGGGCAGGGGACCCTGCTTTGTTGGCTGGTGGGAGGATGTCTCAGTAAGTGGCTTTGGACTTAGCCCTTTTCTCCAGAGAGATCCGGACTCGGGGACCCTGAAACGTCTCCATCTCCAGGAACAAGTACAGCCCCTCTCTGTCCCTGCTTATCTGCAACTTTCTGCCTTGGCAGCTCCCTGATTCCAGGAGAATGATTGCCTATAAGGAAGTCCAGAGGGTGCTATCCTATCTGTGGTTGGCATTCCCAGAACCACAGCTGACAGGTGGAGAAGGAGCAGCTGAGGAAGCAGTGTAGTCAAGTAGAAAGATATGGGATTCAGAGTTAGAAAACCTGTCTTCATATAGGTGAACTCTTTCAGCAACTAGCCAGATTACTTTAGGCTAGTCTCTCAGTATTTCCGAGCCTCAGTTCCTTTTCCTAGAAAATGTTGTGTTCTGGGGGCAGCGGGAGATCAGTTACTATAGTGTATTTGTAAGTGCTTTGTAAGCTATAAAGCCTTGTACAGAAGTTAATGAGAGGGTGGGCCTCCCAGTGGGTTCTGAATCCAAAATTCACCATCTAGAAAAGGGGCCCAGGGAGTTTTCGAGGGAACTGGCAGCCCTCTAGTGTGGAAGGGTCTGGTCTATAAGCGCGGATCCGCAGATCATCTTAGTTGGATCATGAATTCAGATTTCGCACTGCTCATTCAAGTCTCATCATTTCATTCCAGGTGTAGTCAGCTAGATATATAACTATAACTGGGCCAGAAGTTCTCTTTCCTCTGGGAAGCAAAAGTGGTATAAATTTTTCTGACCAGCAGAAGGATCATCATACTACAAACTTGGAGTGGTCAGGGAACCTGTCACTGATGTGAGGGGGCAGGCCAGGCTGTCGCTCCCACATCTTGCTGCAGGAAAGCAGATATTTTTGCTGGACTCAGCAGAAAGGAGGCCGGTCTGTCCCTCCACCTGTGAGGGGGTGTGCTCAAGCTGTGGGCATGCTGGGAATGGGTTTCGTTCCGCAGTGGGGGCTACTCTCCTGCAGCAGGCACTGTCTCAGCGCAGCCTCTGTGGTCAGCTGGCCTAGAACGCCCTGCCTCAGGCTCCCAGACATTTCTGACATGGGACTTTTCCTGGACAGACTTTTCCCAGCACTGCTGCATCACAGTTGTGATCCATGGTGATCCCCTGTCTCCCTGATCCTGGATTCTGTCTCCTACCATGAGCCAGTAGACCATCCATACTTTTTTCTGGGTCCCACTCTTGATCTCTGTCCCCTGCCCCAATATGGGCTTTGGTGCCTTCTGGGTGCACAACAAACAGTTCTACACTCTCCGTTTTCTCATTCAGCAGTTTGACAGGCACAGGCAGTGGTACAGGGAACCAGAGGTGAATTGGGGTTGCTCCCTCAGGGCAGTCCACAACCTGGGGTAGAGGGGTGTCAGACAGATAAACCAATGGTTACAGCACAGCAAGAGCGGACAGAGGTATGCTCAGGTGCTCTGGGAGCTGGAGAAGGAAGGACTTGCTGCAGAAGGTGACATCATTGAGGACTAAAGAAGGACAAGCCAACCAGAGAGAGGAGGGCAGGGCAGAAGTGTTCATGGCACACTCAGGGAAATGTGAGTCATTTGGCATGGCTGGATTTAGCCAGCATATAAGGGCAGTCAGGCTAGAAGGTAGCCTGGGTCTGGCCAGGCTCACTGAGGAGTTTGTTTCTTCCTGAAGATCAGTGAGGAAATTGGAGGAGCCTCAGAGCAGAGACAGACATACTGCAGGCCCAGGTTCTCAAGCAGAGGAACAAGTGCAGCCTGCTGGAATCTGTTTGCTCAGCCTCAATTACACAGGCAGCCAAGGTGGGGTCTTCTGATGGAATCAGGGCTGCATCCTCCTTGATCAGCCTCACGGAGAGCAGTGCCCCACCATCTTGAACCTGGTACCAAAATAATCCCTTTGAAGATGCGCTGTAGAAATATGCCACCAGGTGGCAGACCTGGAGATTGCACAAAGGCCTCATTTTTTACCCCATTCCTTTAGCACAGCATTCGGGGTGGAGAAAGAAGGGGGTCAGTCAAGACTGAAATCCTGTCTACGGCCATGCTACCCTGAACAAGCCCGATCCCGTCCGATCTTGGAAGCTAAGCAGGGTCAGGCCTGGTTAGTACTTGGGTGAGATACCACCTAGGAAGACCAGGTGCTGTAGGTGTAAAAAATTAAAAATAAGGGATTGTAAGATGACAAGGTCCTTGCAATCTGTGAGGTCAACCAAGGGTTGCCTCGCTTAAAAAATTAAAAAAGACTGAAATCCTATATTCATGCCTGGCTGGCTCTGCCCAACAAGTATGAGATTCCAAGTTCTACTGCTGTGGGCTGTGTACCCACCAGAAATCCCTTTGAACCTGTGAATCTGGACAGCAGATGCCTTCAGGGTCTAGGGAGCTATTCCAGCAGGTTGCACTTTGTCCCCTGTCTCTGGGCACCTGAGAGGAAATTACAAACATTGTGACCCTTCAACTCTAAACACTTTAGCATCTGTCACCTAATAACAAGGACATTCTCCTGTGTCCTGTGTTATTCCACAATGCAATTTCAAATCTAGGAAATTTAACATTGATACAATGCTATTTTCTGACATACAGTTCATATTCAGATTTTGCCAGTTGCCCAATCTGTTCTTTATAACTTTTCCCCACAGGATCACCCATCACATTTACTTGTCATATGTCTTTAGTCTCCTTTAATCTAGAGTAGTTCTTTAGCCTTTTTTTACAATCTGACATTGATGTTTTTGAAGTATATTGTTTTGTGTCCCTCAGTTTGGGTTTCACTCATGATCAGATCCAGTTTATACACTTGGTAAAAGAAAAAAGTGACGTAAGTGATGTATCCTTCTAAGTGCATCATATCAGGAGTAACAAACATGATGTCAGTTTGTTCTGTTATTGGTGTTATTAACCTTGACCATCTGGTTAAGACCGCAGCTTGCTTTTTTTTTTTTAAATTGAGGTATATTTACACACAGTGAATTTCATGGATCTCTCAACTGTACAATTCAGTTGTTTTGACAAGTGCACATACTGAGAAGGTATGTCCTTCAATGTTACAAGTTTATATGTGCTCTGTCCCCCTCCCCAAATCCTGCTCCAAGAGATCTTGGACTACAGACACTAGGTCTTAATTCCATCAACTGGATCGTGATGAAGGACCTATTTAGTGTGGCCTCATTAACTTGTGGATGGTCTCGTACTGTGCCCAAGTTTATAATTGCCAGCTGGTGCTCCAGCCTCTGCTTCCCCCAAAGACCACTGAACAAAACAAGAGAATAAGATGCTGCGTGCCTCTACCCAAAAGAGTAGGCACTCCCCTTGGCCCATAAGACAACAGTACTCTGGCCTCTACTACAGAATGTAGCTAACCCCCATGCCTCCTATCCTCCCACACGGGAGCATGTCTCTCAGGCTGGCCATCAGACCCCCACCCTAGCCTATACTCTCAGGCTAGCAGACAGCAGGTCTGAGGTCTGTTAAGCCTTTAATCTGGTTACCCGCCCCACTTCCCTAACTCAGTGCCTAACTATCCTTTTCTCCTTGGACAGGAGAAATTCAAAGCTACTGCGTAGTAGCACAGTTCATCAAATGGCTTACAATGTGCCAGTAGGTATTCTGCTGAACCTATTGTGTGGGCTATCTCACTCTATCCTTAGACCAACCTTGAAAGGTAGTCTTGTGCACTGTTTTGCAGATACAGAATAAATAAGTTGTCCAAGATTTCATCATTACAGTGATGGCGCTGGGCTTTGAATACAGATTTGGCTCACTCGGTGGTTCCCAGCCAGTGTAGGTTATATAGGTCAAGATGGTGACGGGGCCAGGCATAGGACAGCTGGGGCCCCAGTCCTTTTACCCCCAAGTGTTTCTCTTGTTATGACAGGAAAAATACCAAGACACAGTGCTGTAACCACATTGTTCTGCTGTCTTAGTGTCCTATGGGCAGAGACCCTCCCTCCCTCCAGGGATCTGCCAAGGTCTAAACACACAGCCCCTTAACATGTGGCAAATAGGATTGAGGCCAGGGATGGGTGGGAGCTCTGTGCTCACTTCCAGGTGCCAGGTGGGCTAGACAGAGGTGTGGGGCCCTGCCTTCAGTAGACGCTTCTTTAGGTCATATCCAGAAGCCTGCACAGCTCAGGAACTTTTTGTTTGTTTCTTTATTTTGTTTTATTTTGACAGAGCCAGGATGCATGGGGGTGGGGATAGGGGCTGCTGACAGGGACAGCTCGAATATTGATGCCTTCGACTCAGCCTGATCCTGCAGTGTAGACACAGTCCTTTGGCTCCTAGCAGGAGCACAAAGAGAAGCTGCTGGCAAATCGTGGCTACAGCTGCTGTTGTCACACACAGCAAGTGCTGCACTGGACCAAAGTCTGCGGTTTGCTCCTTGCAGGGACTGCCTTCACTGATTTGGTTTGCAATGTCGCTCATCTCTCCAGGAACCCAGAGCAAGAAGCCTAGGATGAGGTTGAGTGCAGAACTTTCTGCACATGTGGGCAGGCCTTGCAGCTGCCCCTCATATTTGTTGGGGGTAGAGGGTTCCCTCTGGCTCTGTGCACGTGTAAGTGTCCACTGCCCGGGGCCATGTGTCTGCGCACCTGTTTGGAGGCCTGCGGGAATGTTTCTGGTGTGAACGAAGGGCCCCTCCTTGCCTTGGCCAGGCTCCAGCTGCTTTGTAATTGGGCAGAGCTGAGGAAAAACTGAGCTGGGAAGGCCTCACTACCATCTCTCTTTGCAGCCCACCTTCTTTTGGGGTTGATGGTATGTCCACCATTTTGAACTGTGCCCTGCTATAGGGTACTCTGTCACACTACACCCAGAAACTCAGAATCATGGGCTTTAGACCCTTATGTGTCACTAATGGCCTAGCCTTCATTGCTTTCTGGAAAAGCTGGGCTCACATGGCCCAGCAGCTTTGGGGTAATATGACCTTAACCCCAAATTGACAGGGTAGGACAGGCCCTCCTCCTCTGGGCATGCCATGTGGCTGTCACGGAGCTGAGGCCCTCTCATGCTAAGGCCCACAACTTGTTCCCTAGGCTGGGCCACACACATGGAACCCCCTGCTTTCAGGATTGAGGAGTGCAGCCTGTAGGAGGCGGGGCTGCCAGGCTGGGTTCTCTTTCAGTGCCTCCCTCCTGGCCTCTACCCCTCACCCCATTGTTGCCTTTCTGAGCTTCTTGTTGAGTCCAGGTTCTAAGGGAACCAGTGCTGACTTGGGGGAATAGCACACGGAATAGTTGACAGATTTAAACCTCCAGAGACGTCTAAGCCAGGATTGCTGACTTCCTGGGGAGCTGAGCAGTGGGCCTAGGAAACACCAGCAAATGGCTGTCCCTTAGTCTTGCTGGGCCAGAGCTCTTTAGCCCAGTCTGAGGATCAGTGTCCCTGAGGGGCCTGGCCCCAAGCCCTTCTGAGACCAGGATAGGCAGAGCTTCTACATCACAGATCTCACTGTGAAACCAGGATCTCGCAAAGTGGCCTCCCCCGTGGGAGCATCTGTGGACCATTTGCAGGTGTGTCTCTGGAGGGGATGCCTCAGGAGGATTTGAAAGTAGGGCACATCCTCCCTGTGCATCAGCAGAGGAGCAGGGAACAGGGAACAGGCCTCCCTGAGGGGCTTTGCTTACCTCACTAGTGAGCCTGCAGCAACTTCCGCTTTCCCAGGCCTGCCTCCTCATGCTGCTTCCTTTGCTTCCCCCAGCTCTGGGCAGCATGAAGGGATATTCAGGAAGGGAAGCAGTCTTGCTACCACTCCCCCTGCCAGTACCATCTTTTCCCTCTCCCTGCCCGTCTGCTCCCATCCTTCTGTCTGCCTACATTTTGGAGCAGTTCCCATGCCATTTGCTTAAGTTGAATCTTGAGTGGGGTGGGTGGGGTCAGGCTGAGCCCACTCATTGTCTGTGCTGCAGCTGCTCCCAGCAAACTGTTGTCTAGACCGTGCCTGTGCGTAGGCGCTTAGGCAGCATCTACACAGATATGAAGAGGCCTCCTCAGTGCTCTCCAGGGAACCGGGGAAAGAGAGGAGGTTTAGTGCCCCAGGGAAGAAGGAGAACAGCACCAGAATGGCATGAAACCAGCTTATCTACCAAGGCAGGGGCAGCTCCAGCACAAGGCTGCTGACCTGGTAAGAACCGTCAGCAACTGGAGGGAAGGCGTCTAGCCATTCATGCTGGGCCAGGCACTGAGGGTACAGTGTGGTGTGTTTTGTTTTGTTTTGTGGAATTTTTAGTCTAGTAGTAGGGGAAAGACATTAAGCGTATATAAATACACAAATACATAATTGCAAAATATGGAAAGTGCTCTGAATGAAAATGACAGGACACCGAGTGAGACTAACTGGGACTCACTGGTAGTGAGATTATCAAGTAAGGCTTCTCTGAGGAAATGATATTTAAGTTGAGAAAGATGCCTACAAGTTCGCCAGGCAGAGTGTGGGAACACTGTTTCAGATATGTTACTGCCCAGATTTTTAATATTTTTCTAGAAGCAGTTTCATTTCTCCCTGCTTTTGTATGAATGACTCTGAATCAGCTTTTAGCATGAGCGTCTTTCGTAAAAGTCACAGCTGAGCCTAACCATGGCTTCCGCTCCTTCTGGGGATTACCAGGGCCTGCTGAGTTACATGGTTCTAGTTACTCTTAGAATGAAATCATGGGTCTGCTCCTCAGTGGCACAGCTCCGAAAACAAATTGAGGCTTGATGGGTGGCCTGGACTAGAAGTACCATCGAGCCATCTCCTGCTTTCCAGTCCACTGCATGGAATCAGTCCCCTAGGGTTTAGAATAAGGGCCAGAATGGCAGCCTGGGAAGATTTAACCTAACTAGTGTCCCTGTTCTCACAGTAGGGGCAACCTTCCAAGAGTGACAGCAAAAACAAACTAAAGGAAAGGAGAACTATTTGATTACATAAACATTTAGTCTTTTTTTTAATTTAAAAAAGTTAAAATATTAAGAAAAACTACATCCTATGTTAGTTATAGCCTTAATATATAAAGAGTTTCGAAAAATCAAGACTAATACACAAACAAAGTAAAAAATGGAAAAAGAATATGAACTGGAAATTCATTTAAAAAATAATACATACAACCAGTAAGCATGTGAAACAAGTTCAACATCATGAATAATTAAGGAATTATGAATTTAAACAATGATATACTTTTTATTGCCCATCAAATTGGCAGTCTTTAAAAATAAGAATATAGTCCTGAGACTTACTCGCCTACACCACTAATGGATATAAATTGGCACAGCTTCCCTGGGAGCAGCCTGGCAGTGTGTGTCAAACATCTTTTAAAATGTGCATCCCATTTGACCCTGCAGTTGCACTTCTTGGAATTTATCCTGAGGGAGAAATACAAGTTTGCCAAGCTGTATGTGCATAACTGTTAGTAAAAATACAAAAAAAAATGGAGAGAATCTAAATGTCCATGAATAGGGGTGTGATCCAATAAATTGTGATATATTTTTTCCAAGGAGACTGTAGCTATTTCAAATGATCCTACGGAAGGATATTGTCATTCAGGGTTGTTAACAATGGTGTTTTTTGTTGTTGTTGTTGTTGTTATTGTTAATGGATTTATTGAACTGTAGTTCACATTCACTCTCATAATGTATTTTAGGTGGGAGAAAAAGAAGCTTACAAAATGATATCACAGAGTGGTTCAAATTTTTGTAATGCAGACTGTAAGCACACACACATACAAACATACACACAGGAAATTCTGCTTGAATATTAACAGTGATTACATCCGGGTACCTTTTTTCCTTATTTTTTCATGTCTGTGTTTTCTAATGTTTCTGCAGGGAATGCCAGTTACTTTTGTATGAAGAAAAAAAATTACAGAAGTTTGGGGCTCAGTGATCCCAAGCCCTTTGTGAAAGGGTAAAGGTTATACTCCTGATGTGGCCATCAGGCCCCCTGGATCTGGCTCTTGCCCCTTCTCTGGGTCAGCTCTCTCCATTGCCTGTTTCACACTGTGTACTCTAGCGACACAAACTGCTTGGAGTTACTTGTTTATGTGTCATTTCTTACCTCTGTACATTCGCTCATCTAAGTTGCTACTCCTGGAATGACTTGGCCCCTTGCGGCCCACTCTAGTATCACCACCTCAGGGAACTGCCCCCTGACCCCCCACCCACACCGGGCCAGGGGCCTTCTTTGGGATTGGGCAGCCAGCCTTCCTCAGGCATCTGTGTGACCCTCTTCCTTCTCTGTGTAGAACTCATCTGTGTCCATTTGTTTCCCCATTCCACCTCAGGGACACTGCATTCCCAGGTGTTAACTATAGAGAGCTGGAAGGAGTGACTCTCTTCTTAAATCCACGTCTGGAGGTTAATGTCTTCTGAAGTCTGGCTCGCGTGTCCACCTTTTATTTTTACCGTGGAGGAGATAGGGATTACCAGGCAGATCAAAGTGCTCACAACCTCCATTGGTATCCTTTAACTGTGTCCTAAATGCATAATATATATTTTTCTTAAAGTAATTAAAGAAAATTTTGAAAACAGGAGAAAAGGGAAAGAAAGCAAAACCCCACTTGACAACTTTGGGGTATTCTTCCGACTGAGAGGACCTAAGAGCCAAGGATTGTTGGAGAGAGGAGATCCTCAAGGCAGTCATCCACATACTTCACGGGCAGAGGGATCCCCTGGGCCTCATGTTCATCATGCCATTTCCGGTCTAAACACACAGCCCCTTAACACATGGCAAATAGGATTGAGGCCAAGTCACTGGGGATGGAGTGGGACACAGAAATTAGCACCTCCGGCCACTTGGCTATTGGTATTTTGGGGGAAATCCTCACTTTAGGAAGTCACAGAGAGGGCTGGCTCTCCTCTCCGTCTCTGCGGTGGCCTCTCAGGGGCCCCAGTTTAATCTGCAGAAAGCCCAGTGTCATCCTCTCTGCATTTAACTGGCCCCTTTGAGGCAAGCTGGCTGCCCACCTCTGTGGCCAATACATGCTGTCTTAAAGTACACCCACCTTGAGCCCCTAATTAATCTCAAGTAAAGGAGCCATGGTTCTTTGTCACTGGGAACCTTCAGTGCTCCTCTGGGAGCGGGAGGAGGTGGCAGCAGCAGTGGGAACAGCAGCAACAGCTGTCTGACGCATCCTCAAGTCAGAGACTTGGAGTCTGGGTTAACGTAAGGAAACTCGCTGACTTGCTCAGTGAGAAGAGCTCTTTTCTGTCTTGTCTAGAGCTGAGAATGAAGCGGAGAGCATCAGACAGAGGAGCTGGAGAAACGTCGGCCAGGGCAAAGGCTCTAGGAAGTGGGATTTCCGGAAATAATGCTAAGAGAGCTGGACCATTCATCCTGGGTAAGTTTCTAACTGTTGGGTGAGTAGGGGTGCTGGGGGCAGGGGCAGGATGCACTGGTGTGCACAGTCTAAACAGCAGAAAAGCAGAATAAAGCATCACACCTACCATAGTGTAGAGTCCTGACCAACCCTCGGCCTGGCCCAGCTTCACCGCTTTAACTGGATTCTGTGTATGCCAGTAGAAGATCTGTAGCCTGAGGTTGCTCCGTCCCAAGAGCTGTCATTTTTGCTGTAGCTGCACCAGCCTTAGATCATTCTCAGCTGAAAGCTAGACTGTGTCTTCCCTCAGGGCATCCTATGTGTACTCCCCAGGATGCCACCCTCGAGAATCACACAAGCTGTGTTAGAAGCCAGGGGCCGTCATCCAGGACACTTCTTGGGCCATTCTTGGAGGGCACTATTAATTTCACAATGTGTTTGTAGAGCCCCCAAACTTCTTGTAAAATTGTCACAGAAATTTTGTAGAATCGGGTGATCCCAGTGGTCTAGAGGAGCAGCAGGGCCTTTCTGCATGATGTTAGAAGCCCAACAAGTCCAGATTGCTTATGCTTAGGGTTGTAGTTAGGGTAGGCTCTGAGGACCCCAACTTTCCTAGCAGCCAGAGACCAGGTGTGAGTTTTGCTGGGAGACAGCATCTTGGGCTTACAGGCACAGGATAGTCCCAGCTCCAGTCATTCAGCAAGTAGTCAATGGTGTCTACTCCGTGCCAGGCCTGTGCTGCAGGGATGCAGCAGAGAATGAGACAGACAAGTTCTTGCCCTCATGGAACTTAACATTCTAGTTGCAAAAAGAAGAGAGTAAACACACAAGATCACCGCTGGGGGTGGTAAGTGCTTTGAAGTCAGTAAACAAGATTCTGTGAGAGTAAGAAGGGCCTACAGATAGTGAAGACAAGGAAGATTCTGTATGAGGAAGCAACCTTTGAGCTGACAACCAAGGGTAAGAAGGAGCTAGCAGGGGAAAAACATTCTAGACAGAAGGAACAGCAAGTGCAAAAGCCCAGAGGCAGGAAAGGGCTGAATGTCTTAGGAATTAAGAAGCTAGTGTAGCTGGAGTATGGCGAGAGAGATGGAGAAACAATCAGTTAGAGAGATGGACAGGAACCAAATCATGTAAGACCTTACAGGCCAAAGCGGGGTTTGACTGCATATTATGAGCAGTTGGGCACTGTTAAAGATTTTTTAGCACTGCATTTACATGGTAACATTATCTGATTTATGCTCTGAAAGCTCAGGCAGGGCGCTGAGGGCGTTGTCACAGGACAATGAGCAGTATACAGCTCTAGAAATATAGAAGTTCCCAAAAGCTGGTACTTGGACCAGGGCCAGGAGGCTGTATCAGACTACCAGGGGAACCTGCTCCAGCTATACTTTCCTGGATTCTCACCCTGGAGTTGCTCATTCAGAGGGGCCAGATTGCAGCCGGGAGCTCTTTTTTTAACATGCTCCTCAGAGATTCCAGCCTGCTCCCACTGTTGAAAATCCCTGTTTTTGAGAAATATGCCTGTAAAAGCCAGGTGTACATCATGCAGATGCACACATACCCTCCATTTTTGGAGAGGAGACTGTGAGAACTCTCCACCCAGAGACTCTGAGGGGAGAGTTCAGTGGACGTGAACTGTGGTGCCCACCTACAGAAACGAACTAGCCAAAAGACCACATGGTGAACATGGTGCCGTGACAGACAAGGCTGCTGAACAGTAAGCTAGCTGCTCTCTGTGCCATAGGTCCCCGTCTGGGTAACTCACCGGTGCCAAGCATCGTGCAGTGTTTGGCGAGGAAAGATGGCACAGATGACTTCTATCAGCTGAAGGTAAGTGAGGCACCAGGGGTGGGGGTGGCTGGGCACCCAGGGCCATCCTGCCAACCCAGCTCCTCCCCCTCTCCACTTTCACACCTACACCACTTGTGAGCAAGAGTGGCACCATTTCTTCCTGAGAGGCAATCAAGTTCACACAGCCTCACTCTGCACAACTCCCGATTTAAAGAGCTTTATCTGTGCATAAATTACATAGCTGTCACATTAAGAAAAACGGTTTCACTTCGTATGTGCATGTGTGAGTGTGTGTGCAAGTGTTGCATGGTAGAATGTGAACCCCATGCTTTTCCTGTTCGGTTCCTTCTACTTTGTAAAGTAAGGATTTGGGGGGTTATTTTTTTTTTATGTGTGTGCCGTCCTAAAGATCCTTACCCTTGAGGAGAGGGGGGACCAAGGAATAGAAAGCCAAGAGGAAAGGCAAGGCAAGATGCTGTTACACACCGAGTACTCTCTGCTTTCCCTCCTCCACACGCAGGATGGCGTGGTTCACCACCATGGGCTCTTCCAGGTGAGTGGCTGCCTGTCTCCTCTTCCCCCTGTCCCTCCACCTTGGGCTGGCTACTTGCTGGGTCCACATCTGTACTTTGAGCAGCTCACCCATGCGACCCCCTGGCATCCCTGCCTGCTGGGTGCATCAGGACTTCCTGGACCGGGTAGGCTGGAGGCCATGCTGGGCCGGGCCAGCTGCTGCAGTGCTCCTGCTGTGATGATCACAGCCTGGTGGGAAGGCACACAGCTCACATCTTACAGCCTTTCTTTGAAGGGCCACTTTTCCGAGAAAAGAGGAAAGCAGAAAGTCATTTAAAGACAGACTCTTACTACTGCGTTTTCAGGAATTGGCCAGGCCAAGGTAGAAGGGAGGGCAGTGAGGGAGAATGGGCACTTGGGGCCACCTCAGTTGTTTTGATACCAACAGTCCTGCCTTCTACGGGCATTTCAGTTTGTTCGGCAGTTGTCCCTGAGCCCCTGTGCTCCAATGTTCCAGGTCCCTTAGGGAAGGTACTAATTAGCAGTTCATATCCTGAAAAGAGCCCTCCTTGGGGCAGAACTGAAATTGTGTCTCCAGAAGTGAAGAAGTAGGTTCAGAGTGCCCAGGAGGCCTCCTGCTCAGGACCCCAGCTGAGCCTCTGCAGTGCCCTCAGCCAGATGTGCTGGCCAGGGTTCCCCCTTGCTCGGATGGACCTGGTACTCGAAAGGTAGCATGGTGTCAGGGAGCCAGCAGCCCTGGATTCAGATTGTGTGACCTCAGGCAGGTCACTTCAGGTCCCTGAACCTGAGATTCCTCACCTGTAAAATGGGGGTAATGATAATGATGCCCACCTCAAAAAGAGGGCGGGACAGTGAATGAGAGTGTAGAAAGCACCGAGCTGCACCGGGGCACTCTCATCACCATTGTTATGTCAGGCAATAAAACTCTTTGTCAGCTTGATTCCTAAAATAAATAAAAATGCCTCCCACCCTCACACATACACCCCACCATGGTCTTTATTCTGAGATGTGCAGTGAGAGGCAGCTAACTCACAGTATCATTAGGCAACTCTGAAAATCAGTGTTTCCCTTAAACACGAAGTCAAGCTGAGGCTGGTTGTGATTTCTTGGTACTTCACTCCTGATAGCTTCCAGAACGTGGCCTTGGCTTATGTGATTTTGAGTAGGAGAACCTGGGTTATTAGAATTTCTAGAGTCATCTGTGTGCCAGACACTGTGCTGGGCCTCTGGGAAGAAAAAATAAAAGGTGCAAGCCTGCTCTCAGGAGAAATGTGGATATGCAGTCCCCAGGAGTTCCCCAGACACGACCAGAGGTGACCACGACCATCAGCCTACTGGGGATGACACTGAGAGGCATCCTCAGACTGGATGAAAGTCCCCATGTTGTACCTGTTTTTTTGTTTTACTTTAAATACCTTTTCAGCAAGGAAGTGGGTCCAGAGCTCGCACCCGCCATGTTGGTAGCAGTGCCTACCCACTGAGCCCTGGCAGGGGCAGGACTGGCATCATTCCGGGCTGTCTTCTTCTCTCAATAACCTGTGAAGTAGGGGTTGCTAGCTCCCTTTTGTAGATGAGGAACCAGACACTTGAAGAGGTTAGGTGACCTGCCCCTAGGTCCCAAAGCTAGGACAAGGTAGAGCCAGGGGCTAAACCCAGCGGTCAGGGATCAGAGCCATACTCTTAATTACTGTCACATGGCTGCCCAGGAATCCAGCTTCCATGCGAAGCAGTTGTCTTGGACACAGAACACTTCACCATCTTGCACGTTGGAAGGAAGTGTAGAATGGTCATTGCTGGAATCCCTGGGGTTCCTTGGAGGGGAGGATGCCCAGGGCCCTGGCTTTATTGCCTGGACACTGGGCTCAGGGGGCCCTTTGGCTTTAAATGCCCATCCCTGATCCGAACCCTTTGCATTAAGATCAAAGCATAAAGCCTGTGCCCGAGCAACTTCAACCTCGGCCCCTGGCTGGGCCTGGCACTGGCACATGGGAAGCCGGGCATTGCCAAGCGCCCCACGGTCCATGCTGCCCAGGCCTCAGGCCTTCACTGCCCACATGCATGCGGGCTTGTTCCAGGCTCTCTCATCACCTTGCGTGTCCAGCTCCAGAGGGGAGTCCCAAAGGCCTGGCCCCAGCCCTGCTGGGCCCACAGCAAGCCCCATTTCCCCGCTTGCCTCCCAGGACCGCACCTGTGAAATCGTTGAGGACACAGAGTCCAGCCGAATGGTTAAGAAGATGAAGAAGCGTATCTGCCTTGTCCTCGACTGCCTCTGTGCACACGACTTCAGCGACAAGACCGCTGATCTGATCAACCTGCAGCACTACGTCATCAAGGAGAAGAGGCTCAGTGAGCGCGAGACCGTGGTCATCTTCTACGACGTGGTGCGTGTGGTGGAAGCCCTGCACCAGGTGAGGCTCTGCAGCACCGCAGCCCCTCCTCCTCCGGCTCCAGAGCTTCCTGGGCCTCAGTGACAGAGCGGCCTGTGGGCCCCATGTGCCACAGAAAGCCACTCCTCCTGCTGCTGCTCAGCGGAAGCAGCTCTGTCCTGCTCCCATCCAGGTGTGCTTTGCAGCTAGAAGTATCCAGAAGGAAAGTGGCTGGATGACATGTGCACCTGATGAGGCACAGTGCTGCAGACCTCAGCACGATCCTGGGGACGGTGTTCCCAGACGGGCAGCTGAGCAGGACCCAGCGCAGTGATTCCCTTTCAGTTGAGAGGCTAAAAATGAGGCTCCCAGCTTGAGCTACAACTGTGAGATATCCACTGGGGGGTGGCCACAGCCTGTCTCTGAGCTTTCTGTAGGGTTGGGGGAATCAGGTACTCCGAGTCCAGGTTAGGAGCACCTCTTCCAAGCATACAGCATCTGTGGGCCGAGCCTGCTGTACTTAGTCACCAGTCATGAGAGTTCATCTCTGACCCCAGATCCAGACAGATGCTTAGTTTCTTTGTTTTTTGTTTTTCAAATGGGATCTTTGGGGGTTTTCTTAAATTAATTAATTTTTTTATGGTGACATTGGTTTAAAAAATCCAATAAGTTTCAGCTGTACACTTTTAACAGTAAGGCATATATATATTTACATTATGCGTTCACCTCCCATAGGTAGATTTCTTTCTGTCACCACATATTTGACCCCCTTTGCCCTGTCTACCTCCCTGAAATGGGATGTTTGATAGAAGTGGAGAGAGGACTGATTTTCCCCCGTTGGCTGCTACTCTGAGGCGAGAAAGAGCTGGCAAACTGCCCTGAGTGAGACAGAGATTGCCTGCACTCACTTATCACCCCATCCGTACACTGACGAGCCCTTACAATGGTCCTGGCCTGTCTATGGCTTACAAGTGAAGGCAAGAGCCTGAAGAGACATGTCACAGAGCTTTTTCCTGCCTTCCCAAACACCTGGAGAGCCACATCTTACAGGCTGGGACCAACCCCGGCCCTTAGTACAAACCATGTGCCTGTTGTCTTCCAGAAAAACATTGTGCACAGAGACCTGAAGCTTGGGAACATGGTGCTCAATAAGAGGTAAGATCCGCTTTTCATCTTGGAGTTGGAACAGGTCACATGCTGCGACTACCCTACCCCCATGGGGGTTCTGACTCAAAATAGCCCACTTCTCCCAAGAATCCCAGTGGGCGGGGATGTGATGTCTGCTTCTGTCTAATGCCACATAGGAACATGGTGCTCGCTAGGAAGGAGTTTCAAAGGCCACAGACAGAGAGTTCTGGGATGGATTTCAGAAGTCCTTCCGAGTCCATTAATTGGTCATGCCTACTAGGTACTCAGTAAATAACTATAAACAATGGACAGATGGATAAAGGAATGACATGAGCAAAATGAGGCTGTATCATAGGCCAGGTTCCTGGAAACAGACTCGGATGTGCGTGCAGGAGGTGTACTGGGGATTGGTCTTGGGAAGGAGGGGGCTGGATTGGGCAGATGGAGAAGGTGAACTGTGGTGCTGCCCTGATAGGGTCACAGCCTAGAAAGCTCGAGAGTTAGATACCCCTTCAAATGTCCCACATCAAGGCAAGGGGGCATATTGCCCTGTATCTTCACTGCTGCCAGCCACTGAATGTGAGCTGTGCCTGGGGTGGGGTGTATCCTTAAGCAAGGCCTAGATGACTTTCCAGAGAAGGACACAGCTATAAGTAGTCAGAAACCAATACTCCCAGCAGCAGAGAGAGAATGCCTCAATCTTGAATGAGATCTGGGCAACTCACCCCAGCACCCCAGGGAAGCAGTGGCAGAGGGAGATCATGAGAGGCCCCAGTCTCAAGCTGTCACCCCACTCAGGGAGAGGGTTTGGGCCCTTTCCAAGTGATCTAGGGCAGCGGTAGAGGGACATCAACCATGCAAGGGCCAAGGACTGATGGGAGGAGGGCTCACTCTGTACGCCACGATCCAAGAAACACAGCGCTAGGAAAGGCACGTCCCCTACACCCCCTCTCCCTGAGCCTCTCTCACGCTCTCCTCCCTCTCACCTCCAGGTGTTGAAGTGGGCGGGAGGGCTTACAAATGGCAGGCAGCATAAATCTCAGCAGAAGTACTGTGGTGGGGGGTGATTTGTTTCATAATGTGGTCACCCACCCAAGGGGGGCCACTGTCCCAATGAAGTGGCCAAAGCCACAGCAGTCACAGGAAAAGAAGCTGCAGGGAGATGGGCCTCTGGGGAGGGGCGTGGGGGCACCAACCAGACCCTGCAGTGCCAGTCTGAGAGGCCATGGGAGGATGCTGCTGCACCTCAGTGGCTCAGCCTGTCTCCCGGAGCTCACCGTGGGCTGCAGCACCAACCAGAAAGCAGATATCACTGTATTGAGAACCAGTGTGCAGAGGGCTGTGAGCCAATGAAGCGGGGCAGCGATTCAGCTGTCTGAGTCAATTTGTGAAGGATGAGTAAAGATTTGTCAGCCTGAGAAGTGAAGTGATGAAAACCTGACCCTGTTGTGCTCGGCCAGGAGAAGGGAAGAAAATAGAAATACTTGAACCCTTGACTAGCTGAATGAGAGAGTCA
This sequence comes from Pteropus medius, assembly GCF_902729225.1. NCBI lineage: Eukaryota > Metazoa > Chordata > Mammalia > Chiroptera > Pteropodidae > Pteropus > Pteropus medius. The sequence goes on from NW_024353787.1 coordinate 2,355,552, forward strand.
GGGAAGCCAGAGGAGCAGGACTTGGGGGTCAGACATGGCTCCCAGCCCAGCACTGCCTCTTAATTACCCCTTGCGACTTGAGAGAGTGTTTGTTGGGTTATTTATCCATTGACTAATTCATTCATGTGCTGTGGAGCTGCTATGGTACCCAGCATTTCCCTGAGCTTGCATTTCTTCATCTGTAAGCGTAGAGGTGAATATACCTTCCTGCCAAGATTGACCCAAGACGTGAAACTGCCTCACAGGGTTCAGCCCTCGTCAGCGCACCCCCATGCTAGACCAGCCAGGGCCTGTACACACGCTTCCCTCGGGAGATGAGGCCCGCTGTATATTGAGTGGCTGATGAGGATGCCGGTGGTGAGGGCCCAGGGCGCATCAGCCCCAGCTCTGAATTGCATGAGGAGGGCAGGTAGCAGAGAACAGGGACCATCTCAGCCCTGAGGGCAAGTGGTCTCAGTGTCCCTGACCTTCTGTGGGATGTTGGGCTGGTCATCATCCACCTCTGGACTTCAGGCTTACTGTTCACAGAGAAAGGGCACATTTTTTGAGCACTTGAGGCCATGTGGCTGCAGAGTCCCCATCCTCTGCAGTTGTCCCCAGAGCGGTTCATTGGCTCTAAAGAGCACCTCGAGGGTTGTTATGGGAATGCACAACCGGTGCTCCTGCCCGAGACCACGCCAGTGCTCCAGGCCTCTGTCTCTGTGGTGGGTTCACTTCTCACTTCTCCAGGCCCCCTAGGTTCTGGGAAGGTACTCAGGAGGTCACACTTCTCCTAAGTAACACCAGCGTCGTTGCAGCAGCTCTCCTGTGTGTGTGCGTGCACGTGTGCGTGTTTTCCTCGGATTACAGAGCGCCAGTACTTCATTCAGACCCTACATCTTGGCTGCACTCGTTTAATCCGATCCCTTTTTTGTGTTGGGGCAGACAGAGGTTCTGGCCACCCCTCACTTGAGTCATGGATGTTCTGGAAGGGGGCAGGGTGGTGTGGTAGAGAGAGACCCACGCTGAGCGCCCAGGGCTTGCTCTTCATGTGTCTGTTGGGCAAACCTCTCCTCTCAGGGCCTCACTTTCATCCTTTCCTAGTCGAGAGGCCACCTGGAGGAGCTCCTGCCCATCAGGCCAGGCCCTAACTCCAGCTGGAGAGGCAGGCGGACAAGCTGGAGGCCTTTGTCTAGTCCTCACAGCAGAACAGAGCACTCCCAGGGGAGGATACGGGGAGAAGTGTTTGCGAGGCAGCTGCAATGACAAGCTCATCCTGCTTTGGATAAAAGGCAAGGGTTGAAATCTGAAATCCCCTTTTGGGGTTATGTGAGGTTTGCTGTGGGTTCTTCTTCCTCCTTTCTTTTTGGGTAGGCAAGTTGCACACCAAGTTCCTAGAAAAGGAGAAAAACACTGTGGTAGCCCAAAGGGCCATAGCTAAAGAGTGACTCACTCAGAGCAGATCCTGCTGACACAGAGCTCCCTCCCTTCATCCCTGGCTGCCCTCACCCCCTCCTGCCAGGACAAGCCTGGGGGGTCTGGACTCCCAGGGAATCTGTGTGCTACCCGGCCAACTTGGGCGGTGGTGGCTGGGCAGGGGAGTGTCGCCAAGCTTCAGGAGGTCTTGGAGCTGACCGTGTGGTTTCCTGTGGGAGAGACTCCAGGATCCTTAGCAGGCAGAGCAGTGCAGGCCAAGTGGGCCTGCTGCCAGCCCTGCAGATTCTCAGCGATTTTCTTTCAGCCCCCACTGCCCTGCCCCCTATACAGAGAGCTGTCAAGTCCTGCCACAGAGTGGAGTGAAAGGCTCAGCCATATTTGCACGTGCGCTCCAGGGCCTGTGGTCACAATGTGGCACTTCTCTTTGGCTGTCTCAGAGATGATGTCTTTCCCAATGTCTCCTGTTGATAGCCTCTGCCAGGTGTGCCTGCTGTCTGAGGATGACATCCTAATCCAAGCTCACAGTTAGTAATCAGTGACTATTCACCAGGCCCCGGGCTCAGAGCTTTCCCTGGGATTAAATTCTTATCTTGTCGAATCCCAACACAGTCCTAGGAGTTAGGTGCTAATACTTTCCCTGTTTTACAGATGAAGAAATTGAGGTTTAGCAACAAATTAAATAACATGCCCAAGACCACACTGCCCATCAATGGCAGAGGCAGGATTGGAACCCAGGAATCTGACTCCCAAGCCCACCAGACTCTCCCCAATGTCTTGTTGCCAGCTGCAGCGGCCATCTGAGCAAGGGGAGGAAATACAGTGCTTCTGCTCTGGGGGGACCTTGCGGATCAGAGGCCTAAGTAGTCCCTCATTCAGGACAATGACATGGGCGGTTCAGAGCTGGAGCAGTTAGCTTCTTGATGTGCCCATGATCCTTAGCCAAGACCCCTGGCCTGCACTCTCAGGCTCTAGCTGCCCTGAGGCCACTGGTCAGATTTCTGTGGCATCTTGCAGGGCAGCCTGTATGGAGAGGAGAGTTGACATTTCCATTTGGAATGCAGAGGACAGACTGGCCTTTGTTTTGCACCAAGCCCTGTGCCAGCAGAATTCCCCAAGATAGCTGAAGGGCTCTGGGAGCCTCTTGGACGCAGCTCCTGGGGAATTCCACCTCAGCCCCACACACCCTGCACCTCTGAGCTGACCCTCCTCTCCACCCTTGAGAGGCAGCTCAAAGCCCCTCGTGTAGCTTCGTTTCCTGTCATCCTCCTTGGCTTCTCTGCCAACAGGCTAACATGGGAGCCGGGCAGTGGCCCCTGCTCATCCATTGGCAGAGAGGTACCCTTCCTCATTAGCCATCTCCTACAGGGCCGATAAGCCTTTCCTGTTCTCCCCACCCCCACATCCCCAGGTGTGGTGTAAGGCGTCTTTTCGGGGCCACTTCCTTTTGCCGCCATTGTGAGCCTCCTAAAAAGGGTCAGAGCTCAAGCTGCTCTTCAGCACAACTCTCACATGGTGGGGATCTGGTTTTCTAAGTCAGGGCAGAGTATGAAGTACAAGACAAGGGTGAGTCAGCTTTGATGGAAAGGAAAGGAAAGCCAGGGGCTGGGCACTATCCAGGGACACAGTGGGCACCCGACTGGTGTCAGTCCAAAGGGCAGGCTCTGGAGTCAGGCAGACCCAGCTTTGGATCCTGCTCCACCACTCACTAGCTGTGTGACCCTGGGCAAGTCCTAGCACTACTTCTCTGTGGCTTAGTTGCATCATCTGTGAAATGGGGCATGAGAAAGTCTCCCTCTTAATCTGTTGTGAGGAGTGAATGAAAATAGTCCACGTCAGACACTGAGGCCAGGGCCCGCCCCTACTAAGTGCTCAGCACACATTGGTTTTTAGCACTGTCAGTGATGATGATTGATAATGACAGTAGTGATGACCAGAAGAATCAGGCTCCAAAGCTCTGCTGGGTCTCCTTTTCTCATGTGTAAATGAGGGCCTTGAAGTCACCCAGGGTGGCAGGTTTAGGGGAGCTCCCCTAAAACCTCACCTGGTCGGCATGACTCAGAGCCCTTCGAGACAGCTCAGCAGGTGGCAATCAAGGGTGACTAACTGGCCAGTGTCAGCACCCCAGGCACTCCCCACACTGCCATGGGGAAGGCAGTGAGGACAAAGGAAGCAGAAAGGACGTGGGCATGTTCCTTTGCTCTCTAGACAAGGGATGAGGGCAGCAGGGGTGCCTGTGGGGACAGACACCAAGGTGTATTCACTCTCTCCCTCCCACTCCCAGGACACATAGGATAACCATCACCAACTTCTGCCTCGGGAAGCATCTCGTGAGCGAGGGGGACCTGCTGAAGGACCAGAGGGGGAGCCCTGCCTACATCAGTCCAGACGTGCTCAGCGGTAGGTGCAGTGTGCAAGGCAGCGGTCCGGGCCATCTCACAGCCAGGCCCTGCGGCCTCTCCTTCATTCAGCAAACCCTATCTTTCGGCCATGCCACCCTGAACGTGACCGATCTCATCTGATCTCGTAAGAAAACCCTATCTGTGGGCCTCAGTGGTGGCCCAAACCAGTACTGTCCCTCTGGGTACAAAGTTGAGGTCTTATGGAGGATGAAGACAGTAATCATCACACCAGTGCATGTTTAATTACTCTCTCAGATCAGTGTTTGGAAAGAAAGATTTCTGTGAGTGCGAATATGGGGCACTTGAAGGACTTTCCCAAGGAAGCGACATCTGAGCTGAGATCGTAAGGATGAGTAGGAATCCACTGGGGGTGTGACTAGTCGGAGGCATCACAGCATATTTAAGGAACCAACTAAAAGCCCTTGTGGCTGCTGCTCAGAAAGCGAGCTTGGTTCTAGGCCAGAGGGGTGGGCAGGGGCCAGACCACACAAGGCCTGTTGGAGGTCTGATTAAGAAATTATCATCCTTTACTTCAAGTTCAAAAGAAAGGCATCGAACAGATCTTCACTGAGTGTGTGCCACAATGCGATTTGCATTTCAAATATATCACTCCCTTTGTTCTTTAGTTCATTCATTCTGCTGGTAGCGGTCCCCAACCTTTCTGGCACCAGGGACTGGTGCTCCTGTGAGAATCTAATGCCTGATGATCTGAGGTGGAGCTGAGGCGGTGATGCTAGCGCTGGGAGCGGCTGCAAATACAGATGAAGCTTCGCTCACTCTCCCGCCGCTCACCTCTTGCTGTGTGGCCCAGTTCCTAACAGGCCATAGACCAGAACTGGTCCGCGGCCCAGGGGTTGGGGACCCCTGCTGCTGGTATTTACCTACCGAGAGCCAACCAGATACAAAGTTCTGTTCTAGACACTTTGGATCCAGCAGTAACAGGCAGACAAACATCCCTACCCTCACAGATGGTGGGCTGACTTTCCAGTGGGGCTGAGTCAGGTAATACACAAAATAAATAAGTATGTAGTTATTAACTACCAATCATATTTCCAAGTACCAGGCACTGTACTGATCAGTGGCCCCATAGACTCTGTGTTGGTTGCTCCACTTGGTGGAGCAGGGCCCCCCAAGCTGCTCTTTGGCATTGGGGGTTGGAAAGGGCAGGGGCCATGAAGCCTTGGGGAAGGCTGGGCAGAGGCTCATCTCCATACAACTGCCTGCTGCACCAGCTAGGGCTGAAGCTTACTCCCCACAGCAGCCCTGTGAGAGCGGCATCTCATCATCCTCACTTTAGAGATGAAGAAACAGGCTTGGTGAAGGTCCGTGGTACTCTGAAGGCGCAGGCTAAGTCCTGAAACAGCATCCCCGTGCACATTGTACACTCCTGCCCCCTTAAGCTGCTTGACCTTCAGTGGATCTGGTGAGCCCTTCAGAACCAGCGTCCCCCACCCCAGAGGCATTATTAGCCACCTAGGAGGCTTTGAGACCCAGAGGAGGGATCATAGCTGTCTGAGAGCTGCCAGGTACGCAGCAGTGTCTCACCACACCATGGAGAGCCGAGTTGTGTTCAGGGATCCGTGTTCAGGGATCCGGCTGCCCCGGAGCCCGCGGTGTACACACAGGACACTGTGCTAGGTACTGGGTGGGTAGAGGCTTTCGAAGGGCTGGCATTGTGCTCCTATTTTACGTTTGGAGCGGGTCAGGCAGCGGCTGGCATATGGGAGGAGCTCTAACGCTGATGAGTGGATAGATGGATTGCCCTGAACATGAGAAGAGCAGGGCTTTTACAGTCAGCTGTGTGACCCTAGACAAGTTACATCCTGGGCTTCATGTCACTCTTTGGGAAAAAAGAAAATATCTAATTCATAGAGTTGTGGTAGAGGTTTAATGAGATGAATGTTTTTTCCAGTGCTGTCACGAAGTGAGTACTCAGTTAAATGTTCACTCTCTTCTGTTTCACAGATAAGGGAACTAGCACAGAGCGTTTACTTAACTGGATAGTCATTCATTTAGCAAATGTGAGAGTCCATGCTAGGCACCAGGCTCATGTGTGAGCAAAGCAGAGAGGTGCTTGCATCTGAGAACGTACCTTCCAGTGAGGGGGATGGGGAGTAAACAGACAGACAAAGAAGAGGATCTTCAGATTGTGCTAAGTGCTGTGAGGGAAGAGTGACAGAGGGCAGTCTGACGTGTCCAGAGCCGGTTAGCTCTTTGTTCCACACACACGCTGCTCTGTGAGCCGCTCTGCTGCGTGCTGGGGCCATAGCGCAGGCCCAGTGCCCAGGAGCTCACAGTCTGGCAGAGCAGGGCTGGTGCTCTGAGGAGGAGGTAGGAGGCACACCCATAGGTGAATGGGTTGCACAAGGCCAAGTGTGATCCTTTCTCCTCGGGTCATGCCAAGTGGGGCATCGTCCTGCAGAGGAGGGATGAGCATGAGCAAAAGCTCCAGGGACTGAGCTGGTGTGGCTTGCTCTAGGAGGAAGCGGGGCAGGGTGACCAGAAATGAGGTAGCAAAGCGGAGGGGCCCCATGTGTAGAATTTCAGTCAGGTGGCTGCTGAGCTGAGGGAGTCCCAGAGCCATTCTCTTTCCCAGCCGTGTGCTGAGTGTGCGTGTGTCTGTGTGCCCACAGGCCGGCCGTACCGGGGAAAGCCGAGTGACATGTGGGCCCTGGGTGTGGTGCTCTTCACCATGCTCTACGGCCAGTTCCCCTTCTACGACAGCATCCCACAGGAGCTCTTCCGCAAGATCAAGGCTGCTGAGTACACCATCCCTGAGTGAGTGCTGCCTTCCTGGGGAGGGGCAGAAACAGCGCAGAGAGGCTTGGAGTCCTGGGTCCGTGAGACCCAGCACCAGCCCATGCCTCCTGAGCCCTCACCCTCTTCTTCTCTGAATCAGGGATGGGCGGGTTTCTGAGAACACTGTGTGTCTCATCCGGAAACTGCTGGTCCTTGACCCCCAGCAGCGCCTGGCCGCCACTGATGTCCTGGAGGCACTCAGTGCCATCATCGCGTCATGGTAAGCGAGCGGTGCTGGGCCAGCGCAGGGCTGGGTTCTGCCCTCCCACCCAGAGAAGTGGCCTGAAGTTGGGCCTGTTTCTCTCCCAGGCAGAGTCAGGTTTCCAGATTTCCCCTTGGGCCAGAGTAAGAGGGTGCCAGCTGCGCTCAGGGTCGAGCACCTCCCATCTTCCAGTTGATGCCAACAATGATGGGCATTATCTCACTGAGTTCTTATCGTAGCCTGTGAGGTAGAACTTGACTCCCATTATTGGTTGAGGAAACTGAGGCTCAGAGAAGCAGAGTCGATCATGTCAGGAAGGGGCTGAACTGGGACCCAGCCCAGATCTGTTGGCTCCAGCCAAGTCTTAGAGCAGTGAAGACCTGGCCCTTCTGGGAAGCAGGGGCTGGGGGCTGCCTGGAGCCAACCTGACGTGTCTGCCTCCCCTGCAGGCAGTCCCTGTCATCTCTGAGCGGGCCTTTGCAAGTGGTCCCTGACATCGATGACCAAATGAGCAACTCAGACAGCTCCCAGGAGGTGAGTTGGGAAGGGCAGACAGGCCGTTACCCAGGTCCTCAGGGACCACTCAGAGCAGGGCAGGTGGGACAGGGGTAGAGATGGCAGCTCCCGGCAGGCTGCAGGGCCTTTTCCGCTTTGTCCCCAGTCCTTGGAGTAGAAAAGGGAGACCTAAGTCCTCGCCCTGAGCTGCCTGGGGCCTGCCTTGTGTCTGGCTTAGTTGGTGGTTCTGTGGCCTGAGAGAAGGCTGTGGGGCAGCTGAGGTGGAGACCCCACAGCAGGGAGGTCCCACAGCACCCAGCCGGGCCCTCTCTTAGCTTCCTCTAACTACCCGAGTGCTCTGCCACGTGTCAGACTTTTAAACAGTCACATTTCTCTGCCCCTCTGACTCACAGGGTTCCCTCTCGACCTTTCTGCTTTTCATTTTTCAGATGATTCATTTTCTCCCAGTTTTCTCTTCCCCTCTTCTCTGCACTGGAGAAAGTGCTGGGCCCAGGGTGGGGGCAGACACCTGGGCACTAGAGAGCAGCTAGTGGTGATCTTAGGGTGCCCCCTGGAGGGCAGAGGTTGGCCAAGCCCTTGGAAGGGACACCGTAAGGACCCTTACTCTCTGGCCCACCCTGGAGTAACACAGCAGAGCCTCCTGGCCCTTGAGAAGAGACAGTTCTAGGCCCTACCCCCACCCCACCAGCTCCCACCCCTCGCATGACTATGCAGCAGCTAAAAATGATCATCACTAGTACACAAGGAATGCCCACCCCAGCACATCTCATTCAATCCTGTGTGGCCTGTGTTCTTATCCTCATTCATAAGAGGAAACTAAGGTTCAGAGAGATAAAAATCATTTCCCCAAGTCACACAGGTTGGGACTATTAGAGCTGAGCCTTGAACCCAAGTCTGAGTTCATGGCTCTGCTTTCCCCCTCTGCTGATGAGCACAGAGACCTGAGTTTGTTAACTGTGTGCCTGGGCCACTCCAGGAGGCTCAGCGTGGGGCAAAATAAAGAAGCAGGGTCACCCTGGTGCTGAGCACCCAGCCCCAGACCTCTCTTTTAACACTTGACCTGCACTGGCCTGCCAGGCTCTCGAGAACGGCAAGGGGAGATTACTGTCTCACTCCACAGGCGAGGAAGCTAAGGGTTCTTAGATAATGTGACCTCTCCCAAAGTCAGTGAGTTAGGAAGCGGGGATCTGGCTCAGATCAAGGTCTGTGCTTCAGCTGAAGCGATACCCAGGGCGGCCAGCAAAGCGAGGTCCAGGTTGGCTGGAGGGCTTCAGGGACCCACACTCTCTGCCACCTAGCTACATTGGGGCCAAGAGTGTGGTGCCTGGGAAGTAGGGGGCTTCTTGAGCCAGGCCATCTGACACTAACTCCCTTGCTCTTCTCTCTCCATCTCTGTCTTTCTCTCTCTGTCCTTCTCCGCCTCACAGGCAAAGGTGACAGAGGAGTGTTCCCAGTATGAGTTTGAGAACTACATGCGGCAGCAGCTGCTGCTGGCGGAAGAGAAGAGCTCCATACACGAGGCCCGGAGCTGGGTACCCAAGCGGCAGTTTGGCAGCGCGCCACTGGTGCGCCGGCTGGGCCACGATGCACAGCCCATGAACCCCTTGGACGCAGCCATCCTGGCACAGCGCTGCCTACGGAAATAGCAGCCTCAGGCAGGGGCGCCAGCACCACCCGCCACCTCTTCCTGGCCCCCAGCCAACGCCCGGCTGTGGAGCTAGGCCCTGGAGTGCTGAACTCTCTCCCAGGCTGCCGCAGGGACAGGCAGGGACAGCCCAGGTCACACGTGGGGTCAGCAGAGGTACCACAAAGCTACCTTTTGGAATGATTGCTTGATTGTTTGGTTTTTTAATCTGAGAAGCCTAGATAACTAATCTGCTTTTAATCATGACGTTTTAATCTACCTCTGCCTCTTTAACCATGCTGTCTCTGGACTGAGTGAGAGGGAGGAAGAGGGAGCCCGCCCAGCCGCCCTGCTCCCCACAGTCCAAATAAGCTGAAAGTGCAGCTCGCTGCTGGCTCCCAAAACGAATGCCCGCTCCCCACTGTTCTCCCAGGCCCCCTCCCACTGTCAGTTTTCCTCTTTCCCCTTCTAACCCCAGGCCCCTCAGTCCAAGCTTTGGAAAACCTTCACCTCATCTTAAGCGGAATTCAAATATATTTATTTTTATACTGAAACCAACTTCTCTCCCATCTCTAGGTGGCTCGCTCTTGGCCACTCCCTGCCCCCAGCCAGCCTGGCTGGACAGCAGTGAGTCCACAGCCCACAAATGGGCCCTCTCCTCGCTCCCAGTCTCAGAAGCCCCTTCTTGCCGGCCCCTCTCCACCTCCAGCCCACCAGTCCCCCTTAGTTCTGGTGATGGGGGGGCCTTTCTCCACTTGGTTCTCTTTCTCCCATCTCAGTAGCTCCTCTGAGGTGCTGTACACTTGCATTAACCCTGGTTTCCTTCTCCACCCCTCACCACGGTACTGAGATGTGAATGGGGTGCCTGGTGGTTGGGCTGGGGAGGGGTGAACTGGGCTGGCCATGAACAGGTGGGCCTTGGCTACACGCCCTCTCGCTCCCCACACCCCAGTCTGTATTCAGAGAGTGATGGAGGTATCTCCCCACCTGCCCTTGCCTCATAATAGATATGGTGTCTCTTCCCAGCAGGCGCTGGCCGGGTCCTTTGTGGGGGCTGCAAGGCTCGTGGGGAGAATCGTAGTAGGGACTGGGGGGCCCCGTCTGGCTTGAGAACAGCCCTGCTGCCCTTTTTGAGCCGAGATTTTGAAGTGGATGCCCGTCTTGCCAGAAATGCTGTTCTCACCAGAATGCCCTTCCCGTCTACTGATCCTCACTGGACTTTGGCCCTGCCCAGTTCCAAGCAAAGACCTTCCCCTGGCCTCCCCCTGGCCTCCCCACCAGACCCCCTAAGAGAGGCTGATTGTTACCTTCCAGGCAGCCCCGGGCCCTCAGGCCCTTCCTGCCTGTCCTTACTCCCCAGTGGGAAGGTGACCGCAGTCTGTATGACCCTGTTTCCCAGTGTGAACTGCTCCCCTCCCCAAAAGCTGACTCACTGTGAGAGACTTGGGCAAGTTCCCAAACCTCCTTGTGCCTCAGTTTCCCCATCTGGAAAAAATGGGGCCACCTCTTGCCAGCAGTAGCAGGGCTGCCCACACCCCTTCCTCCCTGTGCCCCCATCTCAGCACTTGGGCACCCCGTGCCTCTGCCTCAGTGGGTCTGAGGGAGCCTGCCTGAGCCCAGCACTTACTCCCCTGAGCACCAAGCTCTGCCTCTTGTCAGCTGTCTGGCCACTGAGAGCCAGGTCTCGTGCTGTGGGGTTGGGGATGCCCTCTTTTCTATATTTATTTCAAAAAGAAGTCTCCTAAGGGAGTAGAAATGCAGTCCAGCCCAGGGCTCCCAGCCCCTGTGACTGTCCTCCTGTGAGGGGCTCCACTGTGCCCCTTGCCCAGCAGTCAGCCCAGACCCTCCAGGCCTGCTTGCCACGTGTGGTCTTTCTTCTCCTTTTCAAAGCAATATCCTCCAGGTTTGCAAAGCCCTATCAGACAGTGGTCCCTTCCCAAGGTCAACCCATGTGTCTGATTACATTTCTAACAAAGCAAATGAGAGGAGGTTGGGTCTGCCCTCACTGGGTGTCACACGCTGAGAGAAGTCCAATTGTAAAGAAACGAAACAAAACAGAAAAAGTCACAAAAAAGTTTGTATAAAGACATATTTTTGTACTACATGGGGACTCTTCCTGCATGTCAGCAATAAAACTTCCTGATCTGGAGCCACTGTGGCCTGTGCCGTCTGCCATTCTTGCCCTCCTCACCTGTGTCTCCATCTCTTCCACCAGATTGGTCTCCTTCCTATCCCAGCCAGGGAGGGCAGGATTCCTGCAGCTCTTGGCTCTACTACCAGGTCCAACGGGATAAGTGCCCCCTACCCAGGCAGGCAGCCAGCCAGCTGCATGCCATCACCGGCTTGACTGGAGGAGGGGACCAGAACTACCCAGCCTCCCGCTAAGTGTTCAAGGGGAACTCCCTGCTCGGCTTGGCTCAGCCCCAGACCTGTGCCGGAAGGTGTCCCGGAGAGGCTGCTACTGGCAGAGTATTGGTCCTGTCCCCCTGCCAAACCCCTATTTGGGTTGGGGGCAAACTGAGTCAGAGACTGCCCATGTGCCCACATGCCCATCCAGGGCAGCTGGGGTAAAAAGGGCCAGGCCCTTTCCTGAACCACCTGCTCCTTCCCTCCCCTCCATAGGAAGCCAAGGGGCTTCCTTCCTTTCTTCTTTCCTTCCTTTGCCTAATTTTAGACCTTGCAGATTGAGCATTGGGGCAATGAAGCTAGAAGTAGGCTGGCCCCTCCCCCAGCACACCACAGGGCCCAGGCAGATGCACCTTTGTGTTTAAGAACCCCTACAACGGGCCCGGGTCACCTAAGGAGCAGAGAGCCACGCAGGTGGAGCCCCTTCTCAATCAAGTGTCCACACAGCCAGCGGGGATGGCACCTCTCCAAGATGTGGGAAGGCCCTGGTTCTCTGCAAGTACTTCAGAGCAGGCCCCCGAGTCCCTCATCCCTACCCTCACCCCACATCCCCACACCCACCTCAGCAGCCAGGTGGCTCCCCATCTTCCTGGCTACTCCCAAAATCATTCGCCCATTTCATCTGGCCCATACCTTATCTGTTGAGCTGTCCTGGATGCACTGCCAGAAGGGGCCCTCGCTCCCAGCCCAGCGCAGCCGCACTCCAGCTCTCCCGGCTTCCTTCCGCCCCTAGGCCTCATCTCCATTTCCCACCTCCCTCCTGCCCCGCCCCCCTCCCCACACCTGATCAGCCTCTGATCTGCGCACAGGTATCTCCTAGGCACCTACACCTGTCAGGCTTACATTCAGAAATACCCAGCAGCAAGCTACATGCGGGCAGGGACTCTCGCTCTTGTATCCTCAGCACCTAGAACTGGCCTGGCACACACAGCTCACATGCCAGAACTGTTGGTCTATTGAGCTATTTAGATGGCTCTCTACCAGTTTCACTGTGAGCCCCGGAAGGAAAAGAAGGGAAAAGTACCAGAAAGGCGGGTGCGATCAACAGCCTCCTATGCTCCTGGGAAGTCAAATAAGAACTGAGAAGTTTCCATCAGGTGTAGCCACTGCCTGGGCTTCACATCCTGAGGGAGAGCAGCTTCAGAGAAGCTGGATGAGCTATGGAGCTACCGAAAGTGGTAAAGGAAGTGAGGAAATGGAGTCTTTCTCGGTGTCGTCTGAGTTATCCAGCCTCCAAAGTCGAGTCAGCTGTGTGATTTCTCTTCTCTCTCGCTTTCTCCCGCACCCCACATCCAATCCACTGCTAACCCTGTCGGTCACTTCTCACAGCTTCCCGCGACCACCCTGTCTGAGCCCCCTTCTCGCTTCCTTGCTCCGTCCTCCCCTGTGACAGCCCAGCCATACAGCAGCCAGAGTGAGACCTTCAAAAGTCCAATGTTGTCCCTCTTCTTATACCCCCTTGATGGCTTCCATCCCATGCAGGACCACATCCCTGGTCTGGCTTATAAAGCTGTATGCAAGGCCCTAACCTGGCCTCCCTAACTTCTCTGTCCCTCACCCCACACCCATTGTCCCAACCACACACACAGCCTCTTTGCTGACTGACCAAGCCAAGCACAGCTTCCACCTCGAGGCCTTTTCATCGCATACGCTTTCTGTAAGGCTGTTCCCCAGATATTTGCATTTCTCCCTCTCTCACTTCCTTCTGCTCAAAATGTCACCTCCTCAGAGAGGCCTTCCGTGACCATGTCCACCTGGTCTTCTCTAACCCCTTACCCTGCTTTATTTTTTCTTCATTGTACTTATCACAGCCTAACATTATATTATCTATTCGATTATTGATTATATCCGTCTCCCCTACTTGAATGTTGAGCTCCACGAGGGCAGAAATCTTTTCTGTGTCCATATGAGGTCGGGGATTTGGGAACCAGTCATCACAGTGACTGAGGGTGCCGTGGACATTTAGAGGGTGGGAGCCAGGGACTCCAGACAACCCCACAAGGAAGGCAGATTCTACATCCTGCATGACATGAGTGAAAAACTTGTTTATAATTACCAGAGCCAAGACTCTAACTTCACTTTATACATACATAGAAAGGATTTGTGTATACATCATGTATACTGGATTTTTAGAGAATGTAACTACTGTGTAAAGCGGAGGAAATTTGTACTTCGTTTCGTTCAGAACTTTACCAGGAACTTGTCACTGTTTCAGACACTGACACCACAATATCCCAGCATCGGTCTGCACGCGTAGCTGTCACCTCAGCAATTGATCACTTCACAAATATATATCATTACCCTTTATTTCTTTTATAAGACATATATATATATATACATATATATGTTTTTTAAATTAGATGTGGAGGTGGGTATATTAGCCATCAATTTCATTCAGGAGCATGAAAAGAGCAATCCAAAGACTCACAGAAAGGCAACTTTGGATCTGACAGGATAGAGAACCATGACCTTTGGAAGACTGGTTGGAAACATGGGATCTGAAGTTCAAATACACTTATATCCATGTGACTGTACAGATGTCCCTTAACCTCTTTGAGCCTCGCTTTTCTCCTCTGTAAAATGGGAGTCATGTTGCAAACTACACAGGTTTAACTAGGAGGATACGAGAGTTTGAAGCTGCATAGCAGTTAGTACTGTGCCAGGTACCAGTAACCATTACTGTTATTCATTTTGCAAACTCTCACAGAACCCTCTTCCCAGCATCTGTCTCAGATGCTGGAGAGTGGCATTCAGAGGACTTAGAAGGCCTGGAATGAGTTCTCCTCTTCCCTCCAAGACCTAGGCCACCTCTGACCCCCAGCGGGTGAGGTCCTAGTATCAGGAACAGAGTAGCCAGGGCCAGCCCCCAGCTTGGCCACTAGGGAAAAGAGCAGTCGGCTTTGCATTGAACCAGCCCCCTGAGACCCCTCCCAGAGGCTCTGGATCTCTCAGCCCCCTGTGCTACTATCAAGACCTGTCTTCCCCATGTTTCATCTTAAGATCACTCTCTGTGCCTCCCAAGGTGACAAATCTCTAGTCTCACAAGCAGACAGGAGGACAGAGAGGCAGCCAACAAGCAGCAGGTGGGCAAGTAGCAGGTCAGTCTTAGGCCGACAGCGAGGAAAATCAGCAGGTGGACAGAGGGGATGTGAGCTAGGCAGGCAGGTGACAGATATGCAGAAATCCCCGCCAACACACCAGGAAAGCAGGTGGCAGGGCAGACCTACAGACATGACAGTAGGCAGGGAGAGGCAGGCAGATAGGTAGGTGGCCAGGAGGACACATGGACTGTGTGGATGGCCGCATGGGCCAAAGGCTTTGGACACCTCCCCCAGGGCCTCCAGGAGCAGCCAGAAGCTTCTTCCAACCCTCTAGGGCAAGGCTGCCACTTCTGCCACCTGGCCTGGCTTGGCCACATGCATCCCCCTGGAGAACACAGCAGTGTGGTTATAGTGTGTCCCTCTCTCTCAAGGGACCAGCAACCATCTCAACCCCTACTCTTCTCCAGCATGGCCACCTGCTTCACCAGGGCTGAGTCACACTGACCCACTCCAAACACACATCACACACCAACCCAGACACACTTTTGTCTGTAGGTAGCAATACTCAGAGATATGCATAGCACAAGGATGCACAGCTTAACACAAACATATCCAAAATCTTACAGCCCCCATACACAAAGAGGCACATATGTGGACCCTCACAGAGACTCAGGTATGCGCCATACAGAAGCATAACATCTGCCAACACCCAGTTTGTTCGCACAAGCACAACCACAGCACACACTCATCTTCACATGGATAGTAGGCATTCAGCATATTGATATAACCATGGAAACTCACCGATAACCACAGCCAGTGGGCAGATTCTGGCCTCACCTTCACCTCTCAGCCTTATTTAACAAGACTGATCACGTTCTGGTCCTGGCCAGGTCTTCCTCCTGCCTCCGTTGTCTCTCCTAGCTGACTCCTCCTCCACAGGACCCCTCAATGTTGGAGCACCCAGAACTCAGGCTTCAGACCCCTTTCTCCTCTCTCCCTGCCCCTTAGGCGATCTCACTCACTTCCGGGGTGTTCAATACATCTTTGGTATTAAGGACTCGCAAAAAACATTTCCAGCACAGACTCCTTGGGGCTCCGCCTGCCTATCTGACACCATCCCCTGAATATCTACTGGACATCTCAAATCTATCTAAAATGAAACGCAGATTGCCCAAAACCTGCTCCCCATCTAAGTTTTTCTCTGGTGTCCAAGCCCAATATCAAGCAGTCATTCTATATTCCTTCTTCCTCACACGTACGCCCCATGCAGGAAGTCCTGTCCAGAATAGTGCCTGAATCTAATCCTGTCTCACCTCCTCCACTGCCCATCCCTGTCCAAGCCCTGGGCGATTGCTGGCCTGGATGGCCATCTGCCTACTCACTGCTCTGCTTCAACTCTTGCCCTGCAAGTCCCAGCCCATGCTGAGTCCCTACAGCAATCTCTCCAACGTGTAGCACTGAACCATGACACTCACTTGATTAAAACTCCAGGGGCTCCCCACACACTCACAGTAACATCTAAGCTCCTCCAATGGGCCTGCAGCATTTTCAAGGTCACCCATTCACTCCCTTGCACCTCTCTAGGATCCAGCTCTCACCTCAGAAGTCCTCCCTCGAGATCTGGCCAGGTGTTCTCCATCATGTTTCCCTATTCCATCCTCTGAACATTCAGCAGCACCTAGAGTCTCTTCTTCATGTATTGTCTGTCTTTCCACCTACTGTCAGCTCCATGAGGGCAAAGATTTGTGTCCTGTTCACTGCTGAACCCCCATTACGAGGAAGTGCTAGGCAGAGTGCTCAGTTAACAATTGTTGACTGGCGGCTGTATGAATTTATACACAGGCATATCAACCCCCACAAAATGCTTAAGCAAATATAATAAGAAAACAGACACACAAATATACAGATCTGGGCAGAAATACCACCACATGCCCACAAAACAGATTAAACAGCCACGAAGACACCCAGGAGTCCCTTTCCCACCCCCATTGGAGTCTTAGTCCTTTCTCCATCTAGACCTGCCCTCTGCTTGAACCCAGTCTCAAGACTTGGAATGGGGGGGTCTCCAGCCTGGACAGAGAGGGGTGGTCACTGGCCCAGAGGCCTCAGGCAGCGCCTTCAGCTATGTCTGCAATTTCCTCTCCCCCCTTCCTTCCCTCCTCCTCCCTAAGGCTCCCGCCAAGAAGGCCTCCCCCTCACCCCAGCCCCAGCACAGGAAGGGGGGCCCACAGGGGAAGGGGGCTGGGAGTCTGTGCAGGAAGAAGACCCAGACCCACACACTGATCACACTACACATTGCATGCACAAGCCCTGAGCCCATGTGTAAAAGCATGTGCACAGGCAAGTTTAGGCAGGAGGGAAAGGCATCTCTGCCACACACTCTGGTGCAGAACACAGAGGCCAGCAGGCTGGGTTCTGACTGGCCTGGGCCTGGCTGGAAGCCCGAGTCCAGCATTCATTAACCCTGCTGACCAGAGCTGCGCCAGCTGGACACACTCACTGCCTGGGCCCTGGGAGGAGGGGATGAGAGTCCTCTCCCTGGATTGTGGGTTGAGCGTCTGGGAGAGGGCTGACATCTGGGCTGGGGGAGAGGGGCAGTCTTTCCTGGGTGAGGGGGCTTCCTGGGAGGAAGAGCAAGGCATAGGGTTAAGAGCCCAGCCAAGTTCTTCGGTCAGAGCGCAGTGGGTTCAAGTGGTGGCCATTTGGTAAAGTTTTTCAATCTCTCTATAACTCAGTTAGTGTACTTAACCGCCAAGTGGGGATAATGGCACTGCATTATAGGATTATTAGAAGGATTAAATGGAAGAATATTATAAAGAGTTTAGCCCATTGCCTGGCACCTAGGCAGAACTCCATCCTCATCATTATCATTATTGTTATTAGCAACCTGGGGGCGGGTCCCTGGAACCGGCCTCCCCAGTCGTTTCCTGCGGGGGACGCGGGGGACGCCCGCAGGCCTCTCTACCCCTCCTCTCCCCTTCCTCTGCCGGCCCTTTTCCTCCCCGCCTCCCCCGCCCCGCCCCGCCCCGTCCCTCCTCTTTCCTCGGAGGAAACTTTCCACCGGCTGGTCCATCTGCCGTGTCCGGTCCGTGCTGCCGCGGCCTGGGAGCCGAGCGGAGCGGGCGGAGCAGCCAGGACCTGACGGGAGGGAGCGGGTGGGCTCTGGGTGTGTGCCGCCGCCAGAGGCGCGGGGGCCGGGCCGCTGCGAAGCGGGGCGCTGACGGTGAGTGAGCCCCGGCCTGCAGGTCGGTGGGTCCCCAGGGGCGGGAGGGATGGGAGAGGGAGGCGGCCTCCCCTTCCTGGAGCTCTCCCACGGAAGGCGGAAGGCACCCGCGTCTCTCCAACATCCCGCTTTCCTGACGGCGAACCGGACCTCTTTGGGGGACCTAACGAGGAGGCTGAGCCTCCTGCGGCCCGCTCCCTGACCCCCATGTTGGAGGGCTGTCTGCGCGCCAGGAAGGGATCCCCAGACAGGGCCCACGTCTGCAACGAAGTCCGGGCGCAGCTCTTTCCAGGGTGGACCTGGGGCTGCTCTTCCAAGGAGAGGAACTGCTCCGAGGAAAAAGCGGGGTCAGGGTCAGCTTAAGGTTACGGATTAGGATCTGACCTTGTTAACCTCACAGGCTAACAGGGGTGCTGTCCCCACCACCCAGAGCAGCATGGATGCCCCCCGAAGGGACATGGAGCTGCTCAGCAACAGCCTGGCGGCCTACGCACACATCCGCGGTGAGGGCGGCGAGGGCGGCTCGGGGCATGCACCCTTCCCTTCCCCTCTGAGGCCCCATTCCGCTCCTTCCCTCGCCGCCCCTACCATTACCCGCCCCCCACCCGCCAGTCACCTACTCCCACTTCTCCCCATCCTTCATTACCCTGCATTGCCGATTAGCGGCTACTTAATGTCCTTCAAATAGGGAGGGGGGGTGGGTACTGTCCTTGCCTCCCAGACTTAGAACCTGGAGTCTTTTGGGGACTTCCATCCGCCAGGGCCTCTCCGTGATTTCTGCCCTCTGACCTCCAGCTAACCCTGAGAGCTTTGGCCTCTACTTCGTGCTGGGCGTCTGTTTTGGCCTGCTGCTAACCCTGTGCCTGCTAGTCATCAGCATCTCCTGTGCGCCTCGCCCGCGGCCACGGGGCCCTGTGCCGCGCCGGGAGCCCCGCAGCAGCACCCTGGAGGCTGAGGACGACGACGATGAGGATGAGGCGGACACAGTGACGCGGCTGGGCCCCGATGACACACTGCCTGGTCCGGAGCTGTCTGCTGAGCCCGACGGGCCCCTGGGCGTCAACGTCTTCACGTCAGCAGAGGAGCTAGAGCGGGCGCAGCGCCTAGAGGAGCGGGAACGGATCCTGCGGGAGATCTGGCGCACCGGGCAGCCGGATCTGTTGGGCACTGGCACGCTGGGGCCCAGCCCCACAGCCACAGGCACCCTGGGTCGCATGCACTATTACTGACCCAGCGGCTCCAGCTGCAAGGCTCTCTGGTACTGGACATGCACAAGAGCTCACAGCTGCCCCAGGACTTTCGGACTGCCCCCGCCTGCAGTGGTATGGCGGCCCCGCCCCCACGGTGCTATTGGGCGTGGATCCCCACCCTCTGGGAGGTACCCTTCTCCAGTCCCACCAGAAAACCTTGGGGGGCCAGAAAACCATGGGGGGACAGCAGGACGCAGGGACCCCACCCCCACTCCAGGGGATGGTTAAAAGGTGACGTGACCAATGAAAGCTACATTGTCAGTGACTTAGTGTCCCTCTGTTAACCGTGCCCCCAATGTCCCCCAGGCTCCTGCCATGCAGGGAACCCCAGGGCTGAGACATTTGACTCTTTCACCAGGTTGACCACCTCCATCATTCCGTCCTCGGTACACATGCTTGCGTTCACTTCACAGATGGCAAAAACACACTCTACCACCTTACCAGTCTCATACAGAAGTATCACTCGCATTCCTTACCCACAAATGCATTCCTTATTGGCAAACACCTGGGCACATGTCACCCTGTCCCTACCAATGCCCTGGGTTCACGCATCACTGCATTCTCACACACACCCGTCCTCAGAACCCTGACCTTGTCGCTAAGGCGCTATTAGCCCCAGGGCAACCATGTGTGCCTGAGCTGGGCTGTGGAATTGGTGTCTGGTCCGAGGTGCGTTCCTGTGAGTCTTACCGAGAGGACAGTGTGGCCACCTGGGAGGGGTCTGGGCTCGGACGCTAAAGTGGGGCCCCCTGGCCCCTCTGGCGCACAGCTGGATTCCGGAATCCAGGCGGAAGGCAGAGCCCGGTCCGCCTGGGCCCCTCCTGCAGTCTGGCGTCGGAAGGAGACGCCCCCACCCCCACCCCCGCCATCCGGTGGGTAAAAATAGCCGCGCGCGCAAGCCTTGGGAACTGTAATGGGAGCCACATGTTGGCCAGATGTGCCGGGAGAGACCGCCAGGAATGCGGAGCGCCGGGGGCGCCAGCCCCGCCCCGCCCCTGCTGCACAGGCCCCGCCCCCGCACGGACCAGGCAGGCGCTGCGTGCTTACACCGCAGTTTACTTTCTTGGGTTTCTGAAAGTCCCCTGCGCAAGGACAAGGGTGGCCAGAGCCAGCCTCCCCTCCAGGCCCCGCCATAGTCCCTCCCGGGCCCTCCCTCACTGCGTCTGCGTCTGCGTCTGCGTCTGCGCGTGGCTGGAGTCCCGACTCCAGGACTCCAGGGTCCTCCGCTTCATTTGAACCTAGTTGGAAGAGCGCGTCAGGGGCGGGCCAGCCACCGCCCCCTCCCTATCGGGGAGCCGCACCCCACCCACCTCCAGCAACAGGCGCTTCTCCCTCTCGCTCTTCAGCTCCTCCCAGATGTCGGTCAACTTCCTTCTGTGGATGGGAGAGCAAGGGCAAGGGGTGGGCCGGGCTGGCTTAGAGCCCCCGCCCTTCTCCCTCACCCCTACCCCCTCCCACTTACTCCAGCTGCGCTCCCATCAGTTCCAGCGCCCTCCTTAAAGACTCCACCTGGTCCTGCAGCCTCATTATGTCATCTCGGTCACTTCTGCTGTCCGTAGGACTTTGCGGGACCAGTGAATGGAGGGTGGGAGTTTCTTGAGGGTCTGGAGTCGGCGTGGTAAGATGTAGATTCTTTTCAGCGGGGGCTACTTCTTTGAGGGGTACCTCCTCTTTAGGGGTACTCTCATCCTTTGCAGGTGCCTCCTCCAGTAGGGTGGGGCCCTCATTTGGGGGATGCGCCCTCTCAAGGGCAGGCCTGAACCCTGGCTTAGCCTCAGACTGGAGTGCGGAGCTGTCCCTCTTATCCAGGGTGTGTCTCATCTTGCTGAGGTGGGGTTCCTCTGGTATGTGGACCTGCTTTCGGGACTGAGCCTTATTAACCAGAAGAGACTTGCCCTTGGGCAGGGCTGCCTCCAGAAAAAAAGGATGGAGCTGAGTGTCATCCCCAGTGGAGGCCTCTTCAGAGAGCATCTGCTTCTGGGTCAAGGCCTTTTGTGGGGTGGAGGCCTTGTCCCCAGAAGGGGCCACCTTTGGGCCAGGGACTTCATCTTCAGGTGGTTCACCTGGGGCAGGGACCTGATCCACTAAAACCACCCTGTCTGGGCTGCGGGCTTTGTCCTCCAAAGTTGGGGTCTCTTCTGGGGTGGGGGTCTTATCTGAAGTCAGGATTTCCTCTGGGCTGGGGGCCTTTTCCGGAGAAGAAATCTTCCGTGGGTTAGGGGTCTTGCCCAGAGTAGGGGTTTTATTCACAGAGGCTTTTGCTCGGCTGCTCCGCTCCTCCTATGGTGATGGGGTTGAGGTCTCAGCTGAGGGCTCCCCTTGGCCTGAGATCCTTCACCCTCACATACTACACCCCTGGAAAGAAGGCTCTGCCCAGTCTCCCCCTCCACCACATCACGGGCCTCTCACCTGACTGGTTGCAGAGCGTTGCCGGGAAGCCTGGGTTCTGGATCGCTTTCTGCCAGGGTGGCCTGGACCCCCGCTGAGGAGGCTGCCATTGGAGCCTATGAGAGCAGAACCTCAGGGACTCAGGCCTAGTCTGACCCCAGGTCTCTCCCCATCTCTGTCCCCCAGTCCTCACCCCACTGACAGAGGCAGTGAGTCTTACCAGGGTCTCGGGAAGGGCGCTTCTGACCGTCTCCACCAGGAGTCCGAGATGGCCTGCAACATATCCCCATGAGACCCCAGGGGGTGGGGGACAGAGAGCAGCATTTCCTTTGTACCCTCATCCTTCCCCCAATCCCACCCTGCTCCTTACTTGGCTTTGCTGTGCCCAGTAGGGGCTGTCGTCAGCTTCTTGACGGTAGGGAGGGCTGTTCTGGTCATCATCTTTTTTGGTTCCTTAATAGGAGCTGGGAGGGAAGAGGGGAGTGTGGCATTTGTTCACTCACTTGTCCATCCGAGAGTAGCTGGCCTTGTCCTGTGTTGTACACATGGGACTAGGGATAGGAGATCAATCGTATTTGACTTTGCCTCCTGGGAGCTCTGTGGAAGCTGACCACCCTCAGGCCACGGGGGCATAAGGAACTATGGAAGCACCTCGAAGAGTTGTCAGGAAAGGCTTTGTAGGGGAGATGGCTCTAAGTCCTGTCAGTTTTTTATCCAACTTTTTCTAAGACCTGCCCCTGTTTAGTGCCATGACTGCTTCCCTGGTTCAGACTTCGTCTTTGTCCTGGACCATGGCAACAACCTTCCAGTTCACCCTCCCTTAAACTTCTATCTCATTTACTCCTAAGAGATCTCACCCAGGCTTATGGGTTTAATTGTCACCATAAGCCAACAACTCTCAAATTTTCAACTCTAGCTCCTTCTTGTTCCCTGAACTACAGACTCATCTCTGACTGCCTTCTCATTATTTCCACTTGGACAGCTAACCAGCATCACACACTCAACAAACCCAAAACTAATCTCTTGCTTCCCAATCTCCTTGCCCCCTGAATCTTCCCCTTTCCCAGTGTTCCTCATCTCATCCATTCACCCACTTGCCCAGCAGACAAGATGAGGAGTCTTTTTTAACCCTTTTATACCCTTACACTGCACATTCAATCCATCAGTAAATCCTGTCCGCTCTACCTTTAAAACATGTCCTGAATCCAACCATGTGTCACCACCTCCACCACTAGGAACTCTAGATCAAGTTACCACTATCTTCACTGTACTATTGCAACAGCCTCCAACCCGGGCTTTGGCTGCACTCGCCCTGCCTATGGTGCGCTCTTACCCCAGCAGTCAGAGTGAGCTCATGTTCTATTGGAGAAGCAGACAGAAACAAAAGAAGTAAAACATGTAGTGTTACACAGTTATTAAGTGCTACTGAGAAAGAATAAGGGAATGTATAATTTTAAATGGGGTAGTCAAAGAAGGCCGCACTGAGAAGGTGACAGAAGAGTGAACACCTGAAGGAAGTCACACACAGTGACATTCATATCCATGGACATGCAAACAGCCAGCCACTCTGGCACATGCACACATGCTGGAATTTACTCACGCACGCATTATCATACAGATACATAAACAAATCCCCAGACACCGTGTCATAGTGAGCACAGATCCTACAACCAAGACACCAGGCTTTGAATTCCTGTTCCATGACTTGCCAGTTGTGTAAAAACTTGGGTAACTTAACTTCTCTGTGCGCCAATGTCCTCATCCACAAAACATGGATAACAATAGTACACATAGGGTTGTTGTGAAGTTTGAGGGACTTAATCCATATGAGAGACTTAGAAAAGTGTCTGGCATATAGTCAAAGCTCAGTAAATGTTAACTTTGACTTCTGCTTCTTGTATTATGGCTGATTGGGTGCTCTGTGGGGCCCTCCCACTAGAAAGCAATAATATCCCACTTGGGATACAATTTGGGGGCACCATTAGATTTATAAGGGGTAGGGGAGGGTCACAGAACAAGGAGAAACCGGGGCCAGAATGGTGGTAAGAGAGCAGCAATACTCATGAAGAGCAGGTGTCCCGGGTTCTGCTCCCCTGGTTCACCACGGGCCCAAAACTTAGTAGCCACACAGCAGTGAGACCTGTGCACCACTTTCTTCTGGAGAGCTGAAGTGGTCTCTGGTGGTTGGTGCCCTCTGGCTACTGGCAGAAGTATAATTAAGTCCTCCCTGGAAGAAGTTTTCCCCTGCTTAGGTGTACAAGACTCCCACAGATTGAGATCAAGTCATGAGCTCACACACAAAGATCATAAAACACATGAGAAAGCAGGCCACCGAGAGTGCGAGTGAGCAGATATAACGCAGAGCAGATACTGGAATTGTCACGTAGAGAACACGGCACTGCTCTGTAATCACTGAAGAAATAAAGAATGAGCCTGCAACAAAGGGACCATCAGGAATAAACAGACATATTTGGGGGAAAAAAAAAAAGGAAGCTAAACTACTAAAGATGAAAATCAGCACTCTTGAAAGAAAGTGCAATGTATAGGTTAAAGAGAGTAAACATTGGCAAAGAGCTATAGAGAGAATTAATAAACTAGAAGTATAGTGAGAAAGGAGTGAAAAATTTGAAAATCTTCAAAGGAATGGATAATAGAAGCAGGGCTTGGATTAAGGCTGAGTAAGGTGATGGATAAATCGGTACCCCGCAGGGCAACTTATAAAGCTGGATGAAAAATGACAAAGCTACTATTTCAGTACTCTGGAAATTGATAATCTGAGAAGCGTTTATGCTTAGTGGTGTTCTTGCCTATCCCTCCCCACCATCTTCCTCCCCCAGCTTGGTACATGTAGACTTCTGGCAGAGTGGGGCAGGTTGCGGATCGGCAGCTTCACTGCCATGGTTGAAGGGAACTCAGTTAATCTGAGGAGTAACCTTGGATTTGACATTGGGTTCAAAGACAGAACACCAAAAGCCAAGCAACCAAAGAAAAAATAGATAAATGAGATTTCATCAAAATTTAAAATTTTTGTGCATCAAAGGACACCAGAATAAGAAAAAAAGAACCACTTTAAAATATTGTAAAATAATTATGATTAACATAGTCTAAACTCACCAATTTATCACTAAAGACAAAGACTGACAGACTACAGTGAAAAAACAAAGGTACTTTCTAGATATCTGTTGTACAACAATGTACATAATTAACGCTAAAAAAATGAGTTAAGATGGCCAATTTTATTTGTTTTTTTACCATAATTTTTTAAAAAAAGATATAAATGATTTTTTAAATTACTTGAATATATTAACAACTCTGGTGAGATTGAACAAGGAAAAAAGAGGAAAAAATCTTAGAAATAAAGAGACTAACTACAGAGACAGATGAGATACAAAAGATTATAAGAGAATATTATGAACAACTTTACACAAATAATTAGAAAGCATCAATCGAATGGGTAATTAAAAATCTGTAACTCACAAAACTGATTCAAAAATTCTAGCCAGATTTTTGGCCAGCCATTGTTATCCAGGGACCAGGAGACCAAATGCTGTCTGTCTGAGTCTCCTAAGGCGCAAGATTTCTTCCCCTCTGAGTTTAAGGTGAAGCCATTTGAAGAGGAGTTGTAAAGGGGTCTTTGCAGATGTAATCAAGTTAAAATGAGCTCATACTGGATGAGGCTGGACCCTAAACCAATGACTGGTGTCCTTATTAGAAGAAAGAAATTTGGACACAGTCACACAGGCCAGAAGACCACATAAAGACAGAAGCAGAGAATGGAGTGATGCATCTACAAGCCAAGGACTGCGAGCAACTACCAAAAGCTAAGAGGAGGCAAGGAAATATTCTTCCCCAGAACCTTCACAGAGAACGTGGCCATGCCATCTTGATTTCAAATTTCTAGCCTCTAAAAATGTGATAACGTTTCTGTTATTTTAAGGCACAAAGAAAGAAAGAAAAGGACAGAATTTTAGCCAGACTTACTTATCTTATAACTATCAAAGAAATTTAAGTATGTTTTTTTCCTATAATGGAAAAAAACAGGGCCAGATGAATTTACTGGCAAGTTTTACCAGCTTCCTTGGAAAGATGATTCCCATCTTATATAACATCTACCAGATAATTAAAAAACAAAATGGATACTCCTTAACTCATTTATGGAGCAGTATAACATTGATAATCAGATGAAGACAGTAAAAATACATGTAAAAATCTTAATAAAAACTGGGAAAGTATTCTAATAGTATATGAAAAGGTAATAAACCATGATCAATATGAATTTATCCCAGGAATGCAAGGGTGGCTTAATATTAGAAAATTCTACAAATGTCATTCATCACATTGACAAATTAAAGGAGAAAAGCCATATAATCATTTTAAAAGATTCATATAATCAACTTAAGAAAATCTGACATGGGTCTTGATAAAAATTCTAAGTAAACTAGAAAGAGAAAGGACCTTCCTTAGCCTGACAAAAAGATATGTACAAAAGATCTAAGCAAACATCACTGTTAAAGAGGAAGTTAGAAGCATTCCATTTAAAATCAAGAACACGGTAATGATATTCAGCTTCACTACTTCTATTCCATATTGTATTGAGATCCTAGCCACTACCGTGAAAAAAGAAAAAAAAAAGGCATAGGGGACCAAATTTGTCATTATTCACAGATGACATGACTATCTTCATAGAATATTTATTAAGAATCTATAGGTCTATGGCCATGCCACCCTGAACGTGCCCGATCTTGTCTGATCTCAGAAGCTAAACAGGGTCAGGCCTAGTTAGTACTTGGATGGGAGACCACCTAGGAATACCAGGTGCTGTAAGCATTTAAAAAAAAAAAAGAATCTATAGATAAATTACTTGGAAAAAATCAGTTCACCATGGCTGGCTATAAAATCAGTATACATAAATCAATGCATTTCTATATTCCCATAATAAACAGAAGGATATCTAATTTTTTAATGATACAATAAAAACTCTAAGGTATCAAGGAATCAACACTATAAAAATTGTGTAAAACTCACATGCAGAAAATAATAAAAGATGCTGGAACAACAGACTGTCCATATGGAAAAGGTTTAATTGGATTGCCCATTAAAATCAATGCTACAGAGATAAAAGCACATAAAAATGAAAAGCAACACTTTAAAAGTCTTAAAGAAAATATCAATAACTCTCTTTCTGAACTTGGGGCAGGAAGGATTTCTTAAGAAAAAACATGCTAACCATTAAAGATAAGATTGATATGTTTGCATTAAAAGTAAGAACTCTTGTTCATCAATAAAAATCATTAAAAAAAGAGAAGACAAGACACGAACTAAGAGCAAATATTTGTAACATGTATAACCTACACAGGATTGGTATTCAGAATATAAAAAGAACTCCAACATATTATTACTAACTAGGGAAATGCAAATTAAGTCCACAATGAGATGCTATTTTGTACCTATTAGTTTCATAAAAATGAAATCTGGTTAATACCAAGTGTTGAAGAGGATTTGAATCAATAGGATCTCTTACACGAATGGTGGAGTGTTGAAGTGTAAAATCACTTTGGAAACCAAATTGACTTTACCTCATAAAAGTTGAACATTTACATACCCTATAATCTAGCAGTGCCACTCCTAGAATTATATCCTAAAGAAGCAATTATAACTACATACCATAAGCTCCTAAGGGGTTGTACTGGACCACTGAGGAGCTGTGGGTATTTATGGACAACTGCACCAATGGATCTCCCAGTCCCCCTAATCCCAGGCTTCCCGGGCACCCACCTGATTCTTGGGATACTACTTTTCGTGGGGCCAGCTTCTTGATCTGCGCAGAAAAGAAGTATCAGAATCCGAAGAGAAACCGCCGCATTTCTAGTATCAGAATCTGAAGAAAAGCCCCTGCATTTCTAGATCTACTCTCATTTAGGGGTGACCCTCCAGCTGTGCCCATGAGCACCAAGACCCACAACTTTGTCTGGAGTAGCCTGTCCCCACCGCCCACTACCACACACACACTTGAGTGTCTGGCTCTGTACTCACTGGGGGTGGTGGGAGCACAAAGTTGTCTGGGAAAACTCCTCTTCTGCCTTGAGACTCTCCTTCCCACCAGCCCATATCCTCTGTGGTCTGGGAGAGAAAGATACTGTGGGGAAAGTGATCCAGGTCCCCAAGCTCCTTCCTCCCCAGGTCCCACCCCTTCTCAACTTGCCCTTCCCTGTGCCCTCCCCTGCCCTGTGCCTTTCATACCTTCCTCAGTACTTTCACCACGTCCCCCCTTCGCAGTGCCAACTCATCTGGGGCCTCAGGGTGGTAGTCAAACAGGACCCTATAGGTCTCGGGGCAGGAAACTAAGGGGAGGTCAGTCCTCTGAAGTCAATTCCCCTCGCCAAATCTGTTAGCAGCTCCCTCCTCCCTCAGCCTAGCTGGGTCCCCACCCCCCAAGGTCAGAACAGCTTGCGTTCCAAAGAAGGTTCCAAAGGACACTTTGTCTGGTGCTCACCTGTCCGCAGGTAGTCTGGAGGGCTGTCATAAGTCAGGCTGCTCAGCTAGTGAGGGCGGGGTAAGGGAGGAACAAAAGCTGAGCCTCCAACTCCCCTATGAGGGACACACCACCTCTGTGCCACTCTACCCAATTTACCTTGGGAGGCCGCTGGGGCTCAGGGCTGACTGATGGCATGTCTGAGTTACCAAGGCCTAGTGGGGGATAGGGAGGTTAGAGGGATGTAATTCACAGGTTACATCATGGGAGAGGTCAAAGGGGTCACAGGGTCAGGATGTGTGGATCACAGGTTCAGGCCACTGAGAGGGTCATTGGAGACTGCAGAGTCTGGTCACAGGGTCTCACGGGGTCACAGGGTCCAGGTCTCACTTGGGGGCCCACTGTCCAGCAACTCCACAAAGTTGGACGGGAAGGCTCCCAGCTGCCCGTTCTTCTTCCCCAGCCACCAGCCGTCCTCAATCTGGGGAAGGGGGAGGTCGCAGGGGCATCTGGTTCTGACTCAAGGACCTCTCTATTAATCGTACACACTTGATTCTGCCCCAATTCTACCGGATGACCCCTCCTCCCTTGCTCTCTCTTTCCCATCTTTACGCCCTTCACCATTCCCATCGCCCACACCCTCACTTCATCCATTGCCCTTCACCCGGGACGAGCTCCATATCTCCCCTAAACCTTCTCATTACTTCACTCCCTCACCTCCTTTATCACTTCCACAATATCCCCAGCTTGTAACTTCAGCTCGTCCACCTGCTCTGGGTTATAGTTGAAGTTCACTTTGCACCATCTTTGGGGACCCCGAGATTTGGCGAGGCGACCTGGGTGGGGGAAAGTGAGCGAGGCCGCTTGAGCTCGATGCCCCTGTCCGCTGAGCTGGAGGAAAGGCGGGGGCTGCCAGGGCCCGTCTAAGTACCCTAGGCCCCGCCCTAGGGCGGAGCATTGTGCTCAAAAGCCAATCACAGGCAGCAAAGCTGCTGAGGGGCCCCGCCCAGAGCCGCGCCCGTCGTGGGGAGCAAGGGGGTCAGGGTCTACCGGACGGCGCCTGGTCTGCGTGCCCGCCCACCCGCCCAAGCGCTCACCTCGGCGGCGCGCACAGCGTGGTTCCGGGGCCTCCCCCGCGCCACGCAGTGTCTCCGGGATCTCCTGGAAATGAGAGCACAATGGAGGGGCCTCTCAGTTCCCCGGGGTGCGCGCTGAGACACCCCCGTCTCCAGCCTGCTCTCCGGCCCAGCCTCACCTGCACCAGGCGCTCGGGAAAGAGTCCACAATGGCCCCCTAGCTCTCCACGCAACCAGCCCCGTGTGGGTCCTTTGCACACCTGCTGGACCACGTCCCCGGGCGCCAAACTCAGCTCGCCCTCCTTCTGCGCGCGGTATCCGGCCAGGACCAGCACCTCTGCGGGCGGAAACGCGGCTCAGAAGGGCCCAGTCGGGGCCGCCTGTGCATGACGCGAGTCCTGCTCGGACAGCGGAAGAGCAGGGTGGTGGTGTACAGGTTTTTGCTACCATTTCCACACGTTCGCGTAGAGGAGCCACCCCAAACCCTCTGAACATACCCATGGCTTGCGGGCCGCCCTCCAGAGCCGGGCAGGGAAGGTAGTGCGATCCAACCGGCAGCCGAGTACTGGGCCGGTGCAGGCTGGGACGAGCTGCGAGTGTAGCAAAGGAGGCGGAGACAAGAGCGGATAGGTCGGGCTCCCGGTGCTGGAAGTGGGTGTAGGAGAGGGGGTGGCCCGGCTCAGCAGGTTCAGCCCCCAACCCAGAGGCGAGGACTCCAGAACCTCCGGCCAGTGCTGGGGTTACAGTTACCCCACCTGCTCTTGTCTGCCTAGTCACTTAAATTCTAGTCTAGCCATCTTCTCGCCTTCCAACCTTGGACCGGAGGCTCCCACCCACCTTTTGCAGCCTTCCCCGCCTATCCTAGCTGGCGAGGTTTTAGCTGCAAGGGAAGAAGGGAGAGGCACATACCAGGATGCCTCCCCTCACTCCCGGCAGGCGACAACCGCTCCAAGGCGGGCCCTGGGTGGAAGGGCGTGGTTGCCCTTCTGCGCACAAAGCTGCTCATGGTATACTCTGCTTTTCCCTGGGAGGTGTATTCCTCCTTGACCCCTGCCAGGGGAAGAGGAAATTTGCAAAGATGCCTCGTTTGGTTTCAGAAAACACTATCGGATTCTCCTGGGGTGGGGTGAGTGGCAGGGGAAGAAAGAGACTTTAGGTCTCAATGCTTTTGCTGGCTACAGCCAAGCCCAGAGCTGGTGAGTAGTTTAGGGCCCACCTAGTGCCCATGCCATGTGGGCTAGGCTCTTTAATATTCCAGTTCAGTGAAAAACATAGAAGGCTGAGGCTGTTATTCACACTCCATGGTCCCTGCCCTACCACCATGGAAGACAAAGTCCTTGTTCATGACACCACTGTGAAAAAATCTGGTTCTCCTGAGCGTCCAAGGTACAAGATGAAGCAGAACCTTCATGGGCATGAGTTTACTAGCCAGCAAAGGGCTGGCTGAGGCTCCTCCCAGAACAAGTGAGTGTGGTGGCTGAGAAACCGTCTGGGCCCAGCCGCAATAGACATTTTGTCTTTCAGGTTCTCTTGAAGCTGCTATGGGAGATACCCACCAACCCCCAACACGCACACACACCCAGGGTGACAATGACCAGAGCCCATTTACATCTGCGACTTCATTTATTTATTTTATTTGCAGGAGGAGTTGAAACAAATTTTAAGAGTTTTTTTTTTCCCCCTAAACATGAATCATTCAAGTAAAACCAACTTAACTATAGAAATGTAGCAAAGTAAGGGGAAAGTAGCACAACAACCCAAGAGGCTAAGGTTGGGAGGGGAAGAGGTGGGTGCAGTCCGCATATACCATATGCATAAACGCCATATGATTCACCTGCTCAGGACCGCCTCCCCAGAAGGCAAGCACAAGGACCCATTTTAAGAGGATGTTTTCCCCAAACATCTGAGAATATTTCAACTTAAAGCTTAAGGTTAAAAAGAAAAAAAAAGATAAAGAAAACAAAGAAAACCCCACAAACCACCCAGCCATAACCACCTTCCTTAATTGATCATAGGAGTTTCTTTTCATTTTATAAAAAGATTAATAAAAAATATTGAAAAAATTATTTTCTCATCTTATATTTGTAAAGATAATAGAATTCAGAAGTTTCTTAGAAAACAGACCAGAAACTGCCGTCCAGTTTCCACCCCTGTTGCTGAGAGGATCAGCAGGACTAGAAAGTTGGGACACTGGAGCTGCTGGTGGAGACTGGGAAGCCCAGCCCAGAAGAAATCAGAAAATACTGGGGGGAGGGGCACGTGGGGCATGGTTAGGAGCAACACCATGTGATGCATGGTTGCGTAGATAGGGGAACACAAGGTGGTCAGAAAGGCCTTGAACTCCTCCTCGACATACAAAACCGATTTTTACAAAGATCCAAGCAGTTTGGTCCCAAACTGAGGTGAACATTTCAATGTTTATTCACATGCTTTGTTTTCTCTTTTAAGAATCAAAGTTGCCCAAATTAAATCTTTCTGCTAATGTTACTACATATGCCTAAAAGAAAAAAAAAAGACTTTTAAAACCAGGATAGGGGAGAAGAGATTAAAAATCATCAAAGTAGTTTTAGCTCCAAATGAAATGAAATTAAGAATAAAACTGATGGTTTCTAATAGGGAACAAACCAAAATCAAAGTATCGCTCTCCCCTCCCTACCCCAGCCCCCACCCCACACACCAACAACAAATGAGAAACACAGCTAAAGCCCAAAGTGTTGTATTCTGCTCAAGAGCTGGGCCTGACCCCAGGCTCCATGGCCGGCCACCTCTGTCCAGTGGGACACAGCGCCAAGGATGCTTTTGGCTGTAGTAGGATTCTGCATGGCTGGTGGGGGGTAGGGTTGGGGCTCATCAGAATCTTCTTGGGGCTCATCTGTTTAGCTTTTCACCAGCCATCTTCCCAGCGCCTCTGTTCCCCTGGGCAAGGGTTCTCATGAGAGTGGCCCCTACTCAGTGGTGGGCTGTAAATTGTCCTTCTCTTCTCGGTTCTCTGTCCCACTCTCGTCATCTTCTATCTCGCCTTCTTCCCCACTGAACTTGTCATGGGCCCATTTAGGGCTGGTGCTGGATTTCCGGAACATGAACCGGCCTCGACCTCGGGGAAAGGCTCCTCGGCCACGGCCCCGGCTCACCCACTTCTCACTGCCTTCTCCTTCCCGGTCGTCATGCTGAGAGAAAAAAACATTGCCATCAATGCCAGAGTGAACCCAATTCTCTGTATTCACCCCAAAATGACTTTCTCAAAAGAACCTATGTCCTGACCCACTTTTTGCTCCTCTTCTGTCCTCCCTATTCCCCGCTCCAAAGATGCTATTACTGATTCGGATCTAAGAGAATATTTAGGTGGGTGCCTTAGGAATGCTAAAGCAGTAGCTTGGGCATCATAATGATGATGATAAAATCTTCACTGAGCACCAAAAGACCTTTACATGTATTATCTCATTTAATCCTCTCATCTACCCTATTATTATCACTCTCTACTATGCAAATGAAGAAGAGGCTTAGGAACTTGGATATCCATATTATTTAGCACATCATCTCTCAGAGAAAGCCAATCACGCCAAAATACGAAACTGATCTTGGTTGTTACGCAGTTAACAGAGGAAGCAACAATCAGAATACATAATTGGGACTTCCACTCTTCCTGACGTTCCCCCAGCCAAGAACAGACAGTAAGACCAAGAGCAAATGATCTGCTTATGGTCTCAGCCCAGTTAGTGGCAAAGGGAGGACCAGAACCCAGCCTCCCCTCTTTATCTTATATCTCGCCTCTTTCATTTTAGGCAAAGAGGCAGTATGGCAAGGTAGGAAAAAAACACCACCTACATCTCAAACAATCCTTGTTCTGATGATCTAATGAGGAAGAAGGGATCCAATGAAAGAATAAGAAAAAATTCTGAAAACTAAAGAACGTGGAAAAGTAGAAGTCATTGCTACCTCATCAGCTCCATCTCTTCAGAGTGTAAAGCACCCACCAATGCAAGCAGGGCTGGGCTCCTGGGGGGTCAGCTCAGTGAAGGGCCAGCTGCTTCCTACCAGGGTTGCTTGCTGACATGCCTAAATGCATCAGGCCGGCTATGCGGCTTCAGGTGGCAAACGGGCTGGGAAAAGGGCTGTGTATGGCCTTTAATTCACCCCCTCCCCCATAGCAGTCCCACTCTAGCACCTATCTTGGGCCCAGCTAACATTTCCCTACTCTAGATATAGTTTCAAGTTTCCTCTAGGAGTCTCAGAGGAGGAGAGAGGCCCATAAGGTGCTTGGTACTTGAGAATGACCATCAGCTTAGATGACAGAAGCCCCAGTGGCATTTCATTTTGGAGACAGAGCCTCTTCCTCAAAGAGATCCTGAGCTGTCTTTCTTGTCAATCCTGCAGTGGGAGTGACATAGTGGAACTGTGGCCTAAGGGGAGGGTTACAGCTCTTCTCTTGCTTGAGTAGAGGCTGGAGGGAGGCCAAGGTTGGGGTGGGTGAGTAGTAAAACAAGTTCACAGACTAAAAGGAAAGAGCAACCCTTCTTGTTTATCCTGCAATCCGTAAACATCTCCGATGATAAATCCTTTTAAGGTGAGGACCGCCTCTCTAGAACACTCCTATTGCCAGCACTTTACTGTCCCCACAAGTACACATCCCCCTCCCAGTGCAAGATGCCTACACACATATTTAATCAGACTGACTGAAGCCTTGATATGAGCTACTGTGTGTGGCCCTTCCTGATCATCCCCAGACGCATACCAGGTAATACTTCTTGCTTTTCGGTGTGTACTCAGGGTCCCATTCCTCCTCCCGGTTTCTCTTTTGAAAATCATTGTTGCTGCTGCTGTTGTTGTTGCCAGAGTAGTTGCCTCTGCCCCAGCCTCTCCCTCTGGCTCGAAATTGCTATGACAATAAACGAGGAAAAGGAACAAAGAACCACATCAGGAACAGGGAAAAACAACACTCTGAGTTCCAGTCCAACACTTTTCTAGCACAGAACAGACAGCTGTCTTCCAGTCAATATGTTGGTCATCTGGTTTCTAGCCATTCTCTTTCTGTTCATCTTAAGTTTATAGCCTAGACAGAGGACAACTTGGCATAGGACTTCCCAAAGAGCCAAGCACCCAGCAGCAGCCAAGATATGTTAGGAAATTCTGAGTCGAGAAGCCCTAAAAGATTCTCTAGCTCACTCATTATGATTTAAAAAATACAAATGGAAAGCCTGGGTAACAAGAAACCACAGATTCTGAAGGGCAACCAAACTGGTATTCTGATAAACACATAACTACAATTAGTGGGAGCAGGGACTTAGAGAAAAGGGGAGGGGCAGGGTCTTACAAAGGCCCCTCGAGCTCTGCCTCTTTCACTTGGACCCACGAAGTCTTTGGTCCCCAGTCTCGATTTGTCAAAGCCCGTGGTGCTCTCCTCTCTCTCCTCCGTCTCTTCAGTGTACTCCTCCGCTTTGTAGGAGTGGGATGACTGAGAGGAAGAGGATGATGACCTGGACCGGTCTCGTGCTCTCCGGTGCTTCCTATGAGAATAGAAGAGCCAGGGAAATCAATAAGCCTCTAGGGTACAGCCCTTGGCTAGGTAGGGCCTCCTGGATAAGCAGCACAGGGCACTTGGGGGTCTGTCTGTGATGAAGATGAATAACCTAAAAGACCCCAACTCACCCCCAACTTACCCACCCGAGTAACCTGGGGAGCTTCCTCCTAATTCTGTCAGTCATATTCAGTGACACATCTGTCTGAGCCTGTGATGAACACAGGGCATATACATAAGGAGGAACGAGAGTCAATGGCCTCTGGTAGCTCAGTTTAATACATATGCATGAACTAGAAAAGCAGAAAGAAACTAACACTATACTGACTCCAATGTATATGGTACTGGGACAGAGGCTTTATATATTACCACTTGTTTGTGCTTTACAGTACTTTTATTTCTCATAGGAAGAACACTACCCGTCTCGTGGGGTTGCTCTAAAGATTCAAAAAAAACAATGTACTTAAATACTTTATACTGACATATGAGGCATACAGTAAATGGCAACTATGATTATTCAGTATTATTCTCCCATTTTGTAGATAGGATTCAGGTGACAGAGATGAGCAGAACCTGGATTCGAACCTAGCTTTAATTATACCACTATTTCACACACCACCACCCACTGAGCTCAAACAGGTTGTGCTGTTAAGCAAAGGGTCTTGAGAAACTTTTCCCAGAGTTACTGCCCTCCCCCTTCCCTTCATCTGAGGGAAATTACAGACTAGAGAAAATTAGACTACTGCAATGAGTCACTGTCTACTTTCTAGAGGTCAGTGCCAGCCCTACGTCTAGGTTAGGTTGTTACCAGCTGCCTCAAAGGCGGCAGAAGGGCCAGGCTCTCAGGGGTAGAGGAAGACTTATAAGGAGAAATCAGCCAAGTGTTGACTGTCCTCCCTTCCTTCATCCTCCTCCATTATGAAATGAAAAGCACCTTGCCCCTTTCTCCCGTCCTCCACATTTGAAAAGCTCAAAATGTAAAATATTTGAATCCTACTAGCATTTGCTCATAAAAACAGAAATCTAAGTTACTGTCACAGGATTCTTATAATTTAGACATATAACTGACTCCTAAAAATTGGTGTTATTTCAAGAGGTTTTTAAAGATCTGAGTCCCAGCACAGCCTTTTCATGTGCTCCAGAGAAAGGAATCAGGATCAGTAATCTGAATCCAACCCTGAAATACTTGAGGGGTTCTGCTCCTTTTCCACCAGTGGCAGCACTGAGATCTACTGTACCACCACTTCCATTTCCTGTCAAGGATTATCATTATCAGGTCCTTCATCAATGGGCAACCTTGAAGTTGCTAGGCCTCCTAATGCATAAATAACAGTGGAACAGAAGATCAGAGCTTTGATGTCAACTGATACTTCTGTGATCTTAGACAAATCATACTCAGTTTAGCTTCTTTATCATTTAAATGGACAAACTGGGTTATCACACCAACTGTCCAACTTATCTCAAAGAATCTGATGATAATCAGATCAATATGAAAATGCTTCTCAGCTTAAGTTCAGAAACTGCAAAAATGGTGTTGCTCCTTATGGGAAGGTGTGGGGCTTCGATTCTCCTACATTTAATGAGACATGATTAAAAAGTCACGGAACTTTGAAAAATGTAAACAGAAATGACAGGACCTTGGCATGAATGCTGCCCTATGAAGTTCAACAACATTACCTTCGGAACTAGTTTAAAGGGCATTTAAGATCAACAATCTTGTCTTATCTAGTTCCACAGTTTCTCTGACCAGTGTATTATTACCTGATTTTAAGCCATTTCTAAAACATAACTTCCCCATGAAGATTTGTGATGAGAAAGAACATACATGTCTAAAATAACTACGGAAGGAATTCCCAAATGATTCTCCACACCGTCCCTATAGTTAACTCCTGATCTCCCACGGGGCCTTCGTTGAACAAGGATGATCACACCTACTTTGATGCAAAAGTTGTTTTCATATTAGGGACCTTACTTGACAGTTGGGGATATAAAAGAAACTGTACAAACTGCTATCATTCCTAACCCTGAAGTTCTCTGGCTTGGAAGGTCTGGTATATAGCCTAAAGTGGGCAGCCGAGACTCCACTCAGGAGTCTGGATGAGGTGACAGGGGCTTACGTACTTCTGCTTCTTTGATCCTTTATGGGGTTTCTCGGTTTTCTCAGCTGATCTTTCCCTCGAGTGGCTTGAGTCTCTGGAATCCACCGATTCTCTTGATTTGCCTCGTTTAAGATCTCTCTCCTTATGTTTTTTACGCCGTTCAATATCAAGGCGGAGATCAACAGGATCATCTTTGTATTTTCCCTCAGCCTGTCAAAAGAGATATCAAAATGAAGGTTTTTGGGATTCAGGGCTGCCAACTCAATCACCCTATAAACTGTTACTACTCTAATGGAGTGGTGTAGAGAAAGCACTAGGAATGTGAGGCACCTCACCCAAGTTTGGGAAGGATGCAGATGTCCCAAGAAGTCACTTCATGAGAATCCCTTACAGAGCCCAAACCAGTTCTCTAGAGTAATGATGATGACAGCCTCCTAAAAATGCTATATACTGAGCTGGCTTTGTTTCCTCTGTCGCCCTGTAAAGATCTGACTGGCCTACAAGGTGAGAAGGCCAACATCAGCTCTGGAAGGTGGTTGGCTTTGGCTTAGTCACCACCACAAATGGGAATCCTCCTATTATCCTTCCCCCGCCTACACTGTGGCAGCCACCCCAGGCTTAGCCTCTACTGGGAATCATTTTTGAGTACTGAGTTCGACAGTGAGAGGCTTGAGCAGCCTTTCGAAATGTGTGGTTGTAATGAGAAATTTCTCTAGAGAGAGAGTATCAAAAACTGTAATGGAGAATTCATAAAGTGGCAATACCAGGTTAAAAGTTAATTTAAAAAAAAAAAATTTTTTTTTTTGCTAATCTTTGCTAATAATCAGGGCATGTATACTACAAATACAGTATGAGCCCAGCAGCAGTTGCCTTCCACCCTAAACCAGCACAGCAAGGGTTTCAATAGTTTTTAGGAAACTCAGTGAGAGCAGAGATGCAAAGTGGTTTTAGGAACATTATACGCTAAGACCTCTCATGGGAAATGAGCAGTTCAATCTGTATTAACATTTTACTTCCACAAACTAGTAAGCTTTTTGTTGAAGTCAAGTTTAACTTTACTAATTAAGAGTGGTAGGTAGTAAGTAGGTTTATCACCACTGTTTCTGAGAGGCCCACTAGGGGCCTCTGCACCTTCCAAAGACCAAAAAACAAAAATAAAAACACAGTCGCTGCTCCCTTAGACAGTGCAGACAGCACCTCTAATGAGTTGGCTTTGTGAGGCATAGAGGACCAGATGTCTTCTGTTTCTAAGCCCTGTGTTTCACATGTTAGTGTCAAGCTGGTGGATACTTAGAGAAAAAGAAAACAGGGATGGGAAGGAAGAGAGATTGTGCAAGAGTGCCTCTCATCACATTCAACCAACAAAACAAATGTGTCTGAAAAAACTTGAAGATTACTGTACTTAGAAAAGCTTTCAGCAACATTGGAAGAGCCATCTCTAATTTTTAAATTTCAACTGTATATGTGAATGAAGGTCAATAAATACTATTTTTTAAAACCCCAAATCTAGTATTTCACAGCAAAAGACTACATACAAGCTTTAACCTCTTAATAACAGTGTTTACGTGCACATCATTGCAAATGTAGCTGGGCTATCAAAGTAATGTTTAGCTTTAAAGCAGCAGTAACCAACAGATGATAGATATGGTACAATGTTAGAAAAAAACTGGACTAACTGTTTAAAACAGTCTATTAAGTTAAGATATGAATATTTCACTCTCCTCTGACATGCATGTCTTTTTGAAATCATGGTTGGAAATAGTGCATGTATATAGTTGATTTGATAATACTTACAAGCAGAAAAATATCACAAAAAGTTTCTTCTCTCATCATGGGCACTTGTTCCAAAACTCCTCTCTTTTTTTTCTCAAGCTCACCTCAATAGACTTTGGGGTCATTTACCATATTCTAACCACTTCACAAAGGTTGTTGATACATTTAATAAAAATTAACCCTTTGTAGTTCATTTTTAGAATTATGCCCATCCTTAAAAGAAAAACACAAACTTAAGTAGAGAGTAATTTAAACAAACACATTTCTGTCAAGTTCATGCCCAACGCACTCATTTTGTTGGAAGTACTGATCAAAGCAACAGTTCACCTTGTAGCCAGGTTCCCGAGGGCTTTTCATTTCATCATGAGCCAAACCATGTTTTCTGAATGTACTGGGGGAAATGTCTATCCTCCTAAAATTAAAAACACAAAAATTGTTTGATATTCCATGGTATGAATACAGTACACGTAATATTTTCGTTTGTAAGTTGAGTAATGGAATCGCAGGCACTCCTTTTATTATGTTTCGTAACCGACAAAACATATTGCTTATTTTCTGTGCTCATATGCTTACACTCTCCCACATGTGTGCACATGCACACACACAAAATCCCAATTTCTCATACTCAAACAGAGGAAATTTATTCCCTTCTAGTAATGTTATATCCAGGAAGAAAAATTCCCCTACAGACATGCTTATAATTCCGAGTTCACATCAAGACTACCTAAATAACCTCAAAGAAGAGCTTCATCTTGGGAACGAGAATGTAATGGCCCATTATTCACCCATGTGATTAAGTCTAGGTAAGAAACAACTGCCTGGCATGTACATAATCCCAAAAGACCCTAAATCAAAGAATGCTGTACAAACATGGCTCTTCTACATACTGCAACAGAGCTGACTATTAAGAAATCAAAGATAAGGCTAACTTTGTTTCTAGACAAAGTCCGTGTCTACTGAATAGACTCCCACACCCAAACATGATGGTCTTTAAACCTAATGGGCTTTTAAATCCTTTGACACATTCCTATAAGCTCCCCCACCTCCAAGCTACTAACCTCTACAAATACTTCCAAAATAAGTACTGATATATGAAATACATGGGTTGCTTAAAGAAACTTAACATTTATTCTACCTATAGAAAGCTCACAGTGATCTCAGGTTACCACTTGCCAGCTCCCAGGAATATAGGGGTGGCATATATATCAAAAAGGCTGTTTTCCTCAGGCCCAAAATGAGAAATCTGCAGTCATCAAAGCATGTCCTTTCCACTCACAACTATAAACACCCACTTCTATCCTAGAATCTGAAGGATGCTACTCTAAATTCTGCTGCTAATGCACCTAATGCAGCAAAAACAAGACAAAATTAATATCTAATCATAAGTCTTTTATAACCACCGCCAGTTTAGGTTAAGGTGCTCACCTGTGTATCTCTGGGCTTTTCTTGTTTTTAGCTGCCTCCTGCTCAGTTCCTCTCTTTAGGTATTTAGTAAAGCGTTCATGCAATGTCATTCCTGAGGACCCAAAGTGATGCTCTGTGGAGAGTCAAAGAAAAACACATTATGCCATCGAAGGCAGCAGACACAGTAGTCAACTCTTTTGCATGAACCTGCAGCCACAGAAATGGGACAACAGTAGTCAAATCCATGTAACAAACATACTAAAAAGAGGAAGGGAAAAAAAAGGCTGGTCACACACAATTCAGTTTGGGGCACTGGAATGCCACTGTAGCTCTCTTATCTTAAGATAAACAGAGCTTACTACCATTTGAATCATACCACCAACTCCTGCCTGAGTTTAAATTTCAGATGGAATCTGTAATTGGTCCCACTCAACTTCTATATCACTTTCTTTCTGCCATTCCCCAACCCACTCACCTCCACTTGCCCAGGAGATGGTAGAATAATATAGGGAAGAAAGGTCCACAGGAGACCTCTAGAGGTGCTGGAACAGACATTTTCATACCTCCTTTTTCAAGCATTTTAAACCTTCATGTGAAGGATTCTACCTACTCTCACAGGCTACTACTACCAATTCAAAACGTTCAGCTCTGTAGTTACAAAATGTAAACTCCTCCCCAGAAGGGGTTTCCTTCAAGCCAGTCCCGACCTTTGAAAGCCCTTTTGATAAGGTAAAGGGCCTAAAAGACTCCCTTTTGCACCCACTCATCCTTCTGCTTCTAAGAGAGGCAGCTAAGTGTGTGGCAAGGGAGCCTGAGCAGGACGGGGTCTAGACTCACCTTTTACATGGTGAACAATGGTCACTATGTGCTGGGCAAAGAGTTCTGAGGGGCTCCGCTGAGACTGAGCTGACTGTATGTGCTGGAAAATGGAACGAAATTCCTGTTCCTTTTTGTTACTATGGACTAGATCCCGACAAAGCTTGCGTTCCTGGGCCAATAACCCACTGGGTCTGAAAAAGAAATACAGAGAGGCCCAATATAATAAGACACACAGAAAATCAGAACATTTAAACCCGAAAAACACAATGTGGTTTTTTCTAAGTTTTAAATTTATCCACAAAGTTCCACCCCCGCCCCCAAGTTCGAAGTAACTTCAATGCACCATAACTGTGGAACAAGGCACACAAAATCTATGTCTTTCCTTTTTCCACTGGGAATCTTTAATAGGAACAAATAGGCAGGATGAAGTACTAAACCTCAATGACTCTGTTTTAGGGGTCACTGCTGGTTTTAACATACACAACAAATGTGAATGTATTTTAAAAGATCAACTAGTTTGGCTAGCCAGGGCTATTCAGTGAAATGACACAATGAAGCAGAGTGGGATGTGACTGGAATGCGACTCAGGCAAACTTCCTACAGGCTGCACAGTTTTGACACCAAGTAAAAAAACAGCCTGGCTCTCACCACTCTTTCCTGAAGTTCCTCCCCCATCCCACAGCCCCAACTCTAAAAGTGCTACATTACTTCATGGTGAAGGCCTGTATGAATAGCCTTTGGTAGCCTAGCTAAGAATGGAAAAATGGATCCTGGATGGCTCTACAGGCAAAAGACATCTTAAGCACATTCAGGAAGAAACAAGCTAAAAGGAGTGATGGTGCTGGACAGAGGGCAAGAAAAGAAAGCAGCAGAGAGGACCTAGCACCAAAAAAGCTAGTCACTAAAACATGCTTCATGACTCGTAATACTGACATCAACACATAATCGCTCAGTGACTGACATACTGTCTCCACAGCAAACAGGTGTACCCAAAGGCATTAGCGCTGAAACCTGGACAGCAGGGGAAATACAGGAGAAGCCTGCCCTGGTTCCAGAATGTCCACAGGGAGAGGGGTTAAGAGACACTATTTAGGCCACTCAAGTCCTGATCAAGGACTACATCTCACCTTGCAAGGTCTTCATCAAAAGAATCCATCCGGACATTGACCTGGGCCTCTCGAGTAATGGAAAAGGATGACTTCCCTGTGGAAAAGTCTCCTTTGGCTCCCAGCTTCTCTCGGCTCTCCGAGGTCTTTCTTGGGGGAGGAGATGAACTTTTCTCCTGGGCTGCTTTGTAAGCGGTCACTCGGAAATTCTTTTCAGGCACAAACCCCCTGTGCCCACTTTCGGTTCTCTTGGGCCCTCCCCGATCTTCCTTTTTGGATCTCTCTGAGAAAGACTCCTCCTCCAGCTCCTCCGTTTTCCTCTGCTTTTCCTTCCCTGGGGGTGCATATACCAGGCCCTCCCATTTGCCTGACTTCTCCTCCTCCTGGTTTTTGTTTGCACCTGCGATGACTTTCGACATAAATTTGGGTTCATCATCAAACTCAGATTCCTTCCTTCCTTTAGCTTTGTCCTTATCTTGATCATCCATCTCCTCCTTATGGAAGTCAGCCATCTTCTTCTCAAAGTCATCTCGGAGCTTATATCTTTTGGGAGACTGGCTACCCCGAAAAGGCTTCTCAGAATCAGTTTTGGGAACAAACAGATCAGATTTCATTTTCGAATCACCCAAGCCTGTGTCAGAGAAGCTCCCTTTCTCTTTCATTTTCTCTTTATCAGTATTTGTTTGTTTCTGTTCCTTATCTTTTCCATTCTCTGTCTTCTGTTCATCTAGATACCTAGTTATAAAAACACAAGGGAGACACAACAGGCTTCTTAAGCACCTTGATCTAAAAAGGCACCACATATGGTCTTAGGATTTTGAGTCTCTGATCAAACGTGTCTTGTGGATTCCAGTCTTATCAAAAGATAAAGACTTTCTACTTGATTACTTTCTAGTAATTTTGGAAAAACTGCCCATCACAGATCAAGGAACTTGGCAATTAAAAGAAAGATGTATGGTCCGTAGAGTTGTCTTACAAAAGCAACCGAAAAGGAAATAACAAAAATAGTTTTTAGGATACTAAAAAAACAAAAAACCTACTTACCTGTAAGTGGTCTAGGAAAAAAAAAATTAAGGTCTTATCCAACCTTCAGTCACTTACAATCTGCTTTCAGCAAAGTTAACATAGAATGTTCAACCTTGGACTGTTTTGCTTTTTATACAACTCACACTTGAAATACAAGTCTCAAAAGAGACTTCAAATTTGCTTCAAGTCACCTAGAAGATCTAAATATGAAATATACTGCAAACACAAATAAAAACAAAATACATGTTAATTGAAGGGAGGGGGACAAAAAAAATCATCCTATTCTTTCTTATGAAAAGCAGAGCTCATGCCCAAGTCTTATAACAATATTCATAGTTTTGGCAAGGAATAAAACTTACATTTTAAAATAGTCCTACTACTGAAGGCTGGAAAGTACAGACTCTGAACATCTCGTTTGTACCATTAATGGAGAAAGTCTAATCAAGTTACAGTTTCATTAATATGGCAAAAGAGAATCAAAGGACAGCACGACATCAATGAGCACGCTAAGAAGAGAAAACACAAAGGGAAACCACTTGCCTGGTAAGTCCCTCTTGACAACTTGGTCCCAGTGCAACGTCCTGTTCCATCCCTGGTGTCCCAATACATCCAACCACACAAAGATTCATGTTCCAACTCACCGTATCCCCCAAGGTATAAAGACAGAAGCACTGTCACGTCTTCTCCTAACACGCAGCCCCGTTGGCTTCTACTGGGACATACACCCACCTTGTGATTTTAAAACAAGGCCTTCCTGGACTAAGCCTTGGACTTTCCCATTCTGCCCAGGCTCCTCAAATGGAGAGTGTGAGGGTGCAGCTCTTCACCATGTAGATCGATCACAGTAGATGGTGGGTCTTAAGAGGGTCTAACAGCTCCAATGGCCATTCGCTTTTGACAAAGACCATATTTCTTTGATAGCTGACCCACAAATCTCTACTGTTCTCTGGCTTACATTGGTAGAATCCAAGGCAAATTTTAAATGTGAAAGCATCACTGCAGAGTAGTCTAAAGAAACTTTATGCTGCAATACAAATTCAGGAAGGTAGGAAAGCTAGTTAAGCTTAAGGTTTCCTTGGGTGTTGCTTTTAAAGTTTGCTAATGAAAAGTTTAGGAAATGGGGATTCCCTTATTACCATTAATCAGAGCTCTAATTTAGATCACATTACAATTAAACTGCCAGCTGGTGAGATAAAAACACAACCAGGCAGGGGAAACAAGATACTTGCCTCTTTGTATAGGCTGCTCCTCCTGGAGCAGCGGCCTCCTCTTTCTGAGACGAGCCATAAGTGGAGCCAGTGGCTGGTGGACTCTTACCCACAGGGCTCTTTTTGGATGGACTCAAGGACCCAGAGCCATGGTCAAATTGACCTTGGTGTGTCCCAGCCTGGTACCCAGAACCACTCTGCAGAGCTGAACCCATCTGGGATGTGCTGGAAAGTGGAGGGCTAGGTTTGGGCACAGGGCTGGGACGGGGAGACCGCCGTCTCACCACCACAGACTGGAGGGGGCTTTTCAGAGCAGGGCTTCGCTCCCGGGGACTCAGCTCGGAAACTGCTGAGGCCCGTGATGCAGAACCAGCACTGTATGTGCTGGCATCTGCCCATGGCTTAGAGCTTTCAGATGCTTTCGAATCTTGAGAAGTGCCTCCAGAGAACGTCTGCTCCTTGGCTTCATCTCCCTGGTTTTCCCCAGCAGCCTGAGACGGCCGGCTATCCTTGGAAGAGGACTTTTTCTCCTTTGCAGATTTGCGCTTAGAAGATTCAACTCGGCTGTGGTTGGAGGAAGAACGAGAGGAT
Organism: Pteropus medius; assembly: GCF_902729225.1. NCBI lineage: Eukaryota > Metazoa > Chordata > Mammalia > Chiroptera > Pteropodidae > Pteropus > Pteropus medius. Next base: position 2,399,905 of record NW_024353787.1, read on the forward strand.
GAGGAGCGCCTTGACCTGTCAGAAGAAGACTTATCGGAGTTTCTAGAATGGCTCCTGGACCGTGGCGAAGGGGATCTTCTCTTTGGGGACCGGGATCGGGAACGGCCCCGACGAGGACTGTATGCTTGCCGGTAATTCTGCCAATTTGAGCGGTAGTTTCCATAACCTCCTCGGTTATACTGGCCCCACGGATAAAAGCCTCTGTTGCGCCCACGGAAATAATAAGGCCTTCTATAACCTCTGTTGTGCCCTCGGAAATCCCGATTCTGATATACTCTTGGATGATTCCTCTCTCTGTTATGAGCTGGAGAATATGATCTGGAACGAGACCTAGAACTGAAAAGGGGACGAGGGAGGGGAAATGTTTGAATTTTTGACACGGCATTTTTATTCAAGAAAAATCTGCCAACAAGAAGTAATATTTTGAAATTCCTGCTCTTAGGGGGCACACTTAAATATTTAATTCCACTGCTATGGCCCGCATTAAGTACAAAAATATAGTTAAAAATCACTTTTTAACGAATGAGGCACCGAGACTACTTCATTAATATTATAACACATTTTAAATGAAGATGTATTTCTACAGTGACTAAAAGAATATCAAAATGTTAATACAGTAAACTAAGAAAAAACCATTTTAGTATAATATACTAATTGCTTACAGTTCTACAAGCACAGGGGATTTTACAGGGCACTAGATCATTAGAAGTGAGGAAGAACTACAAGCTGTGGTACCTAGACAGGTAACTTTTCAGGTTCTTTGGCCTCTAAACTATTAACACTCTACTCCCCATCCTATTCACCTCCTCTGTGTGGGGCTAATTTCTTAGATTCCACCAAGACCTGGGGTTGTAAAAACACAGGAACAGTTCTAAACCAAAGAACACGTAAACAGGGACTTAGAGAATGAATTCATTCAAAACTTAAGACTTTTGACCAAAATCAGCAAAGCACACAAATACTAGTTTTTCACTGGGGATCTGGAAATGATCTCACTATGTCAGTTTCTGTGGCTGAACTACAGGATATTAGCTAGGTGCCACAAGAGGGCACTATATGACCATAAGACACCCAAGTATACAGGAGGTTAGCAAAGAGAAACTACAAAAACTCTCCTCCTCTTGCACATCTTTCAAATCAACTTAAAGCCTAGGGTTATGTTCTCCATCGTTTAAAAATATAGAACTCTAATTTTGCAAAGGCACATTTCCAAAACCACAGGGATTCAACAGTAACTTAACTTTGTAAAAATTACACGTCCATGAATGCCAGGCTTGTCAATGACAGGGAATTTTGTTTCCATCAACAAGCCGAACACTGTATTTGTTAGTGTAAAAATCCACTAGGGTTCTTGGATACCACCTGTCTTGTCAACTATGATAAAGATCATTAACATTAACCACTACTCCTAAGTAGTTACCTAGAAATATGTAAAATTACTAGAAAACTCTTTCCAAAAATATTTTCGTTACACATAGAATAAAAATCCTTCAGTTAATCAGCAGGCTTTGTCATATCCAGCCTGAATGGGAACAGATAAATTTTGTTTGCTTGTTTATTTTATAAATAATTCCATTTAGCAAATGTGACAGGCTTTAACAACTAAACAAAATGGTATTTTAAAAAAAGAGTTTCATTTAAAGATAAAGTGGAATTGGTATTCTATTATTTATTACCCACAGTGCTCAGGTTCTTTACCCCAAGATTAAGAGCTACCAGTAAAGATGCATCATACCGGTGTGGTTGTTAATGGCTGCAATTTAAGTACAATGGAAAAACAAAAAAAACTTACCTTCCACACTTTTCATTCGAAAACAGTATAAGAAAAGAAGGAGGAAGAGATAGATGCAGGCTATGAAACTGAATATGACCCGATTAAGTGGCTATACTTGAGGGAAGTGATGCACCACCAGCACTAAGGAGGGTTTAATTCATGTTCCCATCCTGAGAGGCTACTGCTGCTTCTGTCACCAATTACTAGTAAGGGCCCTGTGGCATACTGCATCCAAAACCCGCAGTCACTGCACAGATGCAGGAACATGAGTCTCTGCAGATTGCAAATGAAGTTATTTATGAGGAGTCACTTAAAAGGATACAGTCTGTGAAATACAAGGAAACAATCAATTTTCTCCAATTCTGTAGAACTCAGCAGTTAAGTTAATTTAAAGGCATGATTTCTCAAACTCTCTGGATAGTACACTTTCCTTGTAGGAGAGGGAAAACAAAAGAAAAAAAATCATGAAACAGATAAGCCAGAAGTAAGAATTGAACATCCAGTGGCAAATTTATCTGTTTCTAAAAACAAAAACAAAAACAAAAAACAAAACAAACAAACAAAAAAAAAAACAGAGAAGTCAGACCAAATCAAGTATAAAAACATGTTTTCTAGCGGAGAAATTTCTCCAAAATAACAATATTCTAGGTATAAGACAGCAAGCACATAAAGTGGCTCTAGTCCTACCCCAGCACATATTGCCTGCCTAAGATATTTTTCTCTCATTTGCCAAGTCAGTGACCATGCCAAAATGATGTGTAGAATAAGAAGAGATTTGTTCAGACAGACCTGTCCAGAGTTCCAATTATCACAAATACTTCAGAGATGGTTAATATTTTTCAATATGATTTGTGTCGGTTCAATTTTGTCTATTTTGGTTGTACAGGCTCTTGTTTTTAAACCAGTTATTTAGTTTCCATTTATTAAATTAAGTGTTAAAATGTTACCTATCAGAACCAAATGAGCTAAAACTGAGGTTTCAATGGCCCAAATCAAAAAACTCTGGGTGTAACGTAAGAGTAAGGGTCTCTGCTTAGTCCCAAGGCCTTGATGGCAACCTCCTGAGGTAAATATAAATATGTTTAGTGGGTTTTCCCTCTTCCTTTGGGGACAGAGGCTAGGAAGGAAGGATAGGATTTTACTTATATAGATTCTTAACACAACTGGGCAACAGATAGACTCTATCTAGCCTAGAGTTTGAACAAGGCTTTGGATGAAAATGCATGCTCTCCAAAAATGGGAGAAAGAAAAAAGCTAGGAATGGTTACCCTCAAGGTGTAATGTTCTTAAAAAAAGAAAAAAAAAGTCTAATATTTCTTTTGTTTGAGGGAGAGACTCAAAATTTACAACTTCCTTTTCTACATTAAACTGGATTCATCAATATTTATGCACACCTACTTTTCGCTCAACCTCTGGTCTGAAATTAATTTTCAGGCAGGCTTCTCATAGATTACATTTAAGAAATTAACTTGTTCTTGTTGGGAAGAGGGCAAAAAATCTCACCAACCAATTCAACAGATTCTTTTAGAAGTACTATGGAACCATCAAAAATTAAGCTTGTCAAAAATTAAGCTTGTAACAACTTTTCCGGAGTTTTTTTTTTTTAATTTCATAATTCATTTAAGAAAAGGATCTAGAGACTCATCTGAAATAAACAGCAGGGGTTCCAAGTGGCAAAATTGAGAAATTACTTCCTTGCCTAGTGAAGTTCTGACCCTCAAAAAATGAAATTGTGCAAAGATCCCCCTTTGCTATTTAAATACATCAGTATTTCCCTAACACACATAAAGAAACTTGTATCTACTGAAAAGTTCCTATCTACTGGCCAAAGAAAATCAAAATAGTTTTAAAGAATGAAAAACCCAACTCACAAAATATCAAGAGGAAAAGACGCTGGAGATTTGACATCCTATTCCAAGACGTAATTAAAATAGGGAAATCCTACCTAGAAGGTGTGAAAACTGACTGAATTAAAGAATACTGATAATAAATTCAAAAGAATTATTTACACTTTTAGTAAGAAGACAAAGTGATGTCTACAATAGTGATTTTTAGATTAGTTTTAAGATGTGCTTACTAAATAGATGCAGCTTGTTAGTAATTGGTATATCAGATGTATGTAAATGACTCCTGATAAGTTTTTTATGTTTTAATTATTTTAGTATGTTAAGACTTCTTTTCCTTGCAATGTTGATCATACTGTTAATCCTCTTAGCTATCCTTTCATTGCTGAATGAAAATAAACTTTGGTCCAAGCCTCCAAAAATACCTTACTGAAAAATAATCAGATGAAGAGATTTGAAGGAAGCGATTCAAATATAAATAAAATGCTCTTTCTTCCAAAGTAGATGAGAAACAGTACATGCTGGCAGAGGAGAAAAGGAATTAGGCAAACAGTATGGCAAGCCAAGCTGATTTGGATTTGTAGCATTTGAAGAGACCTGGAGTATCTTACAGCTTAACCCTCCACCTCAAGCCAACCACCCGACTCCATTTGACATTCACAGAAAGAGTATAACAAAAAATCTTCAAAAGACCCATCTTGCCCGATGCAGTGATTATCAATATACAATCACACCCCCTTACCTCAGCCTGCGCTTCCTTGAACGAGAGACAGATCGACTTCGAGATCGAGACTTCGAAAATGAACGAGAACGAGATCTTGATGCAGACCTCGAGCGAGAAGAACGAGATCCAGACTTGGATTTGTTTGTTTTTGACATCTCTGAAGAGAGGGTCAGTCACTTTTCAATTACACCTAATGTAAAAAAATAGATTCAAACAATAAGTGAGTCTCTTTGCAAACTTGAACTTCTCTGGAGACTCAGAAACAATTTTTTAAAAATAGATGAAATAACTGATTTTAAAAAGCACTCTTTGCCCTTTCATCAAGGAGGATTTGATTTCTAAGCAGTACAATCCCAAACAGCCCAACCCACAACAGCAATGGAAAACCTGACATGTAACTCCAACTGGGGAACACTATAAAATACTGGTAAAAATGAGGTAAGCTAGCAATGATTTGGTGCATAGTCTTTTCTCAATAAGCAAACAAGTTGTGCAAACTAAGTTAGCTGACCTGAGATGGCCTGAGACAGGTTTCCCAGTTCTAACAGAAGAAACTCTTTGCAATGTATCTTGGTTATGGTGTATGTGGCACATCTGACCATTTCTCTAACCCCTGGACTTTAAAAGACATGAGGCATATCCTTAATATTTACTTCCTAAGAAAAGGTTTTAAAACTGTGAGAGTATTCTCAAATAGTCTAATATCCCAACAGTAAGTACTACATCCTGTAAAATGCAGGGTATCAATCCATAAACATAGCACTAAAGTAATTTATAAAATGAAGAATCATCACTTTCCTCCAGCTAGTCATTAGCATCAAGAGCCAACCTTCTTTTAGGGTTATTTTCCCACAAGAAAAATAAATCGTCTTTTCCCTTTTCTTGTCCCCTCCATGGAATGAACAGAGAGTCTCAGAGTTGCCCTGGCAAGTGACTGCTGGGTTTGGTGAGCAAGGTGCACTATCAAGACAACTCATTTATTCTCTTTTACACCTTACTAGAACTTTGGACATTTTCCAAGAAGCAAAAACGTGAAGTGCTAAAGCATGTGTCTACCAAAGTCCAGAAAGAATAAGGGATTTGTCAGAGATCACAGAGCTAGTTGATAGCCAAATCAGCCAAAAACTCCAGGGCTCAGGCCATCACACCTCACTCCCTCACTGCTCAGCAAGATTCTTTTGCATGCCGCTGCTCCCGATTTATGAAGGGAAAATAATAATCAACATTTCACTTTCCCCTACTTCATGATTTTGTTTGTTTGTTATTCAAATCTCAGCTCAAAAGCTATCTATGCAGAGGTTTGCCCTGGCCACCCAATCAAAGTAGCCACGCCAGTTACTGTCTAGGGTCTAATCCAGTACCTTTTTTTTTTCTTTTTTCCTCCAGTTCAGCTCTCCGCCAGCAGAAATCTCATCTTTACTTACTTAATGCCCAGAACAGTGCCAAAATAAAAAACAAATGGATATCGGCCTTGAAATTTCCCCAGAAAAAAACAATACAGTCCCACAAATAAAGCTTAATTTAGCTTATTTTGCAAGACTACCTTGACCTGTGTCATTTTTTGCTTATGCCTCTGGAAATCACAAACAAAACTTGAACTGTTTCCCAAGCTGATATAAAGTAACCACTGAAAATTCTATTATTATAACCAACCACTGTGAAGAATAGTCACTGCCTTCTCACTACATAAGATGCTATATAACAATATATTCCTAAGCCTCATTCCCTGTTTTGGTTTGAGTGCTCCAATTCAAAAACTGTCTTTTTAATGAGCACACAATTAACTTTTATTAATCACTACTTCAGTGAGTCAATGGTTTTATTTGTTATGAATTTTATTAACAGCAAATGCTTAAAAAGTGTTTTTATTAACTTATTTTATCCTCAAGGAGAGCACTGTTATATCCCATTTTACAGATGAGGATCCTGAGATGTGGTACCTAACCTGCCCAAGGACATACAGCTTTATAAGACAGGACTGGGATTTGAATCCAGTCAACCCGGCTTCAAGCCCACCGTGTTCTTAACCTCTATTATACTGCCTCTCTACAGCAGTATCTAGCATATGGAAGGCATTCATAAATCTGTAGAATGAATGAATGAATATAAGTCTTCTCCACTCTCACCAAGTTTAGAATCTGGTAAAGGAGGCAAGAGATAGAAAAAGTGAAAGGTGGTATCTGTTTCCAATTATAAATGTTTTAGAATTTAAGAACGTTTGGAAAGGCAAAAAGTCCAGGAAGCTGCTATAACTCCAGCTCATAGGGAAAATAACTACAATCACAGAGAAGACTGAGAAACTGCTAGGAAGCCAGAGACAAAGGGAAATAAGTCAGGAATTGCTTAATCCATTTCCCATTTAGGAAAAAAAAAAAAGTGCAGCTCGCTGCCAGGGTTAATTTAATTTTACATAAACATGCTCTTTGAGGCTGAAGCAAATCTAATTGGTTTTTAAGGTGAAAAAAATATATAAAAACTGTTCTTGGAGTTATTTCTAAACAGAACTTATCTCTAATCCTAATGTAACAGAAATGTATACATAAGTCAGATTCACCAAATGAATCTTTGGCTAACTGTTCAAGAACTGTGTTAACGTCATGTGTAGGAATGCTACGATTTCTAGGATTTGATGTTTTCAGCGATTGAGAATTACTATATTTTGTAAATGGAAATACCACTACTAAAAATAGAAAGCTGTAAATAAAATGATGTCATTTGTTTCCAAAGACTATTGATATACTAGAACAATCTGAAAATAATAATAGCGAGATATTTCATGGCAAACTTTGAGTAAGGTTAGGACTATAATCCACGAGTTATCTTGGGGTAAACGCTGCAGCCACAAGTGCCACCAGCAAGTATTTTCAGGAGACAGGAAATGGGTTGATGAGTCTAGATCCTGTCAAAAGGATCAAACTGTTGTGTGTTCTAGCAAGGCAAAAGCTACTTCAGTTCAGAGCTGATTTTTGGCAGTGATGTCTGTTGTACAAAGTCAGGGTAAAGGAATGAGTTACTTGGGAACAGGAGGTGAAGGTGTAAATGAGCAATTCACAGAAAGTGAATATTGAAAAAACACTGTTTTTTCTTGTTGGCCTTCAGCGTATTTTGGGATTCTCTGTGTTCGTTCTTGCTGACTGGCTTTTTTCTGTCACAAGTTTAAGGATATCTTTGTCTGCCTAGCAACATCGCTGTCCCATCTTCAATTTTAGCTTGGGCCAGAAATAAAAATTCTTTTAGATCACTTACACAACAGGTGGACATTAAAAGAGCAAGCAACAGTTAGTGAAAAAGGAAATACTCATTTCAACCCCCCAGAAATTTGAAAATTAAAAAGCTAGTTTTTATTAAGAAAAAGTTGGCATCTAAATACACAGAGCCGAACTTACCACATCTACATATATTAAATTTACCAGAACTGACAAGTAAGAGCAGCAATACTGTGACACCTAATCTTAGAACTTCTTTAACGTGAATTGAAACTAATTTTATAAACATCATTATACCTTGAGAATTAAGTGGAAAAACTCTGAACGATACAAACCACAGATGGAAATAAATGGAACAATTCATTCAAGAGGGCTCATCTAGACAGCAGGTAAACAACAGTAAATTAAAGTAGACTTCGTTCTTGCACTCATAGAGTTTATAATCTAAAGTCACAGACAGACAAGCAAGCAAGCCACACTGTAGTTACACAATCTGGTAAGTACTAGGAAGAAGACAAAGCACATTATGTTGGAAAATTTATGCAACGTGGTAGTTATTTATATAGCATGGTCAAGAGGTAGCATTTAAGCTGTTACCTGAAGATTAAGAAAGAACAAGTCACACAAAAAGAAAGTGAAGTGTCCAAAAGATGTTTCTTCTTGCAGTATAAATAAACATATGAAATATATATTTAGTATAAGGTAGGGACAATCATAACTAAAGCCAGCTGATCAAATTACCAAAATTCATTCAAAACAACTTTCGATTCTTATTTTGAAGACCTTCCAACTTCATATACACCTAGCTTTTCCCATTTCTAACATTTCTTCTGTGTTTATGCTCTAAAAGTACAATGGGAAGAAAAACAGACAAATACCACCTTGGAAATCAATTTACCACCTTTTACATCTACGACCATGAGTTTATAAACACAAGTTTTAGTAATAAATACTGAAACATCGAAAGGGAGAAACTGAAGCATAAAGAATTTACATCTTCTTGAAGTTTAGAGAAAGAAAGGCTATGATTTAATGACCCATAATAATTATCTAAAGAAAAATATCCACTTAGAAGTAAATAGGGGGACTACAGAGTTCAAACCTACAAGTTAACATATAGCCAAACAAAAGTTCTTTGCTCTGCTTCTGGCTGAGACAGGCTGGGGGTGTGGGTGTGACATCTGTATCCAGCAATGTACAGTTCACAGATTATTTATGTTGACATTGGGAAAAAAAAGATTTTAAATTGGGGCTCTCCTGAGAGAGCCACAATACACCATTTCTTCAGGAAGGACAATTCAGCCACCTTGATTTGATGGACTTCCTACTGAGGAACACCTAGCTCCTCTTACTCTAGATCTAGAATATGCTCATCAAACACACTTCTCACTTAGAATTTGGTCTCTGGATGGACCTGCCTACCAAAAGAGACTGCCCTAGGCGAAGACTGGCTTTCCTGGTAGATCCATATCCATTAGAAATTGATTCTCTGGCACTGTGATTTATCAATGACAACTGCTAACATTCACTGATATGCCAGAAAAGGAGCGACAAATCTTCAGCATTATCTCATTGTAAAACCTCATTACATACTATGTTCTGTACCTGTTTTACAGAAGGAGAAACTAGGACTTACAGGGTTAGGTAAATTTCCCCCCACCCCAGAGTTCCACAGCTAGTTAAGTCCAGAATTCAAACAGACATTATACCGCTGAATCACCATTACCTTATGGGCTACCTCCATTTTTATACCCCACCTATCAGATTTTTTTCCAACTGTCAAATTCACAAAAGACTATCTCTGAAGCAAAATTATCTTAAACCAGCAAAACTGAGATGCTTAACAAAGGCAGTCAACAGCTCTCTTTTCCCACCCCTATCTCTAACTCATAACATATGCAAAAAAAAAAAGGAAATAGGCTTTGCCTGAAATGTCTTAGAACTCTGAGTACAAAAAGAAGTTCTCTGCCAAAGACAGGAAGATTGTTTCTGCTATAGATGATTTCAGAGAGCCTGCACTAGAAAGCTACAGCCGGTTATAGTGAACAAAGAGCTATTAACAAGAAACATGAACATTAACCACCAAAAGTTAAAAAATCGTCCTTCCTTACAAAGGCATCCATCCCCCCAGAGGGGTAGCTCAACACGAACCTCTTTCTGGGGGGACTCCTGGCTCTAGAGTTTGCCTAAACCAGCTTTTCAGTGCAGTACTGCTCTCAAGATTAGTAAAAACAGGGGAGAAAATTAGTGAAATATTAATTAAAATAGACAGTAAGGCTGATTGCCATTTGCATCCCAAACCCCACCTCTTGAGTCTTAGGCAACCCAAATTCTGTCGCTACAGAATTGCCTAAATGGATTCCATCTTTCCTATAAATAGAGTACTACATATGTGGAGTTTTGTGAATGGCTTCCCTCACTTAACACGCATGATGTTTTCAAGGTTCATCCATGTATAACATGTTATTCGTACGACACTCCTTTTTCATTACATTGTATGGACAGATCATATTATCCACTCATGAGCTGATAAGACATTTGGGTTGTTTCCACCTTTTTGGCTATTATGCAGAATACTGCTATAAACATTCATTCACATGTTTTTGTGTGATGTTTATCTCTCTTGGGTACATACCTGGGAGTGGTATTGCTAAGTCATATGTTAACTATGCTTATGCTTTTGATGTCATGTCTAAGAAGGGTTTACCAAAGGTCACAAAGATTTACTCCTAAGTTGTCTTCTAAGAGTTTTATACTTTTAGCTCTTACATTTAGATCTATGATCCGTTCTGATTTACTTTTTGTGTTATGCTGTGAGGTAAGGGTCCAACTTCATTCTTTTATATGTAGATATCCATATGTTCCAGTACCATTTGTTAAAAAGACTATTCTTTCTCTCTTGAAATGTCTTGGCATCTTTGTCAAAAATCAACTGACCATAAGTGGGAGGGTTTATTTCTGTACTTTTCAATTTTATTCCATTGACTTGTCATGTCTACACTTCTATCAATACCACAGTCTTGATTATTGAGTTTTTGTAGTACATTTTGAATCAGAAAGCATGGGTTCTCCAATTTCCTCCTTTTTCAAGACACTTTTAGCTATTCCGGGTCCCTCAGATTTCCATATGAATTTTAGAACCAGTATGACAATTTCTGCGAAAAAGCCAGCTGGGATTTTGACAAAGACTGAATCTGTAGATCAATTTCAAGAGAAATCCACATTAACAATACAAAGTTTTCCAACCCATGAACATGGAATGTCTTTCCGCAGTGTTTTGTAGTTTTCAGAGTACAAGTTTTGAACTTCTTTTATTAAACTTATTCCAAAGTATTTTACTCTTATTCATGCTAGTGGAAATGGAATTGTTTTCTATTTCCTTTCCTGTTTATTGCTAGTATATAAAAACAATGCATTTTTGTATATTGATCTTGTATTCTGTAGCCTTGAATTCATTTATTACTTCCTTTTATTTCATTTTCCCATCTATCTGTCCTGACTAGAACCTCCAGTAGAATGTGAAGTAAAAGTGGCAAGGGTGGACATCCTTGTCATGTTCCCAATCTTAGGGGGAAAGTAATCAGTATTCTTTCCATCTTAAAGTATGATGATAATACAGCTATTCATAGATGTCTATTATCAGATTGAGGAGATTTCTTTCTATTCCCAGTTTGTTGAATATTTTATTTGGAAATGTGATGAATTTTTTCAAATGTTTTTACTGTCTACTGAGATAACCATATGGTTTTAGTTCTTTTTTCCATTGATGCAATGTATTACATTAATTGATTTTCAACTGTTAACTGCCTCACCAGCTTTTAAAATAGTCTCCCCTGTTTTTAAATTTCTAACATAACCTTAAAAGAACAGAAAAGTCCCTGAGGACTGACCCACATGAGCCTCAACTTCTCTGTCCCTTACACCAAGCCAAGGACTGACTGATTCTCTACTCTGCCAAGATCACAGCATACTTTTTGATGGCACTACATCTGATGACAGGTAACATGAGTCCTACCAAATAAGTTTAACAAAACCCAGGAATCTACAAAATAAAATGATTGAAGATTATGTCTGATTTGTTCTCCATTTTATCTTCAGTGCTTTTCACAGTGCTTAGTCATAGAATGGACACTTGGTATTTGATAAATGAAAAGGCTCTTTCAAACTTTCTCTTCCTTCTCCAATCTCTTCACCACACAAGCAAGAAGGAATAATAAAAGTTCAATTCATCAACTATTAACAATACAGTCCAGGAATAAAATAAGTATGTACTAGAGCCCTAGTCACTACTGCTAAACTAGAAGCTGAGATTCATTCTTATCTTTTCTGTATCTTACTCAAAGGCGCAGAAGGCCAAGCTGATCTCAGTGTTAGGGAGACACTCACACGTCATTTATTAGCGCCAGGTTAGAGTGAAACTCCATTGCTACCAAGTCCAGTCAAAATAGCTATGCTTTCAAAAGTCACTAAAGAAAGGCAAGTAGAAAATTCTTGGTGAAAGAGAAACAAATGACTGAGATAGATAAGAAAAGATAGATACAAAAATAAAACAAAAAAGGACATGGTTCCATAGTGTAGAGGTTAGCACATCTGCTTCACACGCAGAAGGTCCTGGGTCTGCGCCCCAGTGGAGCCACAGTCCATGATCTACAGCCATGCCACCCTGGCAAGCCTGATGACTGATCTCGGAAGCTAAGCAGGGTCGGGCCTTGTTAGCACTTGGATGGGAGACCACCTAGGAAGACCAGGCGCTGTAGGCATAAATAATAATAAATAATTTTTTTAAAAAATAAATAAATCAACCAAAAAAGAAATTCACCAGCCATAAAAGATTGCAGGCAAACAGTGGTCCTGATTTGTCTGCCCCTGGGTAGTTAACAGTAGGAAAGCAGAACTCAGGTGAAATATTAACAATGTTTATTTACTATTTTATACTTTTCTCTGGAGATTATCCTCTCCTGTGCCAGAGGGAAGGAAAGGAGGAAAGAGAATCAAGAGCAGCTCTGGGTATCTCTAGGGTAACACTCTGCCGAGGCTTCACACCCCACCCACATCCCTGAAGAAATCAACTCAGAGACCACTTACTGACATTCACTCTATTAAGTGGCTCTCGCAAATTATTAAATAAATCAGTAAATGTAACACTAATTCGATTCTGAGGTCTTAAAACTTATAGAGAATACTCACATGTGTATTAAGCACCTTCCTAAAAAAGGGGGGGGTGAGCCCTTTAGAGAGCGGGATGATTTTATCGATTAAACAATTTAAAGATATAGTCAAAGGATTGCCCTTGCCTATATTATAAAATCAAAATTATTCTGGAGCTTAGTACTAAAATTCTATAAACTTCAATAAACTTCATTGAATTACACAGATTTGGTAGAACCTGCTTCTAAAATGTGTTAATATGTAGGTACAGATGTACATATAAGACATATCTATATAAGCACATAAAACAAACTGTTAACAGTGATTACCTCTGTGGAGCAGAAAAGAAGATATAGAAAGAAGGCAGGAGAAGGGAGAGACACAAAATAGGGCTGATAGGATGGAAGCACTTGATTTTTACTTTATATATAATTTTTTTGGCTAGTGATTTCATAGGTGGGTTCCCCACAATATTCTAAAAAAAAGTTGTTGACATTCAGAGTTAATGGTGTTGATTCTTTTATCTTTAATGTAAAATCAAAACATTACTTTCTTCTGAGAAATTTTAAAAATCTAAAATAGTAATTTCCACATGACCCTAAATAAATAAAACTGCACTTTACCCAATTTACCCAAAGTCCATTTCAGGAAACTTTGGTATAATGGAGTTCTTTTGTCCTTTTATAGCTTTTAAGGTTAAGAAGGCCAGCCTTTTAGCCAACTAGGCTTTATTTTTTAAAAGTATTTTTATTATGGAAGTGTTGCTTCAACCTGTGTACCCATCATTCAGCTTCAAAAATCATCAACTATGCAGGTGGGCTCTATTCATGGTCAAAATCCTGATAAGTTTGGGTGGATAAAGCCAGACTCTCGGCAGCTATTTCCCATACTTTTTCCCTAAATATATCAGAGAATTCTTATATTAAAAAGCCCAAACACGCAATGAAGGGACCCAAATGGTGCCACTATATATGCTTCTCCATGTGTGCTCTGAAAATAAGTTTAAAAGGAGAATCTTTTATCAGCAAATAACAATCACTCTGACTCAAGTTTAAACACATTTAAAGTAAATTCCAAAGTGCAACATGAAACTATCTCCTAATTATAGGACATGAGTAATCTGAAATACCAATCCCATTGTCGGCTGTTTCATCAACTGTTTTTAGAAGTGTGAATACTTCCTAACAGCTAAGAAAATTATTATGAGAAGAAAATACTTATTAATAAACTACATTGTTTGATTAGCCACACAAAAAAGCTAAGGCTTGTAACGCTACGGAGTCCAAAATCCACTATAAATTTGTAAATGCCAAAACTGTTTGGCATATGGGGAAATATTTGACATTGGAATTTTTTTGCCAATGTGCTTTTTTATGCAAGTCCTACTAGCAACTTCCCTAAAAAGAACTTTTATTAATGACAGCATATATTTTAGTTCACTTATGCTAACAGTAGACCTGTTCACAAAACAAATTCTCAACTGTTCTAAAAGTTGTTAGGATACAAAGAAAATTCAAAGGAGGAACCAGCGCCACAAAGTTCACAGAAGCAATTCAGCACAGAGACACCTCTCTGTTCAAAAGTAAAAAGGTTAAGGAACAGCCATAAAACCCACACACCCAGAGAAACAGTATCTGGCCATTGATTCCTATGTCAGGATTACTGCAAGAACAGAAGGCCCAACTCTGTGTATTGATTTCACTACGTTTAAAAAAAAAAAAAAGCCTCATGTTAGCTATCCATTGACACATGGATCATTTTTCTAAAGTGAGCATTAAGAAGTTTCCCTGAGGGTAAGCTCTGAAGTCATTTAATAAGTACAGCAATTAAGGAATGGCAAGGCTGGCACAGAAGTACACATGGATTATTTATAATAATAAAAGAGCTTTTTTTTTGTCCCCTTAGGTCAAGAATATTGTAATGTGAGAAGTACTGGGCCAGCTCTTATCCACAAAAGTTCAGTTCCAAGTCCTCCAAAAAGTCCATCTCTGTTCTTCCTTTTCTAGCCTTAGTATTTCTTTGGATGGCAAATAGGAACAGAGTTGTGTCTCAGAAAATTCTTACCAAACTGCATAGCAAAAAAAAAAACACACGTACACAATGATGGTTTTTTGCTGTCAGTTCAAACTTGAGTAAAAGGGGTAATTCCTTTTCTAACAGTATTGCTACTTACACTTTGAATGCTTTGGGCTGCTCTGACCTGTTTTGACAAGAGTTAGTTTCCAAAAGCCACCAGATGCTCTATCTTCTGTGGGTGGGTGTCAGGACTATGGACTCTTGTCTATCTAGCAAGAAGCCCATCCTACCTCAGAAAGTCTTGACTTCCCTCCTTTCAAGCCCAAGCATCAGTAATCCACTAAAACAACAGATGTTCCTCTAGCCTCCTGCCTGGCTATTGCAAACTGTTTTCTTCTCTCCCTACCCCCAGCCACCCTAAAATAGCAAGATCCCTGGGGGAGGGCAAACTGATCTTTTTCATTGCCATTGGTAAGCAATAAAAAGCTGGACAAAATAACTGGCACCAAGTAAGTGTTCAAGCACCTTAGATGAGAGAAATTTACCAAAACCAAACTAATGCCCCTAATAAACCAGAAACTTTATTTGGGGCAAGTGTTTTACCTCTCTGTGTGTATTTTTTCATCAATAAAATGAAGATTTGGAACAGCTCTATCACTGACAAAAAAACAAGTTTGCACAAACTGAGGATGTTCCTCATCCTTACTTCAGCATTATCCTAAAAGTGGAATTAAATGGTAAAAGAGTTAAACTTTTGCTTTTAAAAAAGAAATCATCCTTCCACCCTCATCCCATCAACTCTGAAATTTACCGTAGAAGGAAACATTTAAGATTCATATAACATTCTACTCCTTCATAAAAACTAGCCAATCTGCCTCAAAGTAGAAAATAGCTCACCACAGACTTGGCCACTTATCTTCTGACTACACTTAAATTTTAATCACTTGCATCAGGGGTAATCCACCTACACCTAATTCAGGCAGCAATAACCTCACTTGAGAAAGGTAAGTTCCCAGAATGAGCCAGGGCTCTGCTACAGAATCCTATATTAGGGTAAGGACACTGCTGCTAGCTTCTTTCCATCACAAAGACAGCAAGAGGTCACATTTCCTTTGCTCTTCAGTAAGAGAATTAGTTTCTTGTCCCATTGACATGGCAATCTCCACTCCTTCCATGCTTCATTTTTTAAAGAAACAGGACCGTATTACTTCTCAATAACTTGTAAAGGTAGGAAAAATTCAGTAAGATATATATTTTCCACTTGGCACAGAATATGGCATACAGAGGGGCACTAATTATTTCAAGCCTTGATTCCACACAGGATTCAGTGTGGAATAAATAAATAAAAGGTTTTTTTTTATTTTTTATAACACCAGAGAAAATATAATTTAAGATCATGACAAACCTTTGCTGGGAAATACTTTTATTCATTCTTTCAATGAAACTGCTGTTTATCCCCCAAAATCAAAACATATGAAAGTCTTAAAATAGCTGAGATGTTTATTATACAATATTCAAAGAAAGCAACATAATCAATGCTCAAAAAAATCTGAAAAATATACACGAATAATGAACTTAGGTCTTCAGTCATGCGAAAAATTTTACACACCGATTTCTTTTATTATGACTCCTAGAAGTACTCTGAAATACTAACAAGCATGTAGGTGGTAAATTTAACTTCATTTCCAGCACCCTGTGTTATAAGTACGTGGTTTATCTAATAATGTCACAGCAAAAGGAAGCGACTGAGAATGAGAGGAATTCTGAAGTACTTTAAGAAAATAATGATCTCTGCAGATGTTTATTCTTTTGTGAAATGTGGATAATACTGGCCATATAACTTCAAAGATTTCAGGATAAGTAGTAGGTTGAGCTTTACTAACACAAATGGGACATTCCACTAAGAGGTGCTTACTGGGAAGGTAAATACACAATCCTTTCACAATTTTTAAGATAGTTTTTGCTTTCTCACTAAAACAAGTTTCATGATTTCTACTTCATAGTTACTTTGGTAAACTGGTGTGAGTATATTCTCCAAAAATACCACAATCCAACAAGTACCAAGAGCATTCTTCTGTTCATTCTATTAGAATTTACTCACACTTGCTTGTGCCATCCATTACGCTACACACAGCAAACAAGAAAGACAAACTCTCTGTCCTGTTGTAATTATAGGTAGAAAATTATCTTTTATTATCTCTTCAGGCTTATAATGTGACTTTGGAAGTTTTCTTTTGCTTGCACTGGAGTAAAGTCAGAAAAGAGGTCACTAGTAAGTAGTAGGGTTTTTCAAGTCACATCCTGTCTTTGAACTGAAGTTTTCTTATGCATTAAAAATAGGGATAACACTTTAGTTAATAATAATGTATTAATATTGGTTAATTGTGACAAATGTACCATCATACTAATGTAGGATGTTAACAATAGGAGAAACTGGGTATAGGGAATATACTCTATCCACCCCCGCTCCCAAAATTTGTGTAAATCCTAACCCCAAGTACCTCAGAGTGTGATGTCGCTTGGAGATAAGATCTTTACATAGATATAGGACTGGTACCCTTATTAAAAGGAGAAATGTGGACATAGAGATATGCAGAGGGAAGATGATACAAAGAGACATAGGGAGGAGATGACCATCTATAAGCCAAGGAAAGAGGCCTGTTAACTCACAGGTCTCACTCAGAAGGAACTAAGCCTTGACAACACTTTGATTTGTTAATTTCTAGCCTCTAGATTTGTGAGACAATAAATTGCTGTTCTGTAAGCCACTTGTTTTGTGGTACTTTGTTACAACAGCCCTAGCAAACTAATACAGGAATTCCGTACTATCCTTGCAATTTTCCATATATCGCAAAAGAATCGGGGGTGGGGGGGGGAGGAGTGTCCGTATTTCAAGGTTATAAAGACCAAGGAGACAAACAACTGGGAAATCCCTGCTTGATGGAAAGGAAATCCATAATCCCAACACACAGCAAGCAATCAAATAAGGACTAGAATCCAAGTTTCACTCAGTGTTTTCCATAATAAAATGTTACTTCAAGATGGGCATAAAGGTGGGTGCAAATGAGGGAATATGATGATGCAAATACTCAATCTAAAATACTCAAATGTACAGAACCCTTGTTGAGAGTCACTTTATAACAGTGGACCAAGTTCTGCAACAAGCAGTGGCTTTGACACCAAAAAAGAACTGGGTTCAAATCTTAGCTCCTCCATTGCTTAGCTGGATAAGATACTCTTAATCTTCCATAAGTGACTGCCATGGGAATTAAATTAATAAGTGTAGGTTAACTGCCTGGCATGCAGGAGGTGAGTTCACACCATAAGCTATGTTTAGCTATAATCCCATATCAGGGATAGAACTTCTCTAAGCAAACAGATTTCACTACCAATTCCATTTTCTTGCTATCAGTAGTAAGTAATTAGATCTTCTTACATAGAACAATAAAGTGTTTTATACCTTTAATGGCTAAATTAGCATGTGCTGCACTGAAGAGGTGTATAGAAGCAAGAGCGGGTCATATTTTAAGGTTATGACCTTTGGAAAACATATTCCCTTGCTGCTCTATGTTAGCAGGGAAAATCAACAGCAAGCTTGAGGGGGCATTCATTTGGAACTTGTTCATCACAATATCCCCAGTGTAAGCAACTTGTATCTTGTGAGAATTTGTTCAATGGATGTCTATTAAGCTCAAGATCTATGCAATTAAACTTTCATCGTTAGAGAAATAGAATGAACAGCATAGCATAATTGGCAACTTAAATAATCTCAACTCACCCCAGAGGCTCCTCTCCTTTCTCTCTAGAGGATGGTAACAAGTAATTTTAGTTCCTGTGTTAAAAATGGGTGTGTGTTACCACTGGGGAATATTTTCTTCTCACTTTTTTGAAAAGGAATTCTCAGCTCTTCTAACTTAATAAACACAATCTAGCCTATGTTCTTATTACGGCAAACCTTTTTAAAAACTAAATGAAACAGCCAATATGACATTTAACTATTTTTTTAAATGAGATTATTATTACTAATACCTTGGGCTGACCCAATGGTACATATAGCAGTCACCTTACAGAGCTTAAAAAAAAAAAAGGTCGACATACCAAGATTCTTATTTAGGAAACCTGGGAAAAAATGTCAAAACCAGTGGTTGATGGCCATTCTTTGCAGATTCCAAGTAATCACCACAGCAGTGATACACAGATATCTACTGTTTACATGGAGTTCTATGCAAAGCTTGTTTACAATTCTATTAGGGGAAATAAGTTGTTTGACATCCTCTACAGACATTGGCCTTTTATAGAATCAAATCATCTTCCTCAAACAAGTCTATCGCAAAGAGGTTTAGAGGGGAAAAAAATTTGTGTTTTAATTTATTTAGTTGTATGTTAATCCATCACTGCTTTAAATTGTTATGGGAGGGTATCATTCAGTAACTAAATCATATTAATTTATCTGTTCCTTCAGAAGTTTGAGCTCTTAGAGCTACACAGTCCAATACACATGTGGCTACTGAACATTTGAAATGTGGCTGGTCTGAAGTGATAAATACCACAGAATCGCGAAGACTTAGTACAAAAATCAGAAAGTAAAATATTGTATTAACTATTTTTATATTAATTACATGTTGAAAGGAGAATGTGTTGGATATATTAAATTACATAAAAATAAAATAAGTTAATTTCTTCTGTTTCTTTTTACTTTTGAATGTGGCTGCTAGAAAATTAATTACATGTGGCTCACACTAAACTTCTCTTGGACAGTGCTGTCATAAATGGGAACAAAGATTGTGTCTTTTCAAATGCTCCAGTCTGAACCTAATCCCAAATTATTTAGTCACTTTTGAATTCGTCATTTATTTTTGCAGTTTCTAGTCTCTATCCACTAAGAAAACCCTGTTGAGATAACCACCTGATGTCTTTCCATTTACATCTTTACTTCGCCAGATAAGTTGAGGGGGAAAAAGAGAGATGTCTTAAATATACATGCAACTCTACATAAGAAACTAAAAAATGATTTCAAGATTCTATCATTTTGGATCTTACCCATCACTTGAGTCTACAAAGGAAATCAAGAAGAAGTCAACCTGTTGCTTCCATTTAAAATGAATTAAGGTATTATTCAAAGCTATCTAAATTTTGAGACAATTCAACCACCCCAAACCAATGCAGATCCCAACTCAACCAGAACTTAGTTCAGATATCTATGACCAGTGCAGCTCCCCTCTGGGATTTCCTCCAGGAACAACATATAATCTACATATAGAAATAAAATAGGTCAATTATTCCCTAGGACATCTGGTGTATTTGTTTTAAAAAAAAAAGGGGGGGGTGGTGGAGGATGAATGCTCTGGCTTGCCATAGTTTCAAAATCCTCAAAAAGTCTGACCCCTGAATACTTCTCCAACATCATCTCAAACCATTGTCACCCCTTGCAATCACTCTCCCGAGCCACAATGGCCTTCTTTCTGTTCCCTGAACAAGCCAGGCATTTACAGTCTCAGCACTTTTACACGTGTCATTCATTGTCTCCACATAAACGTTCATCTATGGTCTCAAACATGACTGGCTTCCTTCTCATCCTTCAGCTCTCAGCTCATCACCTACCTGAAAAGGTCTTCTTCCTTTAGTATATTATTTAGTGAAACCTCACTGATCTCCCAACCCCAAGTTATCTTGTGGACCTATTTCTTTCCCAGCACTTAGGCAAATCTGAAATTATCTTATTTGCATCCTCAAACTAGAAAGCAAGCTCTCAAGAACAGGGGTGGTATTTATCTTGTTCCCTGCTTGTTTCCCTAGCAGAGAACAGACACTGTAACAAGCACTCGAGTGCCTACAGACTGAATCAAAAAAATCAAAAGCGGCCTTAGAAGACAAAGATAAGACTCTTAGGGGTTAAAATCTAATACGCTTATTTTAAAAATTATGCCAACTGGCTTCCTATGTACATAACCTTCTAATCTTTATTTTTTAATTTCCAATACATGTCTCTTAAAGACCTGCCATATTTCTGTGTGGATAAAAATAAGTATGGAAATAATGATACTTTGCTGAGGATGGAGAGGAAAGGCTTGCATCACTAAGTATTTAAAGATGAATAAGGCTAAAATAATAAAACCATCGAGTAATAACACAATTAGGACAGATAAATGGAACGAAATACGAAGTTTAGAAATATACCCAATAATACACCCTTACAAAAGTGGCTTTCAGAGCCCTAGGAAAATGGATAAATCAACAGTTGGGATGACTGATTAACAGCATGGCACAAAAAATTAGATTCCATCTTCTTACCATAAACAGAAAAAATTCCAGTTATATTAAAGAAATGTAAAAAAGCAAGTCATTAAAAAAGGAAATATGAGTGTCTACTTGTTAGGCCTATCTAAACCTATTTTAAAAATTATCATTAATTTTCTCAGATAAAAGATATTGTATTCACCACAGAACAGGAATGCAATAATAATAATAATAATAATAACTAATAAATAACAATATCCAGGCACCGCTCTGGGTGCTTTACATATATTAATTCACTTAACTTATAACACTGCTATGAGGTAGATACTATTTATTTACAACACCATTTTACATATGCAGAAACTATCTACAATCCTAAATATTATGCTATTGCACTACTCTGCTTCATTCAGAGAACACAAGGGACCTCTTGAAAATTAAAGATATAAGAACATTAATACAGCAATTCCACTTCCAGGTATTTAATCCAAAATAACTGAAATCAGGATCTTGAGGAGATATCAGCACTTCCATGTTCACTGTAGCACTATTCACAATAGTCAAGATGGGGGAAAACCTAAAGGTCAGATGAAACAATTGACAGATGAATGGATAAAGAGAATGTTGTATATACATGCAATGGAATACTATTCAGTCTTAAAAAATAATTCTGCACTATGTGACAATATGGATGAACCTTGAGGACATTACACTAAGTGAAATAAACCTTACAAAGGTTCAGTTACAAAGACAAATAGAGCATGATTCCACTTATATGAGGTGTCTATAATACTAGACAAACTCGCAGATTCAAAGAGTAGAATGGTGGTTGTCGTGGAGCTAGGGGAAAGAGAACTGGGCAGTTACTAATCAATGTGCACCAAGTTTCAGTTAAGTAAGGTGAATAAGCATTCTGTCGTGCAACACTGTACCTACAGTCACCAATTATACAATTAAACATCTGTTAAGAGGTCAATCTCATCTTAAGTGTTTTTATCACAATATCATAACTCCTATCATCCATGATGTTAGCAAATTGAAAAGCCTTTATGAGACGTGGGGAAGAAGTGGTAATTTATTGCAATTGGAATCCCCAACTCACATGGGAAAATGTAAAGAACTAACTACCAGTTTGTCCTGACAGCTGCTGGAGATACAAGTTCCTGCAAATGGATAAAAAAGGCATAATAATATCTTATAGGAACTGAAGTTGTTTAGAGTTATATGAAGCAGGACTAATTAAAATTCTTGAATATTAAAAAGTATATATATATATATCTATATACCCAAACACAAGTGAAAAAATACAAGTTAGAAAATATAGACAAGGAAATCTCTTAGAAAGTAGAACAAAAACAGAGAAAAAGAATAGCAAAAACAAAAAAGATAAATTTGGATGATCAGTCCAAAAGATCTAAGATCCAAATAATTCTAGAAAAAGAATAAAGAAAATAAAAGAGGGAAAAATCAATGACATAATTCTAGAAAATTTCCCAGAACGAGGGAAATAAGTTTGAGTCTATTGAGTGACCAGCACATTGGATGAAAACAGCTACACCAAGAACATAATTATGAAATTTCAGAACACTGGGAAAAAGAAGCTTTTAAGTTTCATGGAGTTACATACAGGTTATATGCAAAGGTATATAACTCACATCACACCAACACTGAAAGCCAAAAAGCAATAGAGCAGTATCTTTAAAATTATGAAGCTAAATTATTTCTAAACTAGAATTCTATATCCAGCCAAGCTAATGATCAACACAAAGAGAGAATAAAGGCATTTTTAGATATGCATGTCTAAAAAATTTACCTCTTGTGTACTCTTTACTCAGGAAGCTAATGGAGAAAAGTGCTCTTCCAAAAGAGAGTAAAACAAGGATATAGGAAAAGATAATGGGATCTAGTACAAGAGAGGAAAAACCATCACAATATCATCAGATGCTGGGATGGCAAGTATGACAGGTAGGCAGTTACCTAGAACAGATCAGAAGGTATCTCAAAGATAAAACTTATAATATAACTAAAATGCTTAAAGTACTAAGGAAGATTTACATTTCTGGGTAGAGTTTAGAGAGGAATTACTGATAAAAAACATAGAAACTAAGCAAAAGAGACCAAAAACAAAGATAATAGAGAAAACAAAAAAAGTTGTGCAAAAAAAGAAACCCACAGGATGTAAGATGATTTGGCTATGAATAAGCTATACATAACCATAATACTATCAACAGTGAATACTGCTCTAACCAAAATTACATTATGACCAGAGTGACAATACATGTGGATGTGTGAAGTGGTCAGGGAATTCTTCCAGAAAACCCCTACTATTCGAGGTGACAAGTTAACAGATAATACCAAAACTAGAAAATCAATAAATAGTAAAATAAGATTATTTAGCACTAATACCAAAAGAAACAGTAAAGAGTTGACTGCTTCTAAGGACTCGGAAGGGGGCAGGGAGAGACTGCTGTTTTTGTTTTTTTGTTTTGTTTTTTTCTTTTTTGGGGGTGAGAGGAAACTGCTGTTTTTCATAAAAAATCCTGTGGAGCTGATGGTCTGACATATCTATGCATAGGGGTTTTGTATTAATAAAAAGTAAAACAAAAAAGTACAACTATATATAAAATATGCTTTTTAAGTTAAAAGGTATGGGAAAGGGTCAAATGTATACAGGAATTTATCAGTGTCCATTACATAGTTATCTAAGACAGGGAAAAATGAGAGAAAAACTTAAACATCTACAAAAAGAACTAATTAAATTATATGGCATATTCACGATCAAATGCCATGAGTCATTTAAAAATGCAGATAGATATGCCTTACTGTTAAAATGTACAGCGGAAACTTACCAGATTTCGTTAACCAATGACATCACAAATAAATAAATACCTACATACATAAATAAATAAGCAAGCAGAGAAAAATCTGTTCTTGTTAACAAGAACCAGGTGACAAAATACCTCAATTTTGATTAAATACATATATCCAAGTAACTTATGCATGAAGAGACTATTCACCAAAATATTAACAATAACTATAAATAGGTCAAGTTTACAGATGACTTTTTTCAGTATTTCCAAATGAATAAACATGTGTTAATGAAGAACCCAAAAGTTAGTTAAAATAAAAAGAAACTCTAATTCTACAACTTAGAAAAGAATCAGATAAAGGAATTGAAGAGAGCAATGCTACTTATCAACTTATTTCAGTTTGTCAAACTGAAAAAACTGCTTAATAAGAACCCAGAACTTCCATTAAGGAATCAATAAATAATCAATGTAAGACTGGTTTTATAAGTCAGTAAAGTTATTAGGTTTTTGTTTTTGTTTTTTTTTTTAATTATTAGTTCCTTCTATCACCACACATTTACCTTATTTGAACAATGATTCAACTTGCACCGGATCCCAGACACTACCTCAAAGGAACACTGGCAGTGCTGCTGGCTTCTCCAATTTACGGTCAGGATACAATTCTGGAATGAGAGGAAATAAAGTGATAAAACTGCAGGTTGCATCTTAAAATACAAACGCTTGAAATCGGTAAACAAAAACTCTCCTCTAGCCCTCAACTTCACTCCAAGTGGACATCAGCTTCTCCCTCAAAGTATACAAGCCTGAGAGTCTCACTCAGTCTGACACATGGTTTCATCTATCCAACTTCCTGTGTAAGGCTGCAGCATGGAAAATTAAAATCTT
This sequence comes from Pteropus medius, assembly GCF_902729225.1. Taxonomy (NCBI): domain Eukaryota; kingdom Metazoa; phylum Chordata; class Mammalia; order Chiroptera; family Pteropodidae; genus Pteropus; species Pteropus medius. The sequence goes on from NW_024353787.1 coordinate 2,424,549, forward strand.
CCTTTTACTGGTAACATTTCAGCTTCTACTGTTTGTGTTACGCAAAACTAATTTGCAAACTCCATAATTCTACCTGGAGAATTATTTCAGAAGAATTAGATACTTGAAACAAACAAACAAAAAATTAACTAAAGCATGCTGAACTAAATTTAACAAATACATTTCAAGTTAAAAATAACTCCCCATCCTCATCCCTCAAAGTACCAATGAATGAATGAATGAATGAATGAATGACCGCCCTTCTGATCCAGTTGTTTAAACATTCCCAGATCTAAACATTACTAACATGGCCATACATCAAAGCTAGGTAGAGTGGTTACCAAAACAAACAAGAAATGAAGTCCAAGATGGACAAGCTCATGTACATAGTTAATATAATCATTCCCAGCTTATTAAAGCTTTATGGTTCATTTACACTACTATAGAGTAGGAAGGAATTCACCATTCAAATAATCAAATAATCTGAGATGCAGGCTTGACAGTAATCTTTTCTTTTTTTCACTTACTCAGCATTCACTCAGTCATGGATATCCACTTCTGCTTTTTCTGAAACATATGGCTTGCACATAACCGAACCTTTGCCTATTTAGCCAGGAAAGAAAGGAATGTATTTCTTTAAACTATGGTCTCTTGATACATGTGGAATCCTCAGCCTAGAATGCCTCCTCCCCTCACCAAACTCCTACTCATTCCTCTAAGGATCTCTGGCTCACCCAGGCAGGGTCAGGTACTGCTTCTCTGTTACCCTAAATACATATCTCCTTACACTCATCTCATTCAATCTGTAATATGTCAATTTCCCTAACAGTGATACCTGTCTGCTGAGTAAACTGATTACTCAAGCAATAAACTCTTGATCTATATCAAAGGTAATTGAGTAATTAACATTACAAACAGGAAACAAAAATCTACTCTTAAAGCTGTGGGATAAGAGTGTTTTATCCAGATGAAATTAGTATTCAGTCCCTTGACCAAATTAATAATAACGTTGACCTATATTTACCTAAAAAAGGAACTATTCCAATACATCCATCTTTAAAATACTAACAAGACAGCAAATACCTAAAAATCTCTATTTTACTACCTGTCATGTTTCTTTCCTATTAACCAATCTCTTCTTGGATGTTGGAAAGAATTTTATCATCTCAGCAAGTCTTCAATTTTCCATTGTCACAATCAGCAGAGAAGCAAATCTGAGGCTCTGGCCCTTAGTTATTCTTTGATAGTAAGGACGTATCTAAAGCCGAGTCATCCCTCCACCAGTTTTTATGCACACATACCCTCCCACACACACAACTTGTCCTGCCTGTGTCACCTAGACAGTCACAGGCATACTTTTTGATCCCTATCTCTTGAACCACCCTTAGTCAGATATCGGTATATATTAGCAAGGACATCCCAGAACTGCTGACCATATATTTTTTTCTCCTTCTATTTGTCCACTTATGTACCTACAACATGCTAGGCTCTATTCTAGACAATGGAGATTCAACAATTAAATCTCTTCATTCCTGCAGCCTACATTCTAGGGGGTAGATGGGGGCAGACAGGAATAAGTATTATAATTTTATATAAAGTGGTCAAGGAAGACCTCTCATGAGGCAGCTGAATAGAGACTTGAAAGAGTATGCTGTGCCTTATCTGAAGACAGACGGAACCAGATAGAAGAGCAAGTACAAAGACTTTGGGGAAGGGACATGCTTGGCATATCCGAGGGACAGAGAAAAACAGAGTGGTGTCGATGCAAAAAGTTGCCAGGGAACACTTAGAAGATCAGGTCAGAGACAGGAGTGAATGGACAGGGCCCTGCAAGCCATCGTAAGGACTTTGGTTTTTCTCTGGGTAATATGTGCAGCCACTGAGTGTTTTGAGCAGAGAAGTGATAAGACCAGAATTATGTTTCAAAAGGATAATCTTGGCTGCTGAGTGAAAAATAGACTTTAACAGGGAAAAGCAAAAGAAAATGGTAGATATTGCCTACAATAATCCAGGTAAAGGACAGCAGTGACTTGCTTATGCCAGAGTGTAGCTTAGAATAGTCCTACATTTCATAAGTTACTAGGCCTCACATAGCATAGTTCCTAAATACAAACAATGGGTGACCACTAATATTGTAGGACCAAAGCATTTATATGTCCTATGGTTAAAGAAGACTGAAATTATTTTATCTCACCTTGGGCGCCCTGGTAATTTTTTTACTGAGATAAAGAACACAAGGAAACACAAGGATGATCTTGCCTGCTCCTATGAAGTGAGGTCAAAGACCATTCTTTAAACCACCAGGCACAACATGCTTATACGATACTTACGAACGAACGTGTTCCAGCTTCCCAAGCATGATACCAATAAATAAAAGCGAACAAGAGGATGATGTCTTCTCCTCAAGTTAACTCGAGTTTCCCATAAATAACAAAATTTAATCTTAGCCACTCCTCATTGAAAAAAATATATTAGAAACTGAAAGACTGTGACAGCTGAGCAAATAAATCTTTTTAGAGAACTATGCCTTGTCTGCTTGATTCATCAGCCAGAATCAAGACTGAATCTAAGACTGCTGAAATTACTATGAATGGCTTTGGAGAGAAAGATACTTCACAATGGGTCTTGTATAAAAAGCATTCTACACTGAGGGGGTCAGCAAATGATGGCACACAGGCCAAATCTAACCCAACCTGTTTTTATAGCACCCATGAGCTAACAATGTGTTCTACATTTTTAAATGGTTGAAAAAAGTTCAAGAGTATTTCATGATGTGTGAAAATTCTATTATAAATTCCAATTTCAACATCCATGATTAATTTTATTGGAACACCACCATGTTCATTCTTTTACAGATAGCTGCTTTCATATTACAACAGCAAAGCTGAGTAGTTGGAATAGAGGCTGCAGGCAGTGGTCTCACCCCTTAGCACTGCTACAAAATGCAGTGATGCAGTTATAACTCAACAGCATTTCAAGTACCATGCATTCCATCTTATCACATTTTATTATTATTCTTAAATTACTAGTACATATCCATTATGTCAAAACTTTCAATGTTACCCATTTAGGGTACAGTGTGGAATATTTCATTATTGAATTAGATGCCAAAGCACTGTTTATTATGAAATGACACCATAGCTGTGCCAAGAATATAACTTATATCAACATTACCAAACTAAGCTCTCATCACAATATTCCCAACCTACAGAAAACCAACTAGTGGAAAAATTAAAAAATTTAAAACAATATCCTATTACAACATAAAATCTTTACAAAAAGAAAAAATAAAAATGAGGCTACAACCAATGAATGGTTCATTTGTTAGCATAACAAGGAAAACTGATACTACTATGTTACTATACTATTATTAAATTACTGCATTTATAGTGAGCCAATTAAATCATGCTTAACTGCAGCAGCCCAAAAAAATGTGTCCAGAGAAAATGAACTTGCTTAAGACAATCAGCCTTTTGGCTTGAAGAGTTAAGAACAATGGGAATAACATCAGTAGTCATAAAAAATAAGGCGAGTAGAGTGGAAAGGTGCTGACCTAATAACTGTGGGAATGAGTGAAATAGGGAAGAATAAAAGCAAAAAGAACTGCACAGAAATACTGTAGTCTAGCTGTGAAAACTGTTCCCCCATGGGAGTCTAGGTTAACAATTCTGAAATCACTGTACGTGTATACTGGAATTATCAAATATATCGATAGCAGATGGTGACAGCCTAATTTCTCACGGTTAGGAGTGGGAGGTTATAGACAAGAAAGAGGAAAAGGTTAGAGTGATTAACATGGTACTAGATTAGAGCTGGAGATACTAGTATGAACTCATCTTAATATAGATACAAATGGGACACATACAGAAATATCAGAAATATTCAGATATTTCTATATGTATATAGAATGTGTTGGTACACACATTTCATATATATATATAAATATATATATATATCTCCTATAAGTACATGGACTATTTGTGTTAGTATACACGTATATATTTCCTTGCTGTCAGCTGAGAAGACCTAGAAGCAATGGGCAGATCTTGATTTCTAATACCATTCTCCAATTAAAAAAAAACGAGGGCTCCTTGGAGAAATGGCCGAGTCTAAGGCTGAGGCAAGGAATACATAGGATGAAGCTGGAGTATCTTGTAGGGCCAGAAAGGAAGTGCTTTAAAAAAAAAAAAAAAAAGCCACAATGAAGGGGCTATGTCAAAAAGACACTCCCATCTAACTGAAAGCACTCCCAATATTCAAAATTGGAAAAAATGAACAAAATAAAGTAGCATCAGAGTGTAACCAAGTATAAAATATCCATGAGTCCATATTAATAGAAATGCTGAACAAATAAATGGGTGAAGGGACCAAGCTCCCACACAGAATTCCAAATAATTCACGTATATAGGAGGAGAACACAACTCTGCTCTCCAAGTAATTTCTACCCAAGGAGGTAGAACATAACTCTCCTCTCCAAGTAATTTCTTTCCAAAGAGTACACTATGGAGGGAACAGGAGAGGGTAACCTGCATTGGAGAAACTCTGCCAGATGACCAAGGTTAATGTCAACAACGAGTCACGATGATAGCATGTATTCCTTGATATCATATGAGGAAAATGGCACCTTACCTCCGTGGTCTTTCTCCCCAAAACCTGTTAACACCGGTCTAATCATGAGAAAAATATCGGACAAATTCAACTGTCATTATCACCAAAAATAAGAAAAGTCTGAGAAACTGTCACAGCCAAGAGGAGCCTAGAGAGACAACTAAATGTATATCCTAAATGAAATCCTGGAACAAAAAAAGGACATTAGATTAAAACTAAAGAAATCTGAATAAAGTACATATGGATTTTAGTTAATATCAATATCGGTTCATTAGCTGTGACCAATGTACCATACTAATGTAAGATGTTAACAGGGGAAATGCACATGTAGTATATATTACTATTTTCTGATTTCCTGTAAATCTGAAACTGTTCAAAAATAAAGCATTTGTTTAAAAAGAAAAAAGGCAAATGATTTTGAGTGGTGTTCCTTGGCTCTTGATGATTTGACAGATAATACTGATACTGCTCAGTATTATACTGGAGTATATTGGAGAAGTCAATACCGGAGAAGTCAATACTGAGTCTGGAGTGACTCAAGAGTTAGCCTCCGTGAATAGTCTGTGTGGAACAACTACAGATGAGGCTTTAAAAGAACACTACTTCCACAAAACCTGAACTTGAATCTGATAACATGTCACAAATGATGAAGAAAGGGCTCAGTTGAATCAACTTTAAAAAGCTTGTGACAGTGTAAAATATTTAAAGCATTTGGTTATTCTATTATTTTCACCAGCAGGTACGCTTCAAAAAATTTGTTTTAAAAATTTAAGCCAGTATCAAGAACAACCTTCATTCACTCTCAATTCACTTTTGTAGACTTAACCATCATCAGTTCTGTGAATGTTTGTCAAAAATAGAAAGTTAATCCTGACCTGCCCTACCAAACAGTAGTTTGATGGCTTAGCAGTGGTAAAATTTTAATGGCAATTTTTTTTTAAGCTCAGGACTGAATCTGAAATTTTTCTGAACAAGAAGAAAAACCCTTAAACATTATCACTGAATACCGAATGGCTCTGGAAATTAGCTTTTGCTACAGATCCGATGAAGTTTCTTAATGAATTCAGTAGAAAATCACAAGGCAAAGTACCACTTCTTTGGGAAATAGATACTGCAGAAAATTAATTTAAACAACACTGTGTGAATCACAAGTAATGTCAAGTTACTTCATTCACTCCTATGCTGTCAAATGTTAAGACAGCCAATGAGATCTCCATTCCAACACAAATTTGAAACAGACATATTTTCTTAGCTCCAACTACAGTTCCAGTGTACTTCCAACCTCAATGCAAATGCAAAGAAAATCTCCATATGTAACTGAGGAGCTTCCGTCTAATCTTCAATTGGAACTGACTATTCTACAGTGTAATGGCATGCTAAAAAGCAAATATCAAGAATCTAACAGGATTCTATAAATGTCTTCCTCGTGATGAATATGCCCAATTAAAATCAAATGCTCAAAAAAAAGTCACATGCTCATGGATTAATATTAGTATTTGGCTGTACTTCTGTGTGAAAAGACATTTTCAAAGACAACATATGTAAAATGCCACTAATTTTCAACATTCACAGATGAATATTTGTCATCAATTTTGATAGGTGAAGCTAACTTTGAACCCAAGTAAAATGATATCCCCCAAAAGAATTCCATTCTAACAGAACTGTATTACAAAAATTGTATTCAATTACTATATTTTGAATTCTGCCAATAAAAAAAGTTTCCTTTTGTACTTAAGTATCTACATGATATCTTCAATTTTGTCTCTTGGTCCCAAAGCCTAAAGTATTATCTGGACCATCACAGAAAAAGTTTGCCAACTCAGGTTCTACATCATTTGCCTACCAAAGTGCAAATGGCCAAACAAGGATAAACCCTTAAAAAAGTACTTATCAAAACTATAAGAGTTTCAAATGGCAGAAACTATCATCTTTCAATACTTATGCTCAGGAAGATACAGTAAGGCAAATAAAATTAGTATAATCAATCATCCCAAAGCAATTTCCAATGCACCGGCTCAATAAATGAGTGTATGCTCAGAAGCCAGACTGCCTAGGTTTGATCCCCAGCTCCACCTACTAGTAGTTGTGAAACCTGTGATAAAGTACTGAATTAAATCTCTTTGTTTCATCTGTAAAAACTGTTTCCTACTACATAGGGCTGTTATGACAAATGAATAAAGTAATATCTGTGTAATAAAGTAATCTTGCAACAGTGCTTTGCACAAAGTACTTAATAAATATTATTAGATTTTTTTTTAATGCCTACAGCACTTGGTATTCCTAGGTGGTCTCCCATCCAAGTACTACTAACCAGGCCTGACTCTGCTTAGCTTCCGAGAGAAGACGAGATCTGGCACATTCAGAGTGGCATGGCCGTACACTATTATCTGATTATTAATCAGGCCAATGTCAAAATGACAGTTAAAAGACAAAAAGACTTCAACCAGCTAGTATGGGTAGCCACATGGTCATTAAACAATTACCTTCTTTCTCTTGAGAATTCAGAATTTGGCTTTACAGCAGACTAAGAATATAACACACTTATTATATTTTCAAACCCTCTTAAAGAAGCAGTACATTCTGACAACAAACCCAAGCCTATACTTGACTCCAGGCTGAAGGAGTCCGCTCTGAATGACACCATTATTCTGTCTCAGGTTCTCAGTTTACGACAGACAGGGATCAACATGCCATCTGTGCACCTCACAATTCCTACTTACACCAATGGTTTTTAAAATCATGCTCTCACACTATGCAGAGGTGTCCAGGTAGCAAAATAACATCTCATCGGAGTCCTTGGACCCAATGACCACCAGATAAGACTGTCTTATCTGAAACTGTAACAGCTATTTTCCCAGAATTTATCATCTTTTCATCACATTACAAAACTTTACAAATTACCACCATTTTCCTACAATTAACCCTCTATTTCCTTGAATAGTACTAGTGCCATGTTACTAGACTAATGGCTCCTTGATATCAAGCAGGTACCAGATCAAATTCCTTTTTGCATCCCCAGTGTCTAGTTACATGTTCTTTGAATAACAAATGAATATTAGCTATACGACTTTTTCTTTTTACAATAGTAAAATATACATAACACAAAATTCACCATTTCAACCATTTTTAAGTGTTTTAATGCAGTTCAGTACATTAAGTACATTCACACTGTTATGTAACCATCACCACCATCCATCTCCAGAACTTTTTCATATTCCCAAACTGAAACTTGGTACAAATTAAACAATAACCTCCCCACAACCACCATTTTACTTTGTCTCTATGAATGTGACTGCTCTAGGTACCTCATATAAGTGAAATCATACAACATTTGTCCTTTAATGTCTAGCTTATATCACCCAGCATAATGTCCAGGTTCATCTATGTTGTCGCACATGTACAAAATTTTTAAAAAGAAAAAAATGTACAGAATTGTGGAACTTGAGATATTAACATAAAGTGTTTTATTTGCTTGAGCAAACAAAAATGTTTAATTCTTTTTACCTAATGTCTTTTTAGTAATACATGCGCAGTAAAAATTTCAAATTGTAGAAAAGTATATAATGAAAAATGGTCTCCTTCCTAATTTCTGCCCTCCTTATCCCCTATTTCAAATTCCAGGTCCCTTCCCTGGTTTAACGTTTCATTTTGGAACACAATCACCAACCAGGTGTTGCCTCGCTTTGAAGATGTCCTATTAAAAAAATATTCTATTTGACTTATCAGGGCTGGTTAGTCCTCTCTTCTAAAAATACCAACATAAAGATCCAAACCAACGTACATAAATTTTTTTTTACGCCTACCGCACCTGGTCTTCCTAGGTGGTCTCCCATCCAAGTACTAACCAGCCCCGACCCTGCTTAGCCTCTGAGATCAGACGGGATCAGGCTTGTTCAGGGGGACATGGCCATAGACTGCACATAAAATTTTTAAAAACATTTTACAAATATTCCATTAAATTAACATTCATTAAGTGCACCCTATGAATAATGTCTTTGTTAGGCAGCATGTTGAGGCAAGAAAGATTACAGGCTCTGGAGTCACATAAAAACTGATTCTGACTCTTTTAAGCTTCAGTTTCCTGATCTATGAAGTACAAGTAACACTACCTTATAAGCTGTTGTAATGATTAAATGAGAAAAACATCTAAATTATAGTACGGTTTCCAGTAATACAGCAAACACTCAAATAACAGTAATAATTAACTGTTCACTTCCTTCACTGGGCACTCCAGAAAGCACAAAGATGAATCACAAAATCTGTACCCTTCCAAGTGCTTATATGCAACAGAGGAGGTTATCTCAGTACTATCATTATTCTGCTGAGAACCTGGTTAAAGTTAATGCAACTTCCAGACTGCACTTATAATCCTTATGATTCTATTTCTAAATCTCACTGAAATAGTTATTTGTAAAAAAAAAAAAAAAACTTGTGACTTGGAATGCTAGAATAAAGAGAAAGTTTATCATCAGACTATTAATAGTATACAGCCTTAAGGCTTTAATTAAAATATGGAGAGGGTCAAGACAGTGGAATAGGTAGGTAAATGCTGTGCTCACCTCCTCTCACAATCACATCAAAATTACAACTAAACTGCAGAATAGCCATCATCCAGAATCACCTGAAATCTAGGTAAACAGAAGTCCTACAACTGAGGACACACAGAAGAGGCCACATCGAGAATGAAAACAATTCTGGAGAGTCTGAGATTAAGAGACCATGATCCGATCCAATCCAATCTACATGCAAAAACACTGAACCAGAAGAAGAGCATAGTTTTGTACAAATATGACTAGAATTAGAATCGCAGAACATTAAAAATTGAAAGCACTCCTAGAGGTCATATCTAGTACAACCCTAGTTTTACAAAAGGGAAACAGCCCAGAAAAAGGAAGAGATTGGTCCAAGAAGACAAGCTAAAACTAGAGCCTAAAGGCCTTTGACTGTCGGTGTGCCAGTTCTTTTACATCACCATATCACCTTTTGCCTGTTAAAGAACTTTGAGCCACAAACTTCACTCAGTCGACTCTGATTTTTCACTTTTTCTTCCCAATTACTCAAAAGAGAAAAAAAAATTTATGTGCCTTATGAAATAAGTCTTAGAAACATTCCTAAATAATCTCATTTGGCTAAAATGTACTCTATTGGAAGCTACAGGGAATACACTAAATAAGAATTAATCAAATTCACTAAAGGCCTATTTGAAAGTAAATTTCAGCCAACGAAAAACAATTTTAGAGCTGATGGTACATTCAGAGTCTATCTTCCACAACTGCTTAGTTTTACTTAAAAAAAAAAAAAACTAAAAACTAAATAGTAGTAATCTAATTAACAACCCACTTAACCCAAGTCATCAGACCAAGATAACCAACTTCTAGAGTCACATTTGCTTTCATCTGTAAATGAGCAACAGGAAAGAGACCAAATCTGATGCCAAAATAATCTGTCACATATATGATATCATGCTGGAGAATCCATGAAAGTATTACATGCGCCTTTGAAAATTTTTTCTTTCTTTTCAAATTACAAATCGAAAGTAGCTACTAAATTTGACACAAAGGTCAAAACTACCTCTCAGAGTACTACCTTAAAATTAAACTTATTTTCAACCAAACTTACTATTACAAATAATCTTAGCAGTTTTGGAAATCTACCTAAAATGCCTGTATTTTCTGGTTCTGCTAATTCTATAAAATTAATTTGCAACTGATGTTCACCCAACAGCAATTTACAAACACCATTAGGGAAACCTCCTTTTCCTACCAAATATCAAATCCCAAAGCCACCTAGCCACTCCTAGGCAGAGGGTTCCTCACAAAATGCTTATTTCCAGAGCATTTATAAGCACTGTCACAGCTCCCCAGAATCAACCGCATATTCATAAGTTTAACCAGGAAAATGGACTGCTCTAAAAACTTGTTTAACCACAAATCCTATTTACTGAGAGAACTGTCATGTGTCAAAGTAACCCTTGTAAATGGAGCTTTCCTTCTAAAAGATCTAATTCAGCTGTTTGACTCATTCTCCTATTTAGCAATCCTGCTTTCTATTTCCAGTAAATTTGGTTTTAGATTACTATTTTTCCAATTTCTCATGCATTAAAGTTCAGAGACTTAAGCCTAGCAAAAAGGTGTAAAAGCCACTATACGAAGGTATAAATGTAGAAAGGCCACAATATAAAGCCCCAAAACAAGTCAGGACTTGAGAGTCAGAATATTAATGAATACTAAAACCAATCATATGAAGAAAGTAAAACTAGAACCCCTATATCTCACATCTCAGACAAAAATAAACTCAAAGTGGACTAAAAAACCAAAAGCAAATAAATAAATATTAAATGTATAAAGCTTTAAAACTTTTAGAAGATACAGGAGAATATATGGATGAATTCAGGATAGAGAATTTCAAATAAGATATTACAAGTATAAATCATAAAAGTAAAGCTTGACAAATATCTGTATGCGTTGGAAAATCAAAATGAACCCACCTACTAGGAAAATATTTGCAATACATATACCCAAAAGGTTAAAATTCAGACTCTAGACTATATAGAGAACTTCTACAAATCAATTAAAAGGCAAAAAAATCAGTCTACGGCCACACCACCCTGAACAAGCCCAATCTCGTCTTATCTCGGAAGCTATGCAAGGTCGTGCCTGGTTAGCACCTGGAGACAACCTAGGAAGACCAGGTGCTGTAGGCATAAAATGAATGAATGAATGAATGAATAAGGGATTGTAAGCGGACAAGGTCTTTGCAATCTGTGAGGTCAACTAAAAAAAATAAAAAGGCAAAAAGTTCGATTTAGGTAAAAGATTAATTTACTAAATAAATATTTACTGAACACCTAGGCACTGTCCTAGGCACTAGAGATAAAACACTGACAAAATAAAATCTCTGACCTCATGAAGGGGTAAGGCATACAAACAACTATACACTGTATTTCAAATAATGATAAATGCTAAAAATAAAGTGGGGTAAAGGGATAACAGGTAATTCAAAAACGGGGCTACCTATATAGCTATACATAAGGATGTTCCTCTTCACTAGCAATCACAGAAATACAATTTAAAACTACAATGAAATATTACATACGCATAATAGCAAAATTTTTTAAGTCTGATACTGTCAAGTGTCGTTAAGATGTGTAGCAACAGAAATGCTTATACTGAGTGTAAATTAACATAATCCCTCTGGTGAATAATGTGACGTCTAATGAAGTCAAAGATGCACACATCCTATAACCCAGCAATTCCACTTTTAGATATAAACTCATGAGAAACTCTCCCAAGTTGGTAGAAAATATATAAGAATATTCTTAGCAGCACTCTGAGTACGACTAGGAAAATGAGTAGAAAGTAGCACATTCAACGAATACTATACAATAGTAAAAATGAAGAACAAGATACCATGAATGAATCCCACAAACGCAGCAAAATCAGAAGAGTGGTTAAGGAGCAAAGGGGGGACGATAATCCTAAATTTAACTATGATGGTAGAGCCTTATCTCTTAAACTTATTAAATTTATCTCTTAAATACATGGGCACTAACTGTATTATTCTTTGCACTTTTTTTTTTAGAATCAAAAGGAAAGTTTACTAGAAAATGGATAACACTCCACAGAGTGTGGTCTCCTTTCAGAGGCAGAGCATAAGAGGAACTCAGAGACGAGGACAGTGAGAGACAGAGTAGAGTCTTAAAGAAAATGTGAGAGAGACCTCTCTGTATTTTTTTGCACGTCTTCATATTACATACTTTTTTTAGAAACATGAAAATATTTACACAATGCTGAACACTGTGGTTGTGCTACCTTTGGACTTCCTTTCTCAATCCCTTCTCTAGAGAAAAAAAGATTAATAAAATGTCCTATGACAGACAAAAAAAAAATACAAGCATTCCCATGTACCTCACAAGCTTCTTGGCCACACACATTTACACTTTTGCAAAAAAAGTTCTAAAGATTGAAACAGGACTCATAAAGCAATACTTTTAAAGTTAAATCAAAGAAATCATTCCACAGTGAAGGATAAGCATATGAAGGTATATGTTGAATACAGGCAGAGTGGTTAAGAACGAGAGCCTTGCAAAACACATGACAGACCTGGATTAGTGTATATATCCTGACTCCACTTCTCTGCAGGCTTGAGCACGGTGTATAATCTAAGTTTCCTCATCTCTAAAAAGTACACTAATCTTATAAATTTGTCATAACAAATGAATTAATGAACATACATAAAATACATAATATACTGTATTTTAAAATAGCAATTTGAAAAATTAAAGTAAGTTGGAAGGGAGGGGATAACAATGGATAGACTCAACAATGAAAATTTTATTTTTCCAAATTGTTTCAGTAGTAAATCAAGGTTTTATATTTCATAAAGACTTTTTCCCCCAGCAAAATTCTTACATAATCACCAAACAATAAATCATATCCTTAAAGACATTTCCGTTTCCAGAATCACCTTCAAAAAACTAAGCTGATAACAAAAATACCTGTACAATGGAAAGCAGAGATAAATCCCCAGAATCTTGTCTAACTCCATGAGGTCCAATTCAGGTGCCAATTACTCAGAGAGAAAAAAAATACACTACATGCTTGAAAAATTAAACTTGAAACAAGAAATGTAGTTAATAAAAAGTTTTAAAATATTTTCAACAGAAAACTAGATTATTCAAGTTACTATACAAAAAGCTCAGTTTTAAACACACAATGCTTTATGATTGATGCAAGTCTTAAAATTTAGATTTGAACAATGGTTTCTTACACAGTAAAAGGAGTAAAGGGAAGAGGACGAACAATCCAGAAGATAAAGTCTGTACGTATCCCTTACAAGTCTTTTGCAGCAATATTTCATACTCAACAAGGAAACCAAAGATTCTGTCCTCCTCAGAAAGCACCTCTTGTTGGCAGCTCTGAGGCTAGTTACCAGAACAACAACAGGTGAGAAAAGCAAGGTCAAAATTCCAGCTGGAATAACATAATGCACATGAAGTTACAGCTCATGTATACAGTTGACTAGCATATAAAATCTTAGTTTCCTAATAACCACAGTAATAATTTAGTTGACAACTCTGAAATTAATTTATCTTTCACTTATCTTTCACTTACATTCATGGCTCATGGATGCAAATACCTGAACAAGTTTACGATCAGGGTAGGTATCAAGTTTTATCAGAAAGCTTGCACTTTGGGTTAACCATGTTAAAATTTTTTTCATTAAGCTTCCTTCTCTCAAAGAGATGTCCCAAAAATAATGATCATAACTGATATGACAAAGCATTTGCAACAGTTAAAGACATTCTTCTGTATAACTCATTCAATAAATTTCAAATCCACTGCTTCTAAACCAAGAGTCCAACAATGATTTGTTGAGAGACTAATCACTGCAATGGCTAAACTCAAGTGGAGTTTAAAATAATTACATTTCAGTCTACAGCCATGCCATCCTGAACAAGCCCAATCTCGTGAGCTAAGCAGGGTCAGGCCTGGTTAGTACTTGGATGGGAGACCACCTAGGAAGACCAGGTGTTGTAAGCTTAAAAAATAAAAAATAAGGGATTGCAAACTGACAAGGTCTTTGCAATCTGTGAAGTCAACCAAGGGTTACCTCGCCTAAGTAAATAAATAAAAATAAAATAATTACATTTGAGAATTTCTACTGTGCTCAACCAGCACTGTTTACTCAACTGTTACAATAGCACTAGAGGTCCTCAGTTCCATTTGTGCCTAAACTCGCGTGACACAAGATTTTCATTACTTTCACACATCCAAACCATTTAATAATAAATGACAGTAGGTGACTATTCTAAGTATCATAAGATACTGAATTGATAATTTTTCATGTATTATTTATATTACTGTCAAATATATACGCTGTAATTCTCTCAAAGGAAGGAAGAAAGGTGTATTTTCATTTTAAAGATAAAGATACAAAAAGCTAGACAAATATTATCAATTCTGAAATATGTTCTGTCATTCTACTTGCATCAAGGTGAATCAAAAAGCCTTTGTCAGCTGGTGGATTCACGTCTATTATTCCTGAATAGGAGTTAAATAATTTAACTTTGGATCTTATAAGCATGACACTAACACATAGATGTTTTATTATCTGAGGACTCTGTCCTAATTTATTGGTCAATCTACTCCCTGGATCCTTATTCTGAGCAGTATAGCACAGTGGCTGAATGGAGGTTCAGAGTCAGACCTAGGCTCAAATCCTATCTCCCTAAATTAACCTTTTCTGCCTCAGCTTCATCATTTGTAAAACAAATAGCTCTTCACTTATCTTTTAAAGTACAGGACTAAATGAGATAATGCATGTAAAGTCCTTACATAAGCATTTACTCTGAAAAAAAAAAAAAACTCAATCTATGAAAGTGCTTCTTTAATATTTAGGTTGACCTTATATCCAGGTTTGCTCAATATAGTCAGTTTACACCTGTTGTTCCAGCATATTAATAGCATCCCCCTCTCAATAGTGTCCTGTTTCAAAAAGATATAATTATATGGTTACAATATAAATTTGACAAAAATAAATACAACTAAAAACAATCATTAAATGTGAGGAAGAGAGCTATTCCCAGACCCAAGCACTTGTAAATTACAGAAATAATGGTCACATTTCAGTTGTGTAAATTTTACCTCCCTCTCCCCCACCACAAAAAAAAAGGGAATCTTAAGCAAATACTATATTCTAGCTATTTATTGGCATGTTAAAGTGTTCAGGTGTGAAAGGTACTTATATCTACAACTTAACTTTAAAATGCTTCAAAAAAAGATGGGAAATGGGCAAAAGACTTCAATAAACATCTCTCCAATTGCCATAAGCACATGAAAAGATGCTCTAAACACTCACAGGGAAATACAAATCTAAACTATGATACCACTTCTTATCCATTAAGATGGCTACCAAAAGTGTTGGCAAGGATGTAGAATAAAAGTACAGTATAGTGGTTCCTCAAAAAATTAAACAGAGAATTACCATATGATCCAGTAATTCCACTTCTGCATACATGCAAAAGAACTGAAAGCAGGGTCTTGAAGAGATATTTGTACAGATACATTCGTAGCGGCATTATTCACGATAGCTAAATGTGCAAGCAACCAAAGCATCTATTGATGGTTCGATAAGCAAAATGTGGATCATTCAATGGAGTATTACCCAGCCTTAAAAAAGGAAGGAAATTCTGATATGCTACAAGGTGGATGAACCTTGAGGACACCATGCCAAATGAAATAAGGTAGTCACAAAAAGACAAATACTGGATGATTCCACTGAGCAGTCATAATCTTAGATACAGTCTATAGCCATGCCACCCTGAACATGCTGGATCTCATCTGATCTCAGAAGCTAAGCAGGGTCGGGCCTGGTTAGTACTTGAATGGGAGAACATCTAGAATGCCAGGTGCTGTAGGCATAAAAAAATAAAAATAAAAAAATATATAAAACCTTATCAAAAAAAAAAAAAAAAAATCTTAGAGACAGTAAGTAGAATTGTGGTTGTCAGAGGCTACTGGAAAGAGAGAATGGGGAGTTACTGTTTAATGGGTATAGAGTTTCAGTTTAGCAAAATGAAAGAATTCTGGAGATGAGTAGTGGTGATGGTTGCACAACAAAATGAATGTATTTGAAGTGAACTGTACATTTAAAAATTATTTACATGGCAAAATTTATATTTTGCCACAATAAAAATTTGAAAAAATAAGATGGAGTCATAAGTGTTAAGATATGTGATAAAGCACATATAACAAAACACTAACAAATATATAAACTAGGTGATGGGCATATGGGTACTGACTACAATTCCTTCAACTTCTCTGTATGCCTGACATCTTTCGTTACAAAATGTTAGAGGAAAAAATTAATCAAATTGTCATTCCTGCTAAACTACTTGATGCAGCGTAATTCACCTACCCAGTATGAAGGAAACATGAGCCTTACCAGGATGCCAGAAATTTAAAAGCCACCTTATCAGACTAAATCT
This sequence comes from Pteropus medius, assembly GCF_902729225.1. NCBI lineage: Eukaryota > Metazoa > Chordata > Mammalia > Chiroptera > Pteropodidae > Pteropus > Pteropus medius. Next base: position 2,441,125 of record NW_024353787.1, read on the forward strand.
TCTAAAAGTATTGCTGAATAAATCTTCTAAAAGTTCGTTTTAGCTCCATTCAGTGAAATCATCACAACTGTAAAAACACTAACTCGGTAGAAATAGATTTGTCTACCATAGCCCTTAAATGAATTAAGCTTCAACTCAAATATTCAATATCCTGAAGACAACAATGAAGCCCTGATTTTAGTTCACTTCTAAAAAATAACTAATCTAGGTAGAAATTAAATCTAAAAGTTTATCAGTAAAGATTCTGTATACCACATTATTTTCAGTCTAATAAATGCGTAGCATTTAGGCATTTAATAAGTATTTAATGCCTAATTTCCAAAGAGGGAAAAAATACAGTTCTTGCATCAATCCAAATTCCAGGTCCTGCTCATCCTGTCCTAGATGTTGTTAAAGTGAAGAACAGAAGCTCTATAACAGGTTAAAAAAATCCTAATCCAGAGTGTTGGTCAGAGATAACAGCATTCTCTCTGCATTCTTAACAAACCCATTGTGGGCTAAATAGTAGGAAAATAGTGATACATAAATGACAGCCAAAGGAAAGTCCAAAACTCCTCTGTGAAATCTAAGGGGAGAAATCTGCAACTAGTATGAGGCCCCACCTATGATAGGTAGAAGAGATGGTAACAAAAATGTGAAAAGGCAATTTACAGCAGTGCTGCCAACAGAACTTTCTGAGATTAATGGAAACGCTCTATAATCTACACTGTTCAGTATGGCAGTTCCTACTGACCACCTAAAATATGGCTAGTATAAAAATTATATTTAACTAACTTAAATTTAACTTGCCACATGTGGCTAGTGGCTACTGAAATGGACTGCAGATCTAGACTGCAGACTACATACTCAAGGTTACATTTCTCTCCCCAAAAAGCTAAATAAAGCTCTGTATATATTTAATAAACACTAAGTAGGAAATGGAGAGTCACAAAGGTTTTTGAACCAAACAAAATCTTGGCTCCTGGGCATTTTTTTATTCGTTGTATGATGTCAACAAATATGGTTCTCCAATCTATATCTCTTTTCTTCCTAGCATTGTACTGTGTAAAATGTACTAGAACATAAGCGGGCCCTTAGGGTTGTACATTTAGGTTGCTTTCAATTTTTCACTTAACATAAACAGTGATGATTCTCTATAAGGACCTGTCCAATTATTTCTTTATGTTCCTAAAACTGTATATAACAGATATATACTGTATGTAACAGATATATATTGTTGTTCTCCAGAAAGTCTACAGCAATTTATAGTGCTAGCAGCAGAATTTGAGGCTATCCATTTCCCCACAACCTCACCAACAATAACCGTTATATTGTTTTTTATCATGATGGAGATCCAAGAGAGAAAATGGTATCTCATTGTTGATTTAATCGCTCTGGCTCTCATGTGGTATTTTGCCAAGATAATCTAATTTTCAAAATTAACCATCACAATAACCCTACTGGAAGTAAACAGAGATTTCTACTGCCATTTGAAATTGAACGGATATGCTAAAGAATTAAGCAACTTGCCCCAAAGTCCCAGTTTAAAAAAAAGCTTCTGAGAGAAAGCAAAGACTTCCATTTCTCATCACATTCATCTGGGAAAACCAGGCCTCTAGGTACCACAGATCATACACCTCCACAAGCATGTCCTATTAAATGAACACTTGGGTTGAAAATATTTTGCTAAAAATGAAAAAATACTCCCTATTAATCTATTTTCATCATGTATGCATCCTCCAACACTAAGCAGCCTCCACAGCAAAAAAGGGAGACAAGAAGCCAATAATCAATTAAATATACTCTCTTCCTCATTCGTTATTGTCATTCAATATGGCGCTATATTCAAGGCCACTTTAACTGCCCCACGGTGGTTGAATGGTGAAACAATTCTTACTTGCTGAAGGTAACATGTCCAGCAAAAACATATTTAAATTATACTTGAAATTAATTAAAATTAATTTAAAAATATATTTAAATGACTAATAAGCCTGAATAGAAATAAAGGAAAAGAATAGACAAGCTAAAGTTCTATGCTATGAACAAAGACAAAGCATTAATCCAATAATCAACATTTCACCTTCTAAATATTCCAGGAAAACAAGAGAACTAGCACAAACAACACACTTCTGAAGGAAGGTTTTAAGTATTAAGCTTTCATAATAAACTAGAGAGGTTTATCTTTATTTCCCCCATGGTTCCTGTCTACCTTTACTATTCGAAAATACCTAGCACCAAAAGAAAAAGAAAATCACATATACACAATAGAAATCTCTTCTATATACCCAATCCAAACTATTAACAGTGGCCTAAAGAGATGGCATTATAAGAAACTTTTACTTTCTACCTAATGTATTTCTGCAATGTCTGAATTTTTTCAACAAGCACTTATCTGTGAGTAAGGGAGAACAAAACTAACAACTGCCTGCCCCCACCAACGGTTTTACAGGCTATGCCTTGCTTAACTAAACCCTGGTGTAGGAGTTGGAAGGTCATAGGGAACTCAGATTTATCTTTTTAAAAATGAAATCCCAAAATATAAAATAGCAATGCACAACTGCTCTTACTGAAATGGGGGTGGGGGGTGCTCAGAGCTCTGCCAGCTCAGTCTCTTTCCTAAACAGCTCCTAAGGTACCTCTTCAATCCAAACAGAATTATTTTAAAATCTCCTATTCAATCTATACTTGGCTAAAGTTACTAAACAATCATCATCACAACCTATTTATATTGAGTTACCTCGGTTTTACAGAACAGGCTTTAGAGGATTGGTTTTGAACACAAATTGTTATAAAATCAACTTTATAACTCAATAGGTAAGACATATTTTAAGAATATAGTTTGGTGAGTTTTGACAAAATAAAATGTATAAATAGCCCCCATCTAAAATAGAGACTATTTCCATCAGTCCAGAAAGTACCACCTCTAGCCCCTTTGCAATTTCCCCACCCACCACCATACAAATTACTTTCAAGCTAAAAAAAAAAAAAATCTTAATAAACTAGGACTTGATAGTGGAAGCCCTTCAAAACAGCCACCCAGACAGCCATCTATTTATTCCCATATTAATTCATCCTTTCTTTCAATATTTACTAAGCCTCTTCTTTGTGACAGAGTTGTCTCAGATGTGAGAATTCAGCAATGAATCAAACAAATCTCTCTGCTTTACTCTCTAAAGAGATAGAGACGCAATAGATTAGAAATAAATAACAATATCCCACGGTAACAATGCACAGTTGGGGGGGAATTATCAGTTGAAGGGAGTACTATTACAGATAGGTTACATGCATATAAAGGGACATCAAAATGGCCAAAACTGAAAGTGTGATACAGTAACTCCTTGACAGCTAAGCAGTAAAAACTTCAGAGTACAGAAAACAAGGCTTTGTAAAGAATCACTATTATATCTGAAACAAGAATGTCTTACGTTAAAAAAATTACCCAATTCTCTTTCTTTTGGGCCTTCTGACTCTGGCATCTGACCAACTACTTCAATCTCCATTTTTTTAAATCTGATTTCTCCTTCATTTTTAATGATTTTTTCTTCCCTGATAGCCCATAGTCTGGTAGCCAAACATATTAGTCAAGAAACTAAGACACATAATTTGGATACACTAGGACCATCTTCTGAGGAAGTCCTGATGTAAAGGAGAGCCCTGAAGTGAAGAAATCTCCTGGGTAACTTTAAAAAGCAGTCTCACCTCTATGATTTCCTCTACCAATCCTTTATTTATTCTGCCCTTATTTATTAAAAGAGAGAAAAAGAAAACTGAGGTATTAAACCCTCAAAAAAAAAAAAAACCATGAAGAATTACTGAAAGCAAAGCAGTGGACTTCACAGAGGCTTTTTATTTTAAAAGAAAACAACTGGTTCTTATGCCTCAGGACAGGAACCAAAAGTCTTCTAATTAGACACACAGCAACTTCTCTTTGCTTGGCCTTCTATCTTCTGAAACGAGCCAAGTTATGCAGTTACGACATTCCAGAAGCTAAAAAGCAAATCAGGCAGAACAAAAATGAGGACACTGCACATATGCCAGCTAAAAGGCATGGGCAGGGGTCAGATCAATGCTTTCTAAAGTCCTTGGGTTTCTTTAGTTTGGAAACAAAATAATTCAATGTGCTGGGTGCCTCCCCCCCCAAATATGCCACTTCAGCTCCCTCTACTAACCTTACTAAAATTTCCTTCTTTTTAGAAAGAGGAACCAAGACAGAAAAAAAAAAAATTTTTAATCATGATGTAACATTAAGACAGCAGAATGACTTTAAGTGGGGGATTTAGAGACTTATATACCTAGAACAAGGATAGCAAATTAAAATGCCCACAGACAAGTAATAAAGTAATATAAAAGTGTAAGATAAGTGTCAACTAACACTGCTCCACGTCAGGGATACATGTCAGGCTGTGGTGAGGTCTGTGACAAACTGGAGAGGACGTGCCCCAACTACAAAAAATAGCTGCTGCAAAGCCAAAACACAGGTCCATGGCTGCCAGATCTGATTTTTCAAAAGCAGCCTGAATCCAGATTTTTATGTGAAATCTCCCTAATTTTTTAATGTTGACAACGAATTCAAATTTACAACACTCTATGAGCCAAACAAAACACATCTGCAAGCTTTCAGTCCATGAGCCTTCAGTTTTCAGCCTCTGTCATAAAAAGAAAAATACCTGGTTCTTTGAGTGGGAGAGCTCTGAGACAGAAAGCACACCCTATGCTTCCAATAACACACTATCATCTGAAAATACATTACAAAATATGCCTATACATCTGAAACCCCTAATTGTTGAAGGAAAGCAAGAAATTATCCTACTCTTCACACACTAAAGGTGCTCCATTTCTTCTACCAAACTAGGAACTGTAAACAAAACCCGATGGAAGAAAACATTGGGAAGTATTTTTGTGAAACTGAGTTCACTAACATTCAGCTTCCACAGTATGTACATCAGCGCAGACTTCTAGACAAAAAGAAACTAAAAGATGAGTTCTATGGCACAGCACTTAATCTTGATTTAAAAAAAGTTCCCTGCAAGACTAATAAAAGAAAGTTAATCTTTTAGAAAGGGTACCCATGACTCTTACTCTCCTTACTTTATGGGTTATAAACCTACAGTACAGCTCTTATAGCGGTGGTTCTTAACACTTTGATACTAAGGAACATGACAGAAGGTAACAATCCTTTCAGAATATGCACTCTCTCACAAAAATTTTACAGAACCCATGAGCTCCCTATAGTCCACAGACCACAGATTAAGAACAGAGAACATTAAACCTACGCAATCTCCAAACCCTGTTTCTTCTCATGGATACATCTCTACTCCATCAATCTACTTCAGGCATCCACCATCACCAGCCTGGACTAGTACAATGGCCTCTTAATTGATATCCACAATTGATATCAATTAATTGATAACCATAATCTATTTTCCACACCTCTGCGAAAGTGATTTTAAAATATAAATCAGACGGCAATCCCTCCCATCCACCAGAAGGCTTCAAGGGCTTCCTCAAAAACCTTAGCTCTCCATCTGATATTTAACCACTCTTCTTTGTTGTCAGCCACAATTGGCCTTTTCTGTTCTAAAAGCATGCTAAATTCTTCCCATCTTCAAGTTTTGGCACTTGCTGTTCCCTCCACCTAGAACATTTTCCTGCAACCCTATGAAACTAAAACTGTCTCTTCACTACCATCAAGAAGAAATTCTCCTACTTGAAACTAACAAAATAAAATAAAATAAAATATAAAATAAAATAAAATAAATAAAATAAAATAAATAAAATAAAATAATTCTCCAACCAACCTCAGGTCTCTTTTTTCAGTGTCTAGTCGAATTCCCTGCTTGATACTGCCACATCACTCTTAACTTGTATTTTACCTGTTGTCTTCTTCCACTATACTGTAAATTCCCAAAAGGCAGGACCCCTTCTGTCTCACAGCCCCTGTATTCCCAGCGCCTAGAACAGGGGGTAGGTCCTCAGGCACTATTTGTTGAATCTATCAAACAAACACTGAATCAATCTTAGATGTTTACAGAATGTGTGAAGCAAAATCTAGTATTTGAGAGAACAGCATTAACAACACTTCCTTCAATTCGGGATGTCATTATGCCCAATAGAAACAGGCTAGCACCTCAAGATTCTTGGTGGTTAACATCATTTACACTAAAAAACAAATTGTACATCTTAAACTCTCTCCCACTCAGCCTCATCTCTCCCCATCTCGGTGTTAATCTCAGAAATACTCCAAGCCTCCTCCCTCCAATTTCTCAGTACAAAAAGGACATTCCTTTTGCAATCTGTAACTTCACTGGCTAAACCAAATTCGAAAAGTGCCTGTACCTGGTATGAAAGAAATATGTTAAAAACTTATACTACCACTGTTGCTATTACTACTGCCACCACTATCACCGCTAAAATTGGATTGTACTTAGTCTCCAAAAACATCAGTCTCTAAAACTGAAGGGCTTTCACTCATGTAAAGGTTTAAAAAACAAAGACGGAATTGTATTGGACATAAAGGTTTTCAGTTAAATAGCATCTTATAGAAACTTCAACTCACCTCTTCTACAAAATACAATCGAGCCTGTCTGCAGAAAAAAATAGTTCTTGATATTGCTAAAGTGTGTGTATGTTTGTTCACAAAACATCCCCAGCAAAGAACTAAGCCCAATGTGCTCCACAAACTGTTCATGGCAGCAGCCATATATGGCTCTCTAATAGGCTTCTATATGATACACACCTAAGGCTGTCTAGATAACAGGACAGACTACAACGCACAGTATTCCCATAAACAAAAAAAGAAAGGGCCATCTGAAAGAGAAGGAAAATAATGTTGCGATACATGCGTTTCCACTCTGGGCCCACAATCCAGCAATCCTATGAATGATAGTGACAATAATAATAGTGTTTAATACACATCAGATGAGCTAAGCGATTTTCAATTTAATCTCATTTAATCTTCACAATAATCCTAGAAAGTGGTCACAGTTACCGCTATTTTGTAGATAAGGAAACTGAGGCACCTGGAAGTGAAGCCCCTTGACTTAAAATCAAAAGCTGGCGGAGCCAAAATTTGAACCAAGGCAAGCCGGCTCCAGAACCCTTCTGTTACGCTGTCACCTGAAGCTTCACTGGCTCTCTCCTCTCAGGCTCTACCATACTCTGAAGCCTTTCCTTCAATCCAATTAACAATTTCTCCGTAACAATCTCCCTGTACTATCACTGATGGCTTCCAACTTCTAGGAGCCGGCGCTACTCGCCAGCTTATGCCGCCATGCTCCTCCCCTAAGATTTAGAAAAGCAAATGAACAGCTGATAAAAGTTGGTTAGGTGCTAAGGGAGGCAGAGAAAATTAAGAAAATTGCCTCATATAAGCAAAACACACGCCGATTACCACTGGAATGCAAGTCGGCCTCTCCAGCCAAAGGTACTGAAATAAAAGAAGGCGCACAAATGTTCCCGTGGCAGATAAACTTGGACTATGCCTCCTCTGGCCACACAGCAGAAAAGAACGGAAGAGGTACGAACATTACTGACTGCCAGCCACATGCGCCCTAAGGGAAAACAGAACCAGGCCAATGGAGACTAGTGGGGGGCGGGGGTAAAGGCACTCAAGAGTTCCGGGAAAAAGAGAAATCCAAATAATTAGGTTCAGACAACTAAAGAAAGGGTGAGGGAGGAGGAGGTGAAAGCCGCTCCGCGGCAGCTTACAAGAAAGAGAAAGGTAGAAAGAAGCTCCGGAAAAAAGGCGGCCCTGAGCGTCGGGAGCTAGGCCGGAGAGAGGGGAAGCCCAGTAGGGAGGAGAGGGGGAGGAGTCGGAGGGAGTGGGGCCCGCTCAGAGAAGGCCAGGAGGTAGGCGCGGGGGAGCGGCTCCGCGCCAGGCCGGCCTGGGGACACTGAGCCAGCCGCCAAGGAGAAAAGGTAAAAGACGAAACGACTGGAGCTGGTCAAACTGCCCCGGTTCCTATTCGAGGGGCTCACTCACCTGGGCCCACCACAGCGATCGCAGCTGCAGCCTCGCAACGGCACAACCGGCCCGAACCTCGCCCCCGCCCGACAGCGCGCCCCGCGTCCCCGCTCTACGACGGGGGCAGCGGCGGCGTCGCCTCGCTGCCTCCTGGGAAGTGTAGTCCTAAATTCGTCTCTCCTTGCCAACTTGATGATGTTCTCAACTACATTTCCCACAAGGGAAGGCGAGCGTTGGGCCCGCCGCTTTGCGTCACGCGCCAGGTTGTCGGCAGTCACGTGGGTTGCTCCGTTCCATCCCCTCCCCCCGCCTGGGTGGCCTGGAGAGGAAGGAGGGAGGTGGACGGAAGGGGCGGAAGCGTTGCTGACGCCACTGCCCCCACCATTTTGGAACCAGTCTGGAGGGAGGGTCTCGGCCCCACCCACTCGCGGCCTTCTTTTGCTGTCGAAAAGCTTCTGAGCTGAGAATCTGGTCTCCTGGCTTTCAATCCCTAACGGGCCACCTCTCGCTTTATGACCTTGAGCATATTGTCTCCCCTTTCTCAGCCTGTTTCCTTCCCTGTGAATTGAGACTTGTAGTTTCTACCCCACAGACTTGTTGCGAGGTTCGGACAAAGGCACATGAAGTCGTCTAGTACACTGAAAGCGCGTCGCAAATGGAGTTGTTTTTATTGTGATAGTTTGACTTCGAAGATCCTGGAGCCCGGATGGGCAAAGCTCTCTCTAGCCTCATCTCCCATCTCCTCGGCTCCCAACCCCATTCCCGCCTTCCATGACAACAGGAGCACCGAAAGACTTTTTACGAAAGTGTCCTGTGAAGCTTGTTAAAATGGATGCCACTCACCTATTAAACCGGAAGTTTCCTGGAGTGTAGCCTTGTAATCTGCATTAGAAACAGACTCCTGCAAAGATTCTTTGGCACAAACAGGTTTGCAAACCACTGCATTTATCAGGGTTTTGCATAAGCCAATTTTTGCTGGAATTCCTGCCCTAGTGAACTCGAACCTTTAAATACAGAGTTCAGATGTCCCCTCTTCCGCGAAGCCTTCCAATTTTTCAATCTCCTTCCCGTACTCTTACAGTACCTTTGAATTTTGTTCTGAAATTATCAGGGCCTGTATTTGTCTTCCCCACCAGACTGAGCTCTTTGAGAACAGATTAGTTCTGATGGACTTCTGCATTCCCAAGGCAAAGTAAACAAAGTAGATATGAATAAATATTGAAGGTATCTACTGATTCCTGCGGGAGAAGCTTACCAGGCTCAACTCAAGTGTCAGACCCTGGCACATCACTCCTTACCTTTACTGGCCTCAGCAACATTCCTTCCACACTACTTATGTTTTCTTCCTCCTTTGAGTACTTCCTGTGGGCTGCATGCTGTTTAGAGCTGCTTGCAAGGTTCTGATTCAATTTAATTTTCAATTCACAGGTTTTTCTGAGTGTTTACTACATGTCACACCCGGTGCAAAATCTATGAACACAGAGGTAAAAGACATAACACAATCATTCCTCTGATTTTCTAAAATACTCTATGCTGGATCCCTTCTTCTCTCCCACCTCTCCCACTTTCCTGGCTCAGAAACATCCCACAGTACCAGCCTCCTCCTCCTCTCCTCATTCAGACTCTTTCCCTGAGTGACCTCTCCCTTTGGCATACTCAGGTAGCTTTTTACATCTCTTCTATGCATTTTACTCCCTTATCTACATCTTAGTATCAACTCATAGTCCCAGATGTTTGAGAATCACCATCCCCTAAGTTCCCACTGGTATCTCAAACTAAACCTGCCAAAAACTGAACTCTTCTTCCCTTCAATACAGCATTACCTAGTTAATTGTGTAGTTCATTGTTCTCATGTCTGTATTCTCCACTAAGCTCTGAGTTCCTCTCAAGGAAGAGAACACCTTACTACTCCATTCACATATTGAGCAACTGCTATGGGCAAGGCCTTGTACTAAAAGCCCAGGAGGAAAATGATAAATAAAACAAATGTATTCCCTGCTTTCACAAGAGCTTACTTCCAACTGGAGAGACAACATTACAAAGTCTAGCACATGCATAATTAATTATCACTGTGATAAGTGCCACACAGAGTATATGGTATATACTGTGACAATATAGAACAGGGGTCACAAACTACAGTCTACTGGCTAATTCCAACCTGCCTCCTGTCTTTGTATGGCCAGAAGCTAGGAACTGCTTTTATGTTTTTAAATGGGGGGGAAAAAATTCAAAAGAAGACTAATATTTCATGACACGAAAAATATATATAAAATACAAAGTTCGGCATCCATAAATTAGTTTATGTATTATCTATGGCTGTTACAACACAGACTTAAGTAGCTATGATACTCTATGACCTGCAAAGCTTAAAATATTTACTATCTGTGCTTTACAGAAGTTTGCTGACTCTTGGCATAAAATCTGGAGGTCTTGATTTAGGCTAGAAAGTCAGAGGAGGTTGCCCTGAGTAAGTGACCCATAAACTTGTAATTAATCAGGCCAAGAATTGGGGAAGAGCGTTCCAGATGGGAAGAACAACACATGAGAAAGCCATGTGGCCTGAAGGAACCTGGCACATCCTAAATACTGTTAGGCCTGCCATTGACTCTGGAGTGTAATGAGAACTAAAGCACAGGAACCTGGTGAGGTAATAAGGAGCCAGATCCTTGTGGGTCTGATAGTCCAAGTTGAGGATATTAAATCTTAACTCTGAGAACAATGGGAAGCAACTGAAAGGTTTATATGCAGGAAAGGGATTCAGGTTTCCTTTTTTAAAGGATTATTCTGATACAATGTGAGAATGGATTAGGGCAAACCAGAATGAAAATGGAGAAACCAATTAGAAAGTTATAGAAGTCCAAATGAGAAGACACAGTGGCTTGATCTAGTGTGTTCTCAGTGGGAATGAAGAAAAGTTGGCAGATTAAAAAGATGATCAAAGATATTTAGGAGATCAAATCTACAGATTTCGGTGATCAACTGGATGAATAAGGGAGGGAGGAATCAAGGTAGACCCCTAGGTTTCTGGGTTGAGCAGCTATGTGGATGGAAGTACTATTGCTGCCTCCCTACCCTACTCTGCTTGTGCAGATCTCCCCACACAATGTACTGAAATCGTCCATTACAGATCTGTGTCGCCTGCTGAGAGCCATCTCCTAGATAGCAACAACTAGCTTGTTCTTTTCTTCCTACGGCCTGTGGGCTAGGCACAGAATTGGCAGCAGTAAATGTGTATGGACTTTCCTTTGTTCTTTCTCTTTTTCTAAAAGGAGTTCCTCTAGCCTTCTGATCTACCAAAATCTCAGAGGAATTCTGGCTTCCTTTTTCTACCTCATCTATCATATGGCATCAGTCACAAAGTCCAATGTTTTCTGCCCCCAGAACTTCTGTTGAATTTCCTACCACTCTGTTTCAGGCCTTCTTATGTCTTAGCAGGTTAGAACAATGCCTGAGCCAGGGTAAGGGGGATGTAAGTGTTGGCTATGATTAAGAGCTCTTCCCTGGCCTCCTGGCTTCTTGCCTCTTTCCATCCAGGCCATCCTCAGGAAGGTAATCAGAGAGTTATCTCTCAAGTACAACTTTGATTATGTTGTTTCCTGACTCCAGGGCTCTCAGGTTCAAACTCTAAATCCCCAGTGTGATCTACAAGGCCCCACATGGTCTAACTTCTGACAATCTCTCCAGTTTCACCTTCGCTTTCTTCTGTGCTTAGCTTCCAAGATCAGATGGGATCAGGCGTGTTCAGGGTGGGATTCACCTTCACTTTCAAAGGTTCTCCATTTCCATAGGGATGAAAGGTAAGCTCAAGACCCTCCCCAGTCTGTCCTCCATGACCTCATCAGCCTCAGCTCCTTCATACACAATGCTCCTATCATTTGTGCTATTCTTGACCATACTCTGGGCTTCTCGTCTTCTCACGCCAGCTCATGCCCTTCCTCACCAGTGGCCCAACCTATCAAAGGCTTATCTTGTCAGTACGGACTCTCCTTCCCTCAGGAGAAACCCAAGTCTCCTCTGCATTTGTCAGATTCTCCCTTACCTTGTTACAACTTCTGCACATCCATTCCTCCACTAATCTGGGAACAAATAGAGTGGCCATCTGTTGCTGTGCCTGCTCAGCCTCTGGTAGCAGCACTCTGATAATCTTTTGAGAAGCCTTCCCTCCCCGACCCTGGCTCCAGGGTGAGCAGGTGACTCTGGCTGATCAGCACATTTCATTCCTTTGGCCACAGTGATTGGCAGATGGCTCAAACCAGGCAAGCAGAGAGAATGAGCATCAGCCTGAGACCTATGCTAGAACACTGTGAAAAGGACTCTCACTTTCTTTTGGGATTGCTAAACCAGAAGAGTAGCAGCCTGCACTTGTTAATGGTCATTTCTGCCACTACTAGAGAGAGGCTTCTTGAGAACGAGGCCTAACACAGTTAGTTGGAAAGCAGAGCCATGAGTTGAAAAAGAAATTCCAAGCAATGCCAGTTAAACCCTTGATTTAGCCATGCCTGAAGTTAGCAGCCCCTCTGGGTTCTTTCATGTGTAAGCCAATAAATGAAATCGTTTGAGTTGGGCTTCTGTCACTCATGACTAGCAGAAAGTAGCTGATAGAGCTATCTACTGTGTACAAGAGGTTCTCAGGGCAGGAAGGAAAATGGTAAGGGAGATCAGAACAGACTAGGCTCAGCACCAGTGTGTGACCATCGAAAAGGCCACCTGTGGAAAAGAGCGGTTACCTTTGCTATTGCTCAGATCAACCAAAGTACCTTCACTTCCATATCTGCTTTGCAGGAGAACCAAACCACCCATTCTCGTCAAGGTAGTAAGTGGTCTGAATTTGGGAGGGGGTGAGGATGAGGGTGGGATCTAAGTATCACCTTCAAACCTTAACGCTAGCATTTGTATTAATTTCCATTCATTGGTTTTTCTTTCTGAACTGGACTGTGTATCATGTCCTGTGTCCTCTGTATTCTCCTGGCACAGAAGTTCTCAATATAAATGATATAAATTAATTCAGGTCTTGATTGAATTCCTGCTCCATTTATGAAATAAGAAGGGATACAAATTTTACAAATGAGATGCAATACAAACCCTGTTCTCAAGGTCTCCAGTGACCAATCTGACCAGTCTCGGAAGGGCAGGGAAGGCTTCCCAAAGATGAAGCACTTGAGCTGGTTCTTGAAGGAGGAGAGGAGTGTTGCAGGAAAGTGCAAAGGTGTGGAGATATGAAAGGTTCATTTAAGGGAATATTGTATTTCCCCAAGGGCACTTGGAAGGACTGTTCTGAGTGACACCCCCCACATCGGTGCACACACATATCTCTGAGCAAACCAGAGGGCAGGGCTTCACTTCAATTCTCCTCAGTCCACTCATGTGGACAGGTCAGTTGAGACTGAGCACTCAATACCAGACACTTACAGAAGGAAAAGAGGCTCACAAAGTAGGTCCCAGGGAAAGCAGGATGTGACACCAAGCACCAGTCACTACTCTTTCCCCACCCCTGGCTCTGAGCAAGCTCCTCCCACAGTAAGGAGGCATCCCCTTTAGGGGTGCCGATAAATGCAACATCACTGACCCCTCTTGGGCTCTGATTTGATAGCGCTGGGTCCCAGAAAAGCCAGTTATTCCTAGTCAGACCTCTGAGGATCACCACAGGCCCTGCTCCAGACTGGGATTTAGGCCTGAGATCTAGCCTCCCCCACCCATTTTTGCATCAGAAGCGCAAGCCTGGACCTCACTGATCTAACTCCCCAAATTACTTCAGAACAGGGAACTCATTCTTTGTTGGCACATTTTACTTACTCCTAAGACCTGCTTCTTTGAAACAGCTGCTTTTTTATCTTTGATCTAACTCAGGGTTTCTCAACAGGGGGCAATTTGATCCCACAGAGGACATTGGGCAATGTCTAGAGACACTTTAGGTTGTCAGAACCTGAGAAGGGAGATGGGGGAGGAGTTGGGGGTGCTACTGACATCTGGTGGGCAGAGGCCAGGGATGCTGCTAAACATCCTACAATGCACAGAATGGCTCCCATAACAAAAAATGATCCTACCCAAAATATCAATAGTGCCAAGGTTAAGAAACTCTTTATCTTGCTTAGGGAGAAAAAGTTCAATAACACTAAGCTTAAAAATATTCTTATGGTCTGACCAGAAATAGCTAACACAAACTTGTTTTGCAATTCATCCATAAATTTATATTTCCTCTCCTTTCCCCAGCTCCTATACGGAAGGTGGTGGAGGTGGTGGTAGAGGGATGCTACAGAGGTAGATTAGGGCAGGTGTGGATGACAGGTGGGCTCACACACTGCAAAGAACACAGGCTTTGGAGACAGATAAGTTCATATTCAGCCTTGACTACTTCTTTAGCTGTGTGCCTTCAGGCAAGTGACTTACTCTCTTTGAGCTTAGTTTTCTCATCTGTAAAAGAGGACAACTCCTACCTTACTAGGTCCAGGCACTCAGCTCTTAATACGACTTCAGCCTGAGACAGTTAGAAAGCCATCAGAAGAAGTTAGGGGGTCAGCTTTGAGTGGTCACTGCAGCAGCCTGGATGGGAGGCTACTCGCCCTCACAGTGTTGTGTTTAATTCTCTCCAGCCAGATCTGGAAGTCTTTCTTGAAGTCTAGCTTGAATCTCTCCTTTTCCTTCTGTATAGTTCAGTGTCTCAGCGGGTTGTTGTCACCACAATGGTCAGACCATGCTGCTGAGAAACACTGAGGTTGTATTTGTATTTTAGTCTCCTTGCTGTGGGTGTGTTTCCTTCTTTTCTCCAGGGGATGAGGATAGAGCCTGTTAAAGGCTTTGGGGTTGCCAGGCCAAAAGCAGAGGTTGCTAAGCACCAAAAGACATCCCCCAGCCAGGGCTTTTGTTTACCAAGGCGGGCTCTAGGAGACATTCCAGAGCACAGGGCTACAAGGCTCCGGGGTGGAACGGGCCCATCTGAGAAAGCTTAAAGAACTTTCCCAAGCCTGAGAGAGTGAATAGCCAGCCCTTTGGGTATCTTTGCTACTGCTGTTGTATTTCCTTGAGTAATAGCAACTTTGTATCACTCCCATACACATCTCCCAGGAGCTTTGATGGGCCTCCAGAGCTGCTGTTTTGGGGGGGAGGGGATGGGTATGTGAATGCTAAGAGTAGTGGTTTGAGAGTCACAGAAAAAGACCACTGTGGCTAAGCCACACGGATCCATGAGGATAGATCATAGTTGATTGATGATCAGAGTCCTCCTCTGAATGTTATACTAGACTAGAGAAACCCTCAGGAATTATACATTGTGCTTCAGAGGGGTGGGGCATTATTTGAAATTAAATTATAAAAACTTACAATTAAAGAAAGTGTGTTCAAAGGTAATAACATTCAAAGTGTATCACTTCCTAACTATTTTACTATATTTTGGTATTATCTGTGCTCTTGGGATTAGTCACATCTTTATGGTGGAAATACTACATAATGGTGTAGTCTTCCCAGCAACACTGTCAGTGAGGTCATTTGGCAGCTTCAAATTGGCCCTGGTGGGAGTATTTACACCATGGAAATTGGCAAATGCTACAAATCCAGTCTCTCCCTAGCAACTCTCCCCAAGTGGTTTGTGAACATTTACACCACTGGGTAGAGAATTCCCAAAAATGACTGTGATTGAATTTTGAAGGGGAGTTGGAGCAGATAATGTGATTTAGAAAAATAAATAAATGTGACAAGTCTTACATCTGAGCATCGTGGGTAATACCTAGTCCAGAAATATTTGGGGGCTCATCTCTCCCTTCCTTAGAGACTAGAATCCACACCAAAACACATCTGTGGTGCCTTCTGGATGGAATAAGACCAGAAATGCCATGAGGGCAGGGGCTTTGTTCACTGCTGCTTCAGCAGACCCTCAGACCCCTTCTTAGTCTCAACAACTCTTCCAGGTTCCCTAGCTTCTGAGTCAGGGCAGTTGAGGCCATGCTAGGGGCAAGGAGATGCACAAGGCCTGGTGGGTGACCCAGGAGTTGACTTTTCTCAAGCACATGGATCTACGTGCAATCAGGAAAGGTTGCCAGTTGGAGGCAATTCCTCCCCAGGGAACATTTGGCAATGTCTAGAGACATTTCTGGGAGGAAAGGTGCTGTTGGCATCTGGTGGGCAGAGGCCAGGGATGCTACTGAACATCCTATAAAGCCTGGGACAGCAAATCCCTCTCTCATCAAAGAATTATCTCAACACCTCATCAAAGAATTATCCTAACACCCCCCAACAAAGAATTATCAATAGTGCTAAGGTTGAGAAACCTTGGAATAGGAGATACAATGCGGAGAAACTCAGACGGGGTGGGGTCTAGGAAGAGATAAAGAAAAAGTCTGCCTGCCCTTGGCTGCTTATCCCTTCCTCCCCCAGGGCACCCATTTCTCTGTGGGGGTCATTCAGTCTCTCATTCTGTGTCTTGCCCTGCTTCTCCAGTCTGTCTCTGGTGCTATCCCCATTTATCTCTGTTTATCTCTTGGTTGCTTTTTCTCACTCTAAGTCATGCCATCTGCTCTGGCTGGATCCTTGTGTTCTGAGACAGGAGACAAGCCTTTGGCATTCGTCCTCCCTCGGCCCACACTAATCACTCCAGCTGCCTTGGCCTGGGAGCTGGGCCAGGAAGTTGGTGAAGGGGAGAGTACAAAGACAGAGGACCTTTGACCCTAGGGCTCTACCTCCTACCTCCAAGAAGCCGGGCGCTCCAGCCTTCTCTCTTCCCCTTGTTCCCAGGTTGCAGGACCAAAGTCAGCCTGCCCAAGTGGCTGTGCCCGGACCCACAGACCCCTTCCTTTCTCCCTCATCCCCGGCTTTTTACACTTCTCTTCTAGCCTAGTCCAGCAGCTGTTACAAAACAACTGGGGGCTGGACAGCTGCTCACCCCCGGCCCCACCCTGGGCAGTAACACCAGGCTCATGACTACCGTTGAGCCCAGAACCCTCTGCCTCATAACCAATGGCCTCTGCCCTAACCCTGTTTTCCAAGACCAAGTGCTAAGCACTCAGAGCCAGGACATGGCCCCTTGTGCTTAGAATCCAGTGCTCAGCATCCAGGCTCAACTACCAGTGCCAGTCACCAGGATCCAGAACTTGCCCTCAGTGCCTGCTGCCAGGGCTGCCTGCCCTGCCCCTCCCACTCACCTCACCTGGCAGAGCCCTAGAGGCCTAGGCTGCTATGTGCTGGGGCCAGCAGGGCCCAGGGTGGGCACTGTGTGAGGCCAGAGACTTTGCAGAAAAAGTCCAGTGGCAATTTTTAAAACAAATTCGAGTGGCTTTTAAAGTAAAAATTATTTAAATGAAGATGTTAAATAAAACTTGAGGAAAGGACCAGTAGTATAGGCAGAGAGAGGAGAAAGGCCAGGGCATAGGGATGGAAGATAAAATATAGGCTGCCCAGTTACGTTTGAATTTCAGGTAACAACAAAGACTTTTTAAATATAAGTATGTCCCATGCCACATTTAGAACATATGTCTCCTAAATAATTATTCATTGTTTATCTGAAATTCTACTTTAACAAGGATCTTATATTTTGATTTATAAAATCCAGCAACCTCACCAGGGGATAAGCTTTACCCCGAGCCCTCATCCAGATTATCTTCCAGTGTTTTAGGTGGGAAAACAGAGTCTTTCTATCACAGCTCACTTTTGGATAAAGAGAACTTCAGGGGATTCTTTTTATTATTTTTACTTTTATACATCTTTTTATTTTCTTTATTTTCTTTCTTTCTTTATTTTTTTAACACCTATAGCACCTGGTCTTCCTAGGTAGTCTCCTATCCAAGTACTAACCAGGCCCGACCCTGCTTAGCTTCCAAGATCAGACGAGATCAGTCACGTTCAGGGTGGTGTGGCCGTAGACTATTTTCTTTAAAGAGTCAGCATTTGTGTACCATTAAAAAAAATCGGCATTCGTGTACCACAAAAAAAGAATGTAGACTTTATATTTGCCTAGATTATTGCAACATACCCTTTTGTTCACTATTTAAAAAGGACATTTTTACCAAATCAAATGGTCACATGATTTAAAATTCCATAGGTACATGTTACCATGCAATGAAATACTTCTTCTGCCCCTGTCCCTCGGCCACCCAGTTCCCTTCCCGGCTTCTCTGTATTTCCTTCTGGAGACATTTTATTGCCACAGCCTCATAACTGTCTTCCTGTTTCCAATCTTGCCCACCTGCCTCAATAACTGTGGCTGGCTGATATTTTACCTCCAATCATGTTACCTCCCAACTTAAAACCCTCCTGTAGTTTTCCACACCCTGGGAAAAAGAACAAACTCCCCAGCTAACCAGGATATGGAGCATTCCGTGCCTGATTCCTGTCCAGCTTCCAGGACACTTGGCAACACCTCTGCCTGCCTCACACGCCTCCACAGAAACACCACCTGCCTATTAGTCTCCCTCACTCCCCCACCTGTTCTGGCTTCCAGGCTCTTGTTCGTGTTTCTCTCTGTCAGACATTTATTGCACACAGATAGCATCTACCGTGTGCCAGCCACTGGGGGCTAGGTAGGACACAGTGAACAAACTGAAATGTTCCTGCTCTTGTGACTCAGGTGCTGGCAGAGGAGCATTTAATAGACAAATAATTACAATGAAGCCTTGGCTGCGCTAGGGTAAGTACAAAGCTCAGGGTCAAAAAAAGCCTCCTGGGAAAAGTGATACTAACATTTGAACAGCCATCACTCAACCCCGGAGTAGGGTCATGGGCAGCGGAGAGCGTCCCAGGCCAAGGAAACAAACAGTTCATGCAAAGGCCCAGAGACACGGAGAAGAGTCATAAGTCCAGGGTGGTGAGAACACCGAAGAGAGGAAGAGTGTGAGAGCCACAAGGTGAGAAGCCCCTGGAAGCCACCCTACAGAGCATGCATCTTATCCTGAGAGCAATGAGAAGACCTGAGAAGGACTTGGCAGGAGAGTGTGTGGGCAGAGTTGTGGCTGCTGGGCAGAATCTAGATTGGAGGAGACAGCCTTGTTGTTCTTTCCCGGATGGCAGAAATGATGGCAGCCTGGGCAGGTTTGCAGGCACTGGGGACGGAGTCAGAGATAGATATCTCAGAGGTGAGGCGGTGTGAAAAATGACTTCGCAGGGATCACATGGGAGACTGGTGGATCCTGGTAATATTCCTTGGGATAGAGTTTCTGAGTCCAGTTTGGACTTGTTGAATTGCAGGCTGTCCAGCAGATAGACATACAGGCTATCAACTTCAGGAAAGAAGTCTGGACTGGAGATTCTTATTTGGGAGCCATCAGCATAAAGATAACAATAAAAATGCTACTCAGCCTCTATTGGGTACTTACTAAAGGAGATAAACTTTTCTAAGTTCTTTACCTACATTAACTTATCAATTCCTCACAACAAATCTATGAGTTAGGTGCCATCACTTCAGAGCCGAGATTTGAATCCCAGCTGTCCAGCATCAGGATCCATGCTTTTAACCACTCTATACAGCCTCTCACCTAGTTAGTACTTTAAGCCCTAGTAGTGGATGAGATCAACTTCAGAATTGTGAGAGAAAGGGGCAGATAATCAACCCTAAGGAAGACTAGCATCTGAAGCCAGCGTTGCAAACTCATGGCCCAGGGCCTGAATCCTGCTCTTAGATAAGTTTTCTCTGACATGGTGAGTGTTTTAAATTTTTTAAATTAATTGCCATGTAAAAAAAAAAAAAAAAAAAAACAACAACCACGAAATGGATCAAACACCTAAACAGAAAAGCTAAAAGTGTAAACTCTTAGTAGATAACAGGGGAAAAGCTTCATCATGACATTGAATTTGGCAATGATTTTATGCTTATGACACCAAAAGCACAAACAACAAAAGAAAAAATAGGTACATTTGATTTCATTAAAATTAAACATGTTTGTGCATCAGACACTATCAGCAGAGTGAAAAGACAAACCCATAGAATGGTAGGAAATATTTGTATATCATATATCTGATAAGTGACTAATATCCAGACTATATAAAGAACTCCTAAAATTCAACAACAAAAATACAACTCAATAAATGGGCAAAGGACTTGAGTAGATAGATATTTCCCCAAAGAAGATATACAAATGGCCCATAAGCAAATAAAAAGATGCTCAGCATCGCTAATCATTAGGGAAATGTAAATCAAAACTACAATGAGATATCACCTCATACCTATTAGGATGACTACTATAAAAAAACAGTGTTGGCAATGATGTGGAAAAATCGAAACTCTCGTGCATTTTTCTTGAGAATGTAAATTGTACTGCTCCTTTGGAAAACAGTGTAATATGGCAGTTCTTAAAAATATTAAACAGAATTAACATGTAATCCAGCAATTCCACTTCTGGGTATATACTCAAAAGATTTGACAGCAGGGACTTGAACAGACTGTATACTCAAGTTCATGGCAGCATTATTCACAATAGTCAAAGATTGAAACAATCTAAATGTCATTGTCAGATGAATGGATAAACAAAATGTTATTCAGCCTAAAGAAGGAATGGGATTCTGACACGTTACAACATGAACGATCCTTGAAGACGTTATGCCAAGTGAAATAAGCCTGTCACAAAAGGACAAATATGCATTCCACTTACGTAAGGTACCTAAGAACTCAAACTCATTGAGACAGAAAGTAGAATGGTGGTTGCCAGGGCCTGGGTGGAGGAGGTGATGGGAAGTTAGTGCTTAATGAATACAAAAATCTCAGTTTGGGAAGATAAAGTTCTGGAAACAAACAGTAGTGATGATTGCACAACAACGTGAATGTACTTGATGTTACAGACTCACACACTTAAATATGACTTAAATGGTAAACTTTATGTTATGTGTATTTTACCACAATAAAAAAATGGATGAAAATAGTTTATGGCCATACCCCCCTGAACGTGCCTGATTTCGAAAGCTAAGCAGGGTCAGGCCTAGTTAGTACTTGGGTGGGAGACCACCTAGGAATACCAGGTGCTGTAGGAATTAAAAAAAAAAAAAATAGATGAAAATAAAAAGGATAACTAACTTTTAAAGATACTATTTAAATTTTGTAAAACACTTTATGTTTGAATTAAATTTGCACTTTCCAAACAAAAATATCACACTTTATAGTTTCCGCTGTTTTAAATTTTGAACCCAAATGTTGGTAATTGTGTTTTAATGATACATATGTAAGTTTTAAATTAGCACATGTGGTTACATAGAATGCTAGAACTGAAGTAACTTAATTCTATGACTTCGTCTGTATAATCACTGTGTCATTGTTATTTATTCATAACCTACTGTTTAAACTCAGAAACATTCAGTGTCACAGTTAGAGACACCAACTGAACCCAAAGCAAGCTGGAGTGATTCCTAGCTATTAAGAAATTACATTCAAAATGAACATGTGTATTTTGTATGTCAAGGGGCTACTATTTATTTTTATTATTTATTTATTTTTGGCGAGGCAACCCTTGGTTGACCTTACAGATTGCAAGGACCTTATCAGCTTATGAATCCCTTATTTTTTTTATTTTTTATGCCTACAGCACCTAGTCTTCCTAGGCGGTCTCCCATCCAAGTACTAACCAGACTTGACCCTGCTTACCTTCCAAGATCAGACAGGATTGGGCTTGTTTAGGGTGGCATGGCTATAGACTAGAGGGGACTATTTAAGTAAAATTTTTCCTTATTAACTTCTGTGTAGAACACAATGTTTATTAAAAGGTAAATTATAAGTTCATGCCAATTTGAAACCTACACATATATTACTAAAACTCAACACTATTTAGAACTCAGACCAATTATATTTTTTTGTCAAGGAGAAGCATTTTTATTTTATTTTACTTTTTTAATTTTTATTTTTATGGTGACGTTGGTTAACTAAATACAGTAAGTTTCAGCTATACACTTTAACAATAAGGCACATATATATATATATATATATACATATATATATATATTTTTTACACTGCGTGTTCACCTCCCATAGTTAGGTTTCTTTCTGTCAACACATATTGGACCCCCTTTACCCCATCTACCTCCCCCTCCCTAATCCTACCTCTGGTAAACACTAGTCTATAGTCCATGTCCATGAGTCTCTGTTTGTTTGTCCTGTTCATTTGTTGCTTTTAGGTTTATATACCACATATAAGTGATATCATATGATTTTCAACTTTTTCTGTCTGGCTCATTTCGCTTAGCATGATTATCTCGAGGTCCGTCCATGTTGTTGCAAATGGCAGTATTTCATCTCTTCTTATGGATGAGTAATATTCCATTATATATATGTACCACAGCTTCTTTAGCCAATCATCTATTGTAGGACACTTCATTTGCTTCCATGTCCTGGCCACTGTGAATAATGCTGCTATGAACATCGGTGTGCAAATATCTTTTTGGATATGGGTTTTCAAGTCTTTGGGGTAAATATCCAGTAGAGGGATTGCTGGATCATGTGGTAGATCCATTCTTAGTTTTTTGAGGAACCTCCATACTGTTTTCCATTAGTGGCTGTACCAATTTGCAGTCCCACGAGTAGTGTATGAGGGTTTCTTTTTCTAAACATCCTCTCCAACATTTGTTATTACTTGTCCTGTTGATTATAGCTATTCTGACAGGTGTGAGATGGTATCTCATCTTTGTATCATTCTAATTTTAGTATATGTGCTGCCTAAGCGAGCACAAGAAGCATTGTTTTGACTGACATTGTTTAAAATTGCTAATGGATGGCGATAATAAAAAAAAACAACCATTTTTTAGTCATTTTAGTTATGGTTCTTAAATTCTCTACTGACAATGCACCTGGAGTGCCCCACACCTGGGGCAGACCCCTCCCGTCATCCTACTTTGGTAGGCCACTTCCAGCAGTACTGGAATCTAATTCCACCTGTGGACCAGTCGTGACTGTGAACCAGAGCTGAGTGCCAGGGGCTGCCCTTTGGAGGCATTCAAGTTCTCAGCCCTTAATTTAAAAGACCTCAGATGTTACCTTCTACAGGAAGCTTCCCTTGGCATTCTCTCCCTCCTTGAATCCAGAGCAAATATTTCTCCTTTATATCCCCATAGTACCCTATGCCTGGTTTTGTCACTGAACTTTTCTATTCTATTATAATTGTCTCTTTCTACTTCTAGGCTGAACACTCCGATAATAAGGCCCTGGCCTATGGATCAATTAGTGCTCAATGTTATGGCCTCATCAGGATATGTCTAACAGCTGTCTGGCAGTGAAGTGGTTTGGGGAAAGGGCTGATAGCACACAGGAGGAGTTGGGCTGCCCCAGGATGTCAGAGCCCCTTAAAATGGGAAGGGTGCCTTGCAACTAACAAAACTTTTTTATTCTGTGTTAGTTGAAGAAGTGCCTCATCCATATCACTAGTCCTAATTTTCACTAGCTTACAAAAAACAAAGGAATTGCCTGGCGACTGGCCGGTCGCACACACACTTCCAGACCTTTCAGCCAGTACCCCCCCCTGCCAGAGCCCTCTTGTCTAGTCTATGCAGCTCGGACCTCGCTTATCTTGTCATGTGCTAATTCAACCAGGATGGGGCGCCAGATGCCCGTCCAAGGGAAAGCCGGGCTCAGGCTTAAGGGCGGACTGACTGCTCTTGGGAGGGAGGCTCATCAGGACCGACGCCCGCTGGTGGAGCTGGGGAGTCCTGGTAAAGAAAGGGTCTGTGCGGGGGCGGGGAGTCGGAGAGTGTTGTAAGAGAGCTGGAGTTCAGGAGCTTTGGCAGCGGGATGGAGGGAGGAGGAGAGAAGGGCATTTGTTGCCTCTGGCCCTGCCTTGTCTGGCCCTGTTGGGGAAAGGGCAGAGCTGCAAAAAGAGAGGGCTCTCAGAGCACAGTGCCCCTGCCTCCTCCTCCATTCTCCTCAGTCTCGCTCAGGAACAGACCGGACATTCCTAAGTCTCCGGCGGGAAACCTGGAAATAGACCAGGAGGCCAGCCTCCCTGCATCCTGGGCCAGTTCTTCCAAAGGCCGCTGAGCCCCAGGACTTTTTGGAAAAAGCCAGAGGTCCCGGGCTCCTGAACACTGCACCCCTCCTAGAACTTTCCTCCCAGACTCCTCCCTCCCAGCCTGTGGGATCAGACCCCTCTCTTGAGCGCTAGACCTGTAGGAAAAAATTGTTATTCCAGGTCAAGGGTAAGATCTGTTCCCCTAAACCTGGCTCTCTACCATAGTTTGCTCTCTCAGTATCTCTATGATGATTTGACCAGTAAGCTGGGAATCATCTTTGACACCTTTCTTTTTCATTCCCTATGTCCAGTTCATTTTTTCACCTCCTGTTTCTTCCTCTTGGTTTCCATCGTTTACTGGACCAAGTGCCCACCATCTCTCAGCAGAGTTGGTGCTCTTGTCTGAACTCCCTACTACCACTCTTCCCCTCTTCTTCAAGCCCTTCTTCAGGTGGTAATCTGATAATCTTTCCAAACCATCAATTGGTCAGCCACCTGCTGAAATCTTTCAATAGTTTCCCAGACCAAACTCTTAGTCAGGCCTACAGGGTCCTCCCTGGTCTGGTCCTTCTCGCCTCTGGCATCCTCCTTCTCACTCTCTATGTTCCAACTGCACGCTGCTGTTCTCATCACAGGGCCTTTGCACGTGCTGTTCCCTTTGTGCTTTGTTAACCCCTATTCCTTCAGATCTCGGCTCCAGTGTTGCTTTCCCAGGGAGACCCTCCCTAACCTCCGTGACCAGGTCAGATCCTTTATTATTGACTCTCCTAGAACCACATAATTCTCCTTCGTATATTTGTTATACAATAGTACCCCCTTATTTACAGCTTTGCTTTCCACAGTTTCAGTTACCCATGGTCATCTGTGTTCCAAAAATATTAAGTGGAAAATTCCAGAAATAATAATTCATGAGTTTTAAAATGCATGCCATTCTGAGTAGCGTCATGAATACTCACTGTCCTGCTCTGTCTAGCCCGATATGAATCTTCCCTTTGTCCAGCGTATCTTTGCTGTATGTGCTACCTGCCCATTAGTCACTTAGTAACTGTCTTGGTTAGATCTCCTGTCACGATATCTCGGTGCCTATGTTGAAGCAACCCTTATTTTACTTAATAAAGGACCCAAAGCACAAATGTAGTGATGCTGGCAATTCGGATATGCCAAAGAGAAGCCGTAAGGTGCTTCCTTTCAGTGAAAAGGTGGCAGTTCCTGACTTAATAAGAAAAGAAAAAAAATCATGCTGAGGTTGCTGAGATCTACGGTAAGAATGAATCTTCTGTCTGTGATGTTGTGAAGGAAAGAGAAATTCGTGCTAGTTTGCTGAGACCACATTCACATAACTTTTATTACAGTATGTTGTTATAATTGTTCTGTTTTATTATTGTTAATCTCTTACTGTGCCTAATTTATACTTTTACAATAGGTATGTATGTATAGGAAAAACATAGTTTATATAGGGTTCGGTACTATCCATGGTTTCATGCATCCACTGGGGGTCTTGGAACATATCCCCTGCACATAAGGGGCGATGACTGTACTTGTAATTGTCCATTTGTTTGTAACATTATTTAATTAATGTCTGTTTCTTCCACTCAACCGTAAGCTCCATGAGTTTAAGGACCACGTCAATTTTTGCTCACTTGAAAATCTCCAGCATCGATGTGCCTGGCACAGAGTAGGTGCTCGGTATTCCTTGAATAAATAAGTAATTTAATGTTGCTCTCTGCTCTCCATCTCTATTTTCTGAGCCTGAGCCTCTGTCATCTCCTATCTGGACCTCAGTAATTCTTAACTGGTCTCCCAGTTTACAATCAAGTCCTTACTGGTTTCCCACTCGACACCCAGAGTGTTCTAATAAAAATACCAGTCTGACTATGTCACACTTCCAACTCCCTTTCTAATAGCCTTCAGTGGCTTCTCATGACCCTTGGAATAAAATACAAACTCTTGACACAGCCTTACAAGGCCTTGAATGGTCTGCCTCACCTCGTGCCAAACTCCACCTTCTCAACGGACCTTTCTTAATTCAACAAATATTGAGTGCCCGTTATACCAGGCACTGAGGATTCAGTGGTGAGTGAAAACAGATTCCTTCAAATCTGTTTACAATCTCCAGATACACGAACACACCTCCTTTTTATGCAGGGCCTTTGCACGTTTTCCCCTTCTCTGGAAAGTGCATATCTCTCCTCTTTCTCTATGTTCCTACTTTGCCCCATCAACACCTACTCACCATCTGATCACATCTTAAACACCCGTTATACAGGGATAGCTTATCTGACCCCCAACTCAGGTTCCCATGAGGGATGCTTTTGTTGCTCCCTATAGTCCACCTTCATAGCACTGACCACATTTTTTATTTCTACATTGGTTTGTGTGGTTATTTGGCTAATGCCTATCTTCCCCACTAGGAAGCTCCAGGAGCTTCCACATCTGGTTTTTGGTCACCATCATATTCCTCTGGTGCTTAGCTGGTGCGCCATAATTTATTGAATGAATGAGTGAGAGATTCCCATGCAGAATGTTCAGAGGATACTGCCTTCAGGGAAATGGTGCCTCTGTCTCTGCTGGGGGTTGGGAGGCTATGCAAAGGAGCTGTCACTATGGAGAGGACCTAGAAGCTTAGTCCCTTCCCTGCCCCTCATCCCCAACACCTGTGACTTGGCCCCTCCTACCTCTCCTTCCCCACCCAGTGCTCTCCATTATTCTCTATGCCCCAGCAACACTGGCCTGCACCCCCTACTCCTCCAGGGGTCCCTACATACTGACTCCTCTACCTGCAGCTCTTCTCCCTGCTTTTTCTTTTTCACATGGCTGATTCCTCCTCATCCTTCAGGTCGTTTTAATTGCTGCATCTTTAGAGGACACCTTCTCTAAGTAACTCTCTGTTGCTGCCTGTCCTTTCATCTAATTCATTTCCTTCATCGTAGTTCACAACGGAAACACATCTACATATTTATCGTACGTTTTGGAAGCTTTTGGTCACACATAGCAGAAAATCCAACCCCATCGGCTTAAACAAGTTGTTGTCTAGTGCTTTTGGGGTTGGTTAATTCAGTGATGTTCTTGAGGATCTAGGTTCTCTCCCTCTTGGCACTGCTACCCTTGATGTTGGCTTTGTCCTCAAGTCAGTTAGCAGGATGGATACAGCAGTTCCAGGCATCACAGACCTTATGTCATACAAGCAGGGTTTTCTCATTGTGTCTTAGTTAACTCCTGCTGTGTAACAAGTTGTCACAAAACCTAGTATAAAACATTTATTATCTCAGTTCCCAAGGGTTAAATGAAACCCAGGTATGGTTTAGCTGGTGGGTCTGGCAGAGGGTCTCTTATGAGGTTATTGTCAAGCTGTGGGCCAGGGTCATCTGAAGGGTTAACTGGGGCTGGAGAATCTGCTTCCAAGCTTATTCTGGTGGCTGTTGGCAGGGGGCTTGAGTCCCTTGATCGGCCTTTCCATAACGCTCTCTATGACATAGCAAGTGTCTTCCTCCAATGGGGTTGTTCAAGAATGACAGCAGCCAAGACAGAAGCAGCAGTGTCTTTTATGACCAAACCTTGGATGTGACCCACTAGCACTTCTGCCGTATTGTGTCGGTCATTCAACCCAACCCGGGTGCCACATGGAAGGGACTACCCAGGATGTGAACACTAGGTAGGATTGGGGGGACACTGGGAGGTCAGCTTCAAGGCTGGCTATCACCAAGTATATTTTTCAAAAGTGAGAAAGCCTCTCCTAGAATCCCAGGAGGTTTTTCTTTATATCTGCTAGCTAGGATTGTGTCACGTGCCTATATCAAAACCAATCACACGTGAGGGCTTTGGGGCCACCATTTTGGGTCATTACAATCATGATTCACCCCAGGGCTAGGACCCTTCTCTGATCAAGCACATGGTGGGATCCAGGAAGAAGATGGCCCCCTGAACAAAATCAGGATTCCGTTTGAAATGAGGAAGGAGCAATGGGAACAGATATTGAATTGGCAACTCAGTGTCTATGATGCTCACCTGCTAGGCTGTAAACTCCCTGAGAAAAGAGGCTATATCTTTTCCTACTACTGCATCCCAGCATGTAGCCCACTACTTGGTACAGAGTAGATGCAACCCTATTTGTTGAATGAGTAAGTGAGTGAATTCGTAACTAAACTGGAAGACCACAGGACCAGGCCAGGAGTGTATATCCCCAGGCCCTGGCTCTTTAAATTCTTCTTAGAACTCAAGAGGCCACCTGCTCCCACCGCAACCGCCAGCCCCAAGGACGGACAGGACTGGCAGAATTATTCTCACTTTATTTCTGGAGAAGTTTGATCCGATGCAGTAACACTGATTCCAGGCGAGGGCAGGGGGCATGGGTACCCCTAAAGCAACCAGCATCCTGTGGCCCACGGTGCCCTCCACCCCCAGACCTGGGTTCCCCCTCAGTTACAGTTAAATAGAGAGGAAGATCTCCCCAGGGAGTCTTGGGAGGGTCTGCCTCCTGCACCCATCCCCTCCACGCAGAGGAGTCTGAGCACAAGCTATTTACAGTATTCACATCCACTGTACCCCACCAAACCAAGGCAAATACTACAGGCGGCCCTTCCTAAAGGGAGGAGGCCAGAGAGGCTGTGAGTGTATGTGTGTGTATGGGAGGGTGTCCGCGCGTGTGAGCACACGAATGCACTGAGGAGCAGGGTCTGGCTCCAGCCAAAGAGACAACAGTCTATAAGGTGCAGATTAAAAATAACAGAGAGGACCCACCCCCAGGGGCCCAGGCCACTTCCGGCTTTGTTCTGTCTCTTTCTTTTCCAGACATCCTGGTAAATGATGCAGAGGAGCCCTCATAGCTGTGCCTGGATCCAAGACAACCCCTTAAAGTACTTCTGGGGAAAAAGAGAGAGAGGAAACAGTCAGGCAGACCATGCCTCCAAGCCCAGCTACCTGGGGTGGAGCGATGGGGGCTTTAGGGTGGAGTGAGTGTACGAAGGTCTCTGGCAGAGCTGGAAGAGAGGACAGGGCTGGAGAGTCCTGGGAAGGCTGCTGGAAGGGAAGGCTATGGGTCCAGGAGTTAGGGATCCCTACCTGTGACCTGTGGGGGCTGCACCACAGCTTTCTTGAGGAAGGCTTCTGCCTCAGCGAAGGGCAGGAGTGCCTCTGATGTTCGGCCCAGACTCTTGTCCCCAGAGGGTCCCTTGGGGGAGAAGCCATTCTCCTGGTGTGCTGGGAGAGGCTGCAGGCCATTCACCAGGGACCCTGGTGATTCCTTGCTTGGCAGGCTGTGGATACAGAGGCCAATGCTCAGGTACCTGACATCCTAGGGCAGCCCAGGCACCCTCACAGCTCTAGCTTGTCCCTGCATTCCTGCTCAGGGCCCCTGGGATGGGAGCTGGTACCTCCACTGAGGCTCCTGGGGGGCCAGCTCCTCCTTTTGCACAGCCTCCTTCTGCAGCCCTGAGGGCCGAGACTCTCCGGCTTTGACAGGGTCTGTCACAGGGAAAGAATGGCCATCAGTTGCCGGCTGGTGAGAGGAGTAGGTATGAGGATGGGGTGGTGAAGGGGATGGAGATGAGGGGAACGGGGCCTTTACCTGGGCTGGAATTGTTGACGTTTGCCTCCTTCCTGTCTGGCTTCTGCTTTGAGGAGGAAGAGCAGTCAGACTCAAGGGATATCTGGCCCCACCCAGCTAAGGTGCTGAATTCTCTCCCCCAGCCCAGACCCTCAGTGGCCCGCTCACAGCCTTCCTTCCTGCAGCCTGGATGCCTTTCCCCAGCCTCCTTTCCTCACCCGGCCCCCACTCCCAGCATTCCCTTGGGGAATCCTGACCTTGGTTTCAGCAGCTTCTGACTTCCGAGTCCTCTTCATGATCTCCTCCAGACGCTGTTTGGAGGACCCACATCAGTTAGGCTCAAAATCCGCCCTGATCTTAAACCTCCCACCGGTCAGCCTTGGTCCTGGAGTCTTAGGGCCCTTGCAGCTCATACCAGTCCTTTCCAGACCAGGAACCAGAATTCACACCAATTCCTTGGCCTACCCTTTACGAGCCCAAGACAGGGCCCACTCTCCCAGACTCACTCTCCCACTCTTCCAGTCTCATTAACCGAAGCAGGGATCCAGTCCAGAAGATGCCCCTCCTGCCCACTGTTCTGTCACCTTTCTGCGCTCTTGCCGCTCCTGCTCCACCTGCTGGAAGTGCTTTTCCCGCTCCAGACGCTGCCGCTCTGCTTCTTCCCGGGACCGAGCTTCGGCTTCCTCTTTCTGCCAAAGACCCCAGTGACTGTTAGGCAGCTGGACTCCAGCCTTCCCTCCAGGCCAGCCCCCAGCCCGCTATCAGGGGACCCCAGCGCCCAGCCCTGCACTGCCCGCCTCCTGCAGGGGCACCTGCTTCTGAAGCCGCTCCTGTTCTTCCTGCTCCGCCTGCGCCTTCTCTCGAGCCTCCTGCTCCTCTCGCCTCCGGGCCTCTGCCTCCCTCTTGGCCTGGGCCTCGGCCTCCCGTGCCAGCTGCTCCTCTCGCATTCTCCTGGGGGACAGATGAAACTCAGGCTCAGTCCTGTACTTTGGCAGCCCCCGTTTGGGCCCCCTCTGTCCCCGAGGGCACACTCACTTGTCCCTTTCTGCCTGTAGCCTCCGCTCCTGTTCCTCACGCTCCCGCTGCTCCCGGGCCTGGCGCCGCTTCTCAGCCAGGAGCCGAGTAGCTTCTTCTCGGTCTGTGGTGCCCGCCATGGGTTTGCTAGGGGTCGCCGGGGAAGCAGGGGCTGGGGGTGAGGTCAGAACAGCAGTATCTGGAGTGGGATCCAGGCCTAGGAGTCAGCACACACTAGCTCAGGCCCCTCCAGCACCCCTGTCCCGTGCTTCCCGGACCTCAGGGAGACCCACCCACCCACCCACCCAACTTCTGCCTTCAACTCAGGGTGGAGGTCCTCTTGTCTGGCCTGTGTTCTGGGCCTGGACTTGCTGAGGGCAGGGGCTTCCTCTTCCTGTCTCCCAGCACCCAGTCCCCAAACATCTCTGGGCCCATACCTCTGACCACCACCCCCGCACAGGCAAAGCTGGCTTCCTTTGACCCTCTTCCATGCCCACCTGCAGGGATCTCGGCCGCGGGCTGCTCCTTCTGGGGTTGGGCTGGGGTGGGTGAGGGCACAGGTGAGGATGCTGGCGAGGCTGGGGCTGCAGGCTCCTTCTCATCACTGGCTTTGTTCTTGCTCTGGTTCTTGTTCTCGGATCCTGCCGCACTGGGGCTCTCCTTTGCCTCATCCTTCCTCCGAACCCGCCCCTTGGGTGATGCAGTGGTGCCTCGGGGCGGTTTGGGGGGCAGAGTGTGGCTGGGGCCTGGGCTGGGAGAGGCAGGTCTGTGCCAAGATGTGGAGGGAGAGGATGGTCGGGCCTTGGATTTGGGACTGAGAGAAAAGGGAAGAGTTAGGTCTGGAGGGCACAGAGTATCCACACACACACACAATTCTGGGCATGTCACCTCCTCAGGGAACTATCCTTCCAGGCTAGGTCAGCACCCCCCACTTTATATGCTTTCACAGAACCATAGGTTTTCATTTTAGGTCTTATATCTCAGTTTGTGATCCTTTGATTAATGTCTGTCTTCCCCATAGCTGGTAAGATTAACGAGCCTAGAATGAGGCCTGGTTTGGCTCATGAAGTGTCTTCAGCTCCCATACAGTACCTGGCAGGCCCATTCATTGATTCGGCAGTAATTGTTGAATGCTTATCAGCTGCCAGGCATTGTGCTAGGTGCTAGGGTACTTCAGGGATCGAAGCCCTCAAAAATAAAATCTGCCCTCAAGTTTTCTTCATTTTAGAAGTGGGTGCCCAACAAATATCTGTGAATGACTGATTGAATGAATGCCTAGTGCCATGTAGGCCGTGCCCACCTGAGCTCAGAGGCTGCGGTAGAGAGTCTCGGGCGCGGAGAGGCAGGCAGAGACTGACGCTTCTTGAGGCTGCGCTCCCGGGCCAAGGCACTCTTCTCCTTCTCATTCTCCCGCTCCTTGTCCTTCTTCTCCTTTTTCTGCACCTGGTGAGGAAAGGGATGGAGAGTGGGGAGGCAGGGAGCAGAGGTCAATGGCGTTTGTGTTCTGGGTCCAGGCTCTCGGTCCCCACCTGTTCGCCACCTGCACGGCCACGGCCACTTACCGGAGAGGCCTCTGGCCGGCGGCGGGCCGGGGCGGGGCTGCCCACCACGCTGGGCTTGCGGCGCTCCCCGCGATCCCCGGAGGGGGCGCAGCGGTGCACGCTGCGGGGGGCGCTGCATGGAGGCGTCAGAGGGCTGGCGGAGGCCGAGCGCGGGCACACCGGCACGGCTGCGGAGGGATGAGCGCGGTCGGGGTGTGGCCCACACGCGAGGCTGGCCCCTGCCCGGCCCCTTGTGGGGGCTCTCCCAGGGCCGCCGCCCCTACCCTGGTCCCGGCCGTTGCGGGGCAGTGTGACTGCACTGCGACTCCGTGCCAGGAAGGAGAGGGTGGGCGTCATGAGACGGTCCACGATGCTGCTCTCCCATGCGCTCAGCTGCAGGCTGCGATCTAGGGGAGAATGCCAGGAGCCGATCACCGCAGGGGGCCGCAGGAGCCAGGCAGAGGCAAAGAGAGGTGGCCAGGCATCATCCCCATGCCAAACCCAAGGAGTCTTCCCTAGGGGACTCTCCTCCAGTCACGCCAGGCACACTTGTCTGCCCTAGGGTCTGACCCCCAATGCAGACCCTAGTAAGACTTCCCAGGGTAACCGTCCTTCAGTAGCTTAAGGGACCCGTCCTACCAACCCCTAAGTGAAAGGGCTCTGAACTGTGAGTCCAGAAAGAAGCCTCCCAGGGTTGGTGAAAGACCAACTGCCCTCTCCCTGTGCCCCACTGTAGGGCCCTGCTCCTCCTGCTATCAGAGGCTGGCCAGGGGAGGCATGACCCCATGGATTTGAGACAGTGAGGGTCCTTGTATTCCTCTGACTCAGGAAAGTCCCAACTTTTAGGTGTCCCATGCCAAGGAGAGGCTGCTAGGGAGCCTGGCTGCCCTGGGCCACAGTGCTCTGTCCCCTCAGCTGCTGCTGGGTTATTTTTAAGCCTTAGTCAGGTGGGGTTGGTACAGCAGCTGATTTGGTTGCTAGGCAACAAAGCAACCAAATAAGAGCTGGAGAAACATAAATAACTTGCACCAGGGCATGGTGGGAACGCAGGGGCCATGCCACCTTGGTTGGCCACAACTCTGGAGCTAGCCAAGGCCATGGCTGGGGCTCTGAAGGCAGAGAAGGCAGGGTTGTATGGGCCCTTCAGGGTGCAGCCAGAATAAGGGGCCCTGCCACACACAGCACCCAGGGCAGTCTAGTAATCAGGGGCAAGGCCACCTGCCTAAGGCTGGCCTAGGCCAGCTGGCTGTGGTTGGAGGCTTCCTGTCCATTCTCACCCCCACCCCACCCTCACTTGTTCTTGAGGCCCCTGCCAGGCTCTCTGCCTGCTCTCTGCCCTTTTTCTCTGTTCTCCTCCCCTGCAGGGCACATCTCTGTCCTCAGGGTCTAGACCCAGACGCCGGCTCCCCCTAGGGGTGTAGAGTCCCAGGCGGGGTAGAGAAGGAATGGAGACCTGTAATACATGAGGGCTGCGGGAACCTGGGGTTCTTGTTGAGCTCTGAGGGGCTTGGTGGGGGCTACAAAGGGGCTCTGGAGGGAGCAGGGCTGGGCCTTCTCTTACTTCTACTGGGGGAGTTCCAGAGCGTGGCAGAGGACTTTGAGAGCCGCTTGTTGATTATAGAGTCCACGTGTTTGGGCAGGTTTACTGCCGACACGGAGCACCTGCTCCCACCTGGAGGGGAAAAGACACGGCATTAGGGCCGGGCCAGACAGGAGCCAGGGGGGGCACTGAGGCCTTCCATGCAGGATGCTCTGTGGGTAGGATAGGGGAGGGAGGAGTGGGCAGGCTAGGAAGGGGAGGAGGAGGCAGACTTGGCCCTGGGAGGGGGATGGGTAGGTGACCAGGGACAACCTGGATTGGGGGAGCCGACGGAGAAGGAACAGAGGAAGGAGATGGAGTAAAACTAGAGAAACTACAGCCTTCCTGGCCAGGAAGCCATTCCCTAGGGCTGGGCACTGCAACCCCTCCCCCACAACCACCCAGTGTTGGCACTTGCTGACGCTGCCCAGCCAAGGCGCAATGGCTACAACACCCATGTACTGGGACAAATGCAGAGCAGTTCCTAAACGGAAGAACTCATAGTCACAGTCATTCTCACAAATCCACATATTCATATGGACACACAAAGACATGCAGGTACAGGCATATAGAGTGATAGGCACTTCTGCATGCACATGTGTGTGCAGACATGCGCAGGTATAGAAACACAAACACTAACAAAATAATGTGTCAGATCCAGATGCACACAGGCACAAACACATCGAAGCAACTTAATCATGGTGTTGGCACAGCTAACATTTGTTGGATGCTTACCATGTACCAGGCACTGTGCTGGGCACCATACACATGTTACCTCACTTGATCCTCCCAAACATCTACCAACAACCTCGGAGGCAAGTAGTATTGTTATCCCCATTTTACAGATGAAGAAAGTGAGACATTGAGAAGTCAGGTCACAACACAAGTGCCAGAGCTGAGATCCTAACCCAATTCTGTCAGACTTGGGAGCCCTCACTGCGGTCCACAAGGCCACAAGCACACCAAGGCAAACAAATATTAAGAGCCACAATACCCAGATCCATGAGCACATATACCAAAAGATACACAGCTAGAAATACTGAACCTTGCCATTACATAGAGATATCCAAACACAGTGGTACATACATGCCAGCAAAGAATCAGACCAAAATCCATGATGGCCCTACATGAAGAAAGCTCAGAGACAAAAATCTACCTTCCAAGATAGGTACATTAGGGGGTGACAGTTTTCTTTAAATAACCCATGTCTACAGGGCATTAAAGTCCTCTTTTCTGTATCATCAGCTAATAAAAATTGACAGGAGCAGAGAAGGCTAAACTGAAAATGACAGGTTTGATGAGCAAACCAAATGAAGAGGATCCATTTCTGACTTGATAGTGGAAGTTCTTGAGAAGGGATAATTTGGCTTACAGACCATTCCAGTAGACACAAGTCACACGAAGCAAGGCATACCTGCTACAGGGAGCTGCCGGTCCTTGCACTGAAGCTGCTCCCTTCCCCCACTCTTCAGGACCTGGCCTCGCCCACCCACCCACCAGCCCCTCTAGCCCACTCACTAGTCTTATGTCCTGGGGAGCTGTGGTGTAAGGCCCCTGCCCAGGACCAGCGCTGCTGCCGGATTTCAGCCCATGTCTTCTTCACTGACCGCTGAATGGCTGCTTCGTAGCGCTCCTGGTGGGTGGGTAGGTGGTTGGGGGAGAAGAGAGGTCTAGGCTCAGATTCATTCATCGTATCCGGGAGAAAGGCCCCTCCCTCACCTGTGACAACCCACACTCCCCAGAGTGTTCCATGACTCATTACAGGTAACCAAAGTGACCAAATCCTTGTTATGATTAAGGACCATTTGCAACAGATCCATTTAAACTTGTTCTTGGGGAGCTTTTCACTGTTCTTGAGTCATTTTCTGGGTGTGTGAGCTGTTTCTCTGAGGACAGAGTGGGACTCCCCTGCCTGGGACTCCCAGATGGGGCCATGTCCCCCTGGCACTGAGAGTCTTGACCTTGGGCCGTGTTTTCCTTTCAGCCCGAGGCCACCGCAGGGCAGAGCCAGACCACCTTTTCCTTCATTTCTTCACTGGTGCTAAAGTCAAGGCTCTCCTACATCGTGGCGCTCAGCACACTCACACAGCACACTCTTCGTACGAACACATACATGCACACACACACATACACACAGGGCACACACACAAATACTTGTACTGACAGCACACAGTTACAGGTGCCCACCTGGCATGTACTGACTCAAACATGTCTGCAGTTGCACAGATGCCCAGATGTTGTACCCACTGGGGGCCTCAGTGCCCGCCCTGACCCAATGGTTTTCTTTAAATAACCCGTGACATGACCACAGATATGACCACATACTGAGCCAGGGTACAGATGTGCCCACTTACAAGCACGCAGCCCCACGCATCTCCAGTCAGAAGTGAGCACACGCGCACCTTGTTTTTCTCGAGCTTCTGCCGCTGCCGCTCCTCCAGGGCTGCTCGGCGCTGCTCGGCTTTGAGCCGCTGCTCCTCCAGCCGCCTCCTGCGCTCCTGGAGCTGTTTCTCCCGTAGCGCCTTGGCCTTCTCCTCCTTCTCCAGCCACACGGCCTTCTTGGCCGCTGTGGGAAAGGAGCCCCAGAGGGCATGAGGGGTTCTGCATGGGGTAGGCCTTCCCTGGTAACCCTACCCTGGGTGGGTCTTTCTCCTGCCTGCTTGGGGGGGAGGTGCCCCGGCTCTCAGACTCCCCACCTCAAATTAAAGGGCTTCTTGAAGATGGGTTCAAGGCCCCACAATGGGAGGCCTATTTCTCCCCCACTGGCCTCGTGTCACTTGGCACTGAAGGAAGAATGAGTTCTTTAGTACCAGATCCCTGTCTGACTTTGGGCCTGAGGGAGAGATTTTTTTCATGTACTGTAACTAAGAGTATGAGCTTCTGGTCTGCATCTCAGGCACTCCATGAGCTGTGTGGCTTAGGCAAATGATTTCATTTTTCTGAGCCTCTGTTTCCTCATCCTCAAAATGAGTTGAGAGGATTAACTGAGTAATGCATGTACTGTAGGTCTTAGCACAGTGCACATAATTAAGTGTTCCACAAGTGTTAACGTTGTTAATGTGATAGTGATGGCGACGATGGTGAGGAAGATGATGATGCTTCCTAAACACTCACCCAGGTACTTGGCCCGCTCTTCCCGCCGTTCCTTTGCCAGTTTATGTCTCTCTTCTGCCTTCTTTGCATCTTAGTAGAAGGAACAAGAATAGACTTAGGTCAAGCGGCTCTGCCAAAGGAGAGTCTAAGCCTCAAGGCCTTCCCCCAGGCCTCACCCCATCCCTTATCTCATCTCCTCCAGGGCAGAGGGATTCCCTCTAGTGGCAATGCCCAGAACTAGGACCCTAAGCTAAAGGGTCTCAGCCCAGGACTGGGGATATCACACCCACCTTGCTTGGCGGAAGGGCTGTCAGAGGCTGGCACTGTTGTTGGGGATGGCTGGCTGCTCCTTCGGATAGGCTTAGAATCCCGTGAGCTTGTGGCTGGTGGGGTAGGTCCCCTGATCTTCGTTTCTGAGAAAGGGGACTCTTCCTGATGGGGGGCTGGTCTAGGCCCAACCAGCCTTGGGGGGCTCTCTGGTTCCAGTGGGAGCTGCTTAGCATTAGTGGCATTCTTCATGGCAGGAGGCGTGTCCGGGGGAGTGTCGGGGACCAGGGCTGACATTGGTGGTGGTGGCGGTGGTGGGGAGGGGTCACCTTCTGGAGAAGGTCTTGGCTCTGGGGGGGTCCTGGCTGCCATAGCTGGAAAACCAACACAAGAGAAGAGAGATAGTCAGATAGCACATCTGTGCCATCAGTTCAACATGTAGCTCTTTCCCTTGTCCAACCGACTTACTCATTGATTCATGCAACATGTTCATTGAGTTCCTATGTACTAGGCCCTGTTCCAGATATTAATGATATCATAGTGAGAAAATAGCCATGTTCCTACCTTCTAGTAGGGCAGACAGACAAACGGCTAGGCAATTATAACAGTATAGAATAAGTACTATGTCTGAGGGTAATACAGCAGAGATGGTTAGCCTACATTTGGGGGCTTCCTGAAGAAATAACAACAAAGCTGAGATCTAAAGGATGAGCTAGACTTGGCAAAGCCAAGAGGTGAGGTTTCTGGCAAAAAGAGTTTGCAAAAGGGCAGAAGGGAGCAGGGTATGTGGGAAAGATAGAAAAAGTCTGAAGTACTTATCAGTGCACCAAATGGTAATGATTGGTTTCTATGTCTGCCTCCCTCACCTTTCTGCTTTACATCAGGGTGACAGTGCCCTAACCCCAAGTCTGGTACTCAGAGGGGTGCCAGTGCTGGACACATGGGACTACCTAAGAGGAAGGACATAAGCATAGGCACAAGTAGGATTCCCTATGGGGTGGGCAACCAGCTCTGTCCACTTTGTAATCTTTCTTTTCCTAACCACTCTCAGATTTCTTCTTTAAGACATCAGTATTTCAGGGTCCCTGGAAAAGACACCAAAGAGCCATGTAAGGAAGCCACATGATTTCGTATGCATATGTATATGTGCACATGTGAGCACATGTACACTGTAGGGCAGTCGAAAGACCGGCCTCGGTGTCAGTCAGATGAGGGCTCAATTCTGATGTCACCATGCTAAGACACGAAGGACCTGCTCCCCCACGCAGGTAACCTTGAGCAAGACAGTCAACCTTGATAAGGCTCAGTTTTCATATCTGTAAAATGGGGGCAATGATCCCAAGCTAGCAGGAATGTCAGTGAAGCGCCTGGCACAATTAATGTGCCAGCAAACAACATTTTCCTCCCTTTCCTTTTGGCTCTTATGAAGTCAAAAAGAAGCTTCTGCAGTGTTGAGCCCTGGTACCATCTGCTGCTACCCTTTGGGCACTAAGGGGACCAGTGGGGACATATAGTCACTGACCTGGGCTTAGGGAGAAAGGCCAGGGTCCATGAGAAGGTGAATCCAGGGAAGTAGTTTTTGCTCTTACTGGGTGCCTCCACCATACTGGGTCCTCTGCTCTGGGAACTCTGGCCCTCTCAGGAGGTGGCAAACTTCCCATCTCTGTGGGTGGTATTGTGAATGCAGGGACAGGACACTCCTAAAGAGTCGCCTTTGGGACTGGGCACCTTTTTGAGGAAGACAAGTGTCCAGTGGTTGAGTATGGGCTCTGAAGGCAGACTATTTGAATGTGAACTTTGGTTTCCCCATTAACTGTGTGACCTTGGACTAAGTTACAGACTAAGATACCCTGTCAGTACCACAGCTTCCCTTCTATAAAATATGGATAGTACCTACCTCACAGGACTGTGAAGAGTGTTAGTGATAATAACCATTTTCAGTTATATTATTTCCCGATAGCTTCCTACGTTCAAAGCATTTCACACGTTATTTTTAATACTCACTGACAATATTTATGAAGGAGGCACTATAAATATCTTTCATACAAAGAAAGTAAGGCGAAAAGAGGTAAAGTAATTTGAGGTCACTCAGCTGGTAAGTGACAGAGGCTGGACTTGAACCTACTGTCTGTCACCAGAGCCCATGCTCTTACCCATTACATTCTCCTGCCTCTGTTTAAGGCAGTATGAGGTAACACGTGTTACGCAATGAAATTATTTGAGGCTCATACTATTTTCCCCTCAATCTTTCCCTTCCAGCTTCCTAGGCTCCAGGCAAAAGACCCAGCTGAGGCCCTGTTTTGTCTCCCAGTGGCACCTCCAGCTCTGCCAGCCCCTCTGCTACATGCCAGTCCACCCGGCTCTTGCCATATCAACTCGAGAAGGCTGCCTGGTCACTGTTAGTCTATTTCCTGGCCACCTGCAAATTCTTTTCCAACTCCAATAGGCAATAAAACTACAGCAGGTCCTCAAATAATGTCTTATCACACAATGTCATTTCGTTATAACGTTAATGAGATGCTATAGGAACTTAACTCTTGTTTATATCAATTAGCCTATTGTAAAATTGGTTCCACTATACATTGTTTTGCTTGAAGTTACACAACTTATCGATGACATTAAATAAAGACTTACTGTAGTGGCAACTATTCAGTGAGTGCTTATTATATACCAGGAACTAAGCTAGACAGACCCTTGGTATGCCCATCCTACATCCTCATATGAACTCTGAGAGGCAGAGATTCTTATCCCCATTATACAGATGAGACAGTCACAGCTTGCCCCACTGAGTGATCTGCCAGGGTTATAGAACTAGTCCGTGGAACACTGGAATCCAGGACTGTCCCGGGTGTATAAATATTAAGCTTGAATGCTGAAGGTGAAGTCTGTTTACTGCCATTCTCCTAGGACCTGTGCGTGCTGCAGGTGTTGCAAGGAAAACTGGTAGGCGGGTGTTTGTCTAGACCTAGGCAAGTCACACCCACAGGCAAGACGGTGAATCTCCAACTAGGTCCCGATGAGGGTGTGAAGAGAACAGTGAAATCTGGAAGGACCTGTGCCTGGGCATCAGATGCAGCAGAGCATAAAGGTCTTAGGCTCTCCCATGGGACCTTGGGCAATCCCTGAACCTGTCTGAGCCTCAGTTTCCTCACCACATTGTTGGGCCCAAGGGCACATTATCTCTGGCACCTGCCTAGAAGAATCTGTCCACTTCTCCCCATCTCTGCCACAAGACCCTATGCGGGTCAGGCCTTCACTCCCATTGCTTCATGACGCTGCTTTTCTCAAGGTCACCAATGACATCCACGTTGCTAAATCTAGCAGCCATTTCTCAGACCTTGTCTTGCTAGCCTATCAGCCACATTTGACACAGTTGATCCCTTGATGCTCTTTGAACGCTTTCTTTACTTGGAGCTGAAGACCACACACTCTCCTGGTTTTCAGTCTTCTTTGCTGGTCCCTCCTTAACTTGCTAACCTCTCAGTGCCTGAGTGCCCCAGGGCTCCATGGAGGACCTCATCTCTTTTCAGTCTACACGCATTCTCTTGGTGATCTCATCCAGACTCACAGCTTTAAATACCATCACTTTGCTGATGACAACCAAATTTTTCTCCAGCCCAGACCTCTCCCTTGAGTTCCAGTTTCACTCATGCAACTCCCTACTTAACACCTCTGGATGTCTTACAGAAACCCCACATTTAACACATCCAAAACTGAGTTCTTGATCTCCCCCCAAAATGCTGTTCCTACCCGCCCCCCCGCCACCCGGTCTTCCCCATGTCAGTCAATGGCAACCCTGTCCTTCCAGTTGCTCAGGCCAAACTCTTGGTGTCATTTTAGAATTTTTTCTTATCTCTGATCTCTCTGTAAATCTTTTTGGCTCAATGTGCAAAATACATTCTGAATCCAATCACTTTCACTATCTCAACTTTTAACATCTTGGTTTAGCCACTATCAGCCCTTATCAAAGACCCCTGCTGCCATTCTGTTACCCTCTGGCCTTTTCCCAACACAGCAGCATGTGATTCTATTTAAAAATAAGTCAGAGCGAGTCATTCCTTTGACAAAATCTTCCAAAGATGCCCTATCTCCTGGGGAGGAAAAATCAAAGATATCACAATGGCCTCCAAGGCCCTTCGGGACCCTCTTTCTCCAGCCTCTCAGGCTTCATCTCCTCCTCTTTGCTCCCCGCTCAGTCTATTCCGACCACTGCTCCTTAAATGTGCTGGGCATGTTCCTGCCTCAGGGCTTTGCATTCACTGGTCCCTTTGCTGAGAATTCTCTGCCTACGTATTCTGCATGTCTCACTCCCTCACCTCCTTCAGGTATTTATTCAAATGTCACTTCTTAATGACGCCTCTCCCGACCCCCTATTTAAAATTACAGACTGGGATGTGGTTCCATAGTGTAGCGGTTAGCACGGCCGCTTTACACGCAGAAGGTCCTGGGTTCGCGCCCCAGTGGAGCCACAGTCTATAGCCTACGACCATGCCACCCTGAGCAAGCCCGATGTCTGACTTTGGAAGCTAAGTCGGGTCGGGCCTGGTTAGTACTTGGATGGGAGACCACCTAGGAAGACCAGGTGCCGTAGGCATAAATAATAATAATAATAAAATAAATAAATAAAATTACAGACTGCAATTGAAGTCTCCACCCCCTCCTGTATTTCCTTGCTTAAAAAAAATTTTTTTTAAAATTAAGAGTTGACATTCAATATTACTTTATATTAATTTTGGATGTACAGCATAGTGGTTAGACATTTATATTATAATTTATGAAGTGATCCCCCAATTAGTCTAGTCTACCTGGTACTATACTTGGTTATTACAATATTATTGACTATATTCCCCATGCTGTACTTCACATCTCCACGACTATTTGGTAACTACCAATTTGTACGTCTTCATCCCTACACCTTTTTTACTCAGCCCCCATCCCCCCTCCCATCTGGCAGCCATCAGTTTGCTCTCTGTATCTATGAGTCTGCTTTTGTTTTGTTCATTTTGTTCTTTAGATTCCACGTATAAGTGATATCATATGGTATTTGTCTTTCTCTGACTAATTTCACTTAGTACAATACCTTCTAGGTCCATCTATGTCATTGCAAATTTCATCTGTGTCTTTTCATTTTTCTTTTTATGGCTGAGTAATATACCATTATACACACATGCACACACACACACACACCCCACAACTTCTTTATCCAATTGTCTATTGATGGGCACTTAGGTTGTTCCCATATCTTGGCTACTGTAAATAGTGCTGCACTGAACATTGGGGTGCATATCTTTTCAAATTGGTGTTTTGGTTTTCTTTGGATAAAATACCCAGAAGTACAATTGCTGGGCCATAAGGCAGTTCTATTTTAAATTATTTTAGGAACCTCCAAACTGTTTTCCATAGTGTCTGTACGAATTTGTAATTCCACCAGCAATGCACAAGTGTTTCCTTTTCTCCACATTCTCACCAACACTTGTTTTTTATGTATTGATGATAGTCATTCTGACAGGTGTGAGCCTCCTGTATTTTCTTCTTTTCAACTCTATTTTTTCCACAAACATTAATACCATTTAAACCCTCTCTCATTAGATAATCTCCATGAGAAACAGACAAATTTTTGTCTATTTCGTTTGCCATTCTATCTCTAAGGCCAACAGAGGGCTGCACACACAGGTGCTCCAGAGCTATCTGTTGAATGAAGAAATCAATGAACTCCACCCTATCAGATATCATCAGCATCTCTCTTACCTGGATAATTGCAAAGTCCTCCCACTGCTCTCCCGCACCCATTCTTACTCTGCTCTCTATGGAGCAGCCAGAGTAATTGTTTCCAAATGCAAATCTGATCATGGTACTTTGCTATTTGAAACCTCTCAGTGGCTTCCCATTGCTCCGAAGATAAAGATATAATTATTGAACCCAAGCTGCAAATCTGGCATAGTCTGCTGAAGTCCCTACCTCCACCCTCCATACACACACCTCTTGAATCCCCTCTCCATGTTACATACTTGCTCTCTGCACTCCAGCCACACTGACCTTTTAATTCTGATAACCATCCATGCTCCCTCCAACCACGGGGCCATATGCTCTTTCTTCTGTTTTCTTAGATAACTCCCATTTACCCTTCATGTCCTAGCTCAGTCATCATTTCCTCAGGGAAGCCTTCCCCTGGCCTCTCTGATCAGGATAAAGTCTCTCATTGTATATAGTCATGGCTTCATGTGCTTCTTGTTTGGAGCACTGTGACTGTACAATTTCAGACTTCCTCGCATGGTTCTTTTGTAACTGTCAGCCTCCTCCAAGACTGTGAGGAAGCCCTACAAGAGCTCGGCCATGTCTGCTTTGCTCGCTGCTGGAACACCAGCAGCTATCACACTGCCAAGTACGAGAAGACAGTCATGAAATGCTGCTGAATGAGAATAAAGTGCTGTACTAGGAAGCCACCCTCGCCTAAAGCAGGTGCATAGAGGAGATTTTGACTCTAACAAAGATTAAATCCATGTGGCAATTTTATTGCAAAGGGATAAGTACCTGAAGGAAAGTAAAACAACAAACAACTCCATCTCAACCAGGTTTGGGCAGCTTCCTGGACTAAGGTAGAAATTAATAAAAATAATAATGAGTGTTTACTCCAGCAGCTCAACAAGAAAGACTTCTCGAGAGGCAAATAGGATGTTTGGAATGTTTTTTTTTTTTTTTTTGACCTGGCGGACTATTGACCTGGAATAAATGTTTTCCTCAGGATTATGCCAACTCTGATGAAATGTCATTGGAACAGTGTTATCTAGAACAAATTATATCAAGCCAAAGTAATTCCTTGGTTAATTATCTATATGGTATGGTTAAACCAATTTCTGATTATACCCATTTTTCAATCATCGTGATCCTTCATTTTATTTTTGTCTTGTGTCACATTGTGAGGTTTTAGTACCGTTAGTTGCTACATTGATATCTACCAGAAGTATTTGTTAAGAACTGGATAAGAGACAGATAGTTTGTATTTATTTCTTGGCACAAAGAACATTAGCAGGGCAAAGGTGCAAGAGCTGGTTGTAGGGTCAATAAGTCATGTCTTCTCAAGAGCCCCAAGAGGGACAGTACCTGGGATCTACAGAATGATCAGGCCAAGTGTCTCAGAGAGCCTGTCACATTACTCCCCTTCTCCACCCTCTGGGAGCTGGCAGTCTTTTCTTCTTGGCTCTCCCTCCTCCCATCCCAACAACTGCTGCTG
Source organism: Pteropus medius (assembly GCF_902729225.1). NCBI lineage: Eukaryota > Metazoa > Chordata > Mammalia > Chiroptera > Pteropodidae > Pteropus > Pteropus medius. Next base: position 2,485,236 of record NW_024353787.1, read on the forward strand.
GGCCAAATATTCTCCAACACTGATAACTCAGTCCGGCTTTTCTGTTTGTCTCTCTGCCAATGTGACAGCTCGTGGAGAGAAGAGATTGGGTTGTAATCCTTCTTGCAGCCCCAGAGCTGTATATAGTACCTACCCGGCACAGAGTAGGAATTCTATGTCTGTTTAATGAACACCTGCATGGACGGATGGACGGATGGATGGATGGATGAACGAAGTGTGGAAAGCTACCTAGCCAGCACATAGTCAAACTCCAAGCTGCTCCAAAGCATAGCCTCTCTAATCCTAAATGTCTTGATCATATCAGAGCTCTGTGTGTACCCTGCCAGCTACTGAACCCAGGAAGGGAAACAAACTAATTTATCAAAGCACTTTCCCTCATCTAATTCTTATGAGAGCCCTAAAGGGAAAGTACTATGGATGGCCCCCATTTCACAGGTGAAAAAACTTAGATAGGTTAAGTGAATTGCTCATGTCAGTGTCAGAGGTAGGATATGAACCCAAGGCTGTCTGATGTCACACTGTTTCTGGTAGGCATCACCTCACCCCTTCCCAGGGCTCCTGCCTGTTTCCTGAAGGAGGAAGTGATTCGGTAGTTCCCCCAGGGAGGTTTCTCCTATGATGGTGAAGGGTGCAGGTGGGGCCCGCAGGCACTGAGCTCAGAGTGCAGGAATGCAGGGAAGGCAGGCTCCTGTCCAGGCTGGCCACCAGGAGGCAGGAAGTGAGACACCTTGGCAGAGGGTGGGGGAGAGCACAGACAGTATCCCTGAGTGAGGAGCATGGGGAGGCAGAGGCATGAGGCAGAGAGAGGAAATGGGACGGAGCCCTCATGGCTCTCACGGAAGCTCCTTAGGTGGTAGCGCTGGACCAGACAATGAAGACAGTGAGGCAGACAAAGGGCCAAAGACATACAAAGAGACAGAGTGCATACCATGGAGAGAGAGAAACACCTAGTGTGGACAGCCTGCATGATGGTGAGAGATGAGACACGTTCTTTCCCCACCCACCATGAAATAGACTTATGGGGACTGGGAACTCCACACAGATACACACATACATATATATGGACAGACAGATAGACTCTCTCTCTCTCTCATGGAGCCAGGCATTCCCCCTGTATGCCTCAAAGACACAACACTCAGAGACACAATGTCCCCAGTACATTTACACAGCCTCATCCAGGTCACTTCTGCTTTGCCCCTTCTGGGCACTCCTCTACCTGGGCCCAGGGAAAGTCCAGTAGCAACAGCTAATGCTGTGTCAGTCACATCTAAACACTTTAAACACATGAGTCCATTTCATCTTCACCACAATCCTATGAGGTAAACATTATTACCCTACTTTACAAATGAAGAAATATATTCAGAGAGATTGAGATACTTGCTTAAGTCACACAGCTGGTGAGCAGCAAAGCTGGGGTTTGGATACAAATCAGTTTGACAGCCTCCTGGAGAGATCTGCTGGGAGAATGGGGGCGGGGGCGGTAGGCAGGAAGGACAAACCCTGGCTGATGCCTGATTGTGGGGCTGGGACAGAGGGGGCCCTTAGGGGGCAGCATTACGCCTAGCTGAACTAGCTCTGAGAAGGAATGAGCTAGGAGGGGTGGCCTGCTCTAGCAGTCCTGAGAACCTGGGCCACAAGCCCTTGAAAGCAGGGCGCTAAGGCAAGGCCCCAGCCTCTGTGGGTGGTGATAAAGCAGGGAACCCAACTGAGACTGCAGATCTGAAGGAGCTCTCTGGCGGGTCGGCGGCCATTGTTCCCAGCCTCCAATCAGGAGCACCTACTTCCTGTTATTTTAGGCGGCAGGAAATGACCCCATCCCGCAACCCAGGCTCCACCACGGCCCTCCCTTAACCACGGCATAGCTGCCCACACTGAAGCCTACATGCTGAGGGCACAGCCCCAGCCTCAGGCGAAGGCCTGAGGGAGGCCCATTGGCTGGACTGTCACCACTGCCTTGGTCCAGGGCCTCCTTCTGGTTTTACTTGCTCAGATTCCAACCTGACAGAATACATGGTGTCTGTGTGTCTGTTTTGGGGAACCTCCTCTACCTCTGCCAACCAGGGAAAAAAGATCATGGGGTCCCCAAGACCAAGATCACGCAAAGAAAGTGGGCAAAATTGTTATCTGTTGGCTTGGTCATATAATTCATCATAGAGGTCTGGTGCACTGGCTTAAGAGTCAGACAGATCTGGGTTCAAATCCTGTCCCTGCCAGTTCCTAGCTGTGTGACTTTAGGCAAGTGACTTTGCTTCTCTGAGCCTCATCTGTATGTAAAATGGGGATAACGTTAGTCCTTACTTATGCTGTTGTTTTGAAGATCAAATGAGACAATGCATGTGACATGCTGAGCATTGTGCTGGACACAGAGAAAGCCCTTAATAAATAGGAGTGGGAAATAAGTTGGTTCACCAGAGAGTCTATTCCTGGCCCACATCTGCTCTTACAAGTGGAGAAGAGTGCTGATGGGGTCAGGGATACCATGTTCTCTACCTCCTACCACGCTTTCTACTGCCCTCAGGACAGAGCGGCAGCTGAGAGGTGATGGAGGAAATGCTGAAGGCTGTGCCCCAGGGTGCCAGGCAGAGCTGCCACTGCCAACAAAGCTGCATTATCTGGGCCTGGCTCCTTGGCTCCCTCACTGGCCCCAAGGCCCAGGAGGGACCCAAGGACATAGCTCCCAGCTGCTTGCTGCTTAACTTCCAGCCTAGGTCGGACCTGAGACCTGCCTTGACCGTACTCAAGTGCCACCATTTCTAATCTGGGCCCCAGTTTCAGCTCCTTTCCCTACTCCCTCAGCCCTGCCCCACCAACAGCTGATGCCCATCCTGAGGGGAAGAGGGGGGATGAACTGGCTTAGTGCCCTTTCCTCCTTGTTTTCATATGCATGACTGCACATTAGAGACTCATTAGAGGCCTCATTACTGGACCCACAAGCCTAAGGAGTGAGAAAGCTGTCAGTTGGAGGTGCCAGCCAGGCTGGCTGCTATGTGCAGAGACATGGACCATTGTGCCAGTCTCACCAACTTCTACTCACCCTTTCAGGTTTACCTCAAATGTCTACTTTGTGAAGCCTTCCACAAGCAGAATGCTAGGTCCACTATATCACCATTATATCTGGGGTTCACTGCAGTGAACACATCTGCCTCTCACGGTGGGCCAGCAGCTTCCCCAGGGTAGCGACTCCGATTCACTTCTCTGCTGTCTGCACAACCAGCACCAAGATGGCACGTGGTGAGCATCAGCATGGGTGTGCTGGATGGCTGGCTGTACCCATCTCCTGCATCACTCTCCTATTCACACTGCCCCACTACACCTTGGTTCATGTCATCTAGAACTCCCATCCCCCTTGCCCTCTGTCCCACATTTACCTTCTGAAGTTCTAAATAATCACACCTTCTCAGGTCTCTGAAGGAATTAAAAAATGACAAAAAACAAATAGCTAATGTTTATTGAGCACTAACTACACACCAGGGCCTAAGCTAAATGTTTTATATGTTTATCTAATTTAATGATCCCAGTGTCTCTATGAGATAATTTCTGGCATTATTCTCATTTTGTAAATGGGAAAACTTAAGACTTTTGTTAAGCCACCTACCTGAGGTCAACAGTAATAAATTATCTTTGATTCCAGAGTCTATACCCTTAAGCAAACTGACTCTCAATTCCTGCCCTCACCTCCCCCATTTGTATTTGGTACCTCCCTGCTGGCACCAGTTCCAATGAGCATAACTATGATAATTTCAATAGCACTGTACTGAGGGCGTCTGTGTACCAGAGTCCTTTAGGCACTTCATCTCTAACCCTCACATTAATCCCCCAAGATTCATAACACTGCCTCCGTTTTTCAGGGGCATAAACCGTGTCCAGAGAAAGTCAATTGCTGCAGTCTGGTAGCCAGTAAATGGCTTACTGGGATTTCCATCCAGGTCTTCTGACCCAAAGGTGGGTGCCACACTTGTTCCCTAGTCCCTGCGGCCTCCTGTTAATGCTCAGTGTGCAAAAGGAACTCAAAGAGGGCAGCGATCATGTCCCCTGCACTCAATCTCAGAGCCATGCCTCAAATTCGCATAGGGCGGTGGACAGGACCTTTATTCCTAAGAAGCCTTTGGCTCAGAGGGGGCCTCTGTCACCTTCACCAATATGGTCCAGATTCTCATGTAACGCCATCTAGACTCCTGTGTATAGAATAGTCTTCCCAACTAGGACCCTGTATACTGGACGCATGCAAGCTCCCCAGTACAGCCAAGCATCACCCCCATGCCCTCTTACTCAGTCCAGACATCCCACTCAAGTGTCCTAATTATAAAGTAGCCAGAGACTCAGACCCTTATCTATGTCCCAGTTACCACCCAATTCAGGCCCTGATGTACACACCACTGCCAGAGACCCTTAAAAGCAGAGGGCCAATAACCAGATGGAATGGACCCAAGAGGGGATCCTCCCTGGGTGTCTCCTCTCAGGCTCAGCAGAGCCAAGACAGACCCAAGCACCCTTATTCCAGCACAGCCTACAAACCTCCCAAACCACACCAGTCTAATAGCCTCCCCTCTGCATCCTCCAGCTTCCACACCCACACTGTCCCCTCCGAGCACCCACGCTGGCATGGGGAGGAGCCCACCCACAGCCAAGCGGCTCCACCTTGTCCTGGGCTCTCCGCACCCACTGTTTCATCCTGAGCCCACACCCCAGGGGCCAGGGAGGTGGCGAGGATTAGGCTCTAGGACTCTATGGAGGTGTGGGGATGGAGCCACCTCCTGAGTCAGTGGGAAGAGAACTTGGGTCCTCAGTAATCATGTTCTTCCCTCCCCTTCCAGGAAGAAAAAGAAAGAGAAATCCCTCCCTCCAACACCAGGCCCAACCAGAAATCTGTCCCCACCCCCTCATCAGCTGCTCCCAGATCCGAATGGGATTTGCAGAAGTCCTGGGCGCTGGTGGTTTGGTGGGGTGAGGGGAGGAAGAGCTTTGATGGTCTTGGGCCTAAAGAGAGGGAGGCGGGGTGTGTGTTTATGTGTGTAAGCGGGTAGATATCCAGAGCCTCAGACTGAGGAATGATGTGGCAGGTCCCCTGAGTGCCGGCCTTGAGCCTTCACCTCATTCTACAGTGGGAGACTCAGGCCCAGAGAGGCTGGAACGGAGGGCGGGAGGGAGAAGCAGATTTACTTCTGTCCCCTTCCTCCCCAAATCGGGCTGAGTGGGCTCCAGAGTAGGCCAGGCTGCAGGGGAGGCGGCCCACTCCCCATCTCCCGCCCTCGCCCCAAACAATGCCGCCTCCCCCTCCCCCTCGCCTTTATCTGGCGGGTTACTTGGCAGCCGCCGCTAGAGACCTCCCCCTCCCCTCGCCTCCCCTCCCAGTCGGCCCGCAGCAGCAACAGGCCCTTTGCGCGGCAGCTGGAGGGATGGGGTGGGGGCGAGGTCTGAGCCCGGGCCTGGGCGTGGGCGTGGGGGGCGCCAGGGCCTAGGCTTCTGTATGCAGGGCTCCGGGCTTGAGAAGCTGGACTCCCGACACACACATTCAAGCTGGGGTCACACGTGCCCACTGGGAACAGAAAGGACAGACTCCCCGGCTCAGTAGAAGAGGATCTTCAGGGCCTGGGTGGATGGGAAGGGGGTGGGGTGGAGAAGTCGAGGTGGCACCAGAATGGAGTGGAAGGGTCACCCTACAACTCCGGAGCGGGGTCCCAGCAAAGCCGGGTTGGGGGAAGGGGCAGCTGTCAGAAGATGCGTCCCTGGCCCGGAGCCGCCGCCGCAGCCTTTATTTTTGAACTTCAAGTAGTCGGAAGGCGCAGCGGGGGAGGGGGTCCTTGCCCAGCCGGCCAGCCTCATCCTCGGCCTCCCCGAGGCCCCTCGACCTCCCCGCATCTCGCCTCTGCGTGGCTCCCAGCATACCTGGGGGTGCGCCGGCACCCGGCTCGGCATGTGGGCCGTTCTCCATAGTTGCGGCGTCACTGGGGGATCTTGGAGTCTCAGCTGCGACGGCGGCGACGGCCAGCGGCCAGGACAAGGGTCCCGCGGCGCATCACGCCCGGCCCGGCCCCGCGGGCAACAACTCGGAGGCGGGAGCGCTCCGGAGACGGTAGAGGCTGGCTCGGCTAGTGGCCTGCGAGGCTCGGAGTCGCTGGCTGCCCAGGATCTGTCGGCTCCGGCCGCGATCCTTCTTCCCTGCCCGGCGCCGGCCCGGTCCCCGTCGCGGCCCAACCCTATTGTACCGCCAGGGCTGGGCCTGGCCTTTGCGCCGGCGCGTACCAAGTGAGACGAGGGGAGGGTTGGCCCCCGCAGCGTCCAGGGACCAAGCCACTGTGCCTGCCCCACCCGCCCCGCCCCCGCCCTGGAGCGCCGGCCTCGAGCCTCTGGACGCCTCTCCTGCGGCCGCGGCCCAGGGGCCTCTACGGCTCCGGGAGGCGCCTCCTCCCCGTCGAGCTGCCTCCCCTTGCGGCCGCGTGTTGGTACACGCCGCCGCGCGAGAGGACTATGTAGGGAGCGCTCTGGTGACTCACCCGCTGCTAGGACTGGGGGGGACTGAGGGGAGCGGGGCTGGGGACCCCCAATCCCACCCTGGAGCCTGGGAGCTGTGGCTCTGGGGCCTCGGCGGCAGCTTCAATTCTAAATTTTCTCTCAAACCCACCTCAAACAAAATCCGCCCGGAGGACGTCGGGAGACCCGAAGGAGGGTCACAAGGAGACCCCTAAAAGGGTTAGGCTTTCTCTCCCTTGGCCTTGGTTGGAATGGGAAGAGGCCCGGAAGGCTTGCTGCCGCCCTTCCTCCTGCATCTTATGGTTGGTGTCTTCCCTGCTCCTCTGGGGTAATTACAGGCCTGCACTACTGCTTTACCCAGGTCTCTAATCTGCTGGGTCCCTCATGTCTCCAAACTGGGTGGTCCTGGCCCTGAACCTCCCCATCAGACGACCCCTTCAACCTTCTCTGAAGGGTTTTCTTCCCTGTGGCCTGTTGAAGAAGAGACTGAGCCCCCTCTGACTCCCTTCCCCAAAGTAGCCCTGCTTCCCAGCCCTCTGGAGTGGATCCCCCAATTCTCTGTTAGTGCCGGCTGCGGTGGGGCCTCCAGCCAAGTCTGGGACAGCCTGGGCGGAGTGGGGGAGCTTGCCGGGAAGGTGGATCGATGGTGATGCTGCATGGACTGACAGGAGAAAGGAGGAGGCACACCTGGGCCTGCCCACCCCCCACCCTGCCATTTTTCTTGACCTCAAGAAGGTCAGTTCGCCATTGTCCAGAGATTAGGCCCAGTGAGATACTGTCCTCCTGCCCCCCCTTCCCAAAAGGGTCTCTTTCCTTGAGCAGCTCCAAGAGCTGCCATTTCAAGGGGGAGCGGGGAAACAAAGAGGTCTGGGTCTCAGGCAACCTGAAAGCAGCTTGTCCTGGGAGGAGTGAGTGGGTTGGGGGCCTGAATCCTCTGAGGAGAGGTTAGGGAGGGAATAGTTCTCCCTCTAGGCCAAAATCATTAGAAGAGGATGTTAGAAGGCCTGCAAGATAACCTTAAGCCAGTGTCTTAACTTTTCTGAAACCCAGTTTGCTCACCTATAAAATCAGGAAAATAATGGTACCATGAGGAATCATGGGGTCATTGGAAAGGTTAAATACGGTAACACAGATGAAGTACTTAGCATAAAGCCTGGCATATAGGAAATGCTTAATAAATAGTCATGATGATAATGATGGGGCTTCCAAGGTAAAAGCAAATTAGGATGAGGAGCAGACTATCCATCTTCGTTGTCAGTCATCTCATCTGGAGGGTGAGGGTGAGGGGACCATGTGGATAATGGGGGCCAGGACTGTCCTTTGTGAGGTCAGAAGCCTCAGGGACTGTATCTTCCAGAGCTGAACAGGTGCACTCCGAGCCAGGCAGTGACTAGACTCAGGAGAATTCATGAACAGAACCCACCAGGGAGAGATCCCTCTGGGATGGTTCTTCTCCCACCCCTGATCTTGAGGTAACTGCAGGGACAAAGACAAATTGGTGGAAATAGTGAGATACCTTCACTGGCTAGGGCTTAAGGATAGTGGAGTAGGAAACGGTAGCTAAAAATCAAAAGATAGGCCAGGGATTGATTTGAATGACAATTGACAACAGGATCTGTAGATCCCGTTCTTCAGAAGGGGAGTAGAAGCACTTTAGAACTGGAAATCTCTGTTGCATCTAATGATCTGACTTTGAGGAACTCACTGCAGAGACAGTGTGTGGTATTAGCCTCTGTCAGTAGTTCACAACCAGAGGCAATTTTGCCTCCCAGGGGACATTTGGCAATGTTTAGAGGCACTTTTGGTTGTCACAACTGGGGGTGTTACTGGCATCCAGTGCTTAGACTCTAGGGATGCTGTTTAATGTCCTGCAATGCACGGGACTGCCCCTAGAACCAAGATTCATCAGGCTGCAAATTATAAATGGTGCCAAAGTTGAGGAACTCTTCCCTAGATTGAGGGTAGAGGCACCTGCACTCCCTTACGAGATGCTAAAGGTGGGGACCAGCAGGGCGTCTGGAAGTTAGGCAACTTGACAGTTGTCCCCTCCAGCCTCAAAAGACTTTTCCTGCATGCTGATGGGTCCACAGGGAGTTCTGGGAGGATGAAGCCTGGAGAGCACCAATGTCCTGTGATTGCCGCTGTCAGAGGAGACAAATGGAGTAGGCATCTCTCCATTCTCCCTCTAACCGATTGGGATCCTAGGCTTCAGCCACGGAGAGGGTTTAAAGTGGGTGTCTCTGAGTTTGGGGCTGAATGATAGTGCCTGGAGACCCCACATGCTCATCTTCCCCAAATATATATCCCATAGAAGGAGAAGGTGTGGCACTTGCAATATCTAGGGCCGAAGCTACAACAGGATGCCCTGACCTCTTAGGTGAGAGGTAGGGGACTCTGTCGCCTCTTCAGGGCCTCCCCTACCGCCCAGGGCAGTCCCCTCCCCCGCTAACGGAAACAGGCATGAATGAGCCGTTAGTCTCACCACAGGCTGGGCTGAGGGGGGCAGGTCACTGAATGAGGATCAGAAGTATGTCCCCTTCCTGATCCTTTTAGGGGGAGAGCAGAAGTAAGAGCGTTTACAATCTCCTAGGTTGTGAGGCAGAGCCCAGGATGAATTTGATGGAAGGTGGAAGGAAATCATTGGGAGATTTGACTCAGAGATATGAATCAACACCAAAGCCCTGAGGCTGCCTCCACACCAGCAAAGTAGGAAAGTAGGAGGGGCCGGGGGGAAAGGCAAAGAAGAACAGACACTAGATTCTCACTCCTACTCCAACCCCATGGCATTGCAGCATGAAGGGGTTTCTAAGCCAAACTGCTTTCTTGGGGTGCTCTAGCCTCCAGGGCCCACTATCTAGGGCTAGGAGTGGGGAATGTCCTCAAGGGCATTGGTGACACCAGCTGCAATAGAGTCTCATTCCTTCCAGCCCTTGGGGAGTGGAGGAATACAGAGGGATTGGAGGGGGAGGAATTCAGATCCAGGACGAAATAGGTTCAACCCTTTGAGTTCCTGGATAGAACTCCTTGTCTAAAATCCCTGCTAGGGATGGGAAGCTGCCCTTGCTGCATTCTTTTCTAAGGAGAAGGAGACGTGGGTGGGGAGGGTTACCTAGTGTTCTTAAATGTCCTGGCCCAGAGGGGTAGTAGAAAGGAATTGGGGTTTTGGATTGATGGGAGCTATACTGAGAGCCCTTGGAGCAGCTGTCTAAGGATCTTTTAAATTCCCATCTGATCCAGGAGTGAACGCTATAGGTCAGCCAGAAATGGACCCCACCGCACCCTTAATTCAGGACTGAGGACGCTGTGAGGAGTCCCACAGAAAAACAGCCAAGAAGAGGAATCATAGAGAGGAAGAATTTCAGAGGTTGGAAGACAGGAGAGGCTCCGCCTCCATTCTCTCCAGACTCTCCCTGCTTGACAGCAGGCTGGGTGGGGTCCGGCGGCAGGCCGTGACTGTGACTCAGGTTTCTGTGGGCAGCCAAAGCAGCCAGCAGGGAGGAGCCCAGACCGACAGGCCAGCCAACTGCAGATTTCACCTCAGCTGTCCTCTCTCCTGAAAATGTAGGAGGCTCTTCTCTGGCTGTGCTGGTCTCTGGGTGCTAGCTGACCCCTGCTCCGCCTCCACTCTTCCCGTCCCCGCCCCCCCGACCATGTTCCTTCCCAGAACTCTCAGCCCTTGTTCCCCTCCCCCAGCGCACTGACACAGGACGGAAAGTCAAGGGGCACTGCCTTTAGGGAGGCCCCAGAATGTCTGTGCCACAGGGAGGAGGGTATAATAATGATTTGTCTTGCACCCGGAGGGAGAGACCTGGGGAATCTTGCGCACTAGCTTTGAGCCGAGCCGCCTGGGCCCCCCAGTCTTCCTCAGCATGGCTGGCTCGTGTCTGGGCAGGCTTGTTGTCATGGTGAAGGCTAGGGGCTAGAATGCAGCTGCTGCAGAGTCAGGCTACCAGTCCCTAAGAGAAGGTGCTCAGTGACTCCCAGCCCTGTCCCTCAGAATTGACCAGCTAGAAAGGGCTGGCTGGCACTTACACCCAAGATTTCTGGTCAAGGACTGTAGGACTTCCCCTTGGTGATGGGTGAGGGTGTGCCAGCACATTCCCCTGGTATTTCTGGGGCCTGTTTATTGGACTGTGTTTTTAGAGTGGCTGGAAGAAAGGGAATACACATTTACTTTGTGCTCAAGTGCTCTGCATACGGAGCTCACCAGTCTTCACAATAACTGAGAGAAATCCAGCAACTTGCCTAAAATGGTAAAGCTGAGATTAAAACCCAGGACTGGCTACCACCAATGCTGGTGATCTTTCTTTTATGGAAGCCTGGCAGTGTATTATTCATTCTAGGGGAGAGAGTGGGGAGAAAGTGACCTGAACTTTATCTAATACACTGGCTATTCCATCACGAAGATGCAGGTGTTGGCTGCGTTTGGGGACAGACGGCAGTTTGAAAAGAAAGCCACTAACAAAATGTTTGGCACATAGTAGGTGGTCATTAAATATTTTTGTAATGAAGATCTATGTATGAGCCATTGCTAGTTTTTTGGGTCATCCTGAGAACTTCTGAATTGCAGCAAAAGCATAAGAAGCTAGTTCAAAAGAGGGACTTTCCAACCCTGGCGAGAGAGGAATTTGCAGAGCATTCTGAGTGGGGACTGGATGGGTAGGGAGGAGGGGGAAGTGTTTGGATGATACAGGATTACCGCAAGATGCGGACGCCACCCAGCGGCCAGAGTGCAGTTTAGGGGCAGGCAGGCTCAATGAGTCAGCCGCGCGCGGACTCTCGGGAGTTGTAGTCTGGCTGCGCTAAGGGGCGGTGCTGCCAGTGGGAGTTTTGGGTATTGTAGTCCGACGTCTGTTGGGCGGGAGTTACCCTTGTTGGCCGGACCACGAGTCCCGTGGTGCCCCGCGGCAGGTCGCGCAGGCGCGGTGAGTCTGTGCCGGTCCGTTCCGAAGGCTGAGGGGCAGCGGCTGGGTGTCAAGAAGGGGTTGCCGAGCGGGCCTGTGGCGAGGCGGGGTGGGCAGCCGGCACCATGTCGAGGCAGGCGAACCGTGGCACCGAGAGCAAGAAAATGGTAATTTAGGCCGCGTGGCCTTAGCGGGCGGGGCGGAATGGAGGCGTTCTGGGGAAGGGGCTTTGCGCGGGGCGCAATTGGGAAAGAGCCTTCTTATGAGCCCTGGGAAGGGGGTGGTTCTACAGGATGAAGGAGAAGGAGGCTCCCTGGCCGGGAGGAGAAGGGAGAGTCACTCGGGGGCGTCCCAGGCCTGAGGCGGGTTGGAGGGCCGCTGGAGTACCTCAGAGACCCCTCCCCCGCGGCCTGAGTGCAGCTGTGTGCGAGGCCACCAACGACGACGGTAATAACAGTAACTACTACCTATTGCTTTCTTCCTGTGTTAGGCCCTGGGCCAACCACTTTCAGTACATTATCTCACTTAATCCACAAAGTAATCCTATCAAATGGATAATATTATCTCCATTTTACAGTTTAGGGAGGTTACATAACTTGTCCAAATTTACAGCTAGGAAGAATTAGGATTTGAACCCATGTCTAACTCCAGAGCTAATGCTTCATACTACTAGGCCACACTTGCCTTGGCGTTGTAAGATGCTCAGATAATGGTTGTGCCAGAAGAGAACTTTCTGTTTGGTGGAGAAAGACGGTCTAGTTTAGGAAGTAAGTAGTGCCGCGTTGGTCGGGGGATGCTCCCTTCTGTCCTGCGACAGTGGGACACCATATAGTTTCATAAAGTTTGCCTGCAGATGAGTGTGGGCCTGGAAAATAAAGTAGATGACATTTTTCTCCAAACTAGAGAGACTTCTTGGCAGGTGTTCCTTTCTCTTTGCCCTATTCTTACTTCCTCTTGAATTGCCTACGCTGTCTGTCTGTATTTTCTGAGTAGTTTTGAAAACTGAGTAGTTTTCATGTTGGGCAGATCTGGGGCTTTTTGTTGATAAGGCTCTAGAAGGAATGATTAAACTTCCCTCACACCTTTGCATCTTCTGCCAGGAACAGCCACCAAAAATGTGCTACAGGAGGCCCTATTACTCTTGAGTAGTACTTTTTCTCTCAGGCTCCTTTTGAGAAGCTGATGATACCTATGGATCTTCTTTCCAGAAATATTAAATAGGAAAACATATACACGGACATTTACTTACATTGGGGGGGGGGCAGGTTTGTGGGCCCCCTGAAGATACTTCAGGGTTCACAGGTTAAGAATTCCTGTTTTGGAGGAAATACCAAGAGTTTAAGAAGAAAAAAATAAGTATATTTTGCTAGGAAACTGTCATGTAGGGGAAAAAGCATGGACATTGGTTAGAAGTCTTTCTCAATTGATCCTTAATTTCCTTATCTGTAACATGGGGACAGTACTGCCTGTTCAGGATTAAATGAGATTACAGTGTAGAGTGCATGGGTCATAGTAAATGTTTCTTCTTCCTTTTCTTAATATATGAGCAGATATGGGAGGTATTCCTGCTTAGTTTTCATATCTTGTTATTGTACAGTTTTTTACCTGAAATCGATATTGAAATCTTTAATACCATTTTAGTAGGAAACGACATTTGAGGGAATTATGGAGGAGCAACAGTACACTCCTGCCTTAAAGCTTTGCAACTGCTGTTGTCACTGCTTGGAATTCCCTTCCTCCAGATAGTCACCTAGCTACTCATCACTTCATGCACAGTTACTCAAATGTTACCTCCTCAGAGGGGCCTTCCCTGACCACATGATTAGTTTTTGATCCTCTTACTCTACTCTGTTTCTTCATAGCACTATTTCCTATTAAATATTTCATTATAAGTCATATATTTACTTGTTTATTTTCCGTCTTTCCCCATGAGAATGTAAACTCCATTCTCAGCGTCTAGCGTGATGCCTGGCACTAGGTAATCTATATTGAACGAATGACATGAAGGTTTGGTGCATCCTCTCATTTAGTTCCTGCTGATACCAGATTGGGCTTGTGTCGTGATCCTCTCTGTAGCAACCTATGCTCATATGAGTTATTTCATATGCTCCTCTCCTCCTGGGAATTCCCACCTCTAGCACCCCTTTTCCCAATCAGCCCAATATTCTGCAATCAATAATCTTCTAATTGTGTTCCACTTAAACCTTCCAAGACTTAAAGAGTTAATATGCCTCAGTCACTAGACTTCTGCCTTAGTCTGTGCAAACAGAAATAGCCCAGTTATCTAGCAAACTTCTTGGGTCCCAACTATGGGTAAAGCCCTATGCTAGGTGTTGTGGGAAGTGCAGAGATGAAGTTTTAGTCCCTAAGCACATACCCTATGAGAATCAGAAAAGTACACAACACAGAGGTATAGTACTATCTGGGATTGAGTCCTGACTGTACTGCTTATTTGCTATGTGACCTTGTATAGGCTTTTTTCATTGTCTTAAGCATCAATTTCACCAGCTTTAAAAAATAAATTTAAAAAGGTAACAACCATATCTATATCATAGGGTTGTTCTGAGGATTAATTGAGGTAATGCATGTAAAGGTAGCAGTGTGACACTACACCTAAAAATACAGTTAACACTCAGTAAATGTCAGCAAGTATCCTTGTTAGTAATAATATTAGCCTTCGTGTGTCTGTATAGCATTTGGTTCTTGAATACCATGGACAGTCGGGCTTGTCTTTTTGTGTTATGTTACTAGAAACCCAATCCCAACTGCTCTATTCTCCAGAGCTCAGGTGAGTTACTAAATAGCAGTACCCAGAATCTCCATGACGCCAGAATCTCCATTACTGACCTTCCTTCCCCAGTTGCTGAGGACAATCACACTGGATTACCTCTGTTGACAAAATAATAAGTGTGACTCTTGGAGCATTAGCGCCAAAGATCAATCCCCTTAAGGAGATTCGATGTTTCGTTCAAGGTGCTAACTAAAAGCTGCCTGAAAACCATCAAGTGCAGTAGCTCATATGAGCATAGGGTTTGGCTTTAACTCACTTTGCTCAGGTTTTGCCTAAAGTACTTGGATAAGTACTTAGAGATCATATCGACTATGCCAGTGTGAAATCATATGGTCTCTTAGTCTGGAAAGCATCTTTAATTCTGTTATCTCATTAGATCCTCCCAATAACCCTGTGATCTGCATGACAGGTTCTACTGTTACTGATTTTGTGCGAGGAGATTGAGGTTTAGCAAAATGAAGGGACTGACCTAAGTTTCACAGCTAGTAAGTGGCAAGTTCAGACTCAGAATCAGGTGTTCTAACTACAAACCCAATATTCTTTCTATATGCCTTATTAATTGTTACAAAGTTCTCCATATTGATTCAAAATCTCCCCCTCTGAATCTCTCTGGCACCACACCAGAGAGAACCAGTTTAAGAATAAAAATGATATCTACTTTTTGAGTTCATACTGAGCCTCAGGCGCTCTACAAACATTCTTATTGGAATCTCACCGTAACCTGAAGGGCAGATAATGTCAAGATTGTGCAGATGGGAAAACTGATGTTCAAGAAGATTAAGCAATGGATTAGAACCACATAAGTTGTTACAGGACAGTGCTCAACTATAAGACTGCATCTCAGTTATTTAACTTGTCACTTGTAAAATGGGGATAGGTAATGTTCTGGTAACTCCTTGTGGTTGTTATGAGGATCAATGAGAAATTGAAGGCATTCTGAATGTTTTGTAAATGTTAATGACCATTACTATTGAACATAATTAAAGTAATCTGAAAGTGGAAGTGTTGCAGAAGAGATTCGTGTTTCTTTTGGGAGCGAGAATGTGGTGCTTATGTTCATTGAGGAAATTGCATTAGCGACCTCTAAAGTCCCATGGAACCTTTTATTTTAAGGGTCACAGGACTGAAAACCCAGGTCTTCAGACTCTGCAACCTCCTGTTTATTTCTCTGACTTCCTCTTCTGTTCTCTCTTTTGTTCATTCCTGTTCAAGGACAGGTTTCCTAGTTGTTTCTCAAACATGGCAGACATACTCCCACCTCAGGCATTTACACCTGCTGCCTAGAATTTTTTCACTCAGATGTTATCTTCATGGCTTACTGTTACTCCCTTCAGTTCTTGCACAAATATCACCTTAATGAGGCCTTCTTTGACTACCCTATTTAAAATTGAGAGACACACACACAAGCATAATAACCCCTCATCTCCGTTTGTGCTTATTTTTCTCCACAGCACTTATCATCATCTGGCAAACTACGTATTTTATTTATTTTGTTTATTATCTGTCTCCTATTAGATAGCCCCTGGTACATAGTAAACATTGAATAAATAATTTTTTTTTCTATACACAGCCCCACTTCTGTTTTTAAAGTATGAAGATTTTTAAGTTATGTATTTATGTCACACCCTCTTCCAATAGATTTGGTTAATAATTGAAGATGGAGACAGACTTGCAAATTGGAGGGTGTGGAAAGCCTGAGTAGGAGGTCTCATTCCCAGATCCCAGGCATATTGATTTTGCAATCACGGACAGATCTGTCTAGGATCTTGATTTTTATTATCAGTAAATTGGGAACGGTTACATGTATAAGGACCTTGATAAAGGCGTGATATGTATGTTACTTGGCATTGTGATGGGCTGAGGCTCTTGGAGTTCCATCCAAGGGCTCATTAATAATGGAAGGAAAGCTCTCCTGACTTAATGCAGTGATGCCCATTCTGTGGACTGGTTACTGCTGGATTGTCTCCATCCATTCATGCCCTAGTCATTTTAGTGCCAAACCATTAACTTTACTAAAACAATTATTCTCCTCCTCAATAGCTGCCTCTCAATTGCCATATTTGGCAAAAGGTCTCCTGGAGACCCCGATCTGACTGTTTTAGTTGAGTTCAAAGAGCTTCCTGATTCAGAAACGGATTCTCTTTGACTTTGTAGTACAGCTAAGTTTTTTGTTTTGTTTTAGGGGGGGTTAATAATATTGTAGTTGTGGGGAACAGTGAATAGAATGAACACTGGCTTATAAACTCTTGGGTTTTATCTCCCAAAATTACTTTTGTCAATTATTAGCTATTTGTTTTGGGGCAAATTACTTAACCATGCTGAGTCTCAGTTTCCTCATCTCTAAAATGAAATTAATTCCTGCCTTTTCTGCTTTACAGAGTTATTGTGAGGTGGAAAATGAGATGACTAAAAATAGATTGCAGTATGTAAACAAAAAGTATTCACAGTATTCTTGCAGTGACCTCACCTGCAGGCCATGGGGATGAGGTGAGAAGCATTGGGTCCTGAGAGTCTGGGCCTTAACATTACTTGGGTTTTCTTCCCCAGAAGACATAAAGACAAAAAGATGTTCTGCTCCAAATTTGACAAGCCTCCATTCAGAAAGGAGTGGTTGAGTGGCAGTTCGGCCTTGTATTTGTGTGAATCCTTTGGTCCAAATGTGCTGTTAACATGTTTCTCACTTTGTTTAACTCTGATAATGCCGTCCCCCTGACTTGCTGTTTTCATTCTGTAGTCTTGGTTTTTGCCATTCCTTTCACCTTCCACATTTGTTTATTAGTGGGAAGGTGACAGGATTCTTTATCAGAAAAAGAGTTTCTGTGATTTTAACTGTGGTTATAATAGAAACCAGGCCAGGTCAGTATTGTGTTCCAGATACACAAAAGATTATATTTCTTTCAGAGTTATCACCTTTCCTGGAAAAGCTCTAGCTATGTGTCAAGAGGAACATTATTTTTTCCCATGCTGGTGACTTAAAAGAGGCGTTATCATTCCACGCAATGGACTTCGTTTAGGACTTCTTTCCTTCCCCATGGACCAGGCCCCTGGGTCTTCTGCTGCTCCTGGGTGGGGCTTTAGGAGTGCAGTTTAACTCTAGACCAGGACACTCAGAGTTTTAAGGTGTGGGGAAGCCATTGGTCACACCTGCTAACTCACAGAGAGTAATTTGTAAATGTCAGCTTTGGGTCTGTCTTTCACAGAATCTAGTGAACAAATTAACTGCTCTCACACCAGGTTCTGAGCTTAGGCTTGGCAGCTGTGATGGGGTTCTGGGTTGGCGGAAACCCACCTTTGTGTTTTGGAAGAGTGACTGCTCAGTGTATGAGGTGCCTTTAACAGCCTGTTTTGTAGTGGGTCTGGCTGCGGCCCTGTCACATTGACACTGGGGAGATAAATTCCTTGGTCACTCCATAGGGGATAATGTTTTCTCTTACCAGATGCAAGTGACCTTCCTTTGAATCCCAAAAGTTGCATTAAGGCCAGTTCAGACTCTCACCAAACTTTCTCTTGTGCAGCTTGGTCCTGACTGCTTTTTACATCTCTTTTAGAGCTCTGAGCTCTTCACCCTGACCTATGGCGCTCTGGTCACCCAGCTATGCAAGGACTATGAAAATGATGAAGATGTGAATAAACAGCTGGATAAAATGTGAGTGAGCTTCTCTGTGGGAGCAATAAGAATGGAGCTCCCTAGCACATTGAATCTACATGGTTCTTTAGAGCTCAGAATAGGGTTATCTCTCTTGTAACCAACATTTTAGTTTCCACTGAACTCATTTATTGAGATGTTTTGGAATTATTCCATTTTCCTTTTACCATTAACAGCTTTATGTTTAGATATAAGATATTCAGACCCCATAATATAGTCTTCTCTCATTTGCTTCCCAGGGGCTATAACATTGGAGTCCGACTGATTGAAGATTTCTTGGCACGGTCAAATGTTGGAAGGTGCCATGACTTTCGGGAAACTGCAGATGTTATCGCCAAGGTCATTATCCTGGGCCAGCTGGCCATGTCAAAGGATTGTCATTGGGGAGGGCACTGCTTACCACTCTCTCTGTCTCCCTTAGGCCCTTAGCATTCCAAAAGACTAGTTAGGCAGCTATTTGGACCAAAGAAGCCTTCCTGGTGGTTTGAGAATAACACAGATTATGAAAATAGAAAGAGTGGTTGGGATCATTCCTGTAGATTAAAGCCCCACTGAAATCAAAGCCAGATCTCCTTAACTGTGAAGACGCAGCAGAGTAGCATAGGGGTTATTAATACAGACAAACCTGGCTTCAAATTCTGACTCCAATACTTACTAGTTCTTAAGTAAGTTATTGTTAACCTCTTTAATTACCGGTTACCTCATCTTTAAAATGAAGAAAATAAGAGCTATCTCACAGGGTGTAAGGAGTAAATAAAAAAAAAAATGAACAGGTATTCAGGTAAAATGAATGCACTTAACGTAGTATGTGTATAATAAATGTTTGTTGTTAATAATATTGTTACATAACACAGGATTGATAAAACACCTATAGCTTTGTGGTGTCAGTTACCTAAAGGTTGGTTCTTTTTGTTGTGGAGCATGTCGGCCATACCCAAATCCTAGAGAGGGTTGGCAGTGGAGAGAGTTTTGTGAGGGTTTGAAATTAGGAGGGTAGGTAGAGGGAAGGATGTGTTCAGAGTAATTCTGCCCCAGTGACCTGTACTCGCTTTCAAAAAGGGTTCAGGTGGCACAGAGGACAGGGAAGTGGTTTGGCCCTCTCCTCACTCAGATGCTGGTTCAGGGCAGGCACCCCACTCAGAAGATAAGTGCTCCCTTCTGCTAAGACGTGCAGGTGGATAGCACGTTGTTACCTAATTTACGATGCCTCGAAAGAGAGGGGTGTGGAGCTGTGCACAAGTGCCTTTTTTTCTTTGTTCTGAATACCTTCCCTGTCATACAGCCCCTACTACTCTTCCCATTGTGCTGTTGTGTATCCTCTGACAGGTGGCATTCAAGATGTACTTGGGCATCACTCCAAGCATCACCAATTGGAGCCCAGCTGGTGATGAATTCTCCCTCATTTTGGAAAATAACCCCTTGGTGGACTTTGTGGAACTTCCTGATAACCACTCATCTCTTATTTATTCCAATCTCTTGTGTGGGGTGTTACGGGGAGCCTTGGAGATGGTGAGTGCAGCTCTTTACCTTCTGGGACACCTGGAATATAGCAGGGGCTTGATAAATGTTTTAATGAATAAGAGAGAGAAAAGAAAGGCCTTTGGCTTACCCAGTGCTTCATTGCCTGAGATGGTGATGCTGCTGACCATAGGATCCAGGCTGGATGTCTCTATGAGGTGGTGATCGTCCCTGCCAGGCTGGGAGAAGGTGCTGTTAGCACCCAAAGCCCAGAACATCCAGTCCTAGATTGGCTTATTTGGTAACAGTCTCATTTATTTGGGGATGTTCTTTGCTAAGTCTCTCTTTGTGGGGTAGGGCCACTGCCTTCTGCAAGGGAACATTAGCATTGACAATCTTGTTCTGCAGAAAACCAGCCCCCTATTTTTGGCTGCTGTGGATGAGCTAGAGGCTGTGGCTAGGCAGCCATCTCTTTTTCCCACTGTCTCCCAGGTCCAGATGGCTGTGGAGGCCAAGTTTGTCCAAGACACCCTGAAAGGAGACGGTGTGACAGAAATCCGGATGAGGTTCATCAGGCGGATTGAAGACAATCTCCCAGCTGGAGAGGAGTGACCGTCCTCGGGACTTCAGGGTAGCCAGCAGGAGCACTTGTTGGAACCAGAAAGCCTCAGCGCTTTCTCTGCCCTGTAGAACTCAGTGACTCTTTAACACGGATGTTATATATTCTTCTAACCTTGTTTCCATTCTCCATGCTAGCTAGGAAAGAGCAGACTGCGACATAGTCCATTTACTCCACAAGCGTGCACATTCAGGAGGGAAATTCTTTGCTTCCTCTCCCTTCAGAGGGCCTGAATGTAGTCATCCTTGGTTGGACTAGAAAGAGCTCAACCATTTTACATTCCTGTTTGAATTTTCCAAAGCAAAACTCACTTTGACTCCATTAAGAGGCAAGCCTAGAACATCTATCCCTGGACCTTCAGAAAGCCATTGGGAAATGGCTGTAGGGGACGCAGGTTGTGGAATGGGGAGAAGGGGCGGCAAGGGGTGGGTAAGAGTTGTTAGCTGCAGTGCGACACACTCTAGTGCTTGCCAGGAAAGGGGAGCCAGTCGTGCTGGGAACACCGACTCCTGGGAAGCTACCCCGGTTTCTTGTTACTCCCTGCTGTTTGGAGGCAACATCTCTTTTTACAGACGGTTCATCCTTTTTTTCTTACAAATTCTTCAATAAAGACACATTCTTGAGTGAAATTCCAGTCCTGTCCTGTTTTCTTTCTGCTAATCCCTGGGAATTTTGTTGCAGTGGGGTGAGGAGACCAGCTAAGTTCCTGGACCTGCCTCGATTTTACCTGGTCTAGGAATGGTTTCTCCCTCCAGACCTGAGAGCCTGGGAAGCCTGGGAGCAAATGAGGCCCCTTCAGAGTCATTTTTAGGTCTGCTGTCTGTAGTAGAATGTGGAAGTGGACTATTATCCCAGACATGCCTAAAATGAACTATCCTGGGCTTTTGGCCACCTAGTCAAGGGATTTGGCTCAGAAAGCCATGTAAACCTTGGTGTTGGGTACCATTTATTGAGTGCTTACTGCGTGTCAGACACGAGCACTTTACATATATTATCTCATTCACAATTCCATCTTTAGAGGGGAGGCCCCAGGTTGCCCAAGGCCATACAGCTAATAAATGGAGAAGCTAGGGTTCAAAGCCTGATTAGCATTGTGGAGAAGAGGGGCATCAGATGGTCAGGCCTTACTTGGGAGCACCATTCTTGGGGACAGCCTAGGTCCTCGAGATCTAGCTACTCAGGTTGTTGGGAGGGGGTGAAATAGGGCCTCTAGGCTTTCCTCAAGGTTAGTAGACAGTTCTGAGATGAGCGATTATAGATGCATTGTGCTCGAAGTATGTCTTGGTTGTATAGGTTAGGACCAAGTTCTGGGACACCAGTAAGAGGCAGTTTGCACAGGACTTGCCTCTTCCGGCTGACTTAAACCACCTAGCCGGAAGAGGAGAAAAGAGGAGAAAAGGTCACTTTTATGTCTCCAAGTATAGGGAGGCTCATGCTCCCTCTGGGGTCCCATCCTTTTCTGAGCTTCTACCTCCCCCTCCAGGTACAGTTTGGGGCCCCAGGGCAGGTACCCCATTTTTAGTCATCTGTACCCTTAGCACCCACTATAAGGCTGGATCCAATTGCAGTAGAGTTTGAATGAAAGCAAGATTAAGTGAATGAATGCTGGGGCCCAGATGTGGAAAGAGTTGTGTGGTGTCCAGACCCTGCCAAGAAAAGTGAGCTCCACGCTTTCCCTTCTCCAGGGGCCCCTCGCCCTTCCTCTCCTCCCAGCACCACAACCAACTTTCCAGCAGCCATTTGTGTGGTGTGAGGTTTTGGATATTTCCTTTTCCAGAGCTAATCTTGGGCAACATTACAGGGTAGTCAAACTGTGGAAACAAAGCCCCCTTAGTGACTTTTCCCAGTTACAGCCCCACTACTATGTCACGTGCACCCAGGGGCTGAGAGAAAGGAAGGGGCTGGTGCTATTCGAAACATCACTTCATCATCTTTCCCAAATGAGCCTAGCATACAAGTTCCAGCAAGCTAACTTCTGGTCCTCCCACCCCATGATTAATTATTGTAGATTACGTATCCCTCTGCCTTACTATGAATGTGAGGCTGGGACCCTACCCCAACCCTAGGCTAGGCCATTCCCCATTCTTTTTGATATGTTGGCATGCCCTCCCAGCAAGATGAGGCAGGTGCGCCTGGCTATATGGGAAAGACTGGCTAACGAGGAGGGTTCTCAATGAGCCTGGGTCACAGAAGAGTTCTGGAGCTGGAGGGATCCATACTGGTGGCCTTGGTGGGCTTGGTGGTGGCTGGGCAGAGCTCTAAGGAAAGGCCTCGTTCTACAGTCTTTGGCCACCAGGGGTCTCCGGATCACCACAGTACTATCTCAGAGAGTGCCCACTGGACTCCTGGTTTTCACAATGTGGTAGAAGATGCACCTGATGGAGCAAATCTCAGAGCTGGTCAGAGCCAGGAAGTGCCCCCTTCCTCCCGTCACGCCCATGAGACCTGAAAGCAAAGCTCACATGGCTGCCAGGCTGAGGGCCTGCCTGTCAAACCCAGCTCACTGGCAAGAGCACATGAGCTAAGAAGTCAGTGGCTCCCCGGAACTCTCATGCTGGCCTCCCGCATTGTGTAAGCTACCTCTGAGCCCTCCCCAACGAACCCCACTTACCTACTGAGTGGGGACCAGAGCACATCAGCCTGGTTCCCCTGGTGTAAGAAAGTCCTATTCCTGCCCCAGACTCCTGCCAGTGACATTTCCATATTCAGGTTATGCCTTTCCCTGGTGGATTGGCCGCCTTATATGTGTACTGAGCAGCGAGGTCTGTGAAGGAGGTAGCAACAGAGGCCCAGGAGCAGAAATTACATTAAGTAAAATTAAAATAGTCTCCTAACAAGTAGTTCATTGTGGATGGCTGGGGGTGGTGATGCAGGAAAAGCATCCTCTCAGTTCTCTCAGAGCTTAAGTGCTACCATGTGCTGGTCCCTGGAAGCCAGAGGGCCTGTGGGAGGAGGGGGAGGATGGCAGAAGGCGAGGAGCCTCACTGTTACCAATCCCCAGCCTTTGATGTAGGGCCAGACCTGACCCCAGGACGGCTGCCGGCCACTGCCAGGGGAGCTGTGGGATGCAAGGCATTCCTAGGGGCGATTTACGTTCTGGCAGGAGGAGAGGAAAGTTTCTACTGTGAGGAAGGGGGGGAGAGAGAACCCTGCAGCAGAGGATGTGGGGTGGGTGTTTTGAGGAACAATGGAGGGAGCCAAGGCACAGGACAGCGCCTTCCTGCCTACACCTGGCTAACTTACCAGGCTTGGGCGGAGGCCTCCTTGAGGAAGCCTTCTCTGATGGATCCAGAGCTGGTGAGGATCGTCACCTGCCCCACCACCACATACACGGGCCCTCACGGGTGTAGCCCTAGAGGATGCAGGCAGAAGCAGCTGCTCTTCTCTCCTGGTTCTGGGGGCCTAGACGGTCAGCCAAGGAGGGCAACTGGGACTGAGCTAGGCTAGAGGAGGACTGGGAAGATGGTGTGATTGGCATGAGGGCATGTGTGAGTACAGACCAATGTTATTCATAGCAACAGCTAATATTTATTGCAGTGACTATGCGCCAATGGTAGTCTAAGCATTTCACATATATTTCTCATCTAGTATTCACAACAAGCCTATTACTATTCTTATTTCGCGGATAAGAAAACTGAGACACACAGCTAATACATAGTAGATTCAGGATTTGAACTCAAATAGTCCAGTACTGGACATCAAGCTTTTGTCCAGTACAACATGTGTTATGTATATATATATGTTTGTGGTTCAATGTGTGTCTCTTTCCTTGTGTTCCTTGGGAAGTGTGTCTGTATGTGAATTCTTTCATTTAATAAAAACGTAGCCTTGTGCTAGGGGCAGGGGACATGGGGATGCTGGAAGCTTCAGTCCATAGGGAAGCAGCTGAATACAATGTGTGTGTGGTGGGGGGAGGAGAGGAGAGGTTGAAAATGAGAGACAAGGGCAAGTCCTGGCTCTGCTACTTATTGGTTATACGACACTGGACAAGGAGTTTGAACTCTGAGCCTTAGGTCTGTCATCTGGAAAATGGTGATTATAATAATGCCTATCTTGATGATTGTTTTAAGGATGAAACAAGATGAAGTATGTAAATTTCCTGGCAGAGGCTGAGTATTCCCTGATTGGCAGCTACTATGAACATGATTGTTATTAGGAGAACTGTCTTGTATAACTACGTGTATGGATATGTGAGTGTCTGAGTGTGTGCAGATGGTAATTTTGTGAAACCATGTCTTTGTTGTTCATTGCTATATCCCCAAGCATCTAGCACTACTTTTCAGCACCAAGTAGGTGCTTAATACATTTTTATTGACTGAGTATGAACTGAGTATGAGAATGGAATGAGGAGGGGCCGCAGAGAGAGGGACATGTGGGCAGTGTGGGCCTCCATCAGGACCAGTTACATAAATTACAGGGCTCAGTGCAAAATGAAAACGCAGAGACCCTTGTTCAAAAATTATGAAAAAAAAAGTATTAGGAATTTCAAGATGACCCAGCAGAGCATTAAACCAACCCCTTCTGAGTAGGGGGCTCTATGTGACTACACAAGCTGACACCCAAGAAGCCAGCCCTGGCCTCCCACTCCCCGTAGAGCATCACCAGCCCCCAGCCCAGCTATGGAGGAGGGAGTATAAGGAGAATCCACCCACGGCCTGCCACTCTTTCTGGGCTGCCCGAGGGAACGCGAGGAAGGGGAAGGTTTACTCAGTGTGGGCAGGCCAGGAGAAAGCAGAGGGAGGGACCCAAGGACCTGCAGACCTCTCCCCCAAGGAGTGTCCTATCGCCACTCCCACCCCGCCACCAGACCTCCAACCAGGCCACTGGGTGGTCTGAGCCCATGTGGTCACATTTATATGTTAATTGAAGTAAAATTGTTATAAGATTAGAATATTTAAGGTAACTTTAATTTCCACTGCATTTCTGGGATTTTTGAGGATCGTGCTGAGCGATCCCCTGGGGTGGGAGCAAAGAGAATGGTGGTGGCTACAGGAGGGATCTTCATTCCCTAGTCCTGTAGGCAAGGCTTCTGGCAACTGAGAAGAAAGAAGGAGGGCTAGACAGAGGGAAGGACTTCCCGGGAATTGTAGAACCAGGGGTCCCGTGCTCTAGCAGATGTGGGAAGTCAGGGGTGGGGATGGAGGGTGCAGAACCACCAAGGTTCCGGTGGAGCAGGAATTTACCAGCACTACACACCCCCTCCCCAGACTATTTGTGTACCCTGGGCCACACATCTGTGCAAACACCCCTCCCTCCCTCCCCTCAGCTTGCCAGAGAGTTGGAAGGGGTGGCAAGAGGAAGGTTCCATCCAGGCCCTCCTCAGGCTCCAATCTGGGGTGGCTGGAGCCTAGAGAGTTTCCTTGAGAAGAAATGGGAGAATTGTGATAACAGTTACAAAAATTACTAACATTTATTGAGTCGTTGCTATGTGCCAGGCTTGTGTCAAGCCCTTTCTATTCACTATCTCTCCTAAGAGTGGTGGGAAAGGGGAAGATTATGGAGCCAGGCTGCCTGGAGTTGATTCCCAGCTCACCCGCTTCCTAGCTATGTGACCATGGGAGAGTCACTTAACCTGTCTGTGCCTCGATTTTTCCCATCTAATAATGCTAATCTCAGGGGGCTGCTGTGAGTGTTAAATGAGTTAATCTGTGTAAAGTGCTCAGACTAGTGCCTAAGAGCCCTGTGAAGGTTAGCTGTTGTCATTAGCTACCATCATTATCCCCTTTTTAAAGAGGAGGAATTTGAGGTTTGGAGAAATGAGGTCATTTGCCCACAGTCACAGAGAAGCAGAACTGGGATCCAAACCCAGGTCTGCTTGAGTCCTCAGCTCATTCTGAACCACCAGGCGGGTGCCAGCACCGGCTCAGCCAGAGGCTGCACTAAGCAGGTTACGTGCCTCATCTGGTTCAGTTTAACCACCCACCCCATTTGATATCCCCAACTCAGGTCTAGAACAGTCCTTGGATCCTCTCTGGCCAGTCTCTGATTCTTGTGGCTGAGGGAACCCAGAGGGACACAGTGACTTGTCCAAGGCCACACAGCAGGTAACCACAGACAAAGCTGACCCACTGAAATATAGACACTACCAGAGACAGACCAAAACTGGAAGTCTCTGGCAGGTGGAATGGGGAGCCTGGCTGGAGTCTGGCCTGGCCTAGCCCGGGAGTAAACCTTGGTGGAACAGTCTACAGACTTCTGGCTCTAGGACACTCATTTCCTGCCTTGGGGTTTGCTGTGCAAAGAGCTGGTGCAAAAGCGGGCAGCTGTGGCAGGATCATGGCATCGCTGTATCAGCCTCTGTTGGAAGATGGGCACCTGGAGGGTCCATGAACACTGGGGCCACAGGACAATAGGACAGGCCTCCCAGGGCTGGTTGAAAGGAGAAGGAGCCGGAGCCCTCCATCCCTGCAGGGCATTCGACTGGGAAAAAAATGAGAGAAGGGGCAGGGAAGAGTGTGTGCCACATAGAACCAGGCCAGAGGGCCTCAGGAAAGTTTATGCAGTGAGTCAGGGGAATCAGGGATGAGATGTTTGCGTGTCTATGTACATGGTGCCCAGGGGAGCCCCTTCTCCAGCACAGTGCACCCCCTCACTTGCCTGCTTGCTTCACCAGCTCCCGTTCACTGAGTTCTCCTCCCCTTTCTAAGAACAGCTCACACACAGAGCTAAATGATCTACATGGATTCATGAATTTAATCTGTACAACAAGCCTATGAGAGCTTTTCAGATGAGGAAACTGGGGCACCAAAGGTTAGGTGACTTGCTCAAAGGCATAGCTGGTGAGTGGTGGTGCTTGGACTACAGCCTGGGCAGTCTAACTCCAGGGTCCACGCTGTCAACCTTGAGTCCCTGCAGCTCAGCTCCCACCCCCTCCCTGAGCACTCAACCCCCTCTAATCCCTAATCAAGGGCAGATTTTCATACCAGCTCTGGGAGAGGGGCCCAGCTCTCCAACCTAGAAAGTGTCTTCTTCAGTAACTGCCAACCAGGTCTCCTCCCCTTCCTTAGGTAGTACCACAGCCTGGCTCCCCTGTAGTCACTCTGGGCTGGCTCAGGCCAAGAGGCCAGACCCAAAGACCTCTTTGCAACCCTCCCAGTCTGAGTGGTAGGACGAGAGTGGGCCCAGGCTCTGGAGGTGGGCAAGGGCGAGAGGCCCCACTGAGGAGTGATGGGGCCGGTGTGTACTTTGGCAGGGGGACAGCAAAGTGGGAGGCCCTCGGAGGGCAGGAGGGAGGAGGGGGAAGGGGTGATGGAGGTAGGCCCAGACTCAGAGACAGGCAGCCTTGGGCCTTCCCTGCTCCTTTTCTGGACCTGTCGATAGCTCTTTCTATCTTAGAAAACACATGCGTGCGCGAGCACACACACACACACACACACACACACACACTCACGCGCACACGCACACACTCTTCTGGTCTCAGTTCCTCTAGACTTCTCCACCTCACTCACTGCCTTCTCGTCTGTCCCTGTGGCTACTCCTTTGGTCCCTGCAGCCTGGTTCCTGCCTCCCACCTCAACCACCAACCCCTAATTGCCAGTCCCAAAGGACACTTTTCTGTGACACCTGACCCTGGGGGCCTCCCTGGTTTTCTAGAAACGCTCTGCCTTTGCCTCCTGAGTCGCTGTCCTGGTTCCCCCCACGCCCCAGCTGCACTTTCTCAGTCTCATTTGCTGACCTTGTTTCTCTGCACACCCTTTGCATGTTGACTGTCTCCACATCCTGGCCTGGGCTTTCTCCTCTCCCTGTACTCCTTCCCTGGGCATCACCCCTATGGTATCAGTCACCATCTGTACACCACAGAAAACCTGATTCTAGCCTGGAAGTCTCGCTTCCCTTGTGGATACATGGAAGTCCCACCTGCACATCCAACTTAATGCATCAAACCATATGCCCCTTCTCCTGGACCACCCCCTCCCCATTGCCTAACCAGAAACCTGGGTGCTGTCCTCCATACCTCCCTCTTTCCAGGCCTCTCGATCCCACATCCTAATCTTGTCTATTCCACCTCCTTCACTCCTCTCACACTTGACCCTTCCCTCTAACCCCCATGGCCTAGCCAGGATTCGTCCAGCAGCCTCCTCACAGTGTCCCTCCCTCTGTCTTCCACCACACAAAAACCAGGGTGCTTTTTCCAAAGCACAACTCTGACCAGTCAGTATGCTGCTCCGTAGTCTTCTGTGGCTCCCAGTTCCCTGAAGACCAAGTCTAAGGAGCTTCCGCAAGGCCTACGAGATCCAGCATCTGGCCCCTGTCGGCCTCCGAGCACACAGGCTCACCTCCCTTAGCCTGAATGTGCAGATCACAACCACTCCTTTTCGCTCTCCCCCTGTAAGTCCTCCCGCTTCAGCTTGGGTCACCATTTGCAGGAAGACTTCTGTCACTGCTCATTTTGGGGCCACGCTCCCTGTGCCGCCCGCCCTATCTCCACACTGAAACCCCCATGTCCTCCTTCTCAGCAGCTGGGTCTGTGGCTCCCTAGACGGTAGCCCTTGAGACCAGGGGGCCCGCGGGCACGGGGTGCTTGAGGGTGACTGGGAGAAGAGCTGCCCGGGATGTGTGTGGCTGTGGGGGTGTCTCAGAGTGGGTCCCGGGAAGGAGGCCGACGTAGAGGCTGGGCTGGGCGCGCGGGCCGGGCGGGGCGCGGGCCTTGGCTATGGCTGTGGAAAGAGGAGGGTGGAGGCCCCGCCCCCCCGCGCCCCTCCCCAGTCCCCCCACCCCGCCCTCCCGCCCACTCCGGCAGCAGCGAGGGCGGCCCGCAGAGCTACGCGGAGACCCGCCGGTGCGGACCCCGACGACACCCGCCCCGCCCCGAGCCTCCGACGCCCCCTTCCTGGAGCCCGCGCGCCCTGGGCCACCCTCGAGGGCCAGGAGCGGCGCCCAGGCGGCCCTGCAGGTAAAGGCAGGGAGGTTGGCTTGGCTGCCAGGTCTCGGGGGGGGCTCCGAGGGCAGGACCTAGCCCAGGCTTCCCCTAAGATTGTCTCGGACAGCTGGGCCGGCGCCTCCTCGGACTCGGGATGGGGACGGGATGGGGACTCGGGTCAGGAGTTTGGCTGTAGGATAGGGGAGCCCATCCGGTTCCCTGTACCTCGTCCTCCCCCACGCCCCGGCCTCCTCCCTCCTCCGCAGCCAGAGCTGCCCAGGCAGAATCCCAGATAAAGCCCCTTCCTCCTTCCCTCTCCCCAAAGCGGGGCTCTATCATCAGACAGCCCCTGGCGGACTCCCAGACAATGTGGCTCTGAGCATGTCACTTCGCCTCTGGGAGTGTCCGTTCCCACCTGTGAAATGGGAATGACAAAGCTTGCTTGGCAGGGCGGTGGAGGAGAGAGGAGGGGGCGAGGAGCGTTGGAACCCCCTCAAGCCTTGGGCAGGGAAGCCGTTCAGCTCTCTCCCTCCCCCTCCCTCTCTCTCTCTGCCCCGGCTGGTTTGCTGGCCACCTTCCAGCTTCTCCATTTTTCTGCTTCTGCCCCCACAGTCTGTCCTATTCCAGGTGTCTTGGCAGCATCCCCCACTCCCCCTTCCCCCAACAAATGGAGACTGAGGTTCTGCGACATGTCCCTGCCAGAGGCTCAGCACCTTCCCCCAGCTCAGGATTGAGACTAGCAGGGCTGTCTGCAGCGGGGTGAGGGGGCGGTTGTCTGGCCCAGAGGGACTGGGGGCAGAGGGCCCCAGAACAGCCTCCTCCATGTGTCTGTCCTGGAGCTGGAGACACAGTAGCCCCAAGGAGTCTCCGGGGAGATGAAATACTGTTCAGCCAGAGGAGCCCAGGAATTACCTGCTGGGGAAAGGAAAGCCATCCGAGTCTGCTTGTGCGTTTCTGTGTGTGAGCAGGTCAGTGTGTGCAGTTGTGGGAGTAAGGAGGACAGTGAGTATCTGCCAGTATGTTCTTAATGTGCATGTCAGTAAGTGTGTGAGACCCTCATTGTGTGTGAGAACATGCTAGTTCTCCACACAGAAATGCCACTGACCTCCCTCAGGGGACCCTGGCAACCCACACATTCTTCCTTTTGCCTGCATTAGTGCCTCTTGCTAAGGCCTGTACCCTTGTCTGGTGGCAGGTGTCCATGCCCTCCTCAGAGTACCCTTAGCACAGGTAGCCTCCCGGGGGCTGTTGTGAGCATTTGAAAGGTCTGGGAGCTGTGGGGCTGAGATAGGGAGGGGCAGGAAGCCTCGGGTCCCTCTCTGGGGACTGACCCCCAGTGCCCTGAACAGATAGGGGCCTCAGGGAGCTCATTCTAGAGCCCAGGGGAGGAGGTGTAGGTCTGAGGAGACACCATGGGGTGTTGGTCTCTGTCAGGGCATAGATGCCACCAGTGGCCTCCTGCTGGGCTGGTGAACACCGACAGATCCTTGGACACACAATCACCCCAAAACGATAATGAGGACACACCATAGACATACTCACACAGTCACACACAGCTACACTCCCTCCCAGTTACAGTAACACACAATCCCATATGTGAACATGCTCTACTGAAACATACACCACCACAGATGCTGGAACAATGACAGGTAGGGCACATGCACACATGCGAACCTGCCCAAACTCTTACAGACAGACACATGGCAGGTCCCGCATGGCCCAGCCATACTCAGACAGGACAACACGCACTCACATTCACACTCACACTCGGACACGTTCACTAGGGTCTCTCTCTCCGGTTTCACTTTGTCCACCACAGTGAAAATGAATGTTTCCACTCTGGCTCAGAGAGAAGAGAAAGAAAAAAATGGAAGTGAATGTGTCTGCTAGCAAGAGGGAGGGGAAAGATATTGAACAGGGCTGTCAGCCCGAGCTTCCCCCACTAACACCCCTGCCCTGGGCCTGAGCTAGACCAGAGCTTGGCAGAGCTCCAGCTTTCCTGCCCCGCTGACCCCCACTCCAGACCCCCCAGTGGCAGGCATGGGGCTCCCCTTGTAGAAAAATGGGGCCTCAGATGAACTGATCCCATCTATGGGCCGAGACACTTGCAGATTTGGGGTGGAAGAACCAGAAAGGAACAGCAACCTCTCATGCGGGGTACAGCTGTGTTTCAGGGTGTCGGCTGAGTTACATCATGCAGGCCAAAGTGTGTGGGGGTGGGTAGCCAGGGAGGCAGCATTTGGCTAGGGCTTTCAAGGAGAACCAGACTTCGACAGGTGCAGGTGGTGGAAAGTGGGGGGGCATTCCAGCCCGAGGGAACAGCACGTGCAAAGATGTGGAGGTGGACGGTGCAGAGTTCTCTCAGGAGACAGTGGGTTGTTGTTGGCTTATGCAGTGGCAGACTGAGTGGGAAGGACTAACAGCTACTCTGAGGTCTGATTTCTAAGGGCTTTGTCCAGAGAAAGGGTGTGAGCTGCAGAGTGGTGCAATCTGGCTGTCACCCTGGTTTCTCTGGGGTCAAGGACAAAGAGGGATCTTATAGGCAAGGAGACTACTGAGGGGGTCAGGCAGAGTGTGAGGAGAGAGATGCTGGGGGCTGAGGCGGGTAGTTGCCATGGGGATGAGAGGATGAAATAGATGGAGAGGAGTAAGAGGCAAGACTGGACAGGCCTTGA
Organism: Pteropus medius; assembly: GCF_902729225.1. NCBI lineage: Eukaryota > Metazoa > Chordata > Mammalia > Chiroptera > Pteropodidae > Pteropus > Pteropus medius. The sequence goes on from NW_024353787.1 coordinate 2,516,660, forward strand.
CTGATTGGTTGGGGAGTGAGGCGAGTGCAGGCCAGGCTAGGATGCTGTGGCCTGTCCCCAGAGGAGGCAGTGGAGGGGAGCGCTGGATTTGGGCTCCAGGGTCTGGTATGCTGAGATGGTTGGGCCTGGGCGTCGAATGTGGCCCTGAGTTGGAGGGGAAGTGTCTGTGAAGCCTGGGGTGTGTAAAGAAGCCCAAGGGGGTATGTGAGGCTACATTTGTACACACCAGTGCCCAGACATCAGCCAGGGAGGTCATATTCCCAGACAGAGATTTCCAGATGGTGGGGTGTAGGTGGCAGGTCTTGAGTGAAGGCATTGCATGCAGTAAGGGAAAGAGTGGACCTTGGGAGTCAGACAGGCCTGGGTTACTTTCCATGTGACCCTGGGTAAGGGACTTCCCATCTCTGGGCCTCCATTTGCCCATCTATCAAATGAGAATGCTAATACTTGTCTCCAGGGTTGTTTGCCTGCAGAGAGGTGAGGCATTGTCCCAGGTCACACACGTGATCATGGTGCAGCAGCTAGAACTTTCACCCAGACTTCTGATCCGCGGCTGTTATAGCTCTCTGATTAAATCCTGGGAAGGGACTCGGAAGACCTGGCCCTGCTTCCATTCAGATTTTTGGAAAGTTTTGAATTGGGAGGTGACTGTCCCCACGCAACCTGGATGGGCTGAGATCCCTGGCTCTTAGAGGGTAGGAGAAGCGGGTGGCAGAGGGTCATGGGGAGAGCCTCATGGGGAGAGCCATGCCAGCATTGTGGGCTCATATCATGGATGATCTTATGGGGACTCAGAGGGGACCTTGCCTGAGGTCACAGAGGCCAGTGGCAGGACTGAGACCTGAGGCCAGGACCCTGGGCTCAGGGGTCCCTTCCTTCTAGAGGCTTCTCCCACTAGTAGGGCCCATCGGGGACCTGGGGCGCAGGGAACCTTGTCACCAGAAGTTCTCTAATTTCAGTTCTTCTTTCTGTCTCCTTGGGGGAGGGGAACAATAAGAGTTTATTGGGCATCTATTTTATGCTGAGTCCTATGTTAGTAAATCTCATTTAGTCCTTGTAACAATGTTGTAAGGCAGGAAGTGGCGGTCCATTTAACAGAGAGGGAAGTGGAGGCTCTGAGAGGCCGGTAACCTGGCCAAGTGTCACATTGCTAAGGGCCAAGCTGGGATTCACGCATAGCTCATGTTATTCCCACTGATCCCCCTGGGGCACTGCCCTCTCCAGGGCTCGGTTTAGTGGCAAAAGGAATGGAAACCTAACTGTCAAGCACAGAGTGCCAGGTATTTTCATAACATAAGGTACTTTTGGGTGGGGGCGAGGAAAATGGGAGAATAATGGGCTTGAGAAGGTCAAACCCAGAGAGAGCCCAGAACACTGAGGGCTGGGATGGGTTTTCCACTAAGAAAGCGCTGTGGTCTCCATGGGCCCTGTGAGGGAGGGCAGCCTCTGGGAGGAAGGGGTCCTGGTCTCTGGTCTCAGGTCTGCCATTGGCTGCTGTGTGACCTCAGGTAATTCTCCTCTGGGCCTCCACAGTCCCATCTGTGAGACGGGCCAGCAATGCCATCCTGGCTCTCCTTGGAGCCTATATTGAGAAGCCACGTAGGCGGAGGGGTCATTTCTCTTCTGAAAGGTGCCAGGAGGCCAACTCTTCGGTGTCTACCCCCATCCAACATCCACAGCCCTCGCTACCCAGAACTTTTCTGTTTTACCTCCTTCCCTCCCACTGTGGCGGCTGCTGGCTGCCATGCAGCTCTGCGTGGGCCCTCCAGGCCACGCTCCCTCTGACAGGCGACCGTGGCTCAGCTCGTGGCAAACATTCTTTTCATAGTTGCTGGAGCACAGCAAATCCGGCTGCTTAGCCAGGAATGCAGAGTCCCCTCCTGCAGCGCAGCATGGGCTTGGGTGGGAGGCCCCTGGGGGTCAGGCAGGAGGGGCTGAGGGGGTGTGGAGGACCCCCATCCCCACTCCCAGACACACTGTGCCCCAGCGTCTGGGAGCTGTGAGGCTGTCCTTGTCATCTGCGGACTCAGCTTTGGTCTAAACTCTGGGGCCATCCACCACTGGCTAGTTGGGAGAACTTGGGCAAGTGACTTTTCTCTGAGCCTCAGTTTCTTTACTTATAAAACAGAGTTTATAATCTAACCTCACAGGGCGTTTGGGAGATGTCATGGTAATGATGATTATAATAACATAATAATAGTGAACATCTATTAAACGTTCCTCTATGCCAAGCACTGCTTGAAGTCTGCTACATGAAATTAACTCGTTTAATCCTCACAAATGCTCTATGAAGTAGGAATTGTTCTCATTTTACTGACGAAGCTGAGCCATAAATGAATGAGGTCATGTGCTAGTAAGGGGTAGGGCTGGGAGAACACATGTAGCTGGGCTCTTAACCCATCATGATATTTAAGCAAGACTCAGCCCAGGTCCTGCTTGTGGTAGGAGGCTCAGAAAGTGGTGGAGACTTCTCTCGTGAGCCCATCTCTGGGAGAGGCTATTTGCCGCATGGCCATTAGCACCTCATTTTGGAGAGCCGGGGTGAGGAAGCGGGCCTGGGCCCTGGCCAGGCTCCTTGGGAGCCCTGCAGCTCTTAGAAACTGGTTGGGGCTGGGGGTGTGTAATGTCCCACCCACATCTGGCCTGAGATTTAGCTGGCAGCAGGCTCTGTGCAAGGCGGAGATGTCGCCAAGGGAGGAGCTCAAGGAGGAGGTGAGGAAAGGCAGCTGGGGGTGGAGGTTAAGAACAGAGTCCCATTGAAGTTGGCTCAGGCACTGCCCTGGCATACCCACCCACCCCAGCTCTCTATTTTGTGGGACTGAAGGAGCCTTGGTAACTGGAGTGGACCCTTGCGGCCCTTGATGGGAGCTGCCCACTCTGTTCCTAGCCTTGCCGGTCCATGTTACCATCTGGGTTGAGGCGGTACAGATGGGGCTGGAGGAGAAGCAGGGAGAAGGACCTATAGCTAAGGTCTCCAGGAAATCCAAGTGCACAGGGTTTGGCCATTTTGGGGGGCTTGGCAAGCGCCAAGGTTCAGATCTGGCCCCTGTGCTTCCCAGTCCTGTAATCTTGGAGAATGGACGTCACTTCTCTGGTCCTCGGTGCTCCCCGCTCAGAAAAACAGGATAGCAATTCCTGCCTTACAGGGAATTTGTTTGATAAAATAATGCCTGGAGCAGGCCTAGTGCTACGTCTGGTGCATTAAGTGTACTTGGACTTTAGAGACTGTTATTATTAAGGAGGAGAATGAGGAGCCAACTTTAGGTTGGACCCGGGGCCTCTCATCCTGACATTCAGGGCATTTCTCAGGCTGACCCCAGCCAGCCCTCCTCATCTCAGATCATTTGTATACTGGAGAGCCAAAGCTTTGGAGCCAACAGCCTAAGTTCAAAATCAGGCTCTATCCCTCATGAGCTGTGTGACCTTGAGCCAGTTACTTAACCTCTCAGTTCCTTGGGTTCTCCAGTTGTGAAAAAGGGGAGACGAAGTAGCTGCTTCACTGGATTGTTGTGAGGATTAAATGAGATGATCCATGAGAAGAGCTCAGAATAGTGCCTGGCACATAGGAGATGCACAATAAATGTTATCTATGTTTAGTTAGTTAGTTTTTATGTTTATTTTTATTTCCACACCTCCATACACTGACACATACTGTTCCCTCGGCCTGGACTGATTGCCTCTCTCCATCACCACCCAGTCAAATCCATGGTCATCCTTCAAAACCCAGATCCAACATAAGTCATTTCCCCTCTCCAGGCCTCATGATGGGCTGGGGGTTGGGGCCAGAGAAGCTGGGGTTGAGCTGGGCAGTGAGGACCTCCCACCCAGGCTCCATAAGCTAAGCTGGGCCCTCAGAGAGTAGCCTCTTGACCCACCTCTGGGGTCATGGTATTCAGAGTGGTGGGGCTCAGCTGAGTTGGAGAGAAGGCCTGGGAGCCGCTGGCTTGGGGAACTGGCTGCTTGTTCAGTGAGAGACAAGGCTGGGATGTCAGAGTTTCCATGGGAGTGAGCAGAGGCAAGAGAGCAGCTAGGGGAGAGAGTGACGCAGCTGGTAGGCCTGCCTGCCAGGTGGGCTGGCTGCGTGACCCCTCCCCATCTACCCAAAAGTCACGCCGGGCCCTGGACTACAGCCCCAGCTCCCCTGTGGACAGCTGTGTGACCTCGATTGAGTCTTGCCACAGCCTGGCATCATGGTTGATTGAGGCAGAAACGGGAACCTGGTCATTCAAGGCTCTGATCACATCATTTCCCCCACTCAGCAACCTTCCATGGCTCCTCATTGCCTTCTAGAGAGACGCAAACATGGCATTCCAGGCTCCTCACTAGGTCGCCCCAGCTTTCTCAGCTTCTGCTTGTCTTCTCAACCCCACAGCACTTCTGGATCTTCCCTGCATCTGCCGAGAGGCTTCCTACTGCCAGCAATTTCTTTTCTTACTTTGTCTGTCTGCCTTTTAGACTCCTACTCACCCTTCAGGATCCAGCTCTAACGCCCCTTCCTACATGAAACCTTCTGGGAAGACTCAAGGGGGAGGTAGTGTTCCCTGCTGTGTGCTCCCAGAGCCCAGAGATCTTAGCCAGCTGTGTAGTGGCCATTTGTCTGATGCCTCCAGCTAATTCAGGGCAGAGCATGGGGCTGGGCCATTTCATGTCCCAAGGCCCAGCCTAGGGTCCCTGTCCACAGTAGGAGCTTTCCTAGGCAGGAACCCTAGCCTATAGTGGGGGCCACCCCAGTCCAGGGCCTGAAATATATAGTAGGGACTTCTCTAGCATAAACCCTGGTGCACAGAAGGGGCTTCCTCTGCGTGGGCCCCGGGACAGGAGGAACTACATCAACTCAGGGCCAGGCACCCTGTGGACATGGCTAAGTGTGTGTGAAATGAATGAAGGGAGTCACATCCTGGCTTCCTGAGAAGAGGGACTGAGGTTGGGGCCAGGAGAGACTCTTGGTAAGAAGCCCGTGGCAGGCACTGGGGGGGCTGTGAGTTAGTGCAGGAGGCTTCCCGGCGCCTGGCATCTTTCTCACTGTTTCTCTCTTTCATCCTCAGGTATTGCTTCTGCTGGGACCTACAGAGGCCCCTCCAACCTGAAAGGTAAGCTAGATTGGGGGCATGGTTCTCTGACATCCCGAGCTGGATGAGCCCATCGCTGGCCGCTATCTAACCTTGCTCCCTCCCACCGCAGCGGAAGCCCCTCCCAGCCCAGGATGTCCAGCAGGCAGAGGCTCTTGCAGGTGACCTCAGCTCCCTGCAGCCTGAGCTTTAAAATCCCGGCCCAACTCGGAAGCAGCTTTTTCTCATTTGTGAACTATTTGCCCTGGCTCCTTGGCGTGAGCCCGTGTTTGCTTGGCCTGCCCGGGTGCAGTGGCCTGGCTGTGCTCCTGCCGGGCCCCCTCCCTGCCCGGCCCAGCCCCTCCTGCCGCCCGCTGCTGCCGCCGCCGTGCGCGGGGAAGCCACGAAGGCCCAGGAATCTTGGCAGGCGTGGGTAGGCAGCGGGCGGCGGGTGGCGCTCCGGAAAAGACTGCAAATGTGAACCAGAAGGCGAGGAATTGGCAGCGAGGAGGCCCTGCCTGGCCTGGCCTGGCCTGGGGCTTGGGGGTGGCTGGGTTTGTGGGGACCCTTCAATGTCCAGTGCTGGTCAGAAGCTCGGGGCCCTTGCTGGGAAGTGAGAGTGAATGTACCAGCTGAGGCCTGAGCCCCAGGTGGGGAAGGGCCGGTCCCCTGGCTACCTGCCTGAGGGTACATTGTTACTCTGGGTCCTGCCCACTGCTGGGCCTCTTCTGGGTCTGGGGCACCTACTGTGTGCCTCAGCCTGGCTATTCCTACCTCCCTGGACATTTAGTTGCCCCAAGATGCTCCTCCCTCAGGGAGTAGTGGAGTGTCTAGTCTCAGAGATGGGCAGAGACTGGGGGCCTGGGAGGTAGATCTAGTTGTCTGCGGGAAGGGAGGTTCGGCCTCAGCTGCCTCCAGCCCAGAGCTGAGAAGGACTCTGGGATATCCACAAAGAAAAAGGGACCCTGTGGGCTTGGCTGGACGTGGAAGATGGGTGGTCAGAGGCCTGCAGCCAGAGCACCGGGCTGCAGACTGTACCTAGAACTTCCTGTGTGCCAAGCTCCAGTTGGAGATGAGGTGGAGCTGGGGGGAAAGATGCCTAAGAGGAGGCAGGGAAGGCTACTTGAAGGAAGAGGCATTTGAGCTGAGTTTTCAATGAAGAATAACATATTTGGAGGAGAGAGAGAAAAGGCAATGTGGGCAGAGGAGATCATCAGGTGAAGCCGGCAGGCGGGTACAGGGAGACATTGAGAAGCTTGGGGCATCTGGATATCAGGAGGCTGGGGCTCAGAAGCGCAGTGGGCTCTTCTCACTCTCTAAACAGGGGCGTTTTCCCCAAAGGTGAGTCCATGGCCCTTATCCAGGCTGCAGCAACCCTGTCAGTGAAGCCCTATTTTTATCTCCAGCCTGTGTCTTTCTCAGACCTATAAGTCCTCTGCCTCTTGAAAACACCCTCAGAAGCACCCTCCCCTCCAATATTCCTTGCCCTGATGTTTACTCTGCTCTCAGTTTGAAAATTCCACCATCACCTTCCCCTCAGGGGCTACTTCCAATGCTGCTTTCCAAATCGAGGTTCCTCTGGGTCTGGGAGTCCACCCTGCAAGGGTGAAAATGTTGAGAATCTTGGTGGAGCTGCAGCCTGGTCGGGTAGACACAACGGGCAGGGGCAGCACTCCTGCCCTGCCATCTGCCTGGACGATGACACCGTCCCCAGGTAGCCCTGTCCCAGCCTGCCACCCCCTCACCCTCAACTCTCAGATTCCAGGCAGCTCTTTGGCTTTGGAGCAATCCTCACACTTGCACTTTTAAATTTGAGGGGGTCAGTCGCATATTGATCCCACGGGACAGAGAGCTCACATTGGACCCCACAAGTCCCTGCACAGACTCTGTGGGGGCTGCTCAGCGATCGTCCAGGGAGGTTGGACACAGACCTAAAGTTAGTGTGAGTGTCAAGGCCATAAACGCTTCCAGAAGGTCCCGTCGAGTGACCAATAGCCAGAGATTTACAGAGCCTGGAACTCAGACAGGGATTTAAATATAAGGATATAGGAGAGGACAGATAAAGACGAAGAGGGTCACAGAGATGGACAAATGGGATGGTGACACAGCGAGGGAAGATACGCCAAGAGGTGCCTGAGATACACGAGACCTGGATTTAGTGGCACAGAGATATGAAGGGACACAGATGGGCATGGCACACACCCACACGGCTCGTGCATGGAGCTGGTCCCCAGCCTCCCCCTTACATAACTTAGACAGTGTGCTTTCCTAGTTGTGATCTCAGAGCTGCGAGGGGCTTGCCATCAATCTCTCCACCCCCTCTCTCTACCTTCCGCCCCCTAATTGCTTCACATCCTACTGAGTCTAAAGTATGCCTCTTCCTCTAGGAAACTACATAAGAATAACATGGAATTTATCATGTTGGCATTAGGGAGCCACGAGAATCCAGAGGAAGGGAAGGCCATGGGCAGAGCGGTGCCGAAGTGTGGTCCGTAGATAGGCAGCAGAAGCATCACCTGGGAACTTGTTAGAGATGCAGATGTTGGGCCCTATCCCACACCTGCTGAATCGGGATCCCTGGAGGGGCTTAAGAAACTGTGTTTTTAAACACTGCCTGATACACACTAAAGTTTGAGAAGCACCGTTGTGGTATTTATAGGATGTATTGAGGAAAACAGAAAAGCTGTGAGTGAGGGATGAGAGAGAGTCTATTATGATAATCCAGGTGAGGATTTAGCAATTTAATTTAATAAACCTTTATTAAATGGCTGGGATGTGCCAGGCTCTGGGCTGTGTCTCGTAAGGTCTGTATAAGGGCAGAGACTATGCAGAAGGAGCGAAGGAACAGAAGTGAGAGGGGTAGAGGAGACTGAGTCCCTAAGATTGGACTGGGCTTTTGAGGGTAAAGGAACAGGGCTGTCATGTACAGTTGTTCATGTTGGCTACTGTACAAGGGCACCCAGGAAAGGCAATGAGTAGGGCCTGAGTTGGCTGGAAGGAGGGGTCGGCTTTTCTAATTGTGCTAAGGCATTACATAGGCTAAAGAGATTCCTTACTGCCTCATAAGGAAGGAAGAGTCAGAAGTGATGTCCAGGTTTCTGGCCTGGGCATCTGGGAGTGGCGGAGGGAAGCAAGTAACGAAGGAGAGAGTAATGACATCAGTTGGGTGAGCCAGGAGAAATGCTCAGCTCATCATTGAACACAAGAGTCTGGGGCTCAGGAGAGAGGCCATAGCTGGAGACAGATGTGGGAGTCCTTGGTGAGGGGATTGGTGAAACCTGGAAACTGCAGGAGAAACATCCAGAGACGAGGCCTGAGCCAGCTCCTTAGGGCAAGCCTGGATCTGCAGAGTGGACAGGAAGAGGGAGCAGAGGAATCTGAGGAGGGACCTTTCCAGGAAAGAGAAGAGCAGGGTCCCAGGGAGAATTCAGTGCTGGAGACAAGGTAGCATGGGGATGAGAGGGTGGGGAGTGCATAGCGACTGCGGGTGAGGGGCAGACAGTTCTCTCAAGAAGCTTGGCTGACAAGGGCTGGAGGGAGATGAGGGCGGCTGGTGGGGGAGAGTTAGGCCTGTGTGGACATGGGATGGAGAAACTGGGGAGTGGGTGGGTTGGGGGGCAGCATCCATGGACAGACAGAGGCCCTTGAGGAAGAGGTGTGGAGGGCCTGGGCATGGAGTAGGAGGCAGGACCCCCTTCATCCGAGACTCAGGAGAGGAGGGTGGGAAAGGGCTCTCTAGTTTCCACAAGCTGGGAGAGAGGTAGGTTGGGGGAGGGGGGCTCAGGAATCCTGGAGAAGACTGGAGCTGCCCGGCTGGCCGGTTGGGGTGGACGTCACGCCTAGTGGGTGAGGAGGGCAGCTCCTCTGCTCCGCTCCAAGATCCATACCTCCATCCTAGTTCTGACCCCATCCGTGTGACCCTTGGTCAGTTTCATCTCAGGAGCAGTCAGAGAAAAGGCCTAGAAGGCCAGAAAATTAACTTTAGGTAATTTTCACAAGGTCCTGGCCTTTGGCAGCTGGTTGCCTAAGTTTTTTAAGGGTCAGAGATGTTGCTTTGCAGCAGGAAGAACTGAGGTTAGATTGAAGGGACAACTTCCTGGCTATCAGGGTAGCAAGACAGGGCAGCATGCCTGGGGTGCCGATGGTTCAGATCATCTCAGATGAGGACACTGAGGTTCAGAGAGGTTAATTCACTTGCCTAAGATCACCTAGCTGGTAAGTAGCTGTGCTGGAAGGGGAGTCCAGGGGCTGCTGGGACCTAGGAAAGCCTTAAGGGCCCCCAGGCTGCACCCCTGGTAGGGAGAAATGTGCAAGAAATGCTGCTCACCTGTTGAGGTGGCTTAGACGGGGCTGGAGAGAGACAGAGACAGAGAGAAATGAGTCGGGGAGGAAGAAGAGAGCGAGGCCGGGGGAGTGGGGAGACAGGAGGCACCGGGGGAGCAAGCGGGGCAGCCGATCCGCAGAAATGTCTCCACAACAGGAAGCGTCTCTTAACATACCTGTGGTTTGGCCAGGCCCCGGGGCTGCCTGCGCCCTCCCACCGCTCCCTCGGCTGCAGCCACCCCGTCTGGGGTGGGGGGCTTGGACTGCCCGGGGCTATGATCCATGCACCCTCCCGGGAGGGAGGCTGCCAGGGCTGTGCTAGCCACATCTCTCCATGGTTCTCTGGGAGCCCCCTCCCTTAGGACCCCCTTTTTATCTGGACCTCTGATAGCTCATCTGTGAAATGGGATGGGGAGTGGGCAGGCTGTTAAGTTCCGTAGGATAACCTGAGTCCCCTCTGTCGGTCACTCCTGGGACACAGGACCCTTTGAGAGAGGGGGCTGGTGGGGAGGGGTCACTGTTAGCTGATGCCCTTTCCCCTCCCACAGCCAAGTGGGTGTGGGGTTCTGCATTCGTGCCATGTCTTCCTGCCAGGGCCCATACCCCCCACCCTCCCTTGGTCTGAAAGACCCCCAGAGTACTACCCGCTCCTAGCCAGCCTCCTCGGCCGCCCCAGGGAGGGCCAGCCTGCCACAAAACGCTGACTTGGACAAAATGCTGTTTTACGGGGATTTGTAGAAAAGGGGGGAAATCCCCGTTAAGGACTTGCAGCTGTCCAAACACCGCGTCCACCCTGCTGCCGCCACTGCTCAATCCTCTGAATCAGCGTCTCCTCGTGCACCCCACCTTGTGCCCCTGCCAGCCCAGCCCCTTCCCAGCTTCCCTGGGTCCTGCCTTTCTTGTTAAGAAGTCACCAGAGAGGGTGATGGCTTGCCCAAGGTCACACAGCAGAGCTGCGCTTGAGCTTCAGAGCCCTCCCTTGACTCCTGACACCTCTCGGGGAGAACAAGAGTAAGGGAATGAATCCTTCCCTGTGTACCTGGCTTCCCTGGGCAGGCTGTTCTTAGCTGAAGGTCTTTGACCGAGGCCACGGGAATATCCCTGCCTCTTCCCCTCTGCCTGGGGAGAGCGTTCCCAGGGCGGTGTGACACAGATCTGTGCTAAGTCTGAGGAAAGGACTGAATGAGTTACTGACATGATCTTTAAATCTGACGGTGAATTGAGCTCATCGAACATTTATCGAGAATTATTGTTTGCCAGCCAAGTCCCGTGCTGGGCACGGAGTTGGGGGAATGTGGTGGGTAGAGAGAACAGAAGAGCCAACAAGAAGAATAAGAGCTGAGATGGGGACCTGCAGCTGTCAGCGGAGCCCAGGAGACATCCAATAGGCTTCCCTGATGTCCAGGAATAACGTAAGAGGTAGGCGGCGGAGATGCAGTAGAGGGAATGGAGTGTGCAGAGGCCAGAGAGCCTCAGGGAGCCCAGGTGTGTGGGGGAGGGGTGCCAGTGAGAAGGAGGTGGGGGGCTCAGAGGCTCCCAGGCACCCTTGGCTCTGATGGTGGCTGGGGTCGGGGAGAAGTCTGTCCCACCTGGGCTGCTGCGTTGTATCATCCAGGGCATTATTTATCTTTGTAGCCTCAGGAACAGGCTCAGCACACCCCTTTTCTTGGCCGTGTACTCACATCCACCTGCAACCCTCACCCATACTGGCACATGCCAGCCTCTCACCTCTAAGAGATGGAGTAATCTTTCCCCCTCAAACCCACAGGTGGCTTGGAGCTGCAAGAGAGAGATCTTTCTCAGTCTGCTTCCCTCTGTCTGGCTTTTGCTCTCTGGCTGGTCTCTCTCCCTGCCTCCCCCATGGCAGGATGTCACAGTGGTTAAGAGCTCAGTGGTTAACAGCCTTCTGTTCAAATCCTGGCTCCCGCTGTAGCCAGTGGGCCCATCACTGTATTTGTCTGAGCCTCAGGCTCCTCATCTACAGAAAGAGGAATCACAACAGCTCCTCCCTTCCAGAGACCTGCTGGGAATTAAATCATAGACTGAACATAAAGCACCTAGGCGGGTGCCTGATGGGAGGTCTGTGTGCTCAGCAAATGTGAGCTATCATTCTGCCGTAGACACTCCTCACTCCAGAGGAAGCTCCTGCTCTGGGGCCTCGCTGCAGGTCTGTCCCACCTCAGCGGAGAGGACACAGTGCCCAAGGTGCTGGGAAAGGGCAAGTTCAGGGAGCCACAGGGTGTGGGGTAGGGATGCTCCTTGGAGACCTACATTGCCAAGGAGGAATGAAAGGTGGTGAGCTAGCCGGGAGGCCCTGCCCTGGCTCCTGACTAGACTTGGGGCTCTTCCTTTGGTGCCCTGCCTTCCTGTGCCCCTCCACAGTCCTCCCAGCTGAGTCTGAGGCTGCCTGTCCCCTCTATCACCCCCCACCACTAGTGAGGCCTTGTCTCAGGTCCCCAGAGCTAGGGCTGTCCTGAGTCCTCCTGTGGTGGTGCCACGACCTTGGCCTCTGGCCTACTCGGGCCAGAATGGCTCGCTCCCCTCCCTCTGTTTCCTGCTACATGCTCTACCTGCCTCCACCTGCTCCCCTACCCTCCTGCCACTCATCAAGCAGAGTATTCTGGCCCTGTGCATGTGTGAGCACTGCTCCCCACTACCCCATCAGGTGGCTGGTGCAGGAGGGCCCTTTTTCTGTTCATGAGAGGTGGGGTGGTATGGTGGTAAGGGCGGGGGCTCAAGGATCAGACAGCCTCGGTTTAGGTTCTGACTGCACCTAGTTTCCTCATCTCTAAAACAAGGCTAACACGCTTCACGAGGCTGAGTATGTGTGTGGGATGTAAAACCTTAGGGCAGTGTCTGGCCAGAGCCTCCATCAGCAGGACCAGAGGTCCGGGCCTGTCAGGCGCAGCCTCAGGAGTTCTGGCATCAGTCATGTGACAGAGCAGGGGCCCCGTGCTGAGGCTCTGGATGAGGCCTCGGTTCTCACACTTCCCAGTCATGTGTCCTGGGCAAGATCTTTACAGTCCAAGCTTCCGTTTCAACATCTATAAAATGAGGACATAAGTGCATAAGCCTCAGAGGGTCATTGAGAGAATTCCATGAAGTGAAGCCTGCTGGGCCCTGAGCTCGGGCCTGGTGCGTGGGGAGCCCCATGAGTGGTAGGCTGAGGCTCAGGGAGACTGAGTGACTTGCCCAAGGTTATAGACCAGGCTGATGGCAGAGCTGGAATTTGAACCCCGGAGCTGGTTTGGCAGCTTCACCAACCTTCTCCGGAACCCTCCAGTCATTCCTACAAAGCTCCACATGACACTGAGTTTAGGGGAACATTGAGCTGCAGCTCCGGACTCAGTCCCGCATCAGGGAGGGCTGTGCTCCCCACATGCTTCCCTGGTGTGCACAACCCTCCCCCAAACCCCTCTGGAGACCAGGCACAGGTGCTGAGGGGCCCTTGGGTGGGGGTTAGGGGAGCCCAGAGCAGAGATCCGAGGGAAAGTGGGGCTTTCCTTGGGTATGTAAAATTCAGATATTAGTGGCTGTCCGCTGTGAGGCAGACACAATATCTCTAATCATCACAGCAGCCCTGAGAAGCCCAGTTTTCAAAAAATAACATGATTTACCTATTAAATAATAAAATATGATTTGCATATTAAACAGTTGTTTACAATTCAATATTTTTTTCATGTATTCATAGACTCGTGCAACCATCACAATAAATTTTAGAACATTTTATCACCATAAAATGTTACTCCCCATTTCCCCCGCCCCCCCAGCCCTAGGCAACCACAAATCTACTTTCCATCTCTACAGATTTACTTATTCTGAATACTTCATATAAACAGAATTATATAATTTTTAACTGGCTTATTCACTTATATGCATAATGTTTTGAAGATTCATCTGTATTGTAGCATTTTTCAATACTTCATTTCTTTTAATTGCTGCATAATATTCCATTATATGGATATACCATACTTCACCCCTTCATCAGTTGATGCTCCTCTGTGTTATTTCTACTTTACGGCTGCTATGAACATTCGTGTACACCCTTTTGTGTGGACATATTATCCCACTTTATAGACAAGGAAACAGATTCACAAAGTGGAAACCTCTTGCCCAAGCTCCCCCAGCTGGGGAGTGGAGGACTCAGGCTGGCTGTTTCAGCAAAAAGCCTGTGCTTCTCCCGACCCAGGCCTTGTTCTTGGAGGTGAACCCTAAACTCCTGCTTGTGAATAAATGCTGTAACCAGACTAGGTCAGAAAGAAAAGAAGGGAGGAGTCAACTTTATGGAGGAAGGGGCGACAGCTTCCTCGAGACTTGAAGGATGAGTAAGAGAGGAGAGGAACATTGTAGGTGGAGAACCAGTAGATGCAAAGTCCCAGAAGTGTGAGGCTACCTGGAGTCTGGGAGCAAGCCATAAGGAGTTCTTTGTTATTGGGGCAGAGGTCTGAGGGACGGGAGAGGCAGAGTAAAGCCTGGTAGGTGACAGGATTGGAGACACAGGTACAGATTAAATTTAAAAGGACTTGATATCCTACTTTTTTTTAGGAAACTAAGCCTTCAATATACATTTTTAATTAAGTATCTATCAATGAGATAGCATTTAGAACTATTTTTAGCCAATGAGTTATGTTTTCAAGTGACTCTTGATGCCACATTGCATCATCCATAAAATATTGTCATTTTCATTTCAGTTATTGTAGCCCAGGAAAATAGATATTTCCAAGATCATTTCTGAGTTTTTCACTTAAAAGACACTTATGCTTTGGTATGTGTGTGTCTCTGTAATAGGGGTGATATTGATATATGCGCTGCTACCTATTTTAAGAATAAGTCCACTTCATGTTGTCATGAGGCCATGGTTTACCACTCTCCAGCCCACTGCATTGATTCAGTGGTGGAGGGTACTTCCATGTTCTATTTGTAGATGTCTTTGATGGCTTCAGTAGGATGTGGCTCTGTTCAGGTCCTTCCAGGCTTTTTGTTTCGGATTTTTAGTAGGGTGCAGTTGATGTGGTAGAGTCGATTTCTTTTGAACACAGGAAGGTTTATAAAAATTTATTCATAAATCTCTTATTTTGAGGAGCTCTTTTAGGAAGACTACTGTTGAAATAAAACATTATTTTCCCCCTCAAAAAGAAAATGTTAAAAAAATTATGTATATATAGTATGAAAAAAATTGGCATTTAAAAAAAATATAAAGACTATGAAAAACTTTGGAAAAAAATTTATTTTCCCAGACATGAAAGCTTTGTGTATTGATTAAGGTGATTCTGAAAGTTTACATTTTAAATGCTAGAAGGTTATATTATTGCTAATTGTATTCAATAGGAAATCATGGTTTATCAATAAAAATTAAAATTCTCATCTTTAAAAACAAAAGCCTTGAGTGCCATGCTAGGCACATGGACTTGATCCTGAAGGCAGTGGGGAGCCTCAGAAGGGCACCTACGTAATGCAAAGTCAGACATATCTAAGGCACATCCCAGTTCTGCTTCCAAAAGATCTTTGCTTTATTTTTGTCACCTGGAAAATGGGATGATGAGAATTTTACCTTGTTAAAGTGCTAGGGAAATTCAGCGAGTTTTCATCTCTGGAGAGCTTAGCCCAATGCCTCGCACAGCAAATGGTAGTGGGTGTCATCAAAGAGTGTTGAGCAGAGGCCTCCAAGGGCTCTGGAAGGGTGTCTGACTGCAGAGTGACTGGTCTGGGGGAAGCCTGTTGTCCAGGGGAGAAGGCCGCGAGACGGCAGTGGGGATGGATAGCCAGGGCAGGGTTGGGAGAGGTTCTTCAGACTCTAAGACTTTGGGAATTGCTTGTGAATAATATCTAACTTCTGATCTCTTTGTGAGTTCCTGGGCCTGGTGCCAAACCACTCAGGGGCTGGCTTGATGGCCCCTTTCGGTTCCTCCCTGCAGCACGCCTGTGGACGCCATGCGGGGGGCTCTGACGCCCCTGTCTGTGCCATCACCTCTGCTGCTGCTATTGCTGCTGCTGCTGCTGGGGTGCGGGCCGCGGGCAGCCACCGGCGGCGGGGCTGTTGGGGCAGCGGGCTACGCGCCGGTGAAGTACGTGCAGCCCATGCACAAAGGACCCGTGGGCCCGCCGTTCCGCGAGGGCAAGGGCCAGTACCTGGGTGAGCACCTCCCCGCCCCCAGTGCCTCGGACGGCTCCCGACCCCCAGCTCCCTGCCTTTCCACCCCCAGCTCCCTGCTTCCCCGCCTTCACCAGCTCCTCACAGGCCCCTCGGTCACGGTCCCAGCCCCGCAATCCCACAAAAGATTTTCCCATCTCCGCTTTATTCCTGATGCGGGTCCAGGGCCTCCCACCCCAGTAGGGCCCGGAAGCAGGTGCGGCAGTCTGGGTAGAGGGCCTTAGTCGGGGGCGGGGTGGGCCAGGGGTTGGGGTGGGGATGGCAGCATGTCTGTTCCAATTGGCTTACAGAGGGCTTCGGGCGCCACCTGGCGGACATTCAACCCCAGGTCATGCAGGAATGAGAGGCACCCCAAGCTGTTGGGGAAGGCCCAGCCTGGGTAGGTTGAATGATAGGAGCCCTGGGTGGGGACACCACGAAGCTCCCAAGATTGCCACTGAAGAACCCTAAACTCCATCTTCCATAAGAGCTGGGAGAGGGGAGAGCGGGGTTGTGGACTTCATGAACAGATATAGAGCCTTGTCTTCTCAGGATCCATCCATGCTGGTGTGCGGGAGTGGGTAGATGGGTCCTTTGTCCCCACTGTCCAAGCTCTGACTGCCCCTTCTCTTTCTCTTTCTCTCAGAAATGCCTCTACCGCTGCTACCAATGGATCTGAAAGGAGAGCCTGGTCCCCCTGGGAAACCTGGGCCTCGGGGACCCCCTGGCCCTCCTGGCTTCCCAGGAAAACCAGGCACTGGAAAACCAGGGCTACATGGGCAGCCTGGCCCCGCCGGCCCCCCTGGCTTCTCCCGGATAGGCAAGGCTGGTCCCCCAGGGCTCCCAGGCAAGATTGGACCACCAGGGCAGCCGGGGATTCGGGGAGAGCCAGGCATACGAGGGGACCAGGGCCTCCGGGGCCCTCCAGGACCCCCTGGCCTCCCTGGGCCCTCAGGCATTGCTGTCCCTGGGAAACCAGGCCCCCAGGGGGTACCAGGGCCCCCAGGATTTGGGGGGGAGCCGGGGCCCCAGGGTGAGCCTGGGCCCCCGGGTGATCGAGGCCTCAAGGGGGACAATGGGGTGGGCCAGCCAGGGCTACCTGGAGCTCCTGGGCAAGGCGGTGCCCCCGGACCTCCTGGCCTCCCTGGTCCAGCTGGCTTGGGCAAACCGGGTTTGGATGGGCTTCCTGGGGCCCCTGGAGATAAGGGTGAATCTGGGCCTCCTGGGGTACCAGGTCCCAGGGGGGAGCCAGGGGCATTGGGCCCAAAAGGGCCCCCTGGGGTAGATGGTGTGGGGATACCAGGATCAGCAGGGGTACCAGGGCCGCAGGGCCCAGCAGGGGCCAAAGGAGAACCAGGGACCCGGGGTCCCCCTGGCCTGATAGGCCCCACCGGCTACGGGATGCCAGGACTGCCAGGACCCAAGGGAGACAAGGGCCCAGCTGGGGTCCCGGGGCTCTTGGGGGACAGGGGTGAGCCAGGTGAGGATGGAGAGCCAGGGGAGCAGGGCCCACAGGGCCTTGGGGGCCCCCCTGGACTTCCTGGGTCTGCAGGGCTCCCTGGTAGACGTGGGCCCCCTGGACTTAAGGGGGAGGTAGGGCCTGGAGGACCCCCAGGAGCACCTGGCATTCGGGGTGACCAGGGACCAAGTGGCCTGGCTGGGAAAACTGGGCTCCCAGGAGAGAGGGGCCTTCCTGGGGCCCATGGACCCCCTGGACCGACTGGGCCCAAGGGTGAGCAAGGTTTCACGGGCCGCCCTGGGGGACCAGGGGTGGCAGGAGCCCTGGGACAGAAGGGTGACTTGGGGCTCCCTGGGCAGCCTGGCCTGAGGGGCCCCTCAGGAATCCCGGGACTCCAGGGCCCAGCCGGCCCTATTGGGCCCCAGGGTCTTCCAGGCCTGAAAGGTGAACCAGGTCTGCCAGGGCCCCCTGGAGAGGGGAAAGTGGGGGAACCTGGTGTGGCTGGGCCTACAGGGTCCCCTGGGGTCCCTGGTTCCCCAGGACTCACGGGCCCTCCTGGGCCTCCGGGGCCACCTGGCCCCCCTGGTGCCCCAGGGGCCTTCGATGAGACTGGCATTGCTGGCCTGCACCTGCCCAATGGTGGTGTGGAGGGCGCTGTGCTGGGCAAGGGCGGAAAGCCACAGTTTGGGCTGGGCGAGCTGTCAGCCCATGCCACACCTGCCTTCACTGCCGTGCTCACCTCACCCTTTCCTGCCTCGGGCATGCCTGTTAAATTTGATCGGACTCTCTACAATGGCCACAGCGGCTACAACCCTGCCACCGGCATCTTCACCTGCCCTGTGGGCGGGGTCTACTACTTTGCTTACCATGTGCATGTCAAGGGCACCAATGTGTGGGTGGCCTTGTATAAGAACAACGTGCCAGCCACCTACACTTACGACGAGTACAAGAAGGGCTACCTGGACCAGGCGTCTGGCGGAGCCGTGCTCCAGCTGCGGCCCAACGACCAGGTCTGGGTGCAGATGCCCTCGGACCAGGCCAATGGCCTCTACTCCACTGAGTACATCCACTCCTCCTTTTCAGGGTTCTTGCTCTGCCCCACATAACCCACGGGGCCCTGCTGCCCTGGCCTCTTCCTCTTTAGTGGTAGAGAGACCTTCTCAGATACGAAGAACCTGCATTTAAAGAAAAAACCAAAGGCTGAACAGAGGCGGGAACAGAGGCGTCCGTGGCCTTGGCCTTGGCCCGAGGAGACTGACTTGGTTTCTTCCTCCATGCAGGCTGAGGTTGTTTCTGGAAGAGGCTGGCCTGAGTTCTTCCCCACCAAGTGTCTGTGCAGTGTCGGGGTTGCACCCCTATTCCTGCCCTGCCTGGCCTGCAGGCAGGGCTCCAGGACACTCAGCCCAGCTGTCGGAGACCCCTACCCTCTTGTGAGTCCTGGGCTCTGCTGGGTGGTGAAAGATGCTGCTTCTCTGTTAGAGCTGAGAAGGGACTGGGTTCCCCATCTACCCCCCCCGGGGGGTGGGGGGACATACTCTTAAGCCCTGTCCTTCCTGCTGGCCCTGAGATGGCACCTGCTCAAGGAATGGGACATAGCCTCCCTTAGATCTTGGCTGGGGCTCTTCCAGCTCCCCTGGGACCCAGCATATGATGGTGGGTCCCCTGAAGAGTTTGTTTCTCTCCAGGGGAAAGGGAGAGGAGGGGGACCATCGAGGTGGCCAGCATGGACACCCTGCCAAGACTGTAAACCCAGGGGCAATGCTGTGGCATCAGGCCTGTCCACGGCGGGTACAAGTGTGTGGCCCCTCCTGCAAGCTCCTGGGAAGGGCTAATCCCCTTTCACAGCTCTTGCCACAGCCATGGGGAATGGTGGTTTGTGAGGGGTCGGGGCATGGAGCTGGGGCGTCTTCACAGGCATCTCCATCTCCCAGGCTGCCCTACCAGCTCTGACTCTGTTTAGCATGAGGGCAGCAGCCCAGGCCCCCCTGGGGAGGGGCACAGGTAGGCATGAGACAGGTAGGCATGAGACAGGGTCAACTATCAGTAAACAGTATTTCTCCCTTTCTCTCATGTGGGGGGAGGGCTGATTTTCTCATACAAAATTGTAAGGGATCCTTGTCACCCCAACCCAAATATCCCCAAGGTAGAGCCTCTCATTTGGCCCCGAGAACAAGGTGCTCACAAGCTCGGGGATGAAGGTTCTGCCTGCTTTTCCTTATTAAGGACCACATGGTGGGTATGTGTGTCTACTAGAGGGGTTAATCTGGGGAGCTTCCTCTCTGGTTCCAATTTCCTGTTTTAAGCAGGATTAGGGTCCAGGAGGCTGAGGC
Source organism: Pteropus medius (assembly GCF_902729225.1). Classification (NCBI taxonomy): domain Eukaryota; kingdom Metazoa; phylum Chordata; class Mammalia; order Chiroptera; family Pteropodidae; genus Pteropus; species Pteropus medius. The sequence goes on from NW_024353787.1 coordinate 2,535,950, forward strand.
TCTGAGAAAAAGGATGCCAACAGGCCCCTCTGCAATGAGTTGGCCATTTTCTGCCATTTTCCCTAATCAGAGTTCTGCTGTAGGAAACAGGCAGGATCCCCCTCCCATCCCCTCAGCCCCTGGTTCAAGCCGAATGGATAAAGCTGAGATTAACGTTGGGGTAGGGATGGACACTCTTAGCCACTCTAGCAGTGGCCTGGGGCCTCTCCTTTAGCCCTCCCCAAGCCAGCCCACTTTCTTGAATCAGTGCGAGCCTGCATTAGTCAACTTGACCTGGTTGCGCTGTTCCGATTCTGGCCCCGCTAGGCCATCCATATTGAAATGGAGGGTGACTGCTGACTTCTGACTCGCTAAGCTGTGGTTCCCTCAGGCCCCTTGCCTGTCTTCCTCCCCACCAACTTCTCCCAACAAAGCAGGCCATTTGACTGCTCATTTTAACTTTCAAAAGGAGAAATGAAAACCCAGTCTGCCCAAGCGACACTTAAAGAATAGGTTTTGGCCTGGGTTCATGGTGGATTTCTTACGCCCCTACAACCATGAGAGCTAAGGAATCTCGAACCATACTTGGTGAGCCCTTTGCTCAGCCTCCTTTCTGGGTCAAAGCCACCACTGACCATCTGACCTGTTAGGGAGAGGTTCTAATGGGTGGAAATTCATCAGCTCCCAATGGTTACCCAGGGGACCAAGGAAGGTATGGGGGAACCCCAAAAAACTGTTTCACAGAACTGAGCTTCTGATGCATGTCACTCCTGAAGCCTTTGGGAGGGGTTGTTGGTGCTTCTGAAATGTTTGTGGGATTTTAGTTCCAGTTGTCCACTTAACTAGCTTTGATAAACAATGTCAGGTTTTAACAATGAAAACTACATTACCTTGTGCATTTTTATATTCCAATTCCTTTTTTTAAAGATTAAGGTTTAAATGTTTTCCATTAGTCATTCCATTTCTAACCTGGTTAAGCAGCTTAGTTTTCTACATAGCTATTATGTGCCCTGTGTCACAGAAGATTAGGGAAAAATGCACTTGGGAATCAAAGAAAATGGGACTTTTGAAAAGAAAAACAATTGTATTGACTGTACTGACACAGCCTCAATAAAACCTGTTGTGTAAAACAGCACAGTGCTGAGAATGGCATTCATGCAGAGGGGTCTCAAGCCTTTGGATTTCATGAGGCGTCCAGGGAGCTTGCTGAGGCTCTTGCTCTGTGCCGTCTCTCAAGGAGCATGTGTCCCTCCCCAGCTGCCCGGCCATGGGTTCTGTCACCACTGCATAGGAAACTGTGCTCCTAAGCTGCCAAAGCTCTGCACCAAGTAAATGCCATGAGGCCTTTTAAGAAAGCAGTTAGGCAGTGGCTGGAGCTGGGGGAAGACGGATCAACCTTCCCTGAAACATTCCTGCAAGCTCTCAGGGGTAGTGGAGCATGACAGCTGGCTCAGGCTCCCAAGGTCCAAGTTTCAACATCTGATACAAATTATGAATGAAATCACGACTCTTTGCTCCTGTGGGTGGGGCTAGTGCCAGGCCCAGTGATGAAGGCAGGGACCACAGAGCTGCCCTGGGCAGAAAGTACCTGCCTCGCAGCTTGCCATGCTCTGCAGCTAGGGATCTGTCTCTGGCTCTGGGTATCAGATGACACACTGGAGACCAATCCATGCCCTGCAAAGTCTTGTGGTTTGCCCCGCCTGGCAGAACCCTACATTGGCTGAAAGCAGATCTGCCAAGCAGTCCTAAAACCTCATGTTAGCTGCAGAGCTGGGTGTGCTTCTCTCTCCAATTGGGCTGGAAGGATGCTCAGAATATCCCTGATGTTTGATGGGAGGTGTCTCTTCCCTTTCATTGAATTGGAGTGTGCAGAACTTCCTAGCAGGACGAGGCCTTTGACTGGGACCAAGATGCAGAATGAGGCACAGCCTTCAGTCCACCCAGGGCATGTGGGGTGATGTGCCTTCACCGCCCAAAGGTCAGCAGTGATAGAAGGTGCACTCTGCATCCTTCTAAAGGGTTCCTGTTTCTGGCCTGGCTAGGCTTGGGCGCTACTTGGGGAACAATCTATGAAGAAGTCAGGCTCTGAGAGAAAGAAACCTGGCTGTTCCTGCCCCTGCCTCTCCTGAGTGATCTCACAGGAAAAGGCACCAAACCATGCTTGATCTGCCCTTCCTGGCTAAACAATGCAGCTAGCTGGAAGAACTGGAGGAATCCGCCTTGACAGCCCAGCAGCTCGTCACCTTGGGATGCTAGCCCCTAGGAGAGCATGGCCCAGACAGAGGCACTAGGCACATCGAGGGGGAAGAATCCATTCAGGGCAGAGGAGAAACACAGGAGACCATGGTGGGATTTAACAAAAACTGTTTATTGCTGTGATTTCTGATGGAAGCTGTTAACAAACCTGACAGCCAAGGGCCAGGTGTGTATCTAGATCAGCTAGATTCAAGTGCCTGTCTCCTTGATCCATAGAAACCTGCTGTTCAGGGACCCTGCCCAGTCAAAGACAGGCTTTCTGGCAAACTGGCTAAATCCCAACAAGGAGAAATGATGCTACTACAGATCATTTCCACCTCTCCAATCCCATGTCCTAGATAATAAAGCAAAATGCCACAAGTACCCCTTCAAAATAACTTGCCCTGGTCCCTCATGTTTGAGTTGCTGGGAGTGCCCAAGGCTCTGTAGCAAGCCACAAGCCCAGCACCAGGGAGGCACCAGTCCCTTACTCACTGTTCCAGTGACCTCCCCCAGAGAGCCCAGGGCCAGTGGTGCACTTCACCCATGCTGCAGGAAGACTGAGGCAGGGAGCCAAATACAAAGAAGCTCAGGATTTCCAACACGAGTTGTAGTTGGTCCTGTTGGACATAGCAGAGCCCCAGCAGCTATGGCTCTCACGGACTCTTCTGGAAGACCCGGTGCAGGCTCTGGGCAAGGACGTCTGTCTCCTCGTAACCCTCACAGCTTTGCTGCCAGCTCTCTGGCACCTGTTCCATTCCATAGTAGGCACCAGCAATGGCCCCTGCCATGGTGGCAATGGTGTCTGTGTCCCCACCAAGTGAGATGGAATATATGAGAGTCCTTTGGAGGTTATTGAAGGTGGACGGAATCTCAGGATCGGGCTCCATGCACCGCAGGAAGCAGTAGATGGCAGTGGGCACAGATTCAAAGGCAGCAATGCCATTCCCTGTGGGGAGGCCAGATTATGGGAACTTGACCCCACCCCTGCATGTCTCCAGGCTTCCTGCCACTTGCCACAAGTCAACACTCTCAGCCTCGAGTTGGGCGGTGATTAAGATCACAGGCTCTAGAGGCTGGACTACTTGGGTTCAAATTATGGCTCTCACACCTACTGGCTGGGTGACTGGAAAAATTCCCTTACTATATAAACAAATAGCAGTTGTCAACATTAGCTGTAAGAGCTGGTGGCCAGCTACCATTTCTGGGGACATTTATCAGTAAGGCTGAAGGTGCTGTGGCCCTAGGGCAAGGTGGCGCTACACTCGCTCACGACCTGCTAAGGACCCTACAGGGCTCACTCTGCTGTCACAGCAGCTCCGGGCAGGTGCGTCTCCATGCTCCCCTCCCATCCCTGAGCCCAAGCCTGATTCTGAAGGATGACAGATGTTGGGGGACTACCCACCTAGCTCGGATACCACTTCCTCTCTGGTCACCGAGTCCTGCTCTAGAAGCTCTCCAATCTTTTTCAGTCGGCTGGAGTACGGATGCTCTTCCATGCCCAGCCTGTGGGTCAGAGGTGAGATTTCAGGGAGATCAGAGCCAGCAGGGAGGAGATGCCGGGCAGGGGGAGGTTTATGTGGAGGGGTGAGGCAGGCACGCAACTAGGCTAACACCCAGGCCTACGAGACAAGTGGGAGAAGGCTGAGTGTGAGCCACCTGTTTTGTTCTCTGGGACCCTGAGAGCCTGTGGCACAGCCAAGGCAAAGGGGCTATTCCTGCCCCTGCCTAGGGTCTGCAATTAAAGGTCTTAGCTTGTGGCAATGCCAGAGGACCCCACACTACACACACACACAACACACATACACACTCACAAACACAACTCTACCCCAATACTCACTCCCTGGCATCCAAGATGGACTGGGCATCACTCTCCAGCTCTTCCATGTGGCCCAGGAGTTGTTCGAGGAAGTGCTCGCTGGATGACTCTCCCTGCAAAGCTAGGTGCACAGCCAGGGCCTGCAGGATGGCTCCGTTGTAACCCAGGGAGGAGGCGTGAGTCAGCTGGGCCGAGAGCCGGGCAAACTAGGGCAAAGGCAGTGGGGGCTAAGACCTGCTGTTGCAGAACCCAGAGAAGAGAAGACAAGGGGAGGGAGGGGATAGCCCAGAAACCAGCCTGCCCCGACTACCTTCTGCACATCCTGGATGCTGCTGTAGGCTAGGGAGATGCCAGCCACCCGCATGGCACCCCCATTGCCATAGGAACCTTTGCCGTTAAACTGGGCTCGGGCAGGCTCATAGACATCACGGCACTTGGGGCTCAGGAGCTTCTTGAAGACAGTGATTACTCCAGCACCATAACCCCTGTCAGGCTCTTTCTGGTACTCCTGAGCAAATCTAGGGGAGAGAAGGAAGACAGGATGGGGATTTCAAAGACGCCTGTCAGGTTGGGAGAGAAGAAACGTAGCTGGTTTGGGAAAAGAGGAAGCCCTGGAGACCTATGAAGCCTACACTAGCGATGCTATCATTTCTAGCTTGGGAAGCTGCAGTGGACCTCAAGATAGTGTCCTGCTGTGGACGGGGGTCCCGGCATGCATGGCCATCACTGCTCTGGTCAAGGGGTGCAAAAACTCTGCCACCTGGTTTGTCTCATCCCAGGACCATCCCCCCTCACCTGTGAGCCATGTCCACCTCGTCGAAGGCCTCCTTGGACAGCAGGGACTGCACCAGGGCCCTGGCCATGGCCGTGTCATCTGTGTAGTACAATGCTTCTGCAGCGACAGGGTGGGAGGAGGGGGGGGGAAGGAGAGCTGCAGGGCTCCAAGGTGGCAGCTTTGCCCTCCTGCTCATTCCTTTTATTTACCACTTTCAGAATGCCTTAAGTCAGCCTCTCACTCCCATCCAGTTTCCTGGGCTCCAGGTCTTCAATTTTCAGCAATTCTTTGTTCTGAGTCAGTGACCATGTCCTGATGATATCCGAAGGAAAGCCTTCCACCTACTTCTGGCTGCCATCACTGTAGTTCTAGTCATCACATGACCTGCTTTGGGCCTCTCAAACCTCCTGCACGTTCCCTACCCTCCAACCTGGCCTATATGTGCAACCAGGAAATTCTTCCTAAGACGAGACTATCACTTTCCTTATCTCACTCTCCGGTTCATGATGGCTGTCTGTTGCCTTCAGGATGAAGTCCAAATTCACTGCCTTAGCATTCAAAGCCCTTCCTTCCTCACTCACCTTATATCCCACTGCTCTCCTACGTAGCCCCAGGACCAGTCTTGGGTCCTGAGTCAAGCTGGGGCTGTTCCCCTCCCTCCCCTGGCCCTGTCCGCTCCCTTCCTCTGGGTGCCTGAGAGTACTGCTCTGGCACTTCCAACACAGCCCCACTGGTTATATGGTGACTTCTCAGATGGGCTATAAATAGGCTAGGGCCAGGGACTTGGTTTTATTTGAAGGAAGAGCCAGTTACAGAGAACGAAACACAATCCCTAGTGAGCCCCCTTTCTCATTCCTCACATTGACTATGTGGCCCCCTCTCCACGTATCCCAAGCCCCAAACCCACTTTCTTCAGCTTCTTCACTCTGAGGAGGCCCCCATCACCTTCACTAGCCAGAGGCTAACAGGCACCTTATCTACAGCTGTACTCTCCAGTCTCCCCTAGAGGGAGTGAGTTTCTCCTCTGGCCTATCCCAGCCCATGCCCGGGGAACTTGTTCTTACTTTGTCTCCTCTCCTGTACCCTCAATCTCTGTGGTGAAGCAGCACCCATTCTCCCTTTGTTTGGTCCCTGTACCCTGCTTTTCTTCCTTTCTCAGTCCATGTGATTAGGGCATGGAGTTAAAGCCACCTCTAGCCTAATCAGATAGCACGCCCCACTCCTTTGTTCAGGGATGGACAGATGATCTAAGCCAGGCCAGTGAGACTCAATTTGGGACTTTTGTGTCACCTACTGCAAAGATAAACTCTTCCTCTGCTGGAGCTGCTGGGGGTTCCCCATGGGAAAGATCTGCCAGAGTGAGTGAAGGCCACTGAGAAGAACGCAGATCTGAACAAGGACAGGAACTGGGTCTTGAGGATGCAGCTGCAGCCCCTGGACTCAGCCCTGCTTGAAGTCAGACCTACCTCTTTTTTGCTCAGGCCATTTAGAGTTGGATCCTAAAACAACTCTCAACCTAAAATATGTTTTTCCCTCATCTTAACAGCAAATCAAAATGAAATTAAAAACCGTCCATCTTGTCACCTCATCCATAGCTCATCTCTTTCCTTTCCTTCATATCAAACCATACTCTACTTCCACATTTTCCACTTCCTCCTAAACCCACTGAAATCTAACTTCCAGGCTTCAACCTTTTTACTGAAAATGCTTTTTTAAATCCAGACTTTCCTTTACTTAACCTCTCTGTAGCACACCAGTAACCTGTGTCTTCATCTTGAAATTTCCTTAGGTTTTGTTGATACCCATGCCACCTGCTTCTCCTCCTATCCAACTGTTTTCTTCTCTAGCTCCTTTTCTTCCTCCAGGGCCCCTGAGTAGGGGCCCTTTTCCTTACTATTCTGCATGCTCTTCAAAGAGAATCATCCTCTGCTTGACCTCAGACGTGGTACTAGGCTGAGATCTGGGTGAGGAGTTGACTTGCACAAGAGGAGGGAGAAGCAGAGGGGAGAGAGATTTATTTACAAGGCAAGGGACGGCACAGGCCTGGGCTAAAGGAAGCACGATGTGAGGAACCGAAGAACAGAAAGAAGGCCACGAGTGGTGTAAGATGAAACTGGAGACGCATGCGACGCCCGGCCAGGTAGGACACGTTAAGGAATTTGGCTCTATCCTAAGGGTAAGGGAAAATCACTGTAGAGTTTCATGCGGGGGAGGCACGATTAGATCTATTTTCTGGGAAGAGTACTCCCTGCTGTGCAGAGAATGGAGTGGTGGTGCACCCATTCGAGAGAACTGGGTAAGAGGTAAAATTGGTAGGGTGTATATGTTGAACTAGGCGCAATTTAGGAGAATGACGCCCACGTTTCTGGCTTGAACGGCTGAGAGAATGGTGTTCCCCAACTTGGGGAACGTTCAGGGCGAGACATGTGAATGACGGAGCTCGAATTTAGCCAGGCCGAGGCCGTGGTGCACGCGGGCCATCCAGATCTGGCCCCTGCCGCCCTAGGCAGCCTCATCTCCGAAAACGCACCTATCCCGACCGCTAACCCGGGCGCCCCGAGTCCCTAGCTGGCGCTCGGCCCCTCCCACCTGTCTGCGCGCTCCCGGGCGAGCCGGGGTCCGGCTCCAGGCTCTGGACGTGACGCAGGACTGACGTCAGGTTGACGGTGTTGTGCGCCTCGTAGAAGGAGCCCACGCAGTCCCCGAGAAGCGCGCCTGCCAGGCAGCCTCGGAAGCGAGAGAGGGAGCGGGCCGCCCCAGCCCCTCCGCAGCCTGCCGCCGTCATCGCTACCGTCGCCGCCGCCATCCGCGCGGACCCGTCGCCACTTCCGGTGCGGCGGGCGCGCTCCCCTTGGCGCCGCTTTCCCCCATAGTGCCCCAGCCCCACAGCGCCGCCCCGCGGCCCGGAGCCCCAGCGTCGCTCCCTGCCCACAGCGCCGCCCAGCGGCCTGGAGGCGCAGCTCCACGTGCGTGGGCCACGGCTGGTCTCGCAACGCTGGTTGGATTCCGCCAGGTCTCTGCTTTTAGCCCTCATTCTCCCAACCGGTAAACGGTGTCACCACGAAAGGGACCCTGAGGGGACCATCGGACTATGACTGCCTTGCCCGTCAGGCCACTGGCCCCTGGGGCCTGCCTTTATGAAACCTCGCTCTGTTCCCCAGCACTCCCACCCTCCAGTGGCAGCCCCTGCACTTGGCCCCAACTCGGGCCTGGGCTCACAACCCCAGACTCTTACACTGTGATCCTAACCGCCTCTGGGTCTCCCCTATGTATCAAGAGGCCAAAAAAGGGTCCAGCTGGGCAGGGCTGGTCATGCCACTAGAGCCCAGTGCTGGCCTGGCCCACGGAGGGTCTCCCTGAGGAGGGAGAAGGAATTTGGAACCATAGCTTCAGGTTCATGGATTTCAAATATGGAGCTTCGGGGATGATGGTGCCGATCTTTGCTCCTCCATGTGCAGGATGGCCAAGAACTCTCTCTCTCTCTGCTGTCTACACGCAGCAGTATCAGAGAACCATCTGGACAGAGAACCCCATAATTTATTAGATTCATTTTCTCCACCCCACTTCCTCTTCCATTTCCCACCTAACCTTCCCTCCCCATCTCAGTTTCCAAGGCTAGGCTAGCTCCAGCTGGCAGCTTTTGAGCGGACTCAGGGTGCGGTTTGTGGTGCGGGTGAAAGTGTCCACCTCAGGTACAAACTTCTCAGCAGGCACAGTCAGCTTCCGACGGGTGTCCATGCACTTTGTGTCCAAAAGCATCGAGTTGGCCTTGCAGGCGATGTCAGCCTGCAGCCGGGCCAGGTGCTTGTACAGCGCATCCAGAGCATCCCTGGGGAGGAGGCATTAACAATCCACCACCCCTGCATGAGGGGGACTGCAAGGCCAGGACTGAATTCACTGGTCTTCAGTCAGGAAGACAGCAGGGCAGCCAGCAGGCAGCAAGAGGCCCAACAGATGGGAGGTGTCTCCCTCCCCCTCTTGCCCACTCCCCAAACCTACTGTGCTTGCGCCAGCTTCTGCTTCAGGGCAGCGATGATTGCCTCTAACTGGTGAACCTCATCAGTGAGGCCATACTGTGCCTGGAGGCAGAGGGGAGGGTTGGGAGTCCCAAGTCAGTCATACTATCCTTTAGCCTAGCAGTCCCTAATCTTTTGGCGCCAGGGACCAGCGCTCCTATGAGAATCTGAGCCTGATGATCTGAGGTGGAGCTGAGGCAGTGATGCTAGCACTGGGGAGTGGCTGCAAATACAGATGAAACTTCACTCGCTTGCCCGCTGCTCATCTCCCGCTGTGCGGAACAGTACCTAACAGGCCACGGACCGGTACTGGTCTATGGCCTGGAGGCTGGGGACCCCTGCTTTAGCCCATGGGCCTAGGTGCTGCCCTATGCCAGGACCCATTCTCCTCCAGGAATATGTGCTGGGGAGAGAGTGATCCTGAGGAGACCTTAGCAAGGGGCCAGTGCCCCACTGGGGTGACCTCGCACCTGGTCCCGGCAGAGTTCTACATTGGGCCGGTAGGTTCTGGACTCTAGCCGGGTATGGCATAGCTTCAGGTTCAGGAACTTTCTGCGCAAATCATCCTCCAGGTGCTGGATATCTTTCTGCAGCTCGGTGATCTCCTCCAAGGTCTGCAGGAGACAGAGTGACTGGTCTCCAGTGGCTGAACCCACCGCTGTGCACCCAGGGCTTCCTAGCAGGATAGCAGGCTCCTCATCCCACAGCAGGAAGTCCAAGCCCCAGGAGACTAAATGGAGAAGGCTCACATTCTTCTCTTGCCACTTGAGCTCACTGTACACTTTCTCCATCTCCCGCAGCCGCTTTCTGAAGGCAAATTCTGTTGCAACCCTCTGGGCTTCAAGTTCGTTGTTGGTCTGAAGGACAAGAAGTAGGTAGAGCAAGAGAGGGTATAAGCTCATGGCCATCTGAGGATGTTGCTCAAGCAAGGGGATGAGATGCCACACAATAAACAGAGAACAAAAATATAAGGGCTTAAGTATACACGTGGGCCATCCATTAGCTGTGGAGGAGTGGGCTTGGGCTAGGGGTCAGTCACCTCAGCAATAGTGAGGGCGATGGCCTCCCTCAGCTCTACGGCTTCTTTCATCTCAGCCTCTGCCCGGTTCTTGCTGAACTGACTAAAGTCATCCCACTGCTGAAGTGTGGAGGAGCTGCAGGTGGCAGGAAATACTGGGGTCATAATAGTAAGGTCTATGCAGGTGTAGGGGGAAGAGAGACTGATTGGAACACTTCTCACCCATCAGGGACACGTGTGGGATTAATCTTCAGCGAGATGTTTGGGGACTTGAGGTTGAGAGAGAGGCAGCCTCTGTCAATGTCCAGTGTCTCCATTTTGCCACGATGGTCAGAGTTGAGCTGCTGTCGGACTTCCTGCAGGAGGCTGGCAAAGGAACAAACTCTATCAGGATCCATCCCTCCAAGGCCCCAGGACATACCCATCACTATACTGCAAGGACACTGAGGCATTGCCACGGTCCAGCCATGACAAAATCCAGGGGGCCCCGAAGGTGGGCAAGGCATTGGCGCGGGAGACAGTCGACTACACAACTCAGAGGTGGTGTGACACTGTTCCGTTTTATTGTGATTTGAGTGCAACTTTTATACTTTTTATTTTGGCATTTGATTATACTTTGTGGTTAAGGTAGCAGGGAGTTAAATTTCTGTGGTTAGGCGAAGCAGAAAATCTTATAGAGTATATTATTATTAATATTCATGATTAACTAGTACATTTTGCTCTCAATCATTAGAACAGAACTACCTGATGGAACAATCTAAACTTTTAATTATTATATCTATTACGTAAGATACAGTTTGATTTAAGTAAAGGTGATAGATAGAGGTATTCATAACAGCAAGCATTGGCTTGTGGGCAGACATTGTTCTTTCTGCCTGAGGAAATCTTTTAAATGCTATTTCATTTATGCTATATCTAAAGTTCAAGCTGAACCTTTCTCATAGCTGTTCAAAAGTTTCCTTGGTGCAGTATTGAGGGAAATATTTATAAAAATCAGTTTTACAAAGCTGCTTTCATAATCTAAGTTTCTGTTCCTTTGTTTTTTAAGCACCAAGGAGGTCCTGACCTAGCCAGCCTTTCTATGAAACTTAAACTACTATAAGGCACATGAATTCCATCTTTATTCACTATACGTATACTATCTTTATTATAAGCTCCTGTATAAGGCAAAGGAAGATCAGGTAATCTTTTCATATTATTAGCCCCCCTAAGTGGATACCAGAGTTTTCCATTTATCCACTAGGCCACAAAAAGAGGCCCTTCCATAGTAGGCACAGGCTTATGAGTAAATTTCTTATCCTTTACTAATTTTTCTACTAACTGCATGGGAACAGGAGTATAAACTGGTTCTAGTAATTCAGCTTGTTATAATTTATTCATGACATCTTTAAGAGGCTCGTCAAAAGGAATTTCTCTTAATAATTGTTCAAATAAAGGGTTTACGCATTCTGGACACGTCAGGGTGACTAGACCTGATTCCATACGCAGGGAATTTACTATGTTTTCCTCAGAGCCAATTTTGAGGAAATCCATTTGTACAGCGTTTACACTTACTAGAATTTGTGCTACCCAAATTCCCCCATTAATAAGATCGTTTCTAAGAAACCAATTATCCCTAAACACATGCCACGTCCTCGTTCTTGATGATGCATTCCTTGAAGCCTCTGTCCCCATCTCCGGACCTTGTCACGCAGCACGGTAGAAAGAGGACACGGCAAGGCATGGGGAGGCTGGAGTGACAATGGAGCTGCCACTGCAGCTGAGACAAAGACCACCATAGCTGGATGAGCTCCTCACAAAATTGTCACCCATGTGCTTGCACAAATTGACACCCATGTGCTTGCACAAATTGACAGGAGCACACGTATTGGCTACACTCACAAAGACTCACACATCCACACTCACAATAAAGTACTCAGTTGGGGAGGTGGTAAATGGGCTTCATCTCTCATGCTTCCAATCAACTGACCATGGCTGCCTAGAGCAGGGTCATGAGAAGTATTCTGAAACCATGTCTAGGTGGTGGGAAAAGTGCTAGTTGGTGGTTTTTGCCATGAGCACAGCAGGGGCCGAAGGCAGCCTGAGTGCCAGCTGTTCGTCAGCCACAGTACATATGTTCCACATTTAAGACATACAGCCTTAAAGTGCAGATGAACGTGTAAATGACATCTCTCTCCCTTACCAGAGCTTCTCAAAGGACTGGCCGATCTTCCGTTGCAAGGCCTTCTTGGTGGCATCAATAACTTCCACCTCTTTGTGCAGCTCTTCCTCCACAGGGTCCTTCACCACATCAATGTCACGCCTACTGTCCCGCAGGGTCAGACACTCTATTGCCACATCCAGAGGCAGGTTCTTGGCCTGCAGGTTTTGCTCTGCTGACTCTTTCATCTAGAAAAGAGAGGGCACAGGAGGCTGGTGGGCCACCTACTGGGAAGCAGCTCTCATCATCACTTTTAGCAGAGAGGCCAGTGAGTGACTCAGATGGACATGCCACCAAATATCCCCATCAAGGGTTTCCCGATCTCAAAGTGGGGAGGGAGGGGAGATCTCCTTGCAGCAGGGGTTCCTGGCACCCTGCCCTAGTTCCCTGCCTGTGTCAGGGCATCGATCTCAGCATCTAAATCCGTTAGACACTTGTCCAGCATCTCCTTCCATCGGTTGACAGTATCAACCCTTTCTTCCAGTCGAGTCCTATTGTCATGTTCATCCCAAATGGTCTGGAAGAGACAGAGCCAGATAAAGACGGCGTTGATGGTTGGGGGATATCCCTTGGCCCACCCACCTAGGCTCCCGCTCCCAACCTGGTTATTGGTCTCATTGCGGAGAACCCGGGCCTCCTGGCGGATCTGGTGTGATGCATCTCGCTGCCGCTCAGCGTTGGTGGACAACAGGTAGCTGTTAGTGTGCCAGTCTGGCAACCGGAAGCGTTGACTGGGCTTGACGCTCAGTGTGGCCATGGTGCAGGGGACCCTAGGCCTGTCCCAAGACGCCCACCTCTACTGGAGAGGGAAAACAAGGCTGCAGAGACTGTCGGGAGATCTCCTAGATAGAAAGCCCCCTCCAAAGGACCTGCTCCTGTCCCATTTTGTTGCAAGCCACTTCTTGCTTTATTCAACTCATCTATCCACAGACACAAACTCTTAGACTCTTTAGGTCCTGGAGCAGGGTAGTAATGTGTGTAATGTGTAATCAATGTGTGTGTGTAATGTGTTTGCTTAAATGCTTCTTATACAGAGGCGGGTGGGGGCTGGCAGGAAAAATAGCACTTAATCTAGTTTCCACCCCAACTTCCAGCAACCAAGTCTTGTGGAGCTTTCTTTACTTTCTTCCCCCCAACCCACTCCCAGCTTTGGCCAAGACCCGTGAGGGTTCTAAGAGAAAGACTCCTGGCCTCCATCCAGAGAGGACAAGCTAGTTTTGCAGTGTATACAGGTTGGTACAGGGAAATTTGAAGGGAGGCGCTGGCCCGGGTCCCCATCTGGTGGTCATACTCCCGCTTTCTGCACATGTGAGGAAGGAGGAGGAGCTGGTGTGCGAAGGGCCCCAGTTGGAGGAGCTGGGGGTCGCTCTATTTCTCAGCCGAACCTCAGCCCTCCCCTCCCCAGGATAATCGTCTCTTAATTAATATCTCCGCGCTGACACAGAGAAAGGAGGAGGAGGAGGGACAAAGGAAGGGAGCTCGGCCCCGGGTGTGAGCCCCCCAGCGCCCGCCCCCCTCGGCTTCTCACCTCCTTCTCAGCTCAGACTTCCGCCTGGGCTCGCCAGCTCCTCTGTTAAGCGCCCTGGTTGCTAGGCACCGGCCGGTCCGCTCGCGGGTAACCCCCGTCCCCGTGTTTAGCTTGGCAACCGCGGAGCGGGGGCGGCTGGGCGGAGAGGCCTTTGGGGTCGGAAAGAGGCGGCTGCTGGGCTGCAGCTGCAGTGGGGAGCGCGAGGAGAAGGGCGGCAGGATATCGCGTTCACTTCATTTATAAGTTAAACAATTTTATTTTGATAAAAGTTATACATCGATATGGTAAAACATACTTACAGTGCATAGAAAAAGTAATATCCCGCTCAGGGGGCATTCCTCAGCAGATATCCTTTCAGAAATGTAAATATATTTGACATTATTTACACGCATTCATTTGGTCCTGTGGTATTTTCCAACAATTTCACCCACCTGCTTGATGGCATAGAAGAAATGATCGTTTTTGGAGAAGGTACATCCGTGGGAGAGGAACTGGTACTAGAAGCAATGCTCAAAATTCAACCATTTCTTTAAAAAAGGCAAAAAAATTCGACCGTGCTAGTACTGTTCTAGGCCTTGGGAAATGTTAATATTTATTGTTCATAACTAGGAGGTAAGCATTATCTCCATTTTCACAGGTATCTAAAGAGATTGGCACTGCTAAAAGGCAGGGATGGAAACTCAGGTGTGTCTGATCCCCAGGTCGGTCCTCTCTGCTCTATTACAGCTCCACACTGTCTCTAGTGGTGGTGCCGGAATTCGAAAGGAAGGCAGGGATGCTGTTTCCAACACGTCGGCCTAGTCTTCTTATGAGGCCTGTGCAGGAGGACCTCATGAGGTGGGTGCTATTATGATGTTCCTCTCACAGGCGGGGAAACTGAGGCATGGAGAAGTAAGGAAGGTGCCCAGGGTCACATAACTAAGTGGGAGAGCTCGGATCCGGACGCAGGCAGCCTGCCTCAGAGGCCGAGTTTGGGTTTGATGGATGAGGGAAAGAGGAATCCATGAAGAGGCCTCAGTTTTAAAACCTCAGTGATTGGTGGGTTGGTGTTACCCTTCCACGAGGGAAGGGAGGCAAAGAACCAAGGGCATGGCTGGCCAGGGGAAGATGAGCTTGGCTTTTGACAACTTTGAGGTGCTTGTGGTGGATCCAGGTGATGTCCAAGCAGGCAGTTAGAGATGCGAGTTGAGCTCTGCAGAAAGATTGAGGCTAGAACATTTCCCAAACTTCCTTGACCACAAAATACTTTTTTCTGAACTGTAATATATGGCTCATAAACCACACATGGGTAGGGAATTTGTGATGTACCTCTTTTACTAGGATTAAAGAAGGAAAAAAAAAAGTCTTGGACAAATTAATTGCTAGAAGAAATGATTGATTTTTGGCTTATATGATTTGAAACATTTTATAACAGATAGAAGTAAACAAATATGGCAGAATGGTGGGGACTTTGGCATACATCTCTGGCTATGATGGTGGCCTTGGTGTTCATGACTCATTAAGCTTCCCACACATCCGGATCAAGAAAAACAGTGATAAGAATGAGTGATGCCGTGCTCTATTATTTTGTACTAGAAACACCAAGAAACTACTCTATAATTTTGATGTCCAGGAGTTTAGATCACATGTAATGTGCAGACATGCTGCTGAAGGATTTCAGATTTTGGCAAATACCTGGCAATGCTTCAGTGCACTCACCAGCAAGGTATTTTTTTTAATGCAGTGGATTATGATGAAAGCCCTGAGGCCTTTCAAATGCTCCAGCTGATGTCAGTTCCAAGTTTCCTCCACTTTTCTGCTAAAAGGAAATTTAGATCAGATGACATTTATCATTTGGAGGGGGACTTATAGCTGAGTAAACGGGTGATTGTACTGCTGAGACTGAGAGAAAGAAGGTCAACATAAGAATCAGACAGCCTACAAATTACCACGACCCCTTCAAGTTGGGGATATTTTTGGCTTTCGTTGGTGGACTTGTGTATTTATTGAAATGGAATAGGGAATTTACTTCTAACAAAACTTTGTGGGCAGTTTTCTCTCTGTGTTTTGTGATCATGACATCTGGTCAAATGTAGACTTCTATAGAAAGAACTCCATATGCTCAAAGGAATCCTCACACAGGACATTTCTGTTTGATGTATGTAGTAACCTGGGAATGGTGCTCTTAGATACAGCTGCCACTTCTCACATAGACATTATGAAGAGGAAGATGCTGTGCATGACTGGCGTGTGTCTCGTTGTAATATACTTCAGTTGGCTGCTCTCTCTCTTCAGATTTAAAAAATCCTGAGTATTCAGCATTCTCGTGCATTAAAAAGGATCATAGAGACAATGAAGCAAGAATTTTAAATGTGAAAAAAATGTGAAACAGAAGAATGTAAACTCATAACATTTTTAAAAGTGATTGAGATTTAGCCAGACATGACATGCCTTTGCAATAAGCCATTTTCTCTCAAAATCTGTGGTCTTATGGTATGTATCTTCTCTGTTCTTCTCAATTTCCTCCTCCTAGTCATAGTATTACCTAATTTAGCGAATTCCAATGATTAAAATCATCAGAGAGTACAAGTTTTATTAATTAGAACAATGTTTAGAAGTACTTTAAAATTTGGTTAGCTGATCTTATTCTATTATGAAAAAGTGTCTTGATAAGGTATTCCTACATCTAGCTACTGAAGATAACTGCTATGTTTTCTGGAGGTGTATATGTGCAGTGTATTTTGTGTGTTGTCCTCTGAAGCCTAAGTATCTCTTTTTTGATTGCACGTCCAATGCCTAGAGGCAAACATAGTTCTTCTTAGTGCTCTCCATCTCCCATCTTTCCTACTGAAATACGCCACTATGCTTCTTGATAATCTAACTTAATACTGGATTATAATTTCTCCATAATTGTTAACTATCTTATACCTGGATTGATTTCAGGTAAGTTAGCTTTATTTTTCTTTTAAGTGGCTAATCTCTAACAAAGTAGTAGTTCCTATTTTGGTGTCGATTTGAGGTGGTTTGCTACTTAATTTAAATCTAAGGGAAAAACAGATATAAAGATCATTCAGAAGATTAATGAAATTTTACTCACTCTTTTCTATTTAGGAGCATGTTAAAATATCGTTATTTCCAATATGCAAAAATGCAAAACTGAACATCTTAAAAGCTGTTCTATTTTAGCTTTCCTTCCCTCTTAAGTGGAAAAACAAAGTCCAAATTTGAAGATTTTTTTCCCCCCCTTTCTCTTCTTTTTGTCATATGTAGGTAATCTAAGTTCAAAACATCTTACTAAAATGCTTGGCAAATGACAGCAAAGATTTCAGTTGTGGTTTACTATTAAACCAAATTTTGGCCTTCTCTCTGGAAATTGCTGTCTTAGGAATCTGAGAACTACGATTGTGAAAATGTTTTCCAAGCAACAAATATTTAGTGTCACATTAGAAGACTCCTGCTTTAAATTGGGACTGGCTTTGGCTATTTACAGTCAAGTAACCCTCCTCCAAGGTATACTGGAAGATCTTGAGGTTTTATGTAAGAGGTGTTTGCCATGGGAGTTGGGTGTAATTTCCCCAGAGTAAATTACTTTTTTAAAACATGTAGTGGGTGGGAACAGTTGACCTCTATGACTTTAATTTAGGTGTTTTTGTTTGTACATCACTCCAGAGCAAATCGTTCCACTCTGGCCTTTTCTCCGGGTCACTTTTCTGCTGGGCTTGCACTTGTCTCAGGCCAAATAAATTCACGTTGAGATCCTCAAGGTTGAGACTTAGGCTTGGCTAAGTAGTTTTGCATAGCACATTAATCAGAAAGAAATAACTGCTCCTTCAGCTACACAGCTGCAGATGTGTAGAAACCATTTTTCCCCCACATGATTTGCCCTTCTTATCTTCAAAGCCTACTTTTGCATAAGAAACATCTCAGTTAAAATGAATGGAAAGCCTTTGCTATATTCAAAGTAAAGTGTTATACTTTTGTGCATATTTTCAAATTAATATCTAAGGGGCCTTAATGTAGACAATAGTAATACTTTTTCATTAAAGGTTTAGATAACACCTCTTAATAAATTTCAAAAAATACTATGCAAAGAGATACCACAGATGGCAAACTTTTATAATCTAAAATGTTTATAAAAGTATAAAAATAAATTAGAAAAACTAAACTCACAAATATATATATGATGGTTAAACAACCTTAATTTTACATTTGTATAAAATATAAGTGAAAACTGTCTGAATGATGGTGGTGACTAAAATCCCATCTGGTGCAGCATCAAAACTATTCCTATGTTCGATTTTTGGTTTTAGCTTTTACAATATAATGTGCAGATTCCATTTAGCAGGATACATTATAGTAAAGAAGGAGCAATTTTGTAGATTTAGCAGTTTCAAGTACTTTTGACGGGGCTGTTTCTAAAATCACTCAGCGAAAGAGTCTATTCACATTTTGTTTCTGCTGAGAATCAGACATATTAGGCTTCATAATCCTGTCACTAAGGTGTCTGTTTTGTTTATAATTATAAATAAAATTTTAACCCAAGCATTATTCTTAAAGGAAAATATTGTAACAGAGGAAAGTGCTGCTTTATAAAGGCATTGCAGAAATCTTTACAGACTGCGGAAACTGTAGAAGTAACAACACAGGAAAACAATCATATTTCTCCTACAGATAAAACTAGAGATTTCAGGCCCCTTTACGATAAAAACATTTTATCAAATATTGGAAAAATGATTTGCATCCTTTCCTGGCATTGACAGATTGACCTAGTTTCCTAAAAGCATCTTCAAGTGCTTCTTTAGCATCAGTTACAAGATCCTTCAAGAACACAAACAGTACTGTTAGGGTGGTAGAGAGTTTGGGGACAGGTAGCTGGGAGAAGACTGGGATGGCGAATACATAATAGCATGAAGGGATTAGACTTAATTTTCTGATGTTCTAGAGAACATAAATAGGGTAAATGAAAATTATGAAGTAGTAAGTTTTTACTATTTAGGCCAGACTGTTTAGAAGTAGTGAGTTACCCCCAGGTAAGGAGCATGTCCTCAAAGGCCTTCCTGCATTGGTTGGAGGCCTTACCTTACATTAGGGTTCCTTTGAGCCAGTGATGGCAAAGGAAAAATGACTGTGCAGGCTGGGCTGTGGAGAGAGTTTGCCTCATCCAAAGGGGGAAACCACTACTGAGATTCCCCTGATGGCAGCCGTGAAGGAAGGAATACTGGGAATTGGCTGAATCTCCTCACTTTGCAAGGGAAGACAAAATCTGGATTTTTATGTGAGATCTGCTTATTAAAATGTTAGCAACTAAGGAAACTATTTTAAACACCAAAAATTATTTGCAGGCCAAAATTGGCCTGCCAAATTGAGACCTCTGATTTTAGTCCAATAACTTCAATTATAAAATGAAATGATAAACCTAAAGTTATACAGTTATGACTGTTAAGAGCTGGTTCCCAAAATTTTCGTTGTGTTTTCTTGCTTATTATACCTGGGCTGTGTACTTCAGGGCCTGTGAAGAGTCCCCAGTTCATTTGTTTCCTTTTTTCCCTAATTATTCTTAAATTCGTTCACTGCCTGGCAGTTTGTAAGCCTGACTTCTTTCCTTCCCCTCTTTCCCCTCCACCCATTTTATTTAAAGGAAAATAGAATGAGGGGAAGAACCTCTTTAAAACCTGAGCTCTATCCACATGCCCAGTACTATTAGGTACTTTCCATATAGTATCTCATTTAATGTCCCAACTGTACTGTTATCTTCTTATAGCAGAGGAAACTGAGATTTAGAAGCATCAAGAAACCAGTCAAGAGTGTCATGCAATCCAGGTTTTTAGCCCACTGTATCACACTGGCTCTCTTTACTTGAAGAGCTGTAATGATGACCACACAATAGAAAGTTTGGAGCAAAGCTTTTCTTTTTATTGCAGTTATTAGTGAAAGTTACACTTCAAACTGAAGCTAAGCAACATTAAAACCATTTAGAAAATAAAATCAAGGATTTAAAAACAAATACAACATAGAACCCTTCCAATAATGCAGAATGGCAGAACAAAGAGGAGTGGTTCTGTCACAGGACATTTTAGTGACAGTTTGGCTCAGAAAGAATGATGACAATTTCTTTAACAATATATTGTAAGTTACTGAACTGCTTAAAAAGCGGCTTCTTCAAGCTTCTCAATCTCAATCCTAATTTTTTTGTAGTAATTTTTTGGGGAAGATAAATTAATGAAAAGTAGAAAATTTACTACCAAACTTTAAATACCAAAAAAAGTACTTTTGTTTATTTGCCTTCTGCTCATAATTATATATAGTCTTCAAGGAATTAAGATGACAGTAAAATCCAAAGCCTGGCCCCCAAGTACACAGTGATAGGATTCAGCATTTGGTATTTCTGATTATACAGTGATTACATATATATCATAGATTTGCCCCCACTCCCACCATACAAAGTTCCAATTTCCTCTTAATAAAATATGCCAGTCAAATTTAGTATCATTCAAGATCTTATCTGGTCCTATAGCATATTACAAATTCAGACTCACTCCACTGTTTTAACTGATGTTACTGTATAACCAAACATTGACAAAGGAAGGCTTATAGACAAACATTTTGAAATTCTGCAGTCTTCAAATTACTACAGTAAATTGTTCTTACTTATGAAAAGCCAAGACAGGGTCGGGAAGAAGAAGGAGGAGGTTTGAGAGTCTCATTATTTTACCATGCTGAAACTTGGTATCAGTAGAAATATTTGGCAAGAATAGTTAGTGTGGAAAAGGAGGATGGAAAAAAAAAAGAAGTTACTTTGATTTTATGTAATAATTCAGTTTCAAAACATACTGATATTGACCCTCAAAAATAGTTCACATCTGCAATACAAATAGGCACACACGGTCAAGATGGTTAAAAAGCAAAATTTAAAAGGCTATTTGCCCACCTGTAGGACATCTGCAGGTGTCCCCACCCTCTCCACATGTCCTACATTTACATTTTACTTTTCAGAAAAGCCCCTTTAAAAAGAGTGCTATTTCCTCCTCCATTACTTAGTTGTTGTTGTTGTTGTTGTTTTTTTTTTAAAGCAGCAATTATCTAAACTGGGAGCAGTTAGCAACGCTTTAGGGGTGTGCATTTGTGTGTAATATAAATATTCTCTAGAGTGAGTGGTCAGATCACACTGGAATGGTTATATTACAATTTTAGTCCCCCAAACACTAAAGAAACATATTTTTTTCTATATAAACTTATGTAATAGACAGTGTTATAAACATAGTACACACACACACACACACACACACACACACACACACGCCACTGCTTCCCACAGCCTATGAATGCATCCGTATACTAATCTACAAGAATGATCTTTATTCACGAGATACACTAATACTTTTACGGGTCCATAATTGAAGAGAGACATTAAAGCTACAAATTACTGCAAAAATTGTTTAAAAGTATTCCTGATATATCAATGCTCTTAGCTGTCTCACTCAGCAAGGTGGATTTATTTTCCGAGCATGAATCTCCCCAACTTTTTACTTCTAGTACCTGCAATTCTTCTTCTTATCCTATAAAACTAACACAGACACCACCTATGTTAGATGAGTTAGAAAATCCCAACTGCTTGCACAAGGGGAGGTCAGCATCTATAGAGATAAAAAATAAATGTTGAATGTATTCATACCCTGTGTACCTAAAATGCATTATTTTTCTTAAACAAAAACAAAACCAAAAACTCGTCTGTTGCAACAAGGAATTGCTTACACAACCCGTGGTGATGTGCCCTTTGTTATTTTCTAGAAACAAAAGCATCCTCTCCCCAGGAAAATGGAGAAGGCTACTGAAATGTAAGGTCTGCCCACCACCCACGAAGATATCAGGCTGCCTGATAGCACCTGCGGATGCTCAGAACTGAACTAAAATGAAGAAAAAACTTACTATATTTTATCTTTTACAGACATGGTAATTGGAAAGCAAGGTTCAACTCTCAAAGCGATGAGTGAAATAAGCACACTTCCCTCCTTCAAACCTAACCCCTTACTCCAAAACAATGTACCAAAAATCCGCTAAGAAACAAAGGGGTAACTATCTGGTTGTATAATTGCCTCTGATGCCAGCATGTAGCGAAAATGCCTGAAAGGCAAAAGGCAAAGTTAATTTCTGATTATCTAATGGTTTCTCCACATTAATCTACCTCAAAATACAATCGCAGCTGCCATAGCACCACTAAAAGGAGTTTGGTTTTTGAAGTTACACTTTGCCAAGGATTATTATAAAGAAAAACTGTGCACTGAATATCTAGCAGGGGAGAAAACAAGAACAGGATACGTTTGTAAGTGAACACCATACCACAATAAGGCCCAAGTTTCTCTCATACTTGTTTGGTAAAATGATCTATGGTAATTAAAGATACTTTCATAGAGGCCAACTAAATGAACCATTCATACGACAAGATTATATTATCTTGAACTTCTGAAGAGCTTAAGCACTGTCACAAACATCATCCTATTCTTACAGCAACTTTGTGAGGTAGGTGAGGGCAGGTATTATCACTACCATTTTACATGGAGAAACTAGGCACAAAGAGATTAAGAGAATTGCCCACCGACACAGCGCATTAGTGGCACAGTGCTGACTCAACTCCAAGTACACTCTGAAAGGCAACAAGTTCTCAACAGTCTTTCTCCACTTGTGGTCTTCTGAAAGTTCCTATGTTTGAAAACACTTTGTGCCTTCTTATTTACAGCTCAGGCTCGACTAGGAAATGTGTTAAAACATTTTAATGTTTTGCACACACCAAGAGGGATATGTGAGATATAGTTAACTGAAGTCTGAATGAATCAATATGTAAATTAAGAGGAAAGAACAGTCTAAGTGTTCATTCAGTATTTTTACGTATCTAAGAAGACAAATGTCAGAATAAAAGTCGCAAACCTTTTTAAGTTTAAATGAGACTGATTCATTAAAACCAGAAGCTGTATTAATTTTCCTTAAGAATATATGGGGATCTCGGTTGCAGAAGAAATATTACTTTCAAAAATGATTTTCTTTGATCACTTTGCTATAACATATTTCAGATATATATTCTTTCCACATTATCACTCTATAGCTAGCAAAAAATTTCTATGGCTAGAAATCATACCTGCAGCATTAACACTTTCACTCTTAATTC
This sequence comes from Pteropus medius, assembly GCF_902729225.1. NCBI lineage: Eukaryota > Metazoa > Chordata > Mammalia > Chiroptera > Pteropodidae > Pteropus > Pteropus medius. Next base: position 2,558,659 of record NW_024353787.1, read on the forward strand.
TCTTAACCAAGTTAGGGTTTCCTTCCATCTACAATAACTAAAATTACATTCTAGTGATTCTCCTTATATATATATTTTGTTTTATGCCTCTTATTTTTAACAGAGAGAGAGAGAGATAGAGAGAGAGAGAGAATGTGTGTGTGTGTGTGTGTAAGGGGGGTGGGGGGTAAGAACTGCACAATTCATAAATGGTATAAAACGACCAGTTATATTACAAAACGGAATGGCACTCAACTAAATAAAAGAATGGTATGTCAAAGGAAAAACTTTAGAACCCAAACATGAAGAAAGTGCTCAAGGAGTCTCTCAATCAAGCTGTAACTTATCACATGTGATCCTCCTTCTCCAAGAATTTTAAAGACTCTATTATTTACTTGTAGTAGAAATTCTATATAAACTGCCTCTAAATCTCCTTTTTTTCTTTTTTAAAAAGGAGAAAGAGGTTGTACCCTGGGCTAAGAAATGAGAAAATGCCTGCAAAATTTTTAAAGAATCTTATAGGGACAAACTATGAGATTTCAGTTACTGCTTGCTATTCCTGATTTCTGAATTAGAAAAAGAACACGTGCACATTCGCAGGGTCATTATCAATAGTATGAGACCATTCACTTTCTGTGAAACACGGAGATATTTGCAGTTAATTACCATTGGAGAGCCAAGTCTCTTGCTACTAAAACCAAAGCTTCCTCTTTTTAAATTTGGGGCCAAATTGAGTCCATTAGCTTGGCTGGACTGTCTATGTTAGGCAAAATTCCCCCTTCATTACAACCTACCATTGTTTTTCCTGAACCTTTCACCAAAAACGTTTTCGTTACAGAAAAGACTATTTTGTAAGGCCCTGCTTGGTGTAGTCTATGTAAAGGGAAAAGGGAGACAGGCCATGTTGATAGCAACGCCATGGCTCTATTTAAGGATAACTACTTCATTTAATTTCTTTATTATAATTCAGAAGCAACTTCCAAGACTCAAATTTAACAGGAATAGATGCAGCTTTATATTTGGGACAACAACATGAAATAAACTCAGGTTAGAGAGTACTCTTCTTAGGTCTCTTCTGTAGGTTCAAATAGCAACTGTCACTCTTTTACAATGTGGTTGTGAGAACTTGACAAATATTAAACAAATATTAAACTGTAAGGTTCTGTCCAAGGATCCTAGCAAAGAAACCTTTTCTTTGTTCTCTCCTTACCACATACTCTCACAATCCCACCAGTCCATTTCTTTACAAAGACCTTGTTTTCACAGGTTCTTACGATACAAAGATAGAGTCACATCTGCAACATCTTTGTAGAGTCTTTCCTTCTTTGGTTCTAAAAATATTATTAAAGGGCCAAATTAAGGGATATCTGTTTGTTTGTCCTTCAAACTAAAGCCATGAAGTAAATAAAGATGGAAAGACTTAGGCGTTAAATATCAGAGTAATCTCCCTCTTTAGTTTCTGGCACAATCTCTTAAACTTCAAACATAAAATTATAGATATATATAGAGTCAATTTTTGGATGTAATAAAACCAAAAAAAGGAAAGTTCTAATGACCTATACTCCCATCTGTTTTCTACTCATATAAGAGTGTTCATGACAGTTCTTTTTTTTGGGATGAACTATTACTTAATGCACAAATATTTCTTTCTTAAGAGGTGGCATGTGACTATAAATGTAAACTAAACACAGATAAGTCACCAAGTACTTCACCACAGTAATTTAGTACTGATGACAGGTACCTTGATTTTCGGAGCCAACCAATTAAAAGAGCAAAAAAAGGCTCTACATGTCAGGTTCCGATGACCTTTCAGAAGAAAAAAAAAAAAAAGGGACTATTTCTACTTGAAGCTGCCTTAAAAAATGTTGGTCTATAAGAATTATATGCCTGTCAACCTAGGACAATGTTGAAACACAATTAATAAAACTATTAAAGTTATAAGGACAGTAAATACCGTTATGAGGGGGCATACGCTTACAACAAAAATATTTCCAACTTTTTGATTTTTATTTAGTAGCAACAAATTGCTATAACCAGAGTACCAATCTTCAATTAATACTCGATGTGGGGGTGAGGGAAGTAGCTCAGCATAGTACCTTATATATATCTATATAAAAACCACTGTAACTGCCATAAATGCAAAAAGAAATGATATGGCTAATGTCTATAAAAATCACATGCTGATTCATTTTAAGTTGTAAGTTTTTACATAATATAAAAATAACAATTTCCCAATTATAATTTCTTGAAACTTTCTCATTTACCCCCTTCTCAGTAGAAGAATAGATTATAGTATAGTAAAATGTCACACATTGAGCCCCAGTAATTTAGAATTTAAAACTCAGAGGATGGGGTAAAGTTTACCTTTTAATCTCTTACAGAAAAAATGGCTTACCTAGCAAATTCACAGTGTAAAAATACAAAGGAAATAGCTTATCTGTTTAAGAGAATTCGCCTTTTTTCACGTACCTTTATAAAAAATTAGTTGCCAATATAAATAAACTTGATATATTCATTAGGAAAATGGAGTGCCCATATATGCTTAAAATTAATATTCTATAATAATACTTTTCATTGCCTTCCAATTAATTCACATTAATAAATTACTACTTTGTTAAATTTTTAATTAACTGAAATACTACATGAATCAGTCTTTATCCGTAGCTCTACCTAGCCACTTAAACTATGTTTCTTCACTGATGCTCAGAGTTGAATCAGCTTCAAAGTATGCTAGGGAAAAGATCAGGGTACCAAATCTTCCATGTAATATAATTATGGGGAAAAAAAATCCCATTTCAAGTCAATTATCAATGAGTTCTTGATCATGTGCTATTTGTTTTCCAGGCTTATAAAAATGGTATCATAATCCTAATGCTGGATGATGTGACCATTTAAGCAGCTTGAATGTAGCTGAAGTTAAAAAAAATATGCAACAATAATTTGACAGGTTGCCCAAGAAGTGCAGATCGGGTAAAATAAGTCCAATCTGTTAGTGTTAGTTTGTTACTTAAGGGAAAGAAATCAACTTACGGACAAGCCCCACCTTCCCTCCACGTTTAGAAATCTCTCTAAAGACTGTCTTTAATGCCCACTATATAAACAACATTAAATATTCTAAGTTAGAAAATAGTGTTAATGGTTTATTGGTAAAATCCAAACTCTAGACTTTATAGAATTAGTAGTTTGGTCGGAATATTAACATTCCATTTTAATCTTTGCTAATATTACAAAGAAAGAAGAAAAGCTAGAAATATCTATAAAAATAAAATACCTTAAAACCAACATCTAAGCAAAATATAAAAGTTGCACACAAATTGCCAATAAATATAAACATCACAATACAAAAATTATTAAAAAAATAAATTCATAATTGCTATTAAGACATTATAAAAAATGAAAAAGCTTAATGTGCATGTATATTTGCAAACAGACGCAGTACACGCCACGCAATCAATATAATTTTACTATTATTATTACATAATGCAGCATACAAAGTTACTGAGGTGTGGTGTTTTTTGTTTGTTTTTAGTCTATTCTTTTCTGGAGGAATGCTCACCAAATTCACAAACAAGAACTGGTGAGGTGATCATTTACTGTGTTTACTGCTTCCTAATCTGGGGGAAAATTGCTTTCTGGTAGATTACTAAATTTCTAATAAGTATGAATGGTCCTGCTATTCTCCTTCTATTTGTTTATTTTTCCAAAGTCCAATTTTGCATGTTCTATTTCTAACTAACTGATTATACCCTTTAGATACACTGTCATTGTTTTTCATAGTTCCTCCATTCTAAAAAAAAGAGAATCATTTAAAATGTTTCTTAGTTCTTAAAAAAGAAAAATTCCCTAAAGACAGAGACATAATCATTTTACTTTTTCTCTTAAACTGATTTCCATGATTTTCATGATGACTTGGCTCTCCCTTTATAAGCAGTCTTCTTTAATAAAGATTATTTAGAAAAGGTTGCCAATAGGTATTTACAAAAGGGTCAATATATACTGGGGGCAAAAATAAAAAGGGACATAATTCCTGGCAAGTTACCTTTCCCTTTGGGCACTTTACCCATACTTTTGTTAAAAAGTTAAGCAGACTTCCTGTTTCATGTGCCTTATAGATTACCTTCAACATAGCTGAGAACTGAAAGCGTTAAAAATTTTGTTTTTAAACTTACAAAATACATTTGGTGAGTATTTACCTAGATACTTTACCAAAGAAAAGCTTTACCGTCATTCCCTGGGACCAAATTCAGGACAACAAATAACATTATTTATATGAAACTGTCTAACTCTTGGAGTTCTAAAATAATTTATCTTTAAATTTTTTAGCCTCATACTATTTGAAAAATAAAAATCTACAGCACCATCTTCTGAAAAGGCACTTTCTAAGAACCACCTTGCTTTAAAACATGATTAAAAAATTTAATTCAGCATCTACCCTGAAGAACATCTTTTGCTTTACTGAGATCCTAACATAGATACAACATTAGATTTTGGTTACCTCAGACACTGATATCAAAAAGAAAGGGAGACCAAAGGCTGGATATATGATTTAACAAGATCTTAATTTTGTCACACTGCTGCCTGATACTTTAACAGGTTTCTCAATGGTAAATCTCAACCCTCCCTGTTAAATTTATTATCTTTCTATTTTTAATGCAAATTAGAACCTTTAACTTCTATACTTTAAGAGTAAAAGATTCTTGAGGCTTAAGCGACAACGTAAAAAATCTAGAGTACTATCTTTGATGGGTAAAGAAAAATAAAACTCAACTATCAGTAGATAATATTAGCACAAGCCTTCACCATTATATCTTAGTTAAAAGAAATTATTTTGACCGACATGGAAAACTATAGACAGAAATGTACCATTTTTAAAAGTAGGAAAAAGTCAAAAATATTTTTCCCTTTGTGAGATCGATCGATCTATCATCTATCTAGAGACAGACAGATACAAGTGAAGCGAGAACAGAGAAAGATATTGATTTTTTTTCCTCCTGGGAATCAGCTTCGGTTTTACTAATCATAGTATCATTTCTAACATTGCCAATGATCAAGAATTTCTTAGTATAAACAAGAAGTTTTTTTAAAAAAAGATCTTTTGGAGAAAATTCCCACTTTCACATTTCTGAAGTACTGATTTTACCCATTTTTTCTTGGCTTATTTTTGACCTACAGAATCACAAAAGTGCTTTATATGATCAAATGGGAGAGAAATAGGAAAATACAGACAGACTCTAGAATCAGGGTTATACTGCCATGCAGGAAGGCCTACTTTGATATAAAGTCTCCCAACTATTATTATTGAAGCTTTAAGACATCTACAAATTCTCAAAAAGAATGAAAAGGATTAAAACTTCATAGGGATAAAAAAAAAGCCAAAATAAAGATGCCAGTGCAATGAAGCTTGACAGATAACTCATAAAAGGTAATTTAAGTAGCAAGTTACTGTTAGGGACAACTTGTCTTTAAAAGTTTTCAATAGGAGAACCTCTAAGATGATGAGTGAAGCAAATATTTAACTCAGGTTTTATGATACTGAATAAAAATTATGCAGAGTTGTCAGTTAAGCTTCTTGGCAAAACATTCCTATCAAGTTTGAAATACCAAGACTACAAAATATTCTAGCTAAATCCAAGTGGCTGGCTTCACTGATTTCATTAAAATTAACCCCCCCCTGGCGAATTCATGTAAGCCTCTGAAAACATCCACCAAATTCCTTAAATAACGGTCTCTAATTCCTGGCCTATAATCCATCTAATTACTTCAAATCTATTACTGGCACTCTGAGTGTTCTTTTCTTTAAACGCTGAGATGCTCTGCCAGCTATTTCTACTGAATGGCAACTAAGCTTTTATTTCCTTAGACATACCTTAAGTCATACCTTGTCATGACTAAGTTTGTCATACTAAAATCCATTTTAAAGTAAATATACAAGTAAACATTAGGCAGTGGTGGGTCATCAGAGAACCTTGTTTGAAAAACTAGTATAGCTTTTTAGAAGGATAAGAGATCCTATTTTAGAATTTAGAGATGAATTTTTATCAAGTACCTTCCAAGACACCCAGTCTATTCCTACCAGAGTCCCTTCTAGACTCTCTTCTAGGAAGAGAAATAAATAGGCTACACACAGAAAGATTTCCATAGAAGAATATTTTTTTCTGATAAATTTGTTAAAAGATAAAATATTAAGAAAAAATAAAGGGCATCTTTACTTCTGTGAAAATATGCCAAAAACCAGTACTGAAGAGGTTGACGTACCCTTTTTCAAAACTACTAAAGTAAAAATCCATTTCTAAAACAAAGAAAGAGCATCCTGATATTATATTTAAACTAAAATGGTAGCACCCTTTGTTACCTTGATATTTCATGTTCTTGATCTCATTTAGGAAAAAAAGGGCAAGGGGGATGTCTAACACTAGCCTTGAATCCTGCTCATCTCCTTATTGTTTAGTGCAGTAACTGTCAGACTCTACTTAAATAAATATAGCAGCTACAGTATTATAAATGTATGGTCCTCAATGCCAGTAACTTGATACTGTAATGTAACAACATGTATCAGCACTTTACATAGACACATTTGCTATCCAGAATATACATTAAACTCCCAACTCTTCTTCACATGAAAATCAATTGTATCAGTTGCTGGGACTAATATTTTAAAGTCACTCTTACACATCATAGAAAGCATCAGAACAAATTTAGCATTTGTTATATAGTCAGTGAGCAAGGGCAGGAACAGAAAGATCTTTACTGAATTTCAAGGCCATTAAATTCAAAACAACTTTTTTAAAAAAATAAAAAAGATCAGGAATTCTACACTAGAAATGCAATAATAATTAAAAGAAATTTCAAAAAAGTATTTCCCTCTCAGTCTTTTATCTTAAAATTCTAAGCACAGGTTTCTTGTAATTAAATTTGATTACCAATTTGTTAGTAAGCAAAATAGAAATATACACATTCTTTCTAGTTAACCAACCTTAAACTAGTAATGTTGAAACTGTAAGAAAGAAACCCTAAAAAAGAACTCACTTCAAAGGTAAAGCTTTATATTGAAAATTTTTTTTTCCTCTGTAAAAGTCCTTCTAAATAGATTTAAATTATGGGCTTCACTCAAGTGCATGTGAAACTAAGTAACTGAAAATTAAGTAAAGCAGTAAATAGGGAAAGGATATCTACAGTTCTTCCCTGGACCCTAAAGTTTCCCACATGAATCTGTGCAACTCCCATTAATAAAAGATGTTTTACTCATATTGAATGAGCATATAGCAATCAAGTTTTTACCACGTAGGATACACCATTTTCTCTCGTCCATGTTCTGACTACTACAGTCAGTGAAATTTCAATGTAAAAAAAACATACATGCTTTAAAGGACTTTTTGGAGGAGGTGGGGGAAGGTTGGAAGAAAAACGTATATACTATACAAATATTACTTCATGTAAAGGGCTTTGAAACAGTGTTGTAAATTACATTTCAGACATTTCAATATAATAAACATACAAAATACAGTACTTAGTTTTCTGGCAGGGGGATAAAAGATTTCATACCTGTTGGAGGACATGGGCTCAGGTTTTAGGCTCAAAATACAGTAAATTGGCAATAAGAGTGGGTTATAGGTAAGAGAGAAACTGTAGAACTAATCCATTCGTTTTCATGAGCAGATGGAATTCCAAAAGGTTAACAACAATGCCCACTGGAAACAATCTGTAATATTTATACTCTGAACCAGTGCAAAAAAAAAAAAAATAATAATAATTAAAATGCATTTTCATGAGTCACAAAGTGCAAAGCTCCCCTGAATCCAATGTTACTGGTGAACTTGGTTTTGACAACTTCATAGTACTTTTTAATACCTTAAAGTGAAATAATTATATAATGAAAGTTTTGCAAAACTTTTTTCCACATTTCACTGACTTAGCGCATTTAAAATAAAGTCTTAACTTCCTTTGTCACCATAACCCTAATTTTAAAAGGAAAGTTACACTGGTAATAAATAAGCAAAAAAAAAAAAAAAAAAGTTTAAATGGCCACATTTTCCTGATTAATTTTAGTCAATGAAAATGGGAATGTAACCAGTATGATTCTTCAATAAACATAATTTATTTTCAAAAAATTTAAATACTTTATAAATTTTCATCTATCGTGGTCATATCTTAAATCAAAATTCAACTTTATTTTTAATATTCAAGGTCAGACTTATCTAGGATATTAACTTCCTTCATTTTCATTATGATTTTTAAAGACATGCTTGAGACTTGAAAATTACAAAACTTTCCTTCTGAAATTAAGGCTGTATTACTTTGCCCTTTTAAAATTATGAAGGTGCCTGTTTCTTCCACTATCTGTGATAAAAACATCAAACAGACACAGCTTTCCTTTAAAACTGCTTATTGCACTAAAAGATAGCAAAAACAAGTTGTCAGTTCTTAAAATAAACATGATTATTTCTATAAAAGATGTTGCCAATATGGTTCTATAATTATTAAAACACTATTCTAATAAATAGAAAAGAAAAGGAAGCTATACTTCAAAACACATACATATATGTTTATATATATACAAACATATATATAAAAATATATATATGAAAAGCACATTAAGGTATGAGAGGCAGCAAGTAAACTAGCAAAAAAAAAAAAAAAAATTAAAAATACCTCAACAATCCCTTCTCTCTTGACCCAACTTCAGAGGCCTCAACCCTATTTTGTTCTAATCATTTAAAATATTTACTCTTCATAAAAGCTTTTAGAGATTTCCATGTATAACCCATAGAAACAAAAGGCTTTAGAATACACATCACTTGTAGAGAGAAAGAGTTAAACTTTTGACAAGGTTTTATATTTATAGCAGCTTTAACAAACTCACTAAAGAAAAAGAATAGTTTAGGTTGCTACTGCTTATGTACACATTGCACAAATGGCAAATGTAAATTTGGAGGGGGCAAACACAAACTCTCATAAAACCATATATATATAAAATAATTTTGTTTCTTAAGAAAGCAATATCGAGTTGAGGGCTCAGAATTGTGTATGAGACAAGAGACAGGAGAGGGTGTGCAAAACAAAACAAAAAAGTCTAGTTTGCCATGCTTCATATTCAAATGAACCAGATACATGAACATTTGAATGTCACTGGTAGCATCAGGGGAAAAAAATGTAGGCGATGAAGGCAAGGGAGGTAGAGAGAGAAATAAAAGTGGTGGTGGGAGGATAATAAAAGGGAAAGGAAGTTCCCCAATGGAATGAACTATAAAATATATACAAAGAACATATATATCTATTATAAATGTAGATCCAGATATATATGCATATGAAGTATATATGTATATATTTAAAATATACAGATACCTTTTACAATACATGAATGCACATTAATTTTTTTGCACACACAATTGTGAACAATCACTGATTATTCATGTAGGTGTTTTTTTTTAAACCATCATTTACCTTTTTTTTTTGCAAAGATAGTTGTGCTGCCAAGCAACTTGAGGTAAAGGCATTAAAAGGGTTAGACTACAAAGAAAGTGAAAACAAAACATTGGCGATACTTCCTACAGGAGACCGCACAAAAGCGCTGTTGGCTGGTTTCATATTGCATAATAGTGCTGTGTTCCTTGATGAAGTAAACAATCTTACTTGTATCAACATAAAAATCAGACCCTGGTCCCCACAGTGTTGGTTTCTGTATGGCTGCAGGCATCCCCACTCAACGAACTCCACTGGAAACACGTTGTATGTCGATTCATCTTTCAGTTCTTCCTCTCAGAGAATAATCTTGGACTTTTTAAGCAAAGTACATTGTGCGTAAGGTATCTTGGTGAATCTGTACAGCCTTGGCAAGAGCTTGTGGATCTCGCCCATTGCTCTGTCCTGAAACGTGACTTCCTTCAGCACTGTAAGAGAATTGATAATGAAAAAGCAAGGACCTACGACTGAGATTACTCTACCCAGAAAAGCTAACAATTAGAATCGAAGGACAGATAAAGAGCTTCCCAGACAAAAAAAGCTAAGTGAGTTCATCACCACCAAACCAGTATTAGAAGAAATGTTAAAGGGACTGACTACTTTCAGAAAAAAAAAAAAAAGATAAAAACTATGAATAAAATGGCAATGACTACATATCTATCAACAAATACTTTATATGTAAATGGATTAAATGCTCCAATCAAAAGACACGGGGTGGCTGAATGGATAAGAAAACAAGACCTTTATATATGTTGCTTACAAGAGACACTCCAGATCGAAAGACATACACAGACTGAAAGTAAAGGGATGGAAAAAGATACTTCATGAAAATAAAAAAAAAAAGCTGGGGTAGCAATACTTATACCAGTTTAAAACAAAGGCTATAAAAAGAGTCGAAAAAGAACCCAGTAATCCCACTTCTGGGTATTTATCTGAAAAAGCTCAAAACACTATTTTGAAGGGACATGTGCAACCCATATGTTAATCACAGCATTAATTACAACAGCCAAGATATGGAGGCAGCCTGGGTGTCCATCAATGGATAAATGGATAAATAAGAGGTGGTACATATATACAATGGAATTTACTCAGCCACAAAAAAGAATGAAATCTTGCCTTCTGCAATGACACGGATGGACCTAGAGGGTATTATGCTGAGTGGAGTAAGTCAGACAGCAAAAGGCAAATGGCATATAATTTCACTTATATGTAGAATCTAAAGAACAAAACAAATAAACAATACAGAAGCAAACTCATAGATACAGAGAACATTTTGACGGTTGCCAGATGGGAGGGGTGTTGGCAGATGAGTGACAAAGAAGGGATTAAGAAGTACAAATTAGTAGTTACAAATAGTCATGGAGATGTAAAATACAGCATAAGGAATATAGTCAATATTGTAAAAACTATGTATGGTGTCAGATGGATACTAGATTTATCAGGGTGATCACTTCATATATATATAAATGTCTAACCACTATGTATGGTGTCAGATGGATACTAGATTTATCAGGGTGATCACTTCACATATATATAAATGTCTAACCACTATGCTGCATACCTGAAACTAATTTAATATTGTATATCAACTGTAATTGAAAAATAAAAAATTACTTAAAAGAAAATTGGCAATGAACATAAAAACAAACCCTATTCTGATGCAATAATTCTGAAAAATATTTGTTGTAGAAAATTTCAAAAATATTTTAAAAAATAGAGGCTGATATAATGTAGGAATTCACCCAGCTTCAATAATTAACTCAAGGCCAATTTTACTTCTCTCACCTGTCCAGGATTATTTAGAAGCAAATCCCAGACATACTATAATTTTATCAAAATATATATCATTTTTATTATCAATAATCTCTCTCTTGAGTTCATTTGGTAAAGCAATTAAATCACTAGATCATGCTATAAGCTAATATATCATGCTAATAAGCCTAGACTGCACATTTTAATGGGAACCCTTATCTTGGGCACTCAGTTCTGATTATCATTGTTTTTCACACGGATCATTGACTCCTCTAATAGCTTGTGGAACTTTAAATGGCAGTAGTTTATGGCAAACAGAGAGGCACATACTTACATTGGAAACATTTAAAGAAATTTCTCAAGAAAATCCTACATGCAGGCCATATTTGGATTTGGGTGAGAATCTGTATCTGTTATACAGCTTTTATATTACCTGTCATGTTCTTTGTCTACGAGATGATATCTGGCTCTGAATGCCACCAGGTGAGCATAATACGCTGGTGCAGGTATAGAAACAGATCGTGTACAGCGCACATAAGTGTGGCAGAGCTGGTAAGTTAGCAGCTGAAGTTCATCTGCATTAAAGCAGTTATCATCCCATAAAACATGATAGTGTGAAGGACGGCTGGTACCCTATAGAGAAGGCAGTGACACATTCTGTTGATTTCTAAACTTTTAAATAAATATTCATCACAGACTAAGTTATATAAAAAGCCAGCTTCGTACATTAGTGAAACATATTCTAATTGATAATCGATTAAAAAAAACCATTTAATTGATTCTGGGCATATAGCCAAAAGAAGTGAAAGCAGGGACTCGAACAGATATTTGCACACCTGTGTTCAATTCGCAATATCCAAAAGGTGGAAGCAACCCAAGTATTCATTGATGGATGAATGGATAAACAATACATGGTCTATACATACAATGGAATATTCAGCCTTAAAAAGAAAGAAAAGTCTGACACATACTACAACATGGATGAACCTTGATGACATGCTAAATAAAATAAACCAGTTACAAAAAAGACAAATATTATACAATTCACTTATATAAGGTACCTGGAATAGTTAAATTTATAGACAGAAAGTAGAATGGTGGTTACCAGAGGCTGAGAGAAGGAGGGAATGGGGAGTTAGTGTTTAAAGGGTACAGTGTGTCAGGGAAGATGAAACGTTCTGAAGATAAATGGTGGTATGTCTGCATAATAATGTGAATATATATGTGATGGAACTGTACACTTAAAAACAGTTAAAATGCTAAGTTATATGTTATATATATTTTACCATATAAAAACACCAGAACAAGTACTTGAGCTCTTATGTATTAGTTACTATGTTAGGTATTACACATTCAAAGGAAAACAAAGTCAAAAGTTTCTTATCTTCTGGAAAACATAATTTGTAGAGGAGTAGAGGTGCTAGAGCACCTATAATCATAAAACAACTAATAAATGAAGCATACCGAAGGAAGTAATTGTGGGGGTAAGTCTTGGTTCTTTACTGAGTGGGGAATGAGTGAGATCTGGCCATTTTTGGGAGGTTAAGGTGAGGAGACTCTAGAGAGAATGAACCACCTTAACAAAAGCACAAGGTGCTTAATGTTTAATGGCGTATTTGGAGAACAGCTAATAGACTAGTATGAATAGAGTATGGTACATGAGGTGGAAAAGACGAAGCTGAAAACAAAGTTTAGAATCAGACTGAATGACATGTTTAGGAATTTGGAAAACAATGATCAATTTTTTTTTTTTTTAAACGAGATTTTTTTAGGCGTGATGAGGTTGGAATTTTGTAAAAGAAACACCAGCAATAATATGGAGGATGGATTAGAAACAGAAAGAAACTGAAAGCAAAAGGAGTAGTCGGGAGGCTGATGCATTAGTTCTGGTGTTAGATAAAAGTATGAACTAAGGAAATGGTAGTGGCAAAGTAGAAAGATTAACTCATACTTTAAAAAATATTTGAGTATCATCTGTCAGACACTGTGTAAGATTCCGGGGATAAAATTCAAATTATTATCAAATCTACCTCTCCCAAATTATATGTTTATAATGCATATATATAATGTATATAATGCATATATAATAATATTCACACATTCAATATTTACTGAACATTTAATATAGGCCATGTCTTGTATCAGGTGCCAGGCACACAGTAATGAATAAGACATGTATTCCAGAGACGAGACAGATAATATATAAATAAAACCACCAGAAATTAGGCTATAAATAGAATCAAATGGCTAAATACATTGGGGGAAATAGTCATTTTTTTTAAGATTCATAATGACCATCAGCATATCAGTGGTATCCAAAAGTTCTAGAGAAAAAAATCTGTTTAACCAGAATTTCCAAAATTTATTTGAACAGAGAATTTTTTTTCTCCTCTGTAATATTTATTAAAAAGTCAGAGCAGTAGTGTTCCTTGGGCTACATGGAGGTAAATGCTAGGTTTAAATATATACTCCAATGACATAGATTTTATCTCTAGGTCTTTTAAATTTTGTTTTGCTAAGTGACTACCCCCATGAAAATGTGTAACACTGACTGTAAAGGGGAGCAGATATAAGAACATAGATAAATGTGTGGGACAATAATTTAAAAGCTGTAAGAGTGAAACTGGGGTTACTGTATGTGAAGTGTATGAATATAAAGCTTTAAGATTCTGTCTACGGCCATACCATCCTGAACAAGCCCAATGTCTGATCTCGGAAGCTAAGCAGGGTTGGGCTTGGTTAGCACTTGGATGGAAGACCAGCTGCTGAAGGCATAAATAATAATAAATAAAGAAAATAAATTAAGAAATAAAGCTTTAAGATACAGCCGTACAGTAAGGTACATCTTCCTGAAATTTCTATTTCATCATTGGCAAGTGGCCTAAAACAGTTTTGGATGACATTCTCTCAGACATCTTAGGAATATGGATTCATTCTCTGCTGCTGGAACGTTTAGGAAGCATTCAATTAAAGCTCATGTTCTAAGTATAGCTAACGAATTAGCAAAAAGATTTTCTGAAAAGAAAAAAAAGACTCTTAAAATTATGCAACTTAAAGCTATAATTCCACAATTAAACTCTTTTACATGTTCAGTAAATGTCAAAGTTTTCCATGAAGTATTACCATAAAAAAGAAGCATATGTCAAAGGAACAATCAGGTATTTAAAATTTTTTTGAAGTTTTGGGTTAAGGACCCAGTTTAGAGAGAGTCCTTCTACTAAACTATTTATATTCTGGTATTTTCATAGGAATAAACCCCTGTCAAAGTAAGGCAGGGGAAGAAATTTATTTACTGAAATTCATCTAATTTCATGTGGAAACAATTTGGAGTGCAAAGAAAAGTATTTCTTTTTCTGAGATTTAAAAAATATACATATTAGTGGAAGTTCCTGAATTAAAACATTTCACCCAAAGCGTAGGCTTACCTGTATTCCAGCATGGCTACAGAGGTAAAAATCAAACTCATATGGGTGTGTAATGTCTGTATCAACTGTTGTTCCAGCTGGGATATTGCCACTCCTTCCAACCTGGATTTGTTTTGTCAAAGTTTAAACAAACAAGACAAATATAAAGAATGCATCTGAAAGCACTTTTAAAAATGTATAACTACATAGGCTGATCCCATGATTCACTTCTTTCAGCTTGAAATATTACTTAAGCAGGCATTATGAGCAGATCTTATTCTAGTTCTGGTTCCTATTCTTAATGTTGCTGTACATGAGAGCTGATAAACAACAGAGTTCTTATTTTTAGTCTCTTCTGATGCTTAGCTGGTAGTTGACACCAATATGGGTGGAAGACTTAAAAAGAATGTTTTTTCAAGTTACTTTAGGTGCTCTAATTTATGGTACCTGTGCACAGCAGGTACTCTTGATTGTGTAATTTATGAAAATTAACATTTTCCTTAGATAACACTATATTTTTAGAGAGAAAGAATGCTGACAACATCAATAATAGTCACCATTTATGTGTCAGGTACTTTACATACAGTATTTCAAATCTGGATAATCCTGCAAGCTAGGTATTATTCCTATTTGTTTTCGGGAAACTAAGGCTCAGGAATATGAAACAATATGCCCACTAGCATACAATAATGGGCAAAACTGAGAGTCAAACATGGCAATGACTGCAAAGTCCCTATTCCTTTTATTTCACACTAGCAGTTTCAACATCTTTTAAGGAAATACACTATAATCTTCTCTGAGCAGATATGTGAATGAAATGATTCAAACTAACGAAAGGCTCCTAGAACATTTTAAGATGCATCTATATACTCACCTCCATCTCCTTATCCCTAACACATTTGAAATCATTAACTATAAGTCTAAGTTTACAAGGCGAGCAAATTAGAAACTACTTTATTGACTTAGACATTATTTCTGCCATGTGAGGGACTGCTATCAGGTAATCGCTTGAATTACAGCTGTGTAGACCAACCAGCTAGCCTTCACCAAGTACAAAAGAAAGAAAACAAATTGTTCATAATCTGCTAAATTATGCCTATTCACACACAGAAATCTAATTAATACATATGTAGTTTTACTCTATTTAGAGAGATAGCAGAATGCCTGGGTTGATATCACAGTTTCTAGTTGTGTGATCTAGGGCATGGTATTTTACCTCTCTGCTTCTGTTTCCTCCATTATAATGAGCTCTAATTTATTACTGGTAGCAGTATTTAGAGCAAAGCTGAAAGAGAGGCAAACAAATGGAAGACTGGCATGACTAAACATCAGGTGCTAGTAATCATTAAATCTAACTTAGGTTTTCCTAATCTTACTTTTGGAAGAAAAGTTCGGTTTTCTAGGTGCCGAAATGTACCTAGTAATTTAGGGTCAAAGGCCTTTAACAACCTGGAGGCCATAAAAAAAAAAAAACTATCACCAATGCTATCAGAGAGGTGGTGTAGGACAGTGTTTAAGAGCACTCTGGAGCCAGATTGCCTGAACTGAGTCCTAGTGCTACCAATTATTAGCTTTGTAACCATGGGAAGTAATTTAATTTCCATGTGCCACAGTTTTCTCCCGTGGAAATGGGGATAATAGTAAGTACCTCATAGTGTTGTTTGTGAAGATCAAATGAGTTCAATTTATAAAAAAATACCTAGAACAATGACTACTATTATTATTTCTTTTTCTCTATTATTACCACCATCATCTCACTAAAACTAGCTAACCTTTATTGAGTACTGAGGATGTGCCAAGAATTGTTCTAAGTGCATTATGTATTTTAATTTATTTAATCTTCTTACCAACCCAAATAAGGTAAATATTAATATGATCCAAACCTTGCTGAGAAACAGGCACAGAGATGTTATTTGCCCAAAGTTACACAGTGAGTGTAACCAAACACCAAATATACACTAAAAATAAGACATACCCCATCTCTCAGTCTTTTATATTGAACCCCTTTCCCAATGAGACATTGACATTGAAATCCTCAGATTTCCCTGCTCTAAGGCTTGCAGGATTAGAGGCGGGGTACTGGATATGATGGTGAGACTGCTACTTGCCTATTTTGCACACAGACAAGAAAATATATTTCCCTTGGTATTTATACCTCCTTCCTCTTCCTAATTATAAAAATACACATTCACATTATAAAATACAGAAAAAAAATTCTGTGAATTTTAAAGAAAGTATTGTTTAAAAGTTAGTTTGCATGAATTTTCACCAATCACTCTAGAAAGTCCTTAGCTTTTTTAAAAAACTAATTTTTACACAATATTTAAAGAAAAGAATATATCTTTTTTCTTTTGAACATTTACGGAAAGTATGAATAGAAAGAACAATTTTAAAATTATGAGTTTCTTAATATCAACAAAAAGCATTAACAGGATTTTAAACATGAAATTCCAGAAAGTTTAAAAGTAATAACCTATTTTGATACTTCTATACTCATAATCTGCTTTGTTGAAATATGCCACTATATATTAAAAACTCTGCTGTTGGCAGAGAGCCTTTGTTAAGTGCTCTATGAACTATGAGATAAGCTTGGCTTATAATGATATGACAACAGATATAAGATTACCCTTTCTGTCCTGTCAGCACAAAATAATCGAGTGTGATGTCTCTTCTGAACTACAATGTAAGTTATTCCAGGTTGATAATCTTTCTCCAAACTGATGCAGGCTTCTCGAATTGCTAGTAGTTCATAATATAACACCTAGAGAAGGTGAAATGGAAAGATTTGGTATAGTCAACTATTCTCTTACACATACTTCAACTTAAGTTAATTATTTGGTCTCAGTATTTCTTAATCTTATCACTTTATAACTAAATATACCACTATTCCATCTTAACTATTATCAGAGCATGGTCTCAGCAATCAAGGCTCATACATCCATCATAAACATTTTAAAAGGGAAAATCTTAGGAAGCATCAAATTTGAATTTAAGAACTCTCAACTTAATTAAGGCTTCTAAGTTCAGAACTAGACACCACATTTTAAACACAGTATCTGATTTAACCACAACATGATGAGATCCCAAGCAACCAACCTGCCGAAACTGTCCCTCTGAAACACCATCCCGATAAAAGATGATACGAGTAGGTTTGAACCGAGTTGACTTATAAAATTGAATGAGAAGTTCTCGGACCATGGAGGCCAAGTCCTGGATGATCTCCTGTCGGGGTCTCTGAACTCTTACTGTGGCACAGTATCTGCTTGGGTGGGCGTCCATACTACCTACAACCTAAGTTGGAAAAGTAAAGAAAAACAGAAATTCAGATAATCAAAACAACATGAATAAGAATTTACCATAATAAAAAAAAATTTGAAAAAAAGTACATGATTTTCATTTATATTTGTGTTCTACCGAAATCTTACTATATATATTTATAAAAGTTGGTTTCAAAGAAAATATCATTAAAATTCAAAAAGTTGAAACCAAAATGCTGATCTTTGTCTAAACTTTAGATAAGATAAACCTGCCTTATGACACTTACAGCAGCAATAGAAGGCTTCTTCCCATCACCAGCTGGTGGATGAGTGACATCTGCTCCCAAAAAGATCACTGGTTGCTGGAACACAGATGGTCTTAAACACATTTTTAAAAGAGTTAGATAATTCATTTTTTTCACTATCCATTTATCTGTTTCATAATACTGCAATACACTGCAAGTTGATGAAATAGCACAGAGGCAGTCCTATATAGACAGCTTCATAGGCCTGAAATACTGACAGCTTTATTCTCTTAATTATGAATCCCTGGTCAGTGAAGTAAAAGCTGTCACAATGGGTCTACCCAATGTCTTATCTAGAGCAGTGTTCTGCCTTAAATAGTGGTGACGGTGGCTGTAAAGGGCAACTGCTGCTAGCATTCTTCATAATAGGCATAAAATGCTAAACTTTCTCCTATTAATCCACAAATTTGTATCAATCTTTCTTTAACCTACTTACATTTTAAACTGATAGAATCCTTCAAGGAGAAAAAGCATCATTACACCTTACAATGAAAGGGATTATGACAGTCGACTACTTACTTCTTCCTCCCCTGGCCAAAAGTATAAATTTGAGTAACATATATTTAATAGTCATAAAGTAGCTAGTAGTTCATTTTATTTCCAAAACTGTATGTTTTAAGATTCAAATGGCTATTTCTTAGTTCTTGGGCTTGTGGATAAAATTCTATATTTACCTCATTTTTGAATCTCTTATCTAATAGAGATAGGAAGTAGAGGC
Source organism: Pteropus medius (assembly GCF_902729225.1). Classification (NCBI taxonomy): domain Eukaryota; kingdom Metazoa; phylum Chordata; class Mammalia; order Chiroptera; family Pteropodidae; genus Pteropus; species Pteropus medius. Next base: position 2,577,533 of record NW_024353787.1, read on the forward strand.
AACAAGGAAAAACAGGAAAAAAAAAACCTTTTGTGTCGAACATACACAAATAAGCATTACTTATTGTAATGCTTATCTGTGGTGCATACTGGACAAGATATTTCACTTTTTAAGGCCCTTGTTGCATCAACTATTTAAAGAAAACCTGTTGTTTAATTCTCCCAATAACAGCCTCTTCCCAGTGCCTGTTTCATAGATAATTTATATCTCATACAACCTAAGAGTTCTTAGACATGATGGCAATCCAACAGTACCATCTGCTGTGCCACTGAACTGAAGCAGGGGTTGATAACGGCTTACTTAACTGATTTACTGAATTGACATGCCCCACCCCCAACCTTACTTTCTTCCCTCATTTTCTTGGTAAGTAGCCTCATGATATTAGGCTGAAGATGACATCAAATAATGAGAAAATTCTTCAAGCTCGGTTCTCCAATGAAAAATAAACAAAGCTCTCAAAACTTTCTAGCTAGGCAAGAGGAATTTTGCATATTAAATGAAAGTGGAGGTAGGAGGGGATTTTTACAAGGAAATCTCTTAATCTTGCCAACCCAAACTCTTAATTTTTTGCCAAAATATCTACTTACCTCCCATAGTAGGAATCATCAAAGCTGTTTCTTAAACAGATCTTGGATATGGCAATGAAAATTAAGATATGAAAAATCAGTTTTTTAAGTGATTAGTTTATCTTACCTTTGATGAGGTACAAGAATATTATTGATCCCTCCGAGTTTAACATTTATCTTTAGGCACAGGTTTGAGAGAGTTTGAGGGGATGTTTTTATTACATTCTTGACTTGAACACACTGTGTAGCCATACCCAAAAGTGTATCTCCTACACGTTTCACCTCCGCTATGGAACAAATACAAATACCTCTAGTTAGAAAAAAGGACAAACTTTACTGAAAATTAACCTACTGTGTTCTCTCCTTGAAATATATCATTGTATTCAGGGCACCAAAAATTACACCAATACCAAAACAATGCTATTAAAATTTCAAGTATACTGCCTTGAAGATTAGCTTAAATATTTAGTGATAATTTTTTCAGTTGTTTTCTTTCTTTGTATAAGAAAGTATATTTTTATCATCACAAAAATAGTATAACCACAATAACTAAAAAACCATAAAGATAAAAATACCATAAATAATCCCTTGTTAGCATTTTATTGTACTCTTAGTAATTTTTTCACTTATATTATTTTAATGCAGTTTTAATCCTGGTATACTTACAGATTTCAATCCTATTTCAAACCTTTAATTTAAAAATAGAGGTATTATAGTATAAAGAATAAAAGGCCCCTTTTCCTTTCCTTCTCTCTGCTGTTATAACTACCATAAAGAGTTCAGTGTAAATAACTTCTTATATATAAAACACATGGAAAATATTGTAAAATCAAAATTGAGAACATACTATACAGTCTATTTTGCAACTTATCATTTTCACTTAATAATACAGTATGTTCTGAATCTCAATATATAGATTGCCCTTATTATTTATAACAGCAGTTACTCTGTTTTTAAATGCTATAAAGTATCTAACTAGTCATATACTGGCGTATTTTTAGCTTGTTCTGGTTTTCATTATTTCAAACGATGCTATGAATAATATCCTTGTATATTTATTTTTGTTTGGTTGTGTAACTATAGCTTCTGGATAAATTTCTACAAACAGAATTGAGGAGTCAAAGTGTACATATATTTAACTTTTATAGATAATAACAAGTTGACTTCCTTAAAGGTTTATTCATTCATTCAACACATATTTAATGTGCACCTAATATACGCTAGTACTGTGCAAGGCTCTGGATACACAATAGTGAGTCAATAGAGACACTGTTTCTGCCCTCACAGAGCTTATAGTGTAGTCTGAGAAATAGGCATTAATTAAATAACCTCTTACACTGAACATAACCATGAAAGCAACATAAAGGTACAAGGTGCTTTAAACCAATAAAAGTGGAGAATTAGACCTTGTCAAAGTCGTCAGGCAAAGCTTCCGCAAGGAAGGGATGACTGAATTAAAATTCACAAGAATGTGCATTTGCTTGGTGAAGGGTGGAAAGCGGGTTATGAGAAGCAATACAGGAAGAAGAAAGAGGTCCTATGGGAAAAAAGAGCATAAAGTGAGATGAATCCTGAAGAGGTAGGAAGTCATGAATTTGACTATGGAAACCCTTGGAAGATCAGCTTAAATATCAATTTTATCAATTGCACAATGACACACTATTGAAGTGGGGGTGATAAGAAAGGAGATTAAAACAGGCTTAGATTTTAAAAAGACCACCCTGGATGTTGGTTTTAGCTCCACTATGTAAAAGGCTTGCAAGTCATCACACGTGTCTTTACAATAAGGCAAAAGCTGAATAAACTGAAAATCAATGACTTTTCTTAGATTTATGAGAGAACTGAGGTCACAGAACAAACCGACACCTCCAAACAAGTGAATACATCGAATCACAGCCAAGGTGAGCTTATTAGAAGTAGAAGGTGATGAAGTCAGTACTAGTAGGAACAATTAAACAGTAACTCCTAGGTGACTAAGATGGCTGGGAGACTCACTGCCTCCTTCAAGAATGCCTGGGCCAATGAGCTGGTGCTGGCTGCATCATCCGCTACTAAGGGCCTCACTGCCCTCCCTTAGCCCCTATACCCAGTACGCCACCATGATCAACCAGGTCACACCCTACAACTACCTAGTGCCTGTCTGAGATGATGAGAACATGCCCCATGTGCCCAGCCACCCTTTGGATCCTCAGAGCCCAAACTTGGAGTGGCTGAAGAAACTGTGAGCACCTCCACTGACAGAGAGAAAGCCCCCTCCCCTGTGGCCCCCAATAAAAATGTGAATGTTGAAAAACAGAAAGAACGACAAAAAAAAAAACAAACCCAGTAACTCCTATAACTCAACAAGAACAAAACAAATAATCCAATTAAAAAGTGGCCAAAGGACTTGAATTTGCAGTTCTCTGAAGATATACGAATGGCCAATAAACACATGAAACAATGTTCCATATCATTAATCATTAGGGAAATGCAAACCAAAACCACAACATACCACTTCATACCCATTGGAATGGTTACTATAAAAAAAATAGAAAATAAGAAGTGTTGGTGAGGATGTGGAGAAACTGGAACACTTGTACACTGCTAGCAGGAATGCAAAATGGTAGCTGCTGTGAAAAATAGTATGGCAACTGCTAAAAAAATTAAACAGAATTATATAAAAGAATCCAGCAATTTTACTTCTGGGAGTATACTCAAAAGAAGTGAAAGGAAGGAATGGAATAGCTGTATACCCATGTTCAAAGAAGCATTATTTACAACAGTCCAAAGGTGGAAGTAATCCAAGGTCCACTGATGACTATATAAACAATATGTGGTATACACATGCAATGGAATATTATTCAGCTTTAAAAAGTGAAAAAATTCTGAAACACACTAAGACATTGATAAACATAACGTTTATTGATCCCTCCTATTGAGAACACTATGTAAAATGAAATAAGCTAGTCACAAAAGGACAAATACTGCATGATTAATTAATATGGGGTACCTAGAACAGTCAAATTCAGAGACAGAAAGTAGAATGGTAGTTGCCTAAGATGAGGGAGAGATGGGGAGTTATTATTTAATAGGTACAGAATTTCAGGGATGATGAAAAAGTTCAGGAGATGGATGGTGGTGACAGTTGTACAACAATGTGAATGTACTTAATGCCACTGAACTGTACACTCGTTAACATGGTAAATTGTTATATATGTTTTGCCACAAAAAAGGGGAAAAAATTCTGATATATGCTATAACACAGAGAAACCTTGATGACATTATGCTAAATGAAAGAAGCCAGAAACAAAAGGACAAATATTGTATGACTGTATTTATATGAATTACCTAGAATAGGTAAGTTCATAGCCACAGAAAGTAGAATTGAGGCTACCAGGGGTTGGTGGGAGGGAGAATGGGAAGTTATTGCTTAAGGAGTACAGAGTTTCTGTTTGGGATTATGAAAAAGTTCTGGAAACGGATAATGGTGATAGAAATGGATAATGGATAAGTGATGATTCACAATGTGAATATACTTAAAGCCACTTAATCGTATAGTTAAAAATGGTTAAAATGATAAATTTTATGTTATATATATTTTACCACACCTATACAGAAAGACTTATTTAAAAAGTTAACCCCCGCCCCCCAAAAAAGTTAACCCAGGAATAGTCCCATGTAAACAGTACATCAGAAGGAATAAAAACGATCAAAATTTGATACCAGATGACTGACTTAAGGGAGCCATTACCTCTACTAACATGAGACAAATGTAGGGCTCAGGCAAAAGGGGGCTAGAGAAAAAGCTGAAATACAGGTAGCAGCACTCAGGAAAAAAAATTTAAATAAAAAGGAAGTGGCAAATGATGAGAGTTTTTCTATGAGAAAAACAGCTATAAATGGGCTGTTTCTTAAAATAGGAATTCCAGAATGATTTAACACTTGAAATTAGTGAGTGGTAATTTGATTTATAAGTAAACAGTAAACAATTAAATAACTTTTTTAAAAAGTGAAGGAGAAATCCCTTCTCAGACAAATAAAAACTAAGGGAATTTGTTGAGAGCAGACTTGCCTTGCAAGAAATGATAAAAGAAGTTTTTCAGAGAGAAGAAAAATTATATAGGTCAGAAATTCAGATCTATATAAAGAAAGGAAGGTCAGAGAAGACTAAGTAAAATAAACTCTTTTACGTTCCTATTCTTAACTGAATAGATAACTGTTTTAAATAATAATAGCAACAATATATTGGGTGGTTATAGCTTATGGATAATGAAATGAATGACAGCAATGTTATAAGTAACAGGGGAGAGGAATTAGGAATACTCTGATAAAGGTACCCACTTATACTATCTGTGAAGTAGTATTGAATTACTTGAAAGAGGACTTAGATTAGTTGTAAATGTATAATACATACTTTGGGGCAACCACTAACATTTTTTTAAAAACAAGTATAATTGATATGCTGAGAGGAAAGAAAATAGAAAATCATAAAATGCTCAATTAAAACCAGAAAAGGTAGAAAAAGAAGGGAAGATAAAAAGAAGACCCAATTACATGTTGCCCGCAAGAAACCAATTTTAAATATAAGGACATAGACTAAAAGTAAAGGAATACAGGAAGATATACTTTGCTAACACCAAGAAAAAGAAAACTGGAGTAGCTATATTAGTGTCACATAAAGCAAACTTCAGAACTAGGAAAATTATCAGGGATAAAAAGGGATATTACATAATGATAAAAGGGTCAATTCTCCAAGAAGACATAACAATCTTGAACATGTATGTAGCTAACAAAAGAAACCAAAATAAGTGAGGCAAAAATTCAACAATTGATAAAACTTTAAGGAGAGACAGATAAATCCACTATTATAGCGGAGACTTCAACATACTTTTTTCAACAATTGACACATCCAGCAGTCAGATCAATAAGAATAAAGATGATCTGAACTGCACTATCAATCAACTGAATATAAGAGACATTTATAGAATACTTCATCCAGTAATAGCAGAATAAACATTCTTCTTAAGCTTGCACGGAACATTCACCCAGATAGCTCACATTCTTCTCTAAAAATACATCTTAATAAATTTAAAAGAATAGAAATCATATATAATATGGTATCAGATTGCAATGGACTTAAACTAGAAATTAATAATGGAAAGATAGCTAGGAAATACTTGTATATTAAATGACATAATTCTATGTTAACACATGGATCAAAGAAGCAGCCTTGAGAAATAAAAAATATTTTTACCTAAATGAAAATGAAATACAACTTATCAAAATTTGTGGGATGCAGTGAAAGCAATGCTTAGAGAGAAATCTGTAGCATAGAATATATATATTAGAAAAGAAGAAAGATCTAAAATCAATAATTTACGCTTCTACCTTAGAAAAAACAAGATAGACCTAAAACAAGGAAAGAAATATTAATAATTAGAGCAGAAATTTGTGAAGTTGAAAATAAGAACTCAATAGAGAAAATCAACAAAGCCAAAAAGCTGATTCTTTGAAAAGAGCAATGAAATTGATCAAACTCCAGACAAAGAAAAAAGGAAAAGACAAATTATTAATATCAGAAATAAAAAAGGATCATCACTATTGGTCCCATGTATATTTAAAAGAATAATAAAAGAATATTGTGAACAACTCTAGGACCATAAATTTGATAACTTACATGTAGTAGACCAATTTCTTGAATGACACTACCAAAACTCACACAGAAGAAATAGGTAATCTGAGTAGGTCTGTATCTATTAAAGAAATTGAATCAATAATTAATAACCTTTTGAAAAAGAAAGTACCAGGCTCAGATGGTTTTACTGGTGAAATCTATCAAATATTTAAGGAAGAAATGATACCAATTCTCTACAATCCTTCTAGAAAATAGAGGCAGAGGAAATACTTCCTAACACATTCTATGAGACCAACATCACCCTAATACCAAAACCAAAAAAGACATTATAAGAAAGAAAAATTACAGATCAAGATCTCTCATGAACATAGATGCAAAAATCCTCAATAAAGTATTAGCACATTGAATCCAATAATGTATAAGAATTATACACCATGACCAACTGGGATTTATCGCATGTATGCAAGGCTGGGTTTCAACACTTGAAAATCAATTAATGTAATCAATCACATTAAGAGACTAAAGAAAAAAATCATATGATCATATCAATAGATACAGAAAAAGCATGTGGCAAACTCTGTCATGCATTCTGATAAAAACTCTCACCAAACTAGGATTAGAGAACTTCCTCAACTTGATAAAAAACAACTACAGAAAACCTATAGCTAATATACTTACTGCTGAGAAACTAGATCTTTCCCCTAAGATCAGGAACAATGCAAGGATGTTTGTCTTCTCTTACTACTCCCATTCACCATCATACTGGAAGTCCTAGCTAATGTAAAAATAGGATTGGGAAGGAAGAAATGAAACTATCTGTGTTCACAGAGGTCATGACTGTCTATGTAGAAAATCCCAAAGAATTGACCAAAAGCTTCCTGGAACTAATAAGTAATTATAGCAAGGCTGCAAGATACAAAGTAAATAATACAAAAGTCAATTGATTTCCTAAATTCCAAAAATAAACAACTGAGATTTAAAATTTAAAACATAATACCAACCATTTACATTAGCACCAAAAGAAAAAAAAAAAAGATTCTTAGGTATAATTCTAAGAAAATGTACACAGGATCTAAATGAAGAAAACTATAAAACTTTGATAATAGAAATCAAAGAAGCTCTAAATAGAGATATTCCATGTTCAAGGATAGGAAGACTTAACATTGTTAAGATGTCAGTTCTTCCCAGCTTGATCTACAGTCAATGTAATCCCAATAAAAATCTCAGTGTTATTTTATGAGTACTGACAAACTAATTCTATAAGGAAACAAAAGGCTCAGAATAGCTACCACAATAATGAAGAAAAAAGTCAGAGAAATGACACTATCTGACTTCCAAGACTTACTATAAAGCTACATTATTCAAGACAGTGTGGTGTTCCAAATGAAAAGACATAACAGATCAATGGAACAAAATAAAGAGGCCAGAAATAGACTCACATAAACAGAGGCAATCTTCAACAAAGTAGCAGAGGCAATTTATTGAGAAAGATAGTCTTTCTAACAAGTTGGTGCTAGAACAACTAGACAGCCACATGCAAAAAAAATTATTCTAGGCACAGATTTTATACTTTCACAAAAATTAACTCAAAACGGGTTATAAACCTATATGTAAAAAAACAAAACTATAACTATTGGAAGATAACTTAGAGGAAAACTTAGGTGACCTTGGGTTTGGCAGTGAGGTTTTAAATATAATGCCAAAAACATGATCTGTGAAAGAAAAAATTGATGAGTTGGATTTTATTAAAATTAAAAACTTGTGTTTCATGAAAGACAGTTAAGTAATGAAAAGACTAGCCACAGACTGGGAGAAAATATCTGTAAAATACATATCTGCTAAAGAACCTGTATCTAAAATATACAAAGAACTCTTAAAACTGAACAATAAGACAAACACTCCAATTTAAAAATGGGCAGAAGGTCAGAAGACATTTTACCAAAGAAGATATATGGATGACGAATAAGCATATGAAAAGGGGACCAATGTTATGTGTCACTGAAGAACTGCAAATGAAAACAACAAGATACCACACTACACACCTATTAGAATGGTTAAAATTTAAAAAAATGACTGTACCAAATGCTGGAGAGGATTTTTTTTCTTTGAACACATTTTTGGAGTTGAAAATACTGAATCACAGATGAAAAACACATTTTTATACTTTTGGTGGGAAGGATATTATCATTTATACTGCCATCAGCAATGTATGAAAATGCTAGATTCACTACATACTTACAAGCACTAGGTATTACAATATTTAAACATACTTGTTGATTTAGTAGCTTAAAAGTACATAAAGTGCAAATTAATTTTATTAATTTGTACTTTACTAGTGAAAACCAATGTTTTCTCATGTTTACATGTTTTGTTTTGTTTTCTGAGAAATCCTGGATTATATTCTTTGCTCATTAATCTAAAACAAGAATTGTTTTCTTTTTTGAACACAATAACAGATCTTTATAAATATTTTAACTAATAATATTAGCCCTTCATTGTCCCATTTGCTGCAGATATTTTCACTTTCTATTGATTTCCTTTTAATTTTAGTTATACATTTGTGACATACAGAAATTTTAATTTTTATGCAGTGAAATCTAACCATTTTCCTCTGTGAATTCTTCTATCATGTCTAACTGATTATACGCCATTCAGTAGTTTGAAAATTATACTTAGTTTTTCCATAATTCGATGATTTATATTTAACTTATTAATCACAAAACTTTAATTTGTTTAAATAATAATAATAGCTAACATTTACCGAGTGTTTATATGACAGGTGCTATTTTAGGTCCTCTACATATGTAAATTTATTTAATTCTTACAACTGCCAAGTTAATAGTATACTGTTTTCACAATGAAGAAACTAATGTTTAAGTAATTTGGCCAGCTCGCACAGGTAGTACACCTGGCAGTACCTGGGTATTAAGCAGCATAGTCTGACTCTATCACTACTACATTATAATGATAATCAAGTTATCTCAAGGGCATTTTTAATAATAATTCTACCCTTAACCATTGTTTTGTAATGCCTACTTTACTAAAATTCTTTTTACAGGGTCTCTTCTTGGACCATTTAGTTTACCCTACTGATTTGTCTTTTTAAAGTAATAATAAATGGCTTTAAAATATTGTAAGCTATAAAATGTTTTAATGTTTGAAAGCTTTAGAATATGTTTTGGCAGAATTCTAAAAAGGAGTATCAAGTACTTGAGGAAAAATGCAATCTTAAGATATCCTTACCATACACGGGCGTCTTCCCTGGCAGGATGACAATAATGAGCTGCAGCCCAGAGTATGTGTTCTTGAGATGCCGGAACATGGGCTCCACGCTGTCTGCCCCCTGCGCATATTTGCAGAAGCAAGGCTGGCCCTGGATGGGCATCCCCGCATCTTTAGAAATCTTACGCAGCTGGTCCGTGAAACCCCTAGAAGGAGAAATCACTAAAAATAAACACTTTGTCTAGTCATGAACATCTATAAAATAGTAATGGAAAGTATGAGAAAGGAATGGAGAATGAAGCAAAGATTTATGTGCCCCATATATGAAGAGCTCACCAGACTACCGATGTTAAGGGCAAAGTGGGTCAGTAATCTATTTTGCAAACTAACACTGCTATACAGTTATGTGGCCATTTATGGTTTACCAAGGGCATTAGTAATAGAGTGTGTTGGTTAAGAGCTCAGCTCTAGAGTTAGCATGAGAGGTTCTAATCCTAGTTTTGTTACTTACTAGCTATGAAATTTAAGGCAATGTTTTTTAGTTTCTCTCATTTGTAAAATGATTACTTCTAATATCAGGTTAGTGTGATGATTAAATGAGATAATACATGTAAAGCACTTAGCACACTACCCAAGACATTACAAGAACTTGATAAATTTAAGCTAATGTACATTTTCTAGTTTGGTCCTTATAAGATTCGTTAGAAAGTGGAAGGTCTGGTATTATTCCTGTTTTACAGACCAGGAAACAGTTGCAGGGACATTATGTATTTGGCCAAGGTCAAATGGTTAGGTAAGTGACAGAGTCAGAACTCTGACCTAGTCTAGAATTTCTTTTCACAATATTACCTATCTCAAACTAGGATAGGAGGAAAGATTTTATCTCTCAGGTAAAAAAAAACCAAAACAAAAACTATGAAAATAACATTTAAAAACAAATGAGGCAGGCAGCACTTAATTTACTTTATCCACACTGCAAAAAGACTCATCATTTCATATTTAAACAAAATTCTGCATTTAGCCTCGGATAAATGAGTAATGATGTCGAGGTTTAACAATCACTTTACTTGTTTTTAAAATAAGGTCCTAAGTCAAGGATCTGAGTTATCTTTGATCAAAACACTGATTCTCTTAGAACAGAGAGAAAGTTTATAGGAATTCCCTTCTCCTTCTTATTAGTGTTTAATTAAAAAAGTACAAAGGTGACAAAATAGTCATGGGGATATAAAGCACAGCATAGGTAACATAATCAATAATATTGTAATAACTATGTATAATGCCATGTGGATACTAGACTAATAGGGGGGTCATGCCATAAATTAGATAAATGTCTAACTACTATGCTGTACACCTGAAACTAAAATAATAATGAATGTCAACTCTAATTAAAAAATAAAAATTAAAAAAAATAATTGTTGATAAGTAAAAAGGTAAATATTTTTAGTCAGCCTGAACAAGAGCCATAAGCCCAATGATTATGAGATTTCTATCAAGCCATGAACAACAAATGTAAAATAACTCAAAGCTTGAAAAACAATTGGAGGCTATTTCTTTGGTCTCTGGAGGTCAAGTAAGATAATCGTAGCATTGTCGTAAACTGTCCTTATGATTTTACTTGAAAGCAGGGGGGTTAAAATTTTGGAGAAAAGAAAATATTAAGTGAATCTTAAAACATAGTTAAAGATTTGTAGCTAATAAAAAGAAGTGAATAGAATAAAATAAAAATTTATTTCTTACAAAAGGAGGCAAAATAAATTCTGAATTGACCTGGATAAATCTGTCTCTAAATTACTCAAAAGCTATTCATTATGGGCATATTTTATAGGATCTATTAGTAGAGATTTAAATTAGACAATAACTATTTTCTTAAGAAAATTAGATTCCAGAAAGAGAGATGAAAGATTTACATAAATAATTATAATACAATTATATTTTACACAGAAAGTGAGGATATTGATAAACCAGTATGTTTAGAGTTAAGAAAGATTATTTCCAGCATCACAAATCACAGAAGATTGGGTAGTATTTAGATGAGCAGAGTTCGGAAAAAGGCATTTTCAATAACATGCAGTGAGTGGAAACGAAAAAATGCAAGGGAGATGGAGGGGATACGGTGCTTCACTTTTCTGTCCAGAATATGTGAAAATGAAGAAAGGACTTAAGAGGCACGTGAAAGATTTTAAATGCCATACTGATTTTTAATGTTATTCTTTGTCGAGAAGCCTGAGTTTTTGAGTGGGGGTAGTCACAAGTGGAGCTGGTACTCTTTCACAATAGCACAGCTCTTCAAACCAGAGTGACAGAAGAAGCCCTTGAGCCTGCCAGAGCCCCAAAGACGTGAGAGTTCCAAAAGAGAGGAGAAGAAAAGCCAACATGATAAAAAGGAACCAGGAAGGCAAGAATGGAGAGACTGTCAAGAAGGTAGTCAATTGTATCTAATGCTGCACAATTTTTGAGAAAAATCATGGCTGAGAAGAGACTTTTAGAATTGATAAACACAAAGATAATGAAGACCTTCCAGAAACCAGTTTCAGTAGAGTACTAAGATTTCAAGGAAGGAGAATGGAAGTCTGGAAGCCTGAGAGAATAAGTGAAGTAAATGGAAAATTGAAGATATTATTTTGTTTATTTTAAATTTAAACAGAAGATTGTTGAGTACTAACATGTCGAGGGAAAGAATCTGAGGAAAGTGGTAGAGATGGAGGCCAAATTTTGAAAAGTATGGAAGTAGAAATGAGGAGTTAAATCTCTTTCAAGAAAATCAACTGAGAAATAAGGATTTTATTTAATCCTCTCCCAGCAGATAGTAACTATTATCTCTATTTTTAAAAGGTGAAAACTGAAGCATAATGAGATTAAATAAATTATCCATGGTAATGAAGCTAGGAAGTGGCAAAGTTGGGAATTAAACCTAATCTATTTGCCATCAAAAGCCAATGATGCTCCTGCTATATCACATAAGCTAGTCTATTAGCATGCCTACAAGAACAAATCAGTGACTTTACTATGACTAAAAAATTCAGGAATCGTCATCAAAATATTGAGAAGATTAATTTTTAAAGGCTCAGTGATTAAATATACTTCATGCTGAGGCAACACTAGTTAGAACATTAGCTGAGTAATTTAAAATTAAAATACAAAATTTAAACACAGAAAGGTTCCAAAGTGACAAGCCTTACTTCAATATTTCTTCTCTGCACTGCCTCTGTGTGGCAAAACAAGCTATAGCCCACATTTTGATTTCAACTCCTGTGTGGAACTGTTTTCCTCGCATGTCCCATACTCCATGGCTTGGTGTTGCTACTGTACGATTCTACAGAAAAAAAGAGAAAGAGAAATACGGCAAAAAGGAACAAACACTTAACATATGGTTTATTTCAACAAGCTAATATACATATATATGATATTCTACATGGGATAGGTTGTTCTAAATCAATATTACTTATATTTTTGTCGTAGAAAAAAATTCTACTAAACTCAAGCAAAGACATCTTGAAACAAAAATAATATTGTTGGAACAATAAAACATTTTCTAAATTCCAGGCTTAGCTAGGATGACCTTCTCTCCATATACAGAAACTACATTTATAATTTAAAAAACTACCAAGAGATTTTACCCGTCCTCCATACTGGAGCATAGGTGCTGGAAGTACGCGTCCGGTTACATGGGCCATTTCATCCCGAACTTTAAATTGAAACTCCTGAACAAATGGATCTGTTTCATAATTTGCACTTCTTACCTAACAACAGAAAGTTTGTAGTTACTTTTAAAATTCCTCCAAATCCTGTACTTTACTTATTAGAAGTCTCTATTTTTTTTTGTTTACTGTATCAACAATGTTCTACAATAGGCCTTTTTAATGGTGTCCTAACTAGAGAGCAGAGAATCTTAACCTGAGAACCACAGATCACGAATGGACTGCTTAAGTCTGTGAACTTCCTGGTAATTTATAGTAAATTTAAATGTATTAGGTTGAATAATAAGAAATTTCAAATATTTATGACCCATGAAAATAATAATTTTATATGATTAAACCTAATATAGTTTGGGGAGGGTGGTCTAGAGATTGTAAGAGAAATACCTTTGACCCCAAAAAAGTTAAGAACCTTTAACTAGAGGATCCAGATATACACTATTAAAATTTAGTTTATGTAGTTTGATAGCAAATATTGATAATCCTAAGGCTTTTCCCCGCTAATTACTTTACAATTGATATAAAATTTACTTGAATATTTTCAGATAAAAAGTGCCATATTATAAAATGTACTTAATGGGATATAACTGGGACAGATAAGAAAGCCAGTATGACACTCAGATGATCATTTTTACATAATATATCTATACATACAAAGATAAAGAATTTATCGTAATTCAGTGTAGGCTTGGATCTCGAGAGTATAATTCATGCTTATAACATATATAATATAGTAACTAACTGTGTTTTTCAAAACATATTTACCTGGTCTTAGGGTAAATGTCAAATAAGGTTATAAAAAGAAGGCAATGTTCAAGTCTTTGAGTAATCTATGAAAATTTGCCTGCCACAGTATTACAGACCAAAAAGGAAAAAAAAAAAAACCCAAAACTGTATAATCTAAATACGTAAAAATAATCTCCCCAAAACAAGCAGTTGAAGTTGTTTTCTAAACTGATGCATCTTTTCTTCAAGTTTAAATGCCATTCATTTCTAGTGTGTTTTAGTGTACCTCCACAGTAAGAACAACTTGATTTAACAGGACTTGCCGTATGATGTGCTAGCTGCTAAATGTTTTATAACTAATTTTCACACAGCCTTATAACTACAAAAGTAAGTCTTTTATAATCTTCACTTTACAGAGGATAAAACTAAAGTTTAGGAAAGTGAAATGAGTGGCTTAAAAACTATATAGCTAAGCAAGTGACATAGAATCCGAAACCATGCTATGTTGTGATTGTAGAGTTCTTACCTTTAGTCACTGCACTAGCCTTTCAGATGCTATTATCAGAATAATAAAATAATAGTAACAATAAATGAAGAATCTAGACTTTGAACTCAGAGCTGTTAAATTCCAAAGCCTGTACTTTTAACCACTGTACAATATTGTCTTGCTGAACAGAAAAGCTGTAATAAATGAGTTAAAAGTAGTTAAGATTTTATAGAGTGAGAGGTTCTAGTCTCTTAAAGGTTTTAAAATCTTGTCATGGTAGATCAGAGAAAAATCCATGATGAGAACCAGACTGTATTTTCCTAATTAAATATCATGTAACAACTTTCATTCACTTCTTATAAAACTATAAGAAAAAAAGTCTTTTTCTATAATGGCTTATAAAATGAGACAGTTCTATAACCCTTTTTCAACAATCTTTAAAATTGCTTTTGAAAGTGCTATGAAGTTGTTTTAGGTAATACTAATATTTTGACTTTTTTCTCTTTACCTGGGCAATTTAAATGATATTAAAGAGCATAAGATCCAGGTCCCTTTTATTTTTCATTTTGCCTTTATCCCATCATTTTATAGAGTGGTATTGATAACTCTTCCTTCCTCCCCATTTAGAACAATAAGACAGCTTAGAAACCCTACATGGTTAGAACTGTTTAATATTTCTTTGTTTATCCTGTAGTTACCAGTCTGATACTGGGGGCTAAGCAATCCTACTCTGAGTATTAAGACTCTATTGCTAGTCTGATACCTTGACTCTTCTTCCTCCTCTTTTAGGTGGGATGCCATAAAGTTCTAGTTCACTATATTGAAACATTAGTTCTAAGAGATTCTGGTTTGTATCTAATTAAAGAGTTTTGAGTTAAATAAGAAGGAGCTAACCCTTTTCATAGAACCAAGGTTTACTCCCAGAACACCACTACTTACTTCCATGAATCCTTTAAATTCTGATAGCTCATGAAATGGTAATAAGGTACAAATTGCTAAGGACATGGTTCTTTAGCAGTACATCCTAATACATTTTTAATCCCCATTTCTAGGGTTAAGTACTAACCAATCTGCTAATTTCCTCTTGTCTATCTGGTGCAGATCTTGCTGTTGCTTTGATCATAGTGGAAGTCTGATTGTCGGTTAGCTTCTTGATACATCGTTGCCCTGCCACAATATTACAGACCTGCAAATGGAAAAAAGTTTTGTACTAGACATTCGCATATATGTATATATTTTAAACTCTCAATGCCAATTACATGTGAAATTAAATTTTAATTTTTTAAAATCTACTTCATTAAATCGCTTCTTTTTAACATATTAAGTAAAAAGTAATAAACAATACTGCTTTACAGCACGATTATAGTTAGGTAAAATTTATACCAAATAAAAAGGCTGCAAAGAAGTGTTCCAAAATACTAACAGTGTATACCTTTAGAGTGGTAGGACTGTGGAAGAATTTTTTCCATATTATTTGATTACCAAAAATTTAGAATAAAATAAAATTGAAAAAGTTAAATCTCCAGAATAAATGTGAAGGTATGAAGTTAAAAGACCCCAAAAGAATGATGAATAAGAGGATATTAATAAGCAACCTAAACACATTACTTCTAGTGGCAGATACGTATGTTTCTGCTCCTGCCCCACTTGCAGACAGGGAAGGTGTGGGTACTTCAGCTGAAGAGTATACTTTTCTCTGAAATATTGTGCTACTGTTCTCTCCACAGTTTGGCCATTTTCTAACTGTAAAGGAAAGCTGGGAAAAAAAAAAAAGTACACATTATCAACTCTTATCTCAGTATGAGCCAGCAAAACTCCCAATCCACTAACTGGAGTAAGCTGCTTCATATCATCTCTGCTGACAAACACCAGCTTTTCTTACGTTTGATGACTGGCAGGCCTTCTTGTTACATTACAAACACGGTATTTCCGTCTCATTGTTCCACAATGAGTCACTTCAACCTTCAGACCTGTTCCCAACAAGAAAAACTGAGGTTATAGAACTGACACATGTAAAACATTTATAGCTATAAAGTCTGTTCACTACTATAAAAACTCAAATAAATTCTGAACAGAAAATCTGTGATATAGGCAATGTGATATTAAGAAAGGATTTTATATGTGACATTGCAAATAATGGTTATAATCACAGTAGACCTAACTCCAAACCTTTTCCCTACCCTATCAAGTTCTACATATTAAGAAATAGTACCAAAAAATTTGAAACGCCTGTAGATCAAGGGACAAAGTTCTTCATTAATAAAAAGCCTGTTTACAATATATTCAGGTATTTATTCTGGGAGAAGGAAGGAGGAATGAAAGAGAAGTTGCAATAATTCTCAAGATATTCTATAACCTTCAACGTATATGAAATTTGAACATCCCAGTCATCACATACTGACTGAACATCAGAATTTCATAAAGCTCAAGGACGTCCTTCAAAGATTTTTAAAGCAAGGGGGGAAAAAAAAATCCTAGGCCCTTTTAACAGAAGTGGAATGATAATTTTGTTGAAGTATAATATAGCGACACAGCTCTTTTACGACTATTAGAAATTAAATGCAATCAAAATAATTCTTCGATCAGATGATCCCTACTTAGGGAATCACTGATCCCCTTTGAGAATCTCATGAAAGCAATAAGCACTCAGAAAAATGCACCTACACATGGATCCTTCCAGCCCACTTATGGACCCTAGGAGTTTGAAGATTCTAGGTCTGTTTTTGAAAGTGAAGCAATGGACTTTTAAATCATTGGCTGAAATTCTTTGGGATGAATTTCTTAAGCAGCCCTGTCCAACAGAGTTTTCTGAGATGATGGAATGTTCTCTATCTGTGCTAATATGGTAATCACTAGCAATATGTGTTACTGAGTACAATATATGGCCAGTGTGACTGAGAAACTGAAAATTTAATTTTAACTAGTTTAAATAAGCTACATGTGGCTAATGGATACCATACTGGCCAGTGCAGTCTTGGAGCGAACTAGAGAAGAGTTAACAAATATACAGTGGCTACTGCTCAGAGAAGCAACTCTGCTTCTATGGCCTATACTCAAATGGAGGAAAATCTAAAAAGGGATAAATGGAGGACAATTTTTAGCTCTCTGATAGTATTTATAGTTATTATTTTTATATTATTTCCATTTTATATTTTTGATTCCCATAGTGCAGTGGTTCTTAACCAGAGGTGATTTTTGCCCTCCCAGGAACATTTGGTAATGCCTGGAGATATTTTTGATTGTCGCAACTGGGGAGTATTATTGGTATCTAGTGAATGGTAGGTTTAGGGATGCTTAGATCCAAGGATGCTGCTAAATATTCTACAATGCACAGGGCAGTACTACCGCCCACCCTGATCACAACAAAGAATTATCCCGCTCCAAAATATCAACAGTGTCAGGTTGAGAAACCCTGCTATAGTATAACTTATTTTCCTGTGCATTACTAACTACAGAACCAAACACAAAGTTCACTCATAGTAATATTTTCTTCTAATGTATTGGCACAAATTAAGATGCTAAATAAACACAGTGTCACTATATCAGATTGGTTTGGATTTTTCTTGAGTACTCCTAATTGAATCAGTGAGAAATGTTTTTTTTTTTTAGTAACTGCCTTTATAAAACTAAAATTTCAGATGAATTAGAGTATTTACTATGCCTCTATAATATAAAGGAGACTAAAATAATAAACTATCAAGAGGTTTTATAAGAAGATAATACCAACAATGTAAAGTAAGCAAGATGTAAAAATATAGTGTTTAGGGGGAAAACACAATAGAAAATTTAAAACAAATTTCTGTTGTCTTATACCACTTAGCAATTTGTTTTCAAGTCTTCCCCCCTTTGAATTAAAAAAATTATTAGTAAGGTTCTACAAGCTTACTACATAAGTTTTTACCAAAAATAAATTGCAACTCTTATACATATATAGTACTTTTACCATGTACATCCCCATTATTCTGCTCTTTATGATGAATTTGTGCTTGAAGAAACCACCCTAATATTTAGGAATCAGTTCAACTGGAACCAAATGAGTATGCTAAGGAAATTTAATCATTATAGCACATTTCCTATCACTATTTAATAATTTTCATCAAATTCCTTATGCCAGCTAAAAATTAAACCCAAATATATAGCACAGAACACATAACTTTGATTTTTTTTGAGTTACTGTGGTAGGAATACATGATGTACTTACTTTAAAGAGACACCCCCCCCTCACTTTTTTGAAAGCTTTTTTGACTTTGAATGGAGGAAAAAATCATTAGTTTGTCAATTAGCTCCAACTGAGATTTTTCTACCCTGTACCTAAGGTCATAGGTTCCTAAGGATTAGACTCAAACCCAGGAGCTAGCGAAAAGTTGAAAGTTAAAAAAAATGGACTACACAATTCTCTGCCTAGGACCCTCCCTAAACCCTCCAACCAAAAAAAAAATATTTTTTGGCTTTAAAATATCAAATATTTAACCTATAAACTTGGCTTTACCTTCACTATAACATCAACTTTATAATGCTTTCTAGTCATTTTTTCAGTCATTTCTTTGGGCCCCTGAGCAGCTGAAGTTAAGATCGAGTCCATGTTCTTCGGGTAGCAGTTGAATCCTTGTTCTGTACATCTTGTATTTTCTGTGATAAAGTGGTGATATGAGTTGATTGCATAGTTACTGCACAATAAGGTAAGTGACTCCATGATATCAGAGGTGGTAACTCAGCAGCAACTCCACTGGAAACCATGGCATTTAGATGATCATGTGTTAATGGTGGGTAACACACTACCTCCCAAAAGTGCCAACTGTACAGTTAATGCAGATTATGAAAGGATAATGGTAGGGTTGCAGCACAGTAATAAATAACACTTTCTTATTCTGGCACTTCAATTACTTAAGATAAATAGATGTTTATTTTCAAAGCAGGAAGGATGTTCCTTATAATGTTTTACTACTGTGATGATGTCTTTCTGGGTTACTAAAATGGCAAAGAATGAATGATTACTGGAGCAAGCATGATGTATTCAGTTACTCTTAATCAAAATTACTCTGGAAAAATCCCTTAAATTGCTGATAAAGTACAGTATATGTAGGTTTGCATATAAAACTATATTTAAATATATGTAGAAATGTATGTACATATAGAGTATGTATACAAAATATAAATTTTAGAAGACTAGTAAAATTTTTTTTTTTCTCTTTGGAAAAATAAGGCAGAGATAAATTTACATTAGTAAAACATACATATGATGCAACACCACTGTACAAATTTTAGCATCTAACTAAAATAGGCAAGATCAATGGTCAACTGTATAATGTACACAAAATAATTAAATTCCAACTCTAGAACAACACATGAAACAGCCTAGCCCCATATCCATAAATTTTTAAAAGAATAAAATATTCCATCATTTCAAAAAATAAGAAAGTCATTACATCAGAATATGTTCAAAGAATGATTCCACTTCTGAAGTAACAATGTTTTTGAAATAAGCTTTCTACTTTGAGCAGTACTATAGAAGCATTTTCCCACGAGATACTCTTAAACACCTTCAAAGAAAGTGTTAACAAAAAATTAGCTGGTATCGATATTAATTTCATTACTTGGTACTTCTTTCATTGAAACACTATCTAAGACGTTATGGTAATTAATTTAATATTTTATAACTGATCTATATTTTACTGGTAATGTTACATGAATAAATTTTAATTAAAAAATTTTTTTCCAAGAAAAGTTTGTTATATCCATGCATTTTATAGTTAAGTTGTTCCAAAAGCTAATTAATTCACCTTTTATCTCTTTGGTGAATTTTACCCGATGAGAATCAGTCAGAGGTCTTGGTTGCTCATCAATATTATGAATGTCAAGAACTTCACACATGAACTGAATTACAGGTTGTGCTTTGTAGAAGGCAGTGGCAGAAACTAAGAAGAAAAACACAAACAGTACAAATTAATGTTTCCTTAAAAAAATTCTGAAACTTGATCTCAGGCTCCATAACAAACTAATTATAGAATTAAAATTATCCTTTATATATACTTACATATATATAAAAATATTTACAAAATTAAGCAGTTTCAATATGATCTGTTTGACTGGAACACAGGCACAAGAATAGAAAAGCTGGACACTACAGTTTTTATATGTCTCTCTCACCATGGGTAACTGAATTATTACATTCTCTATTACATGTACAGAGAAGTGTTCTGGGGTGTGAGATAAGGCCTGTAAAAGGACAAAGAAGGCCCGAGCCCCTCAGATGAAAAGGCTACGTATTATTTCTTAAACAAAGCTTTCTATGCCACCCCAGACTATTTATCTATTCTAGTAAGAGTTCTCTCTGTCTTACACAGATTTGGGAAGACAGTAGCAATAAAAGTTATTAGTGCTAATCCAAGCTATCGGTAGTAATAGTACGGAGTATCTGCTCGATGTTACCTAGCTATCGTTGGCAGTTTTCTAACAGTCAACCAGGATGATTTCTTAACCACGGGTTTTGGAACTGGAAGAGCTTCACCAATCATTACTAGATCACCACCACACATTTCTTAAACACATATTTACTGACTGCTATTTGTGCTATAAAACATCGGGGATACAATGAAAAGTACAACCAAAAGACAGTAAGCTACATGCTATGTTATCTTTATACTTAAAAAAACATGTCTACTGTCTGCTGAGCTAAATGTAAACTTTTATGTGGTACTGTTTCTCTCTCTCTTTGGTTTAGGATTATGTGTCCTCCACAAAATGTCCTTCACCTCTGGAAGGATATTTATCAAGGCTTTAAGAGTAGTTGTCTTAGGATACGCGTGGGTGGTGAAGCTACTGTGGATTTTTATTTTCTTTTTAATTTTACCTTTAAATCTTCATTTTATAGTGAGCACATATTACCTTTTCCTTTATTACAGAAATACTATATGAAGTCTCATCATAAAATATCCAAATAATATAGATATATAAAGATTTCCTCCAGTCTCCAAGTAACCATTGTTGGTATGTATGTATATATGTATGTATGTATGCATGTATGTTTAAATCCTGTTTTTATTATGCACTTACAGAGATACCATATACATACAACTTTTTTTTACATGAGATCAGATAATAACTGTTCCATGACATTATTTTAAATAATGTCTTAAATATGTCTTAGAGATCTTTCCATGTCATAACATTCTTAATGGCTTCATTTTATTCCTCAGTATGGGTGCATGATAATTAAGTAAATATATACTCCCTCCCTCTTCTAATGAAAAAAGAACTCAATGGTAAACCGTTAGAAATATTCTGGACTGTGATTTTTTTCTCATTATGTATTTAGAGATAGATTTACATGTATTACTATGGAACTATATCATTCTTTTTCAGAGCTGCAGGATATCTCATTGCATGGATGTACTTCATGCCCCTAATGATGGATAGTTATGCTGGTTTTGTTTCTTTACTAGTACAAAAAATATTCTAATGAATGTTATGTGTGTGTACATGCAGGCGTGCAAGCATGCACACATCCATGAGTACTTCTGTAGAAAGATTTAAAAGGAATCAATACTCATTGCTAAACTTCTATCCAAATAAACTTTAGAAACACCTCTGCAATTTCTAACTAATTAAAAAAAAGAGAGACTGATAAGATCGTATTAGCATTCCGGATATTTTATTCATATCCGCAGTAGTAAAAAAAGGTATACATTATTTTCTTCCATTAAAAATGTGACAATATTGTTGTGCATTAAAAAAAGGCTGGCAGGATACATACCAAATAAGCACATATTGCTTCTGGGTAAACTTTAATAAAGTAAATAAATAAAGGAAAATAAATATATGGTAAGTAACATGCTTATTTTGTCTTTCCTTTAATCCCACAGGTAAATTTCCTTCACTGGATTACTATAGTACAGGCATTCACAACTAATATGTCTGACTTCAGAGCTGAAACTGCTAAACAAACATTATTTATGCTGTTTAACATTCTTCTATTATTTTCCCTCCTATTTATACCACTATGCTTCTAATCATTTTAGTGTTTATCATCTTCTCTATCAGAATTTAGGCATCTGAGGTGACAATTAAACTTAGTGAAAAAAAGCTGTTAAAAAGGTGAGTTGAAATCAGTGAGTATAGTCAAATTAGGTATGAATTTCAATAAGCAAATATCTGCTTTTACACCTCTTGGTTAATTAAATCTTTAACATTTTATAAGCCTACATATATATGCATTTTATTCCTTCCTCTTTCACAAATTAGCTAATTTGAAAAAGTAATATTTATGTTAAACATTTAAAAAATCTATTAACAAAATATACCACATTAATGTGTTAAAAGAAGCATACAATCATTTCCATATATGCTGGCCCCCAAAAAGCATAAGATAAAATTCAGCATCATAGCTAATACTCTCACTGTACCAGGACTAGAAGAGAACTTCCTTAATTTGATAAAAGTTATCTATCAAAAAATCTATGGCACATTCAACTTTACTTAATAGGAAGCTCTAGATAGCACAGTAATGCATGTTAAAAGAAATAAAAGGTAAAGAGAATGGAAAGGGAGAAACAAAATTATCATTCTCCACAATATGACTATCTACACAGAAAATCCAATAATCTATAAATTACAGAATTAATAAGAGTTCAACAAAGTTGCTAGATTTAAGATCAACATAAGAAAATTAATTATATTCTATACATTAACAACCAACTTAAAATGTAATAAAAAAACACTTAAAGTCACAACAAAAAACATAAAGCACTTGGGAAGAAATTCTAATAAAAGATGTATAAGACTTATAGAAGTAATAAGTATCTTTACTACTAAAAGATATTACAGAAGACTTAAGGCAGTAATATATCCAATTTATGTAAATTATCCTCAAATTAATCTGCAAATTCAAAGCAATTTCAATCAAAATACCAACAGGATATAACCCCTTGACCTCTGAAATTTAAGAAGCTGATACTGAAATTAACATGAAAGAGCAATGAAACATGAATAGCCAAGACAATTTTTAAGAACTAGGTCCACCCTATCATTCATCAAGATTTGTTGTAATCCTATTCAAGTCAAGAGACTGTGGTGACACACATATAGACCAGCAGTATAGACTTGAAAGCCTACTTCATATTATATACGAAAATAAACTCCTATTCTGAGAACTAAATATGGAAATAAAAACAAAATTTAGAGGAAAATATAGAATATTTTGATTTTGGAGGTAAGAATTTCTTAAACAAGATACAAGACTACAAATCATTAAATCTATAAGAAAAAAGATACCGTAAGCAAAGCCAAACAACCAACCACCAGGCTATAGATTGGTAGAGGATATGTGTCATAAATATAACAAATGATTAGCATCTAAAATATTTAATGAGTTCCTATAAATTAAGGTAAAACAATGAAAGTAGCAAAAGATATGAACAGGTATTTCACAGAAGAGAAAATCTAAATGTCAAAAATAAATTTTCACTGATATTCTTATTTGTAAATAAGGTACTAAATATAGAAACAATATTGAGTCATTTTACACCCATCAAGATGGGCAAAAAATGTCAATACCAGTAACACAAACTGACAACGAACCAATGGAAGAATGAAAGCTCTCATATAGATTGTAGGAATATAAACTGATACAAGCAGTCAGGAGAGCAAATGGTAATATATAGTAAATATGTGCATAATTTTCAACCTAATTTTCAATCCCACTCTACTGAAATACATACTCGAGAAATTCCAGATTTAAAAAGGAAGACATGAATAAAAATGCTTATTGTAGCATTGTTTTTAATAGTAAAAAGAATGGAAACCACCTAAATATCCATACAATTAAAGTTAATGGGCAGGAGCTAGATTTCGGATAAATAAAATTGAGAAATAAAGTACAGATATTACTTGAGAGTTTAGTGGAAATGAGATAGTATCAACTAGTTAGATTGATAGTATCTAGATATGTATAAACACAACTAAAGAAAAAAATATTTACCAAAATTGACTAGATATCTAGAATACCAGTGGGATAGTCTTTCAACGGATGAACACGGCATATCTCTGAATCTATTAAGGTCACTAAATTTCATTAAGGTTTTGTAATATACTCTATAACTCTCATATATATTTTAATACATTTATTAATAATTTTTGTTGCTGCTGGAAATGTATCTTTTAATTTTTTGTCAGTTATTAACTGTTGCATTTTTTAAAAAAACTTTATTTTCTTCTTTTCATGGGTAGCAGGATTAGAATAATAATACAAAAGGATAGGCTTGGAAATAAAATAGGTTTTAATCCTAGGTCCAGCACTTACTAATTATCATTTCTCTGAATTTCTATTTGTTCATCTTTAAATTTAGAAAAATACCTACTACTCATAGCATTAGGGTGGAGATTCAATGCAAGGTACCTATTTGTGCCCAGAACATGTCAGAAGCTCAATAGAGCTTCTTTTTTCATTTTTGAAGAATTGTCCTTTGCTCACCGATCTACTGAGATCTAAATTTTAGGCAAAATCATTTTGTCACTATAACCTCCTTAAAGAGTTATACGGGAGAATATTACATGAATAAGAGATCAGAGTTCTTAAGTTTGTTTTTTACTGTGTCAAAACTAAAACATTCTCTGTTAGGATACAGCTAAAATAACAGATGCGGAAAAAAGAAAATAATAATTTGCCATATTTAAAATAACCAGGACTATATGTACCAAAAGAGTGTAGGTGCAAATGAATAGTATAAAACAAAGCAGTAATTAATGTTGGATCCCGGCAATAAGATAATCAAAATCATACTTCAGTGTTGTACACATACAACAGAGAGGTTACATGGTATGGCAGTTATCTGCCTCAGTCTTACAGGTTTACTTCCATGGCTCTGAAGGTATAAGAACAGAAATTAAGACCACTCATTACATAATACCTTTTTATGGTAATTACTAGTCAGCACATCAGAGATCACATTAAACATCCTGTATTTCCTATTATCAGCTAGCAAAATATTAACATAGTACTCAGGAGGTATTGATAAAGGATTATTTTTTCTATTTTTAACATAAAATGTCACATATTTACTAAAATGTCTAAAACATCAATATGCCATCTAACAAATTCTAATGTGAATACCACATAATGAGCATTCAGATCAAGAACTAAATATTGCCAGTATCCTAGAAACCTCTTCCTTAGCTCCTTCCCAAACCTAATGTCTTCTCTCTAAAAGAAACCAAAATCCTGGCTTTTATGGTAGTTACTTCCTTTTCTTTATAGATTTACAATATAAGTACAGATCCCTAAACATCAGTTTAGTTTTCCTAGTTCTTGAATTTTATGTAACTGGAAACATACTGCATATAATCCTTGAGACTTTTGCTAAAGATTGTTTCTAACTCATTTATATTAATGAAATGTAACTAGTTTCTTCATTTTCATTGCTCTGCCTAATACTGTTAAAGAAATATACAATTTATGCATTCTAATGCTGGTGAATGTTTGTATTGGTACTTTCCTTTGGTTACTAGAATATCATTAACATTCTTATAGATGATCTTTTTGATGCACATATACATACAAACTTCTCTCAACGCTGTATCTAGAATTGAGTCATGATGGATGTGTATCTCTAACTTTTCTAGATGATGCCAAAAACTTCTAACGTGGTTTTAAGTCACTCTCATAAGCAATGTGTAAGTCACTGTTGTGTCAAATTCTCACCAACTGTTAAGTACTATCAGATTTGAATTTTAGCACTTCCGGTGCGTGTGTAGTGATATTTCACTTTTATAAAACAATTTTGAGCTATAATTTACATACAATAAAATGCATTTGAAGTGTTAAATTTAATGATTTTGACAAATGTATATTTATGCTATTACCACCCCAATTAAGACACTTCCATCAATCCAGAAAGCACTTTCCTGCCTCTGTGTAATCAGTTCCTCTCACATCTGCCCCAGACAACCACTTTATGATTCCTTTCATTAAGATATTAAATGGTTCCAAAATTTCAAATAACTATCAATTATACTGTATAATTATACTGTGCCTGGCTTCTTTTGCATTTCTTAGCTAAGATTCACCCACAGTACTGTACAAATTAGTAGTTCTTTTTAATTCCTGGGTAGTATTTCATTGTATGAATATATCACCATTTGCTTCTCCATTCACCTGTTGTTGGACATTTGGGATTGTTCCCAGTTTCTAGTTATTATGAACATGTACACATACATGCACAAATATTTGTATCACCCTATTTTCATGTCTCTGGGGGAAAGATCTAGGAATAGAATCAGTAGGTCATGTGGAAAAAAAAAAAAGTTTAACTTTTAAAAGAATCTGCCAAAGTATTTTTCAAAGTGGTTGTATAATTTTACACTCCTCCCATTTCCAGTTGCTCCATATCCTTAACAATATTTAAAATTACCAGTCTTTTTAATTTAGCCAATCTAGTGGGTATGAAGTGATATCTCATTATGGTTTTTAGTGGCATTTTCCAATGACCAATGATGATTAGCATCTTCTCAAGTGCTTAATGGCTACATATCTTCTTTTGTGAAGTGTCTGCTTTTGAACACTTTAAAAAATAACCCGAGTTATGCGTTTTTTCATGTATTCTGGACACAAGTCTTTTGTTCAGATATATTTTGCAAATGGTTTCTCCCAGCAGTAGCTTGCCCTTTCATCTCAAGAGAGTTCTTGAGAAAGTTTTCATTTAGATATTTCCAATACATTAAGAAACCTTTGTCTACTCCAAGGATATGAACGTTTTTCCTGTTTCCTTTGAAATTTCTCAGTTTTAGCTTTGTTTTAGAGTGTGATAACACTTTGAATTAATTATTGAGCATGGTGTGAAATAGGGAGGTTTTTGATTTTTAACATACAAATATCCAATTGTTCTGGCATCATTTGAGAAGACTATCTTTTCCCCATTATGTTGGCCCCTTTGTCAAATATCAACCAACCACATAAGTGGATCTATTTGTGTAGCTATTTTAATTGCTTCTCAGCCTTCTGGCTAAGATCAAGTGTGCAATATCTGTAGCTATTCTATAACTTGATTGATATGTCTATCTTTACTCCAATATTAGTTTTGATTACTGTAGTTTTAAAGCATGTCTTGAAACCCTCCAATATTGTTCAAGATAGTCTTGGCTATTTTAGGTTCTTTGCATTTCCAAACAAATATTAATCAGCTTGTCAATTTATATTTTTAAAGAGCCTGATGAGATTCTGAAATTACCTTGAGTTTATAGATCAATTTGAGGAGAATGAACATATCTTAACAATTTGAGTCTTCTGGTACAAGAACATATGTTTATATCTTTCTCAGGAATGCTTTCTTATCTTTCAGTGTAGAGGCCTTGCACATCCTTTTTTAAATCTATTCCTATATTTTTTAAATATTATAAATGGTACATACATTTTTTTTCATTTTCCCAACTGCTGAATGCTGATATTGTTATATTGCTAGTGTCTTGTGACCTTGCTGAATTGATCTATTAATTGTAATAGGGTTTTTTTTTTTTTTGTAGATTAGGATATTTTCTGTAGACAATTATGTCTTCTGCAAACAGAGATGGTTTTATTTTTTCCTTCATAATATTATGCCTTTATTTTTCTTGGGCCTCCAGCACAATGTTAAATAGAAACAGTGGGAACAAGTATCCTTGCCTTGTTCTTGATCTTGGGGCAAAAGCAAGCAATCTGGTCACCATTTAGTATGATGCTGCCTATATTTTTTTAGATGTTTGATCAGGCTGAGGAAGTTTTATTTCTAATTTGCTGTAAATTTTTATCATGAGAATGTAAAAATGCATCAAACGATTCTCGGTTGAGGATTATATTATTTTTTCCTCAGGTGTCAAAGGTATCAGAGATATACTAGCTTCATAAAATTAAGTTGAAAAGCTTTCCCTCCTCTTTTGTTTTCTGAAAGAATTTGTGAAAGACTGGTATTTTTTCCTTAAATGTTGGATAAATTCACCAGTGAAATCATTTGCGACTGGAGTTTTCTTTGTTAGAAAGAATTATGAATTCAATTTCTTTAATACATACAAGGCTATTCAGATTTCTCTGTGTCAAATTTAATAAAGTTGTGTTTATCTAACTGTTAAAAAGTTGTTCATAACATTTCCTTATTAGTCTTTCAATTTTGAAGGATCTTTAGTGACACCCTTCATTCCTGATATTAGTAATCTGTTTTTCTATTTTTCTTCATTAGTATTACTGGTATTAATATTTTTAAAAGAACCAACTTTTAACTTCATTTATTTTCTGTACTGTTTTCTATTTAATTTTTGCTCTGATCTTTATTATTTCTTACCTTCTTACTTTAGGTTTAATGTTTTCTTTTTCTAGTGTAAGACAAAAACTCTGTGTGGTAGCCAGCCTCCAAGATGGTCCCTAATAAGTCCTGCCTCGTGGGATTTGCAACCGTTAAGTCTCCTTTATACTGAATATAACTGAGATGTGTAATAGATTATGAAAATGGCAGAATGCAACTTTCAATGCTTGACCTTATGTCATTGCAGCTTCTGCCTTGCTCTGTTATGGATTACCTGTTCCAGAGAAAGTCAAGCACAACATCATGAGGACACTTAACCAGCCCTACTGAGGTCCACCACATGGCAAGAGACTAGGCCTCCAGCACAAACTTGTTACTGAGTTTTACAGATGAAAAACAAGACTTAATTGTCCATTTTAACATTTATTAAGCACCTACTATGTCAGGGACTCCTTTATGGGTTGGAATTTAGAGAGGAATCAAACAAAGCCTCTGCCTTTTAAGAATAGATCCTGGGTTAAGATGAAAGATTAACCACAAGGAGCTCATTTCATTCCTTCTCCAAACTCCACTGCAACTATGGTTAAGGAATTAAAAAAAAAAGAAAAGAAAAAAAGACATTAACCTAGACAGAGAAAACAGGAAATGTATCAATATAAAGCAAGTGGGCAAGTTTTAACTAATATAGTAGAGCCAAGAAAGTGAAATTCTAAGCCAGCTATGTTGAGAAAGAGGTAAACTCCAAGACCCCTTGTGTAGCTCCACACTGCTGAACAACTGCCACGTCTTCATTCCTGCATAAATCTGTAGGTTTACTCCTTGGAAAAAGTAAAAAGCTCTTTGGAGGGAGGATATCAGTAAAATTGAGGGTATAGAACTGTACCAAAACCAAAAGATTAAATGGACTATAAATATTAAATGCTGAATGCAGACATTCCCCAAGCCAGAATCCCCAACCTGGCTTCCAGAATGCAGGCAATCAGACTGTTACCCTTTAGGCAGGAGTTTGGAAGACTTGCACTGGGTAACTTGACCAGACAAGAAGAGAGAACTAAGGGTTCTAACGTTCTAAGCTCCCCTATATCAGCCCACTGAAATCATCCAATGATGAAGTTCAAAGTCAACAGGCCCCACTGATGCATTCATTCAAAGCGTCTAGTCAGTGTTTATACTTCCACTGAACCATGAGTAAATAATCAAAAATACTACATACTTGAGGAAAGTCTCCAAAATGGAAGACAGATCAAAATAACAAAAAAGAAATTTGGAGGAAGCATATGCATGTGCAGGAAAAAGAAACACCAAAATTATTCTCAGTGAGCTAAGAGAGTATACTATATCTATGAAACAAAAATAGTATGCTATAATAAAATAACATTTGGAAAATAAAAAAATATTAGAAATTAAAAATAGAAATGAAAAACTGGAGAGGACTGGGAGATGAAGTTGATAAAATTTTTCAGCAAGTAAAGCAAAACAAGGGAAACAAAAAGACAATGGATATACACTTAAATGGGTATATTTTATGGTATGTAAATTAAACCTCATTAAAGCTATGTAAAGAACAGAACACTACTTTCAAATTTATGAAGGAAAATTATTTCCAACATAGACACACAGCTAAACTATCATGAAGATTTGTTGATACATTTTCTAATGAGTACAGCGTCAAAAAAATTTGCCTCTTGTGTACTCTTTTCTCATGAAACGTCTGAAAAGAAAAAAAAATGGGGGCGGGGGGAGGAGGGATATAGGAAACAAGAGATAAATTTAGGAGAAAGAAAATTCCTCAGGGAGATAGTGAAGTGTGATCCCAAGAGGACAGCTGTGCACCAAATACGAAGGGTATGCTCAACCAGACTGAAACAAAGGTGAATCAAGAAACAGATTTGATGAAGATTGTCACTGAGATTCCTGCAGCCATTATACAGTTTTTCTAATGTGAGGAGACTGGGTAAGCTTGATACAGATGTCTTTACTTGGCCCTGCTTGACCTCGTGTTGATAAAGTTCTTCCCCTGCCTGCCTGAAATCAGACTCTAATTTTACTCTAAAGAAATGTTCTGCTTTAATACACTTCTGAGAGGACTAATTTGAATATTATAAAAATTAAATACTTCTTAATCTTAGAAATCTTATACTGAACTCTAGGCATATGAAGCAAGCAATACTAATATTGATTAAATTACTTACTAAAAATGTTTCCCTTTTCTTGCAAAGAACTTTGACTCTTAAGCAGAATAAATTATAATTACTAAATTCTATGACCATTTATATTTTCTGACTACTTTCTTCTTGGACTAACATAGTGTATGTGTTATAGAAAGCTACTTTTTACTGAAAAGTACAAGAAAGTTAAAGAAAAATAAAGGTTTCTCAAATGAGATGCCCTGGGTTTCAGATTTGTCTGCCAGAAGTCTTGCTTCTTAAGGGTTGCAGTACAACACTGTGAATATTAAGGGCATAAGCTCTGGAGTCAAAACAGTTGATTGATATCACTTAAATATAAACTATGTGATCCTGAGCCTTAAATATAAACTATGGTTATATTTAAATATCGATTTAATAGGCTATATCACATATAGACTATTTAATATAAAGGATAAACTAACTGTGACCTCTAGATAGAGGAAGTTTAGAGATTTTCTCTCTAAACTTCAGTTGAGAGTATCACCTAACTTATACTTGTGGTGGAGTTTTTATAATCTATGAAAAACATCTGGTATTCTATTTGGTACATAATAAGTAGTAAATAGAAATATCTTAAGGGAGACATAACTAATAAACTCCAGATTTATTGTGCTGTTAAAATGCGTGTTGTAAATGAGTTTCACTTAAAAGCAGGCTAAACTAAAAATAAACTCCACATTTCACTGAATTTAGGATGCCAGTGAAGTAGGGTATATCAATATTTTATGTATCCTAAAGAAGAAACCTGCCAATTAAACTGTGACAAACCATTAACTGTTAAGACATCTCCCTATTTCAGAGATGATGAAATGTGAAAAAAATTTTTGAGTCTTAGATTGGTAAAATTCAGTAAGTTTAATTACATAGTTGAGACGTAGGACAGTAAGTACCATGAAAGTCCATGAAAACAATCATTTTGAAGACAAGATCAACACACAATTAGAATTAAATTGCTCTCTTTCTTAGAGTACTCTTCCATGCTCATCTCCACCGCCAATCTCATCTAGCTCCCATCTGTTACCTCCTCAGAGAAACATTCCTCTGAGACTAGAATATGTCCGTCTCTTATATGCTCCCATTGCACTCAATATTTCTTCGGAGTACTCATTATATTGCTCAATACCAGTCTTTTTCAGTAGATTTCAAGTTCAATAAGGGCTGTTTTGAACTCAGTGTGATATACCAAGTGCAAAGGTTGCAAAATCATTATCACACAGAAACAAAAAATATAAGGTGCTCAGTGCAATATTTTCACTCATTTTTCATAGCAGCATTACATATTATTGACAACTAAAAAAATAAACCCATTTAAAATTTCAGGCTTCACTTTCATTTTGTTAGGATACCACAGATCTTTTTAAAAAATATTGTCAATCTTTCAATTTCTTTGCTTCGCAATGGCACCTTAAGTTACCTACATACTCTGTTCACACAAATAAACAAACTCTCACATTTTTCTTGAAATATGTAGCCTTTTAGGTCTATCTCTTTCCCCTGCCCCAATCGACGTATTCCATTTTTCTTCTTCCTACCTAAAGGGAACCAGTATATTGAAATTGGTGTGTATTTGTCCCACCTAGGTTTTGATAAATTTTACTGCATTTGTATGTATCCAGTATATACTTTTGTTGTTTTACATTTATATAAATAACATATCCTTTTGCTATTTGCTCCGCCCCCAATAGTTTTCAATATTGATACATGGTTCATTCGTTTAACTGTTATATAGTATACCGCAATATTATATAACAATTTATGTACTCATTCAGCATGTTCACTCACTCTACTAATAGAAATTAGGCTGTTTCTAGTTTTCTGCTATTATAAATAATGCCTCAGACACATATGTAAGATGTCTCTATGGTATATTATGGGTTCTAAGATATGTGCGATTTCATCTTTACATCATCTTTTCTAGATATAAAAACTGCTCTCCAAAGTAGTTGTATCAAATCATACTCCTACCAACAGTGCCTAAGAGTTCCTTTTACTTTATTCTCATCAACATTTGATGTGACTTTAATTTTTACTAATCTGATGGGTATGAAATAGTACCTCACTGATTTCATTTGCATTTTCCTGATCACTAATGAATATGAGAATTTGATTTTCATGTGTTTATTGGCCATTTGGATTTCTTCTTTTGGGAACTACCTGTTTTTCTACTGATCTGTCCTTATATTTTGTAAAATTCTTGGTTATATGTGCTAAAGATGATCTCGTAGCTTTTTGTTTGTTGTGTCTTCTATAAGACATAAGTTTTCAATTTTAATGTAGCAAATTTATCAGTATTTTCTTTTATGACATACAGTTTTTATTTTGTTCAATGTTAGACATATCCTCTTATTATTTTTTTTCCTAAAAGAATTTCAAAATTTTGCTTTTCAAATTAGGATTATAATCCACCTAGAATGTTGGGTATGATGTGAGATGAGTATCATACAGTTAACAACTGTATAAACACAAATAATTAAATATTCTACTCTTTCCTCAGTGATATGAAATGCCACCTTGACATTTACAAAGTTTCCATATACACACATGGTTTGCTTCATTAATCTGTCTCTGCACTTAAAAGCAGTGTGGTATAACTTTTATAAAATAAGGAGGCTAATTATTCCCTATTTATTCTTCTTTAAAATTATACTGGCTTTTCCTGGTCGTTAATTTTTCCATGTAAATCTTAATATTGATTTAT
Source organism: Pteropus medius (assembly GCF_902729225.1). NCBI lineage: Eukaryota > Metazoa > Chordata > Mammalia > Chiroptera > Pteropodidae > Pteropus > Pteropus medius. Next base: position 2,610,994 of record NW_024353787.1, read on the forward strand.
CAAGTTTCATGATATACCTTATTGGGATTTTTACTTAAAATTGCATTTATAGATTAATTTTGGGAGAACTCACATCTTATCAAATTGTGTCTTCTCAATAAGCCTAATACATTTCATTCATTTAGTACTTCTCTTATGTTTTTAATAAAACTTGTATTTTAGAGACCTTTCAGAAATCTTTTATTCCAGTGTATCTCATTTTCAATCCTAACTTTTGATCTCATCATATTTGTTAAAGCTCAGCTAAGACATCATTTACTTTTACAAATACTTTTCTAGCTTTCCAAGCTTATTTGGATGCTCCTCCCCTATGCTCTTGGTTTTATTTATCTATTTTTTGTTTAATATGACCAAGAGTTGTGCTAGACATGGAGGGCACATTCACTGTTGAATAAAATTAGCTTTATAGAGCTTTCATTCTAATAGGAGACACAGAACAAAAAATTTATAATTCAAGGTGACACATGCTATTACAGGTGAAGTACACTGCGCTATGGGAATATATAAGAGAAATACCTAACTCAGACTTGGGGGATGGCTGGTTGGGGGGGGTGAAGGGTGCCAAATACTGCTTCTCAAGGAAGTAACATGTGGACTGAAACCTGTAAGAAGAACAGAAGTTAGCAAACACAGCAGTGACTACATATCATAGTACTGATATCCTGGTCTTACTCTTGATTTTATTAGAAAAGTTCCCATTGCTTAACTGTGAAATCATCTACTCTTAAAATGTTTCCTCCCTTGGCTTCTTTACACCACTTTTTGGCTTTCACACTGCATGTGATAACCACTGATTGCTCACTGATCCTTCTTCCTGCCTTAAATGTTAGCTTTCCCCATGGCTTTCTCCTTCTCATTCATGTTTTCAATCTCAATATTATTCCTAAAGTCCTTCCATTTCTACAGTTCAAATGTGGATTTGTATACTAAGGAGTCCCAAAATGTTTACTTTTTAGCTCCTACCCATACTTACAACTACATTCTAAATGTCTCCTCCCATATGTCTCAAAAAACCCTCAAACTTTAGATATATTCACATTTTATACATGACGTATACTGCCAACCAACTGGCAACAGCAGATATACCTCTCATATTCAGTTGACAGCATAACCATTCATACTTGGTATGAGTAAGTCACTATTCTGAATGTATGTTGGCAAGAAAGCCTTTCTGGGAGACTAGTTTATAACACTGTACAGTTACTGCGCCTGAGGTTTGGGAACATGAAAGTTGTTTCAAAGATTGAATAATCACTGCATTTTGTAGGCAAGGTATGCTCTTTTTAAAAAGGTGTCGATTTGGCTAGGTATTAGTTATCAGTTATTCAATCAAACACTAATCTAGGTGTTTCTGTGAAGGTATATTATAGATATTAAAATCCATAATTAGTTTACTTTATGTAAAGGAGATTATTCTGGATAATATGAGTGGGCCTCATTCAGTCAGTTTACAGGCCTTAAAAGCAGGGCTGAGGCTTCCCTAAGACAGAGAAAGAAGAAATTCCACCTATGGACAGCCTATCCTAAGGATTTCAGACTTGTCTAGCCAGCCCCTAAAACTGTGTAAGCCAAATCTCTCTCTATATAATCTCCTATTGGTTCTGCTTCTCTGGTTGAACTTAATATACCAGGTTTGTAGTTTATTTCCAGAAACAATTCTTTCAAAAACCTAGTAAACTTTCTGGTCTACTCATTTCCAATTAGTTCCATGTGCCAGTAACTATACCCAAAGTTTTTTTTTTTAATCTGGACATGGTTCTTAAACCTATTTTTTTATTTTTTTACTTAATCCTTGTAATATGTTCCTTTCTTTCCATCCCACATTAGACCAGCACCATCTCTTACCTGAACTAGTGATTGAAAAAGCCTCCTAACTGGCATCTCAGATTAGTTTTTTCTCCTCTATCTATTCTCCACACTGCTGCCAGAAGTCTCTTTCTGGAAAACAAATATGATCATGTCACTATTCTTCTTAAAAACCTTTGAAGTCTTTCTACCTACAGGATAGAGGTAAATTTGTTTACTATTTCATTAATTTCTGTTTTTAACTCTTATTTCCCTCTATTTTTCTTTGCATTTAATTTTCTGATAATTTTCTAACTTGTTGAGATGAATGTGTAGGTCATTGATACTTTTTCTAATAGGCAGGCATTTAAGGTTTTGAATTCTAAGCATTGCTTTAGCTAATCATAACCAATTCCAATATATACATTTTCACTACCCTTCAGTTCAAAATCTTTAAAATTTTCTTTGTGACTTCTTTGACCAATGGGTTATTTAGAAATTACTTATTGATGATATTCGAAGCTTCACTTTAAGTTCAGTAGGAAAATAGTGCAATTTATTTCCAGACTTTCCCACTTTCCTTCCAGAAAGAGAGAGCAACAAAGAGAATGTTAAAAGAGAGAGAGAGAGAGAGAGAGAGAGAGAGAGAGAAAGAGAGAGAGAGAGAGAGAGAGGAGGGAACCCATTACATCTTAAGTGAACGTACAACACAATAAAAACCAGAAAATGCCAAATTATAAGTAAAAATGGCCCCAAATACTTGGGACTAGTAGAACCTATGTGAAGAAAAAGGGCACAAAGCATAAAAGGAACCTCATGGAGGAACAGCAAATTTTCACCCCTACAGAGGGTCCTATTCTAATAGGGGGAATTGCAATGTTTAGAATTGAGATTGAGTGAGGGAATCTTAAAAAGAAGCAGAAAAAGGAGTCACAGAAAGTGTTATGAGAGGGAGTGGAGGGTGGTCCAGAAGTGACAGATCTCAGATAGGACTACACTTCTAAAAACAAAGTATGTACTTTTTTTCTGTAATCTCAAACTTATGGCAAGTTAAAAGAACAGCATAAAGAACTCCTATATAACCTTCACAAATTCTCTAATTGTTAATGTTTGAGCAGGTACTTGCTCTTTAAAAGGTAAGAACTGCATTAGCAGAAGCTAGCAAGGACCTGGTGGAACTCATGGCTTGTAGTTCACACCTCCTATAAACACATATATTACTGAGAGAGGGGCAAAAGAGATGTGGCTATATTTTGAAGAAATAACCCATCAGAACAACAGAAGACAGAAATCTTGAGCAGAGAAACCTGGAAAACTACTGTTTCCTCATGTCCTGTCTCACTTCTCCCTCCAACTCCAGTCAGGTGATTTGGGAAAACTCATCACACTCCAATATGAATAACAAAAAAGTGGTAAGTATCCATACAAATATATCATAAGAAAATGTAAAGAGGTAACACAACATCCCTGACAAAGAAAACTCAAAAGAAAATATCACAAAGCAGATGAAAACTGTAACATTACTTTTTAACATAAATTCAAAAATTCTTCATGCAGCTATGAAGAAAGATTTGAATAGAAATTTAAAAACTTAGGGAAGAGACAACTAGTCAACAGAAGGTAAAATAAGCACTGCAGAACTCATAAAAGAAATGGAAAAATTTTCTTTTTCATTTTTTTAAATTCAAAAGATGAAGACTAAACTACAATGAATACATGGTAAAAATTACACCACAAAAGGCACAGTTGGGAGCAAATAGGATAGAAAAATTCTATTAAAAAATGCGATGTTAAAAAATAAAAGACTTGAACCTACATTTTTGAAGGAAATCTCATGTTTTAAATAAAACTGACAAACTAGTCAAAACTGAGAAAAGAGTCTAGTAAAATAATTGTGAAAAGTACTTTTAGCAAGCAGATTAAAAACAAAATCAAGTCTCTTCTAGGGAAAAGAAAATCAAGCTTATATCATACTTCTCTACTGAAAATTCACTGTCAGAAGACAGTAGGAAAATACCTAAAAGATACTCAAGAAAGTTTGAGTCAATATGTCCAGCCAAGCAGTCCTTCAGGAATAAGGCTACAGACAAATGGCTTTCAATATGCAAAAACTAAGCTCTTATTCGTATTAGTCCTTCTTGAAGATACAACTTGAGGATAAATTGCAATCAAGAGATGACAGGAAAAATTCCAGCAAAAAGACTAGTAGTTACCATCAATACATTTAATTGTAGATTTAAGATTAAAACAAATGGACATACAGGTGATAGAAAAGAATGTAACTGTTGCACGATCTAACAATGTAGGAATATATAAAAATAAATGAATGATAGGAGTAGAATACATAAAAGAATAACTGATTGCACCTTATTGTAGTAGACAGGAGTCCAAGCTGAAATTCGAGTAGTAAAAATTTAAGCAAAATTATAAAGATCAATAAAATAATGCTATAATGGCTAAAACTAGTTAGTAAAAGAGAGAGAGGAAAGAAAGGAAGAGAATAAAGATAATAAAATTGTTATTCATTAGGGAAAATGAAAGACTGCTTTAAAAAACAGAGAAAGTTGAGTATTACATGAAGTTTTAAGTATAACAGTAACCACTAGTAGGAAAAAAAACCTTCCTAATATCAAAACTATCATTTAAAAAACATGAAATAGGCCACTTAGTTTAAAAAAACACATATATTCAGAAAACATAACAAAATAATTTGACACAACTGACGCCAAACATGTATGTTCATCCTATCTATCTGGCTTAACTGATCCATTAACAGAAAAAAAAGGACTGACCCGCAAAGCAAAACCATTCTATACTGTCACCAAGATGCATTTATATTTCAGAAAACATAAAAAATAAAAAATAAAGGAAATGAAAAATTAATGGATTGGATCAGGGTCACAAAACCACGGAGTATAATCCTTTTATTGAACAATGTAGACGTTGACCCAAAAATATAAAAAGAAAGTCATTTTACTACTGTAAAAGGTACAATTCACAATGAAGAAAACAGGTATATATCTGCTCCCAATAACATAGCAGCAACACTAAGAAAGCAGAAATTACAGGAGATATAAGAGGAAATAGAAACATAATAATAATAGTAAATTTAAATTTATTTCTCTCAGTCTGAGAGAACAAGTAAACAAAAACAAATAAGGAAATAAGTGATGTAAACAGCCCAATCAAAATGTTACAGCTGATATTCATTTAACTGTACCCTAATAATTGGATATACATTATTTACAAATAGTATTGAACTTTTGCAAAAATTGACTATATATTAGGCTACAAAAAATACCTCAACAAATACAAACTACATTCTCTGAGTAACAACACAATAAAATGAGATATTTATAACAAAATCAGAAAATAAAGAGATCTTCAATCTGAAAAATTTTAAAGTACCTCAAACAACATTTGGTTAATAGGGGTAAGACAAATAAAATTTGTGGTGTTTCCAGAAAATATGAAAATATTACATATTAGAGGCTTTGGGATATAGCTAAAACAGTGATCTTTAGAAGAAAGTTCAATGTCTTAAATATTTTTATCAATAAGAAAAAATGAAAGTGAATGATCACTAATACAGCTCAAAAAACAACTAAATTAACTGAAGAAAAGTAGAGGAAAACATTTATAAAAGCTAAAAGCAGATATTAAGAAGTTAAAAAACAGAAAGCCAGAGAACTAAAAAACAATTTCAAAAGCTATTTTGCTGGGGGAAAAACAATCAGTTGATTAACTATCTCTCCTAATCAAGAATAAAAATAAAAGGGACAAAGTACAAATACACAAAATAAGAAAGGGTGGTAAAGTATGAAAATAAATAAAATTTCAAAAAATAAGAAACTAGTTTGTAAAACTCTATACAAATAAATTAAATACAGATAAAATAAATAATTTTCTAGTAAGATCTAACCTACCAAAATTGAATCCAGAGAGCCTAACCAGACTTATTTTCGCAAAATAAATGCAAGAAGTTTTAAAAGAGCTACTTACCAAACAAAACATAACACACGGGCCACAAATTTATAAGGAAATTCTACCAAATCTTAAAAGAGTTGATAATTTCAATATTATTTAAAAACTGTTATATATTTAAGAAAATGGAAAACTTGCAAATTCTTTATAAAATATAACATTAATACAAAAACTGGAAAAAGTCTATACAAAAAGAAGGACTGCAGATCAGATCAATCTTAGTTTTGCAGTTTAATTAAAAGTAAAAGTATTAACAAACAGAATCCAGCATCATATTAAAAGAATCAAGAAACATGTCTGGTTCAATGTTTGTTAAAAAGAAGAGAAATATATCATCAGCTCCACAGATGCTAAAAAGAAATCTGAGAAAATTCAAAATCCATTCTTGATTGAAAGCACTTAATAAAACAGCAGACAATAGATGCTCCTATACATATATGTATGCATCATACTTCAGGCAGAAACATAGGAAGCATTCCCTCTAAAGCAAGGAATAAAAAGAGGATGCTCACTAATCACTAATGTTTAATACTGTCCTGCTTAGTCAATATAACCTGATAAGAAAAAATGAGATATGTAAAAATCCAAAGGAAGAGGTAAACCTATCACTATCATTAGATGAAATCATTATAATCTAGAAACGTCAAGAAAAATCACTTGAAAAACTACTATAAAAAATAATGGAATTCAATAGAGCAGAGAGAAAAAAGTTAGTATATAAAAATCAAAAGCCTTCATGTACATGAACAATAACCAGTTAGAATCTACAAACCCATTAAACAGCAAAAATAAGGGAGAAAATATCCAGGAATAACAATAAGAAATGTGTAAATTATGTGAGAAAAACCAGAACACTCATGAAGTAGACAGAAGTAATCTTGAACAAATGGGATGGTGTAGTATTTTATTGGACAGAAAGATATAATATCTTAAAGATGGTAATTTGTCCTAACTAAATTTATAAATATAACGAGATCTCAATAAAATAACAGCCCATCTTCCCACACTCACTGGATCTAGATAAGATGTTTCTAAAGCTTACATGTTAAAAAAAAAAAAAGGCCTAGAAAACTCTAAAGAGAAAAATGAGACCAGTCTTATTAGATATTAAAAGTCATAAAAGAAATTACTGACCAATACATATAAGTGTTTGTGTGTGTCTAGATAGATACACACACACACCAACAAAGAGATAAATTCCTATGTGGCAAAAAACAAAAACAAAAAACCATATCGAAGGCCAAAAGACAAATAACAACTTGATATATAGTACCTGTAATTCACATCAGACAAAGAGCTAAGCTCTTTAATTTAGAAAGCTCTCTAGTAAATGAGAAGACCAAACATCACACAGCAAAAAAGGGGCAAAGGACTTAAACAGTAAACAAAAGAAATAGGTAGCCTTTACATACATGAAAATATGGTCATCGGAAAATAAAAATACATAGTGAAACCATTTCTTGCAAATTTGATTCGCAAAAATCTAGTTTGACATCTGTACTGGCAAAGGCATAGGAAACAGGTAGTCTCATTCACAGATGCAAAATGTTTACAACCTCTGTGGAGGGCAATCTGGCAATAACAATCAAAATTACAAATATATTTATCCTTGACCCTGGATCTCACTCCTAGAATCTATCTTCAAGAAACATTTACATGTATATGAAATGTTCTGAAATGGCAAATAATTAAAAACAGCCCTAGTATACATCTAAAGGAGACTTTTGAAATACATCCCCTCAATGACATATCCTCACAATGGCAGATGCAGCTGAAAATAACGAGGAACCTATGTACTGATCTGGAAAGATCCAGGGATCCTTGGAAGAATGGCTGATTCCAGGTACAGAGTAAGAAATATAAGATGAGCCTGGAATGTCTTGCTATGTCAGAAAGCAAGAAAGCTATCAAAGACTAATGAATTATCAATAGGACATTGTGATTTTCCACATTAAGAATTCCATCTGATGCAAAAAGAACAGCAGAATTAGAAAAAATAAGAGTTGATAATCCTTAATGAAATAAATAGTCCAGGTAATAATGATCAATGAATGGAATATGAGTAATTAAAAGGTTAATTGAGAAATTTACCATGAAGAGATCAGGCCTGCTGATCTCTGAACCTACTGATCAATCTTAGCATCATTAAAAATGGGACCACTAGATATTGTGTGTCTAATATAAAAGATGAAGCACTTATTAAGTATTCTGAATCAGAACTGAATCAAATGTCTAGGGCAAACTTTCATTTTCAGGTAATATAGAGAAAAGAGAAACAAAGTAATGACACCATAAGAAAAGGTAAATCCAGGTTTCTGGATATTCTACAGGACAAGTGACAGAGTTTCTATAAAAAGTCAATGGCATCAAAAAAAGAAACAAACAAAACAAGAGGAAAGGAAATTGGACCACTGCATTAAAAAAAGGCGTAAGAGCCAAGTGTGATGTGTGGATCTTGTTTGGATCCTGATTAGAGCCAACTAACTAAAAATATACATATTTGAAACAATTAGGGAAATCTGATTATAGACAGGATATCAGAAGGTACAAATAAATTATTATTTTAAATTTTCTTATATATATGATAATGGCATTGTGACCGTGTAAGAAAGCATCCATATTTTTAGAGGTTCATACTGAAGCAGTGGGGACAAAATAACATGCTCTCTGGGATTTGATTTAAAAATATTACAATAACATGCTGAAATCTGAAATTTCCTTTATGAGGGCAAAACACTGTATTGTATTAATTTTTGTTACACTTGCTTTACCTCTAATTGGTCTAGACTCCCTTTGCCTATCGTTTTTTGTCTGTCTTCTAAAACATTAAAATGAGTGTTTTTCAAAAAAAATAAATAAAAATAAAAATATTACAATAGAGGAAGAAATGTAGATAGTTTAAGCAAAGGTAGAAAAATCCTGACAATGTGATTAAGAGCAACATAGGTGACAGTTTATCATACTATTCTGCTTTTATATGAGCACAAAAATATACATAAGGAAACATCTAAAAATGAGAATGTAATTAACATCACATTAAGCATCAGTAGCAGGCATAATGCCAGAGGTCACCAGGTCCAACAGACTTCTCTTCCTGTAAAACATGTATTTCATAATGAAATACTGACTTAAGAGTTAAAAGAACGAAAGTGAGTTACAACAAAAGACTGTTCAAATGATCATGTCAAAGCTTTTATATTTGCTTTCATGTGCTTACTTCATGTCTAGCAGCAAACCAGGACAAGTTCTGTGTAAACGCTTTTTAAATGAAATGTAATATATATATAAAGGTTTTTCCAGTTTGTCTTAATATATGTTCATTTATTACTTTAAGACACCAGCACATATAATTACACATAAAATGACACACACACACACAACACACACACACACACACACACACACACACAAATTACAACCACCGGCCATAAGAAAATCAACTACCCAATATAGCACACAGTTACAGTTTCCTTACCATCAATATTAAGCATCATTTTCCACATGGCAGGCCGAACAGATTGATGGAATCCAAACCATACTTCCCTGCCTCCTCCAAGAGGGTGGTCATATCCTTCTGGAGCTGAGAAAAAGGAACGCCCCACAGGCGTGTATCTACAAAAATTAAAATGGCATACTGAATCCTTCCTTCCCATGTAAGTATTCAAATATGCAGAACAGGTTAAGTCTAGACCACATAATTTATCATAACGATGCTTATTATTATGAATATATGAAATTAAAAATTTTCCAAATTTCTGAAAGCAAAAAACAGCCATTTTAAATGAAAAAAAGTCAGCATCCTTCATGGAAATTCTCTATTGTTAAAACTAATGTTAGTTTGAATAAGAACAAGTTTTTATTTAAAATACTTTAAAAAAAAAAAAGATTTTAAAAAGTTAAGAGTTCCAACCTTAGAAAATATAAGAGTTAAATAATTATTGATCAAAAGGCTATTTCTATAAATGTGTTTTTAAGACAATATTTTTCTTCAAAAAGACACAGCCTATATGATCCTATATAAGCACTGAAAAACACATACACATGTAAAGTAGTAGTGTGTTTAAAACAGCAGCAATTTCAACACAATTCGATACTATGTATAAACAACAAAATTACCTTTAAATTAAAGTGATTTAACTATAGGAATATATCTGAAAATATATCAGTTACTCAAGATTAATAGCTCCTAAGAGAAAGGCATTTTTCTAAAAAAAAAAAATCCATTAGAATAGCTAAGCTAATGAGGTCATTTACCTTCAAAAGTCAGACAATTTTCTGTAACTTACTTCTGTTAATGAACTTGTATTCATACTATTCTACAACTGAAATAATCAAAGTATACAACATCTGAAGGTTAACCAAAGGAGGCCTGCACAACTCTTGGGAAGAACGCCTTCACACTTAAGATCTAAAGAGGAAAAAAAGGCAGAAGCACCCACTTCATGGAGGGCAGATGTCGTAGCACCACATCGACAGCATGGACAGGATTAGTGCTGATTGGCTTGTCTAATTCCAGTGGCTCAGGCAAGGTACGTCCTGTCAGGACTTCATGTAGTAGGTGCCAACTCACCCGAGAGACAAATTTGATTGACACCTTAAAAGGTCGATCTTTTCCACCTTCCCCAGGTAAAGTAACATCTAAATCTACCTGTTGATAGGAAAAGAGTCATCAGGTAAAAGCTGAAAAAGATAAATACAATTATTTTAAAGTTTAACTTATAAAAATATTTAACAGAAAACAGGCAAATACAAAAAAAAACAAATCGTCTCAATGTAAAATCAATGGACTAAAATTTAAATAACCATTAATTATGCCAGCATTATTTGTCACTGCAAAATACTAGAAACTACCTAAATGCCCAAACATTTAGGTAGCTATATAAAAAAAAGGATGTTCTAGGAAGATCTCCTGGAATTGTTATAAAGTAATTTCCAAACTATACTTTGAAATGAGAAAACTAAAGTGCAGATTATAGATAGCATGCCATCTTTTGTGTGAGAAAGAAGGGGAAAATGGGAAAATATTCATGTATCTGCTTATTTATGCAATAAGAAACACAAGAAGAACCAGATAAAAAGAAATTGGTTACTTTCAAAAACAACGACAAAAGAAATTGGTTACTTTCAAAGGACGGGAAAGAACGAATTGGAATAAAGAAGGGATTAACAATCCTGAGTGTATTTTTCAGTAAAGTTTTGACTTTAGGAAGCATGTTAAAGTTCTGTATATTAAAATTTTTTTTTAAATCAGTAAGGCTGGAGGGAAAAAACTAAAATTGAATATAAATACAATCGAATGAAACCAAATGCACTTCAAATGAATAACATAACTACACTGAAAGAAGGGGAAAAAAAACACTACTGAAAGTAACTTTGAACATGGTATACTAACTATACCGGGGGTGTGGAGGGGTCACTGGGAAAAAATGCATACAAAATAAAACCTTAAATTCTTATTAATAGGTTTGTTTTCATTAGTGGTATGGTATAGTTAGTAATTCAGAAACTATTTCATATGTTGTAGGGCGGAACAGATGAGAGAGGAGCTAGAGGTTTAAAGAAGAAAGACAGAAATATGCAATGCTGGGAGTAAAGGAAAAATCCTGTGGGGATAGACTAGATCTGCAAGAATCAGTCTGAACTCATGATTTTGTATATTGTATATAATAAGTGGTACTTCAGGACACATATGTTAGGTTTACTATATGACATACAATATTTACTTTTTATTTATTGTCTGTTTTATTTACTTACTTACATATTTCTATTTCCTATCTATGTCCACTCAAGGCCTCAAAAGCACATATACCCCAGTATCAACGAGCACACCCAGTACTCAGATTTGGGTCTCTAAAATGCATTACCCAACTAAAAGAAACCAGTTCTCCTCTGAGAAATGGCCAGTTGCGGGACTGCTAAAGAGTTAAAATAAGAAGAGCCTGGAACATCTTGTGCCACAAACTAAGGAATTATGCAAAGGAAAAAAAAGAGGTACATATCATGTCAAAAGGGATCAACTTAACAGGGACAATTTGGGCAGTCAAATAAGTAAGGATAAATAGGGAAGAAAATGCTCTCCCTTACTGTAGAACCAACTGTTTTGGGATGGAAGGCTCTGTAAATGTCAATAAATGTAGAAGACAGAATTAGAAAATCACTATTACTACACAGTACCAAATCCTTCCAAGCAAGAATCAATTATTAAAAAGTCTAATGAGAAACAAAATATTTAAAAATATCACTTCTATCAAATTAAAAACTCCTATCAAAGGACAAAAATCAACAAAGTGAAAAAGCAACCCACGAAATGTGAGAAAATATGTGCAAATTGTATATCTGATAAAAAATATAAAGAATTCCTAAAACTCAACAACAAAACCAAATCCAATTAAAAAATAGGCAAAGGACTACTGAATACACACTTCTATAAAGAAGATATACAAGTGGTCCATAATCACATGAAAAGATGCTCAACATCACTATTAGGGAAACGTCAATCAAAATACAATGAGCTGAGATCTCCGAAAACATGGCAGAGTGAGCAACGTCCTTAGATCTCTCCCCTTGAAACAACAATAAGCTGAACGTCTAAAACAAAACAAAATACACCCAAACTGCACACCAGCACATCTGAGCGTGGGATCTGCGCATAAGAGCTACCACAGGTCACAACCCCGCGTGTCTGGCGGTGGACTGGGAGAAATAAAGAAGCTGCCTCTTGCAGCAGCAGGAGCTCCCAGCAGGAGGGGGTGGAGGGGGGAGGGGGAGAAGGTGCAGTGACTTCCCTGAACAGTCCTGCCTGGAAGTGCTGTGAGTTCCATGCAGCCAGTGGCAGGGCCCAGGCATCAGGGTAGAAAGCAGAGAAGTGGGACGGGACTGCAGAGAAACAACAGTTGATTTTACCAGCCCCAGTTGCAAAAATGTGGCTGAGCCACAGCCCCCAACTCCCAAACCAGAGGGCCCTTCTCCCCATACCCTCTGAACATCGCGGAGCCCCAGGGGAATCTGAGCAAACGCTACTGAGACTGTCACTGACAGGAACTGAAACTGAAGATAGCAAGTATGATTAAATATCTACAAAAAATTTTTTAAAAAAGGCAATTTTAAGGTTTTATATAAAGCAGAGATCCAAGAGGCTTAGACACTACCTACTGGAAACCAAAAGAAAAGTGCCTTCTTTGCAGCAGGCTAAATATAATAAATCTTCTTTCTGGAAAAACAGCAGAATACACTTCCATTAATGCCTAGGCAGAGAAATAGTCCATTAAACACCATGAACAACCAAGGTGACAAGGCATCTCAGAAAGAAGGAGAAAAATCTCCAGAAAATAAGCTTACAGACATAGAAATATGCAATTTAAATGACAGAGAATTCAGAATGGTACTTCTGAAAAAACTCAGTGAGTTCTGAAACGAGTCATGGCAACAATTTCAGGAATTGAAAACACAACTAGATGAGCAGAGCAAGGAGACTGAAACCTTCAAAAAGAACCAAATAGAATTTCTGGAGATGAAGAACACACTGCAAGAGTTGAAAAATGAAATAGCAAGCTTGGGAAATAGAGTCGACCAAATGGAGGAAAGGATCTTGAAGACAGAAATCTAGAAATAAATCAAAAGGAAGAAGAGAGAAGACCTTTCCAGACATTCAGAAATTGAGGGAGTTCTCCACTACGAGGCCTATACTACAGGAATTACTGAAAGGGGTCAGCTCACCTAAAACAAAATGACCAAAAAACCCATACATAATTAGGAGTAGAGTGACTATCAGGCAAATAGACGCAGAGGGGTGTAATCCATACTAAGAACAGAGCATTATAAGCTTAAATAATAAGAGAATTGCTATAGCAAGATAGTAATGAAAGTTCAGCATACACAGGGACAAATTGAAACAACAATGACTGAAAAGGGGAGGATTCAAAGATCTAAATTCGCAAAGGGGAAAGGAGATAAGGCATATGCATAAGAAAATGGATGACTGTATATATGTAACTATCCTTTTCATATTCATAATGGTAACCGCATACCAAAGATTCAGAACTGAAGTATATAACCTAAAACTTTTAAGAAGAATCAGAGGGAAAACGCGCAAAAGCCAATCTAAATAAAGAAAACAGAAACGCTAGGACAGGTAAGCAATGGAAACACCGAGCTACCAGAAAGCAAAAGATAAAATGGCTGTAAGAAGACCTCATATTTCAATAACCGCCCTAAATGTAAATGGAGTAAACTCACTAATAAAAAGGCCCAGAGTTGCAGACTGGATCAAAAAATAAAACCCAACCATATGCTGCCTCTAGGAGAGACATCTCAGTTCCAAAGACAAATACAGACTCAAAGTGAAAGGGTGGAAAATGACATTTCAAGCAAATGGCATTCAAAGAAAAGCGGGAGCAGCGGTACTAATATCAGACGAAACAGACTTCGAAATAAAAAAGGTAAAGAAAGATACTGAGGGACACTTCATAATGATAAAGGGAATCATGCACCAAGAAGATATAACACTTATCAATATCTATGCTCCCAATTAGGGAGCTCCACAATATGTAAAGCAATTACTAACAGAACTAAAGGGAGAAACAGACCAAAACACTATCATAGTAGAGGACCTAAATACCCCACTGTCAGATATGGACAGATCATCCAAACAGAAAATCAATAAGGAAATAAGATCTTTAAAGACACATTAGACCAACTGGACATAATTGACATTTACAGAGCCTTCCATTCCAAAACAGCTGCTTATACATTCTTCTCTAGTGCACATGGAACATTCTCAAGAATCAACCACATACTGGAACACAGAGATAGCCTCAACAAATATAAGAGGGTTAAAATCAAACCAACCATATTTTCTGATCATAATGCTTTGAAACGAGAGATCAACTGCAAAAAGAAATCAGGAAGAACCACAAATACATGGAGATTAAACAACATGCTACTGAAGAAAAGCTGGAGATTAAACAACATGCTACTGAAGAAATAAAAAGAGAGCTCAAGAGATTCACAGAAACGAATGATTATGATAGTACAACATATCAAAACTTTTGGGACATGGCAAAAGCAGTCATAAGAGGAAAGTTCATATCATTACAGGCCTATCTCCAAAAACAAGAATGAGTCTAAATAAACAGCCTAATGCTTCATCTTAAAAAGCTAGAAAAGGAAGAACAAATGAGGCCTAAAGTTAGCAGAAGGAAAGAAATAATCAAAATTAGAGCAGAAATAAATGAAATTGAAAACAAAACCAAAACAAAAATAGAAAAAATAAATGCAACAAAGAGCTGGTTCTGTGAGAAGGTTAGTAAAATTGACAACCCCCTGGCTTGACTCACTAAAGAAAAAGAGAAAGGATATAAATAAACAAAATCAGGGATGAAAGAGGGGAAATTATGACTGACATCACAGAAATACAGAGGATCATACAAGAATACTATGAAAAAGAATATCACATCAATATTAATAACCTAGAAGAAATGACCAGTACTTAGAAAAATACAATTTTCCTAGACTGAATCAAGAGATCTGGAAAATCTAAATAGATCGATTAGCAGTATGAAAATTGAAACAATCATCAAAAACCTACCAAAAAGTAAGAGTACAGGACCAGATGGCTTCACTAGTGAATTCTACCAAACATTCAAAGATTTAATACCTATTCTCCTCAAACTCTTCCAAAAATTCGAAGAAGAGGCAATACTTATCAACTCATTTTATGAGACCAATATTACTGATACTAAAACCTGGTAAAGATAACACAAAAAAAGAAATCTACAGACAATATCTCTCATGAACACAGATACCAAAATCTTAAATAAGATACTAGCAAACTGAATACAGCAACATATGCAAATCGATTAATGTGATACACCACATAAATAAATTAAAAAATAAGAATCATATGATCATATCAATAGATGCAGAAAAAGTCTTCGACAAGATACAGCATTAATTTATGATTAAAACACTTAACAAAATCAGTATAGAAGGAAAATACCTTAACATAATTAAGGCCATCTATGACAAACTCTCAGCCAACATTATACTTAACAGTAACCTTTCCTCTAAGATCAGGAACAAGGCAAGGCTGTTCACTATTGCCACTGTTATTCAATATAACATTAGAGGTTCTAGCGAGTGCAATCAGACAAGATATAAAAGGCATCCAAATAGAAAACGAAGAAGTCAAAATGTCAATATTTACAGATGACATGATTCTCTATACAGAAAACCCTAAGGACTCCACAAGAACTCTACTGGAAACAATAAGCAAATACAGTAAAGTCTTTGGATACAAAATCAATGTTCAAAAATCCATAGCGTTCCTTTACTCTATTAATAATGAAGTGTCAGAAAAAGAAGTGGCAAAAACAATTCCTTTTGCAATTGCAACAAAAAGAATACAATACCTACGAATAAATTTAATGAAACATGCGAAGTACCTATATCGTGAAAAGTACAAGACCCTATTAAAATAAATCGAAGAAGATACAAAGAAATTGAAAGATATTTCGTGTTCTTGGACTGGAAGATCAACATAGTTAAAATGACCATATTACCTAAAGCATTATACAGATTTAATGCAATCCCCATCAAAATCCCATTGGCATTTTTTAAAGAATAGAACAAAAAATCATCAGATTTGTATGGAAGCACAAAAGACCCCGAATTGCCAATGTCATCCTGAGGGAAGAAAAAGAGGCTGGAGGCATCACTCTACCTGACTTCAAATTATACTACAAAGCAACAGTAATCAAAATGGCATGGTATTGGCAGCAAAACAGACACACGGACCAGTGGAACAGAATCGAGAGTCCAGAAGTAAATCCATATTTATATGGGCAAATAATTTTCAACAATAAATCAGCTATAAGAAGAGATGAAATACTACCATTTGTGGCAACAATGGATGGACCTTGAGATAATCATGCTAAGTGAAATAAGCCAGAAAATAAAAGTTGAAAATCACATGATATCACTTATATGTGGAATATAAACCTAAGAGCAACAAATGAACAGGACAAAAAAAATAGAGACTCATGGACATGGACAATGGACTCGTTATTACCAGAGGGTAGGCAGTGGAGGAGGAGAGGGGAGGTAGACAGGGTAAAGGGGGCAGGGGGGTAGGGGGAGGGTGAAGTGGGTAAAGGGGTTGAAATATATGGTAGCTGAAGGAAACTGGACTTTGGGTGGTAAATACACATTAGAATATAGAGATGTCAAATTATAATGTACACCTGAAAATTATATAATTGTATTAACCAATGTTACCCCAATAAACGTAATAATAAAAAAAATAGTTATGAAAAAAAACACAATGAGCTATCACCTCATACTCATTAGGAGGACTACTATTAAAAAAAAGAGAGAAAACGGCAAGTGTTAGCAAGGATGTGGAGAATTTGAAGCCCTTGTACACTGTTGGTTGGAATGTAAAATGATGCGGCCACTGTAGAAAATGGTATGGTGGTTTCTCGAAACATTAAAAATAAAATTACCATTTATATGATCCAACAACTCTAATTCTGGGTATATACACAATAGAACTAAAAGCAAGGACTAGAACAGTTGTATACCCACATTTATAGCAGCATTATATGCAATAGTCAAAAGATGTGCATCAACAGACGAATGGATAAACAAGAAAATGTAGTGTGTGTGTGTGTGTGTGTGTGTGTGTGTGTAGGCACGCAGGCGCGTGCATATACAATATTCTTTAGCCTTAAAAAGGAAGAAAAATTCCTCCACATGTGACAACATGAATGAACCTTGAAGATAGTATGCTAAGTGAAATAAGCTAATCACAAAAAGGCAAATATTGTATAATTATATGAAATACTGAGAGTAGTCAAATTCACAGAGACAGAAAGTAGAATGGTGGTTACCAGGGGCTGAGTGGAGGAGAGAATTACGAGTTAATGTTTAATGGGTAGAGAATTTCAGTTTCATTAGTTGAAAAGAGTTATGAAGATGGATGGTAGTGATGGCTGTGAATATACTTATAACCACTGAACTGTACCCTAAAAATGGCGCGGATGGTAAATTTTATGTGTATTTTACCACATTAACAAAAAATCTTCCCACAAAAACAAAGAGAAAAAGAATAACTTGATAGGAGAAACTTGGCAGATACTAACTTAACCAAGTGATCCGTTAACATCACCATTAATGGAACAAATACATATTATGTGCCTCCTGATATGAAGCACTGATAAGTAAAGAATATTTATGTAATACTCCTGCCACCAATGCCTAATCGGAATCTAATCAAGAGGAAACATCAGACAAAACCAGTCTGAGGGACATTCTAAAACATAACTTGCCTGCAATCTTCAACCGTGTTAATGACATGAAAGAAAAAAAGGCTGAGAAATTGTCCCAGAATTAAGAAGACTAGAAAAGACATGGTATCTAAATATAAACATGAACTTGGACTAGATTCTGCACGAAAGGGGAAAAAATGCTAAAGGACATCAATGGAACAAAGCACAAAATTGGAATATGGCTTATTGATTAGACAAAAGTATCATGCCAATGTAAATTTAGTGAAGCTGATAATTGTACTATGGTTTTTAATCTTTGTTCTCAGGAAAATACACATTAAAGAGCATGATGTATATGCAACCTACTCTTGAATGGTTCAGGAAAAAAAAAGTATATATGTGTAAAGATATAGCTGTATCTATAAAGAGCAAAAGAGAGAAAGAGAATGATAAAGCACATGTGGCAAATGTTAAGAACACTGGTGAGTCTGGGTAAAGAGTACACATACATTATTCTTACAACTTTTGTTGTAAGAATACCATCCATCCATCTTCATAACTCTACCATCCATCTTCATAACTCTTTTCAACTAATGAAACTGAAATTCTCTACCCATTAAACATTTTATTCTTACAACTCTCTACATTATTCTTACAACTTTTCTGTAAGTTTGAAATTACTTCAAAATAAAAAGTTAAAAAAGATAACTGACACACTTACATATATTTAGACTGTAATAAAATAAAATAAAATAATAACAACCGCATTTAAAAAGAGACATTGCAAATGTATAGCTTTCCAATAAAGGAACACATATCTTACCCCAGTAGTTGCCACAGGAAGTGGATTGGCTGTGTAAAGGCTTCTTTTTCCATCATAAACTGGTCTACAGTCCCCAAATATAGTTACTTTAAAATGTTGAACCATTGAGTCAACCACCTCCCTAAAAAAGGCAAAAAATACATTCACATAATCCTTGGAATGATGAAATTTTAAAAAATTAACTGAAGTCATTACTTACACTATTTAAAGCTGTCAAAATTCTAAATGATGATCATACACAATAAATGTTTGCTTTCAGGACAATGGCTTAGGACACGGGAAAGGGATGATATGAATTTCACAAAAGACAGAGAAGAATAAATTCAGTGAATTAAATATTCTGGGCCACAGCTGACCAGCTAAATATTATCCTTAGAAACTGATCTGAAATTCCTTTCACCATCTCTAAGCACTATCTGACACATTCACTCTTTATCAAAGAGTTTGATGCTCTTTCTTCTGTGTTCAAATAGCACCCAGTACATGTATCTATTAGAACACTTACTCCATTGTATTATAATTATTATATACTTCATTTCTACTAGACTGTGTGATTCTTGAGAGCAATAATTGTACCTGAGCCTTGTACCAACCCCATCCTTCTAACACGCCCCCATTCTTAGAACAGTATCTAGTATCTAGCCATTAAGGATATTTTGAAACCTCCATTTTTTTACCCAGCAAACATTTTTATCCTATATACTTACATGGAAAAATATTTGAGACATATATTTTAAAAAGTACAGACTATAGAGAGAATAATACCAAATATCCACAAATCAATATATTTTTTTTAATACACATTATTTGTAAAAGAGTAGAAAGGTATCTGGAAGGATAGGTACCAAATAGATAACAGTGGTTACCTTTGGAGAAAGTAGTAGAGAATTTTTTTGTTCTTGTTTATACAATCTATATTATGATTAGAGTATACTCATATTGTACTGGTGTACAAAACAGTTTCTATTTTCCCCCTTTTCAATTTTATTTTGTTGAAACTACTTCAATCAAGAACAAGTCTTTTCTAGAGTAAATTTTACAAGAAAGATTTGATTCACTTATCAGTTTTTAGGTACAAAACAAATTTCAAAGATTTTTCTGCCATCTTAAGTTTTCTATTGTGGCTGTTATCATCAATTTGTTTTGAAGGTGAAATTTTACACATCAAATTTGTCAGGATGTTTTGACTATTTTATCATTTTTTACTGAACAGTAAACTGGTGTAGTTTTAAGCTAACCAAATCCTGGCAAACTACTTCAAAGATCAAAATGGTGGAGGTTAAAATAGTAGAGCCAAAAACACTTTAGGGATAAAAAATGTTCTGCTTTGGTGCCTAGCACACAGTGGATTCTTAAGGTGGATAATCTACCTTAGTGAACTGCTAGAATCTGCAATGAAATACACCTAAAGCCAAATTTAACATAGTTCCCCCATGCCAAATCTGGTTATCCTCAAGTTTATTATTCCTTTTTAACGATTGGTGTCTCCGTTTTCCCATTTATTCAGATTCAAAACCTGGCCCATTTCTTCATCCAATTTGTTGTTGACTCCACAGCTCTGCAGTATTTCATACATCAGTTCTTTTCTTCTATTCCCAGTTACCATCATCCCAAATTAAAACCTCATGTCCTGGTACCTGAATTCTTGCTTTTCATGCCTTTAATGTTTTCTTCTCCAGCCCAACTTACATACCAAATAAGTCCCCAGGTACAAAACGTTAAGTTAATCATACTCTGCAGTTCACTGCACATTATCATCATTCGACTGTATAAAACCCCTATTTTATCCAATGATTTCTTTTCTTCTATATTCATTTCTTATCCCCTTTTCAATAAATTATTTCTTCTAACGTGTTTGATGAACATCCTTCCGTTTGTATGTATTCCACCTTTACCTGCTCTGCACTAAGTTTTTTAAAAGTCAATTCACATTGCTGTAGGACATTTAGTTCATTGTTTCTGACTGATGCAAAGCCTTCCACATGTTATCTATCCACTCCCCCAGCAATATAGAACAGAAATCAAGAATATCTGCCAGCCACTAAAAATAATGTTGCAATGCAATATCTTCTTCTGTGTCCCCTTATGAACCTGTGTGAGAATTAATCTCTGGTTATATACCCAGGAACAGAACTGTTAGGTCCAAGTGAATTTTATCAACCAAATGATGAAGAACTGTCAAACTGCTCTCCAGAATGGCTGCAGTAATCTATAGTCCTGGAGATTCTATTTCCCTGCAACTTAGACAAGATGTGGCATTACCCAGCTTTGCTTTCTAATTTTTGCTAGCCTAGCGGGTAAAACTAAAAGCTTGTTTTAACTTAGATTTTTCTAATTATAATGAATTTGAGCATCCCTCATGTGTCTGTTTCTTCTTTTGTGAATTCCCCATTTGCTTCCTTTGCTCATTTTTCTGTTAGGGTCTCAGTCTTCTTGTTTAATTGAAGGAGTTTATTTCATATTCTAGATATTAACTCATTAACAGGTTTAGTTATTGAAAGTATCTTCCCCCAAAATGTTATCTGCTTGTTAACAATGACTATGTATTTGTTTAACTGAAATCCTTAATGTTATAGCATCAAATTAATAATTTTTTCACCTTATAGTTTCATGCTTTTGAGCTTTTAAGAAATACTTTCCTAAACTAAGTCACAAAAATGTATTATGTTTTATTAACTATAGTTTTATCTATATTATTTTGGTCATTAATCCATCTGAGGTCCTTCTTTATAAAGGACCCAATTTATAACGACTTAATTTTATTTTTCTTCATACAGTGAGCCAGTTTTCTCATACCATCTACTAAACAGTCTATATACTTAACCAATCGATTTATAATGCCATTTTTATCTTATTAAGTTCTCATGTATAAATTGATCTGGCTTTGAGTTCTGTTATCGTCCCAGTGATCTTGTCTGTTCTTGGACCAGTATCACAGGTTTTCATGAGTACCAGTGTTTTATAATGCTGTAATGTGGAGCAAGGCAAGTTCTTTTTCTTTTTCTAAGTTAACTTGGATATTCATGGAAATTTTTACTCAAATATTCATGGAAAGTTTTATTCAGAATAAACTTCGAAAGTCCTCTGCCCTTCCCTCCAAAAAATGATCAATAACATAAGTACAACAAACATCTAGTGCCATGCATATACTAAATAATAAAATATCTGTTGGTTAAAGAAACCATCAAATGATACATACTTCGGAGATGTGACTAGTATGCTAAAAACAAATTAGTGTGTTAAATCCTACTAACAAACTACAACAATGAACTCAATGAAGATGAAACATAAGGGCAATTGTAATATCGAAACACTTATGTTTGAAAAGTTCAACTGCAATAAGAACAATTAGAGGATCTGAACTTACCTACTGCTCTTGTGGAAAGGGGCTTTAGGTGACTATAAGTCCAGAATGAGCTAACAGTGTGATGTAGCTTCCTCAAAATTAAAAAACTCAGGTTGCATATATTTAAGTACCCAGTATAAGGTAGGTAACCATCCCATCATATATTACAGAGGTCATTTCACAATCTGGAGTACTCTGTTCAATTTGGAAAAATTTAATGCCTTAAAAAATGAAACATAATCAGAAGAAGGTAATCCTGATAAAACTCATGTAGTATGAGTAAAAATAAATCCAACTAAGGACTTTTTCTCTGGAATAAGAAAGACTCAAAAGAAATTATATATAAGTCTTTGGCTATTTTGATGGACTGTCATGTGAAAAACTGAGTAGAAAACCTGTGGGAGGATAGAACTAGGACAAATAGCTGAAAAAATACAAAGAGCTAGATTTTGAACAAAAATTTCTAACATTTTTTAACCACCAGAGTTATTCATAAGTAAATTATACTACCTTTTAAAGTGTCTGAGTTCATCCTTGCTAGAACTGTTCAAAGAGAAGTTAGGTCAGGGAAGGTACCAATTAAAAGATTGAAATAAACAATCTTTGCAAGCCCTCTAACAGTTTGCTCAAATAGTAAAATTCAACTAAGAGAATACCAAACAATGAAACACTGCAGATTTTATCATGGTATCAAATATAGAAACTCTTTTAAGAAATAATTACACTAAATACTGATTGGAACTTAAGACCTCAGAGCCTTAAGGGAATGGTTAGAATATACTGGGAAATTTTAGCATTAAACTACTTGAGTTCACAACTACTAAAACCTTTGCTTCAAAGAGAATCAGCTTTTATAAGGACCACAATTTATTAAGTCTCTTCATTTTAATCTCTCACTAATATGATGTGATTAACTGATACACTTAGAGCTTTAACAAAACTTTAGTAAGAAGTTAACAAATAGACAAATCCAGGCATTTGAGTTTTCATTTCATATCTCAGAAGATACTGGCAAAGGGTAGTTTATTAAGAATGTTCATCATGCTAGCATGTGGAACTAGAGCAGAAACCCTGCAACAGTAATTTATCTAGTCAGCTACAGCAGCAAAGGTACTCATTGCATTATGAGGAAAGTTTGAATTAGGAAAAGCCAATTTGAGAAAACTTTAAAATATGTGGTAAGATAAGTAACAGAGAACAAATAAGTAGACATAAGTTTTAGTCTCACTCGGTCACTAAGTTGTTACTTGCCTCTCTGACTTTAGCTCCTTTATCAATAAAAATGAGATAATAGTTTCATGGCTGTTACAGGGACCAAATGAAATATTAATGAAAGTACTTTGAGAGAAAAATGCAAATATGTATGATACTATTTTTATATAAAAATTCAGCATATTATCTCAAAAATATACATCAAGAATTATACTGAAGTACTGAAGTCTTTCAAACAACTGGACCCATCCCAATTCATTAGCATCAAATAGAGTAAATTAATACAAAGAAAGAATTCTGATAATTAACAGAAACTGTGAACTGAATTTTCTCTATATTATAGTTGTGAAGCACTAGTCTTTTATTATAACAATGGGTTGTAGGGGATACTTTGATATTTTGTTCAAATGTAGAAATGTTAACACAATATATAGATGTATATTGTTAAGCCAGCTTCATGGCTTACAATAGAAAGTAAAACTACAATAAGTAAAATACATAAAATATTATAACTTCTAAAGTAATACATAGGAAAGCAATTTGGGAAAGAAAATTTGAGTAAGTGAGGATAACCTAACCCATCTTTAGTGGCTTCCTTTCACTAATAACTTTAATTTGAGGAGGAAAGAATTCTTGCACAGTAAAATATGATGAATTTTTGTAAAACCTCAGGGTAGAATTTAAAAATCCTTAAAAATATCTGGTGATTGCTACAAAAATGAAACCTACCTGAGTATGTTATGTCTTACAAAGGGCTACAGCCTACCTTCCCACTCTTACCTCAACCACCACTTCCTACATTCTGGTACCAAGTCTTTTGACTCCATCATGCTCTGGTGCACAGACTGTAAAGTAAAATTTAATACTGGTTTCAGTAAGTTCCACTTTACCACCTGACTCAGCAGAAAAAAATGGTAGGAGAAGGAAGTTTTAATGGAAAAATATTATTTTTCTGTTAATCGTCACTACAAGCTCATGGAGACCCATCTTCATCTCATTTTTAGATACCTCTAACTCTATGCTCCCAAAAGACAGAATGAGAAATATTATTCTAGTCTACAGGAGAAAACATGAAACAATATCTTCCCCCACAAGTGACTATTCACATTAGTTCAGTATTTATAGCTGTAATAAATTAATCTGTCATTATACAGACAGAAGGAGGGAAAATAGCTAAGATATAACAAGATGCTCAAGTCTCCCAGAGGTTTTTAAAACACAACTAAAACAGCTGGCCATCTGCCCTTTTATTCTTCCAATCTCTAAGTTATCTTCATAATTCTGTAGTTAAGTACCACAGAAGGTAGCCAATTAATATTTTTGTATTAAGGTAAAAGCTTAACTGGGTGCATGCCATGAGCGTGTGGAAGGAGATGCCCCGCCTTCAGAGATCCAGTTCTTAAGAGGAAACGGAAACATCCATAGATCAGGGGTGGAAGTGGCAGGGGAATTAAAGAGGGGCGGGGGAAGATAAAGCTTAAAAAATACAGAGTAGAGAAGGGGTTACACTTTAGATCAAAATTTTAATATTTTAAAATATAAAATCTATAGTACGTCAGAGCATTTTACTATAAACTATCTCCACAGTCATTTCACATGGGTGTGAATTCTTTCATAATCTTATATAACCACACTAGTTCATTTCTAGTACTCACAAATAACTGGTAGATTACTTTAGATTGAGAAATAAATTTTTAACTCAACCCGACTTACACAACTTTCACATAGAATAGTTCTCCTTTAGGCCATCGCTGACTTCTTAATGGACATGGTCTCTTTTCAGCTTCTTTTAGTATTTGGAACTGTGATCAATCCTTGAATATCAAGATCCTTGCCTTACCTTCTCTACAACACCTTCTACTTTTTCCTGGTTCTCCTACTTTCCCAATCTGTAAGTGTCTTCACTGGCAAACCTGAAACAATAGTATCCCCAGAGATCTAGTCTTAGTCCTCTTATCTTGACTCTACTCACTTTCATCAGCTTTTAACTATCACCTACACGTTGATGGGTCCCAAATCTCAGTCTCTATCTAGACTTATTTCTTGAGCTTTAGGAACCTACTTCCAATAATTTATGGAAGTTCTTTCTGATGTTTCTTATATATTTCAACATTCAAAACAGAAAATTAAAAACTTGATTTTTTCACCATCTCTATTCCAGTTAAAGCCATCACCTTACACAAGCTAGAAACTATGAAACCATTTCTATCTCTTCCCTTTCCTTATATACCTAAATTATTCATTCTTCTAAATCATCTAAGCCCTCTCTTCACCACTGCTGTTAGTTAAGTCTTAGAACATACTACATCTAATCTAGAAAAGCAGGTACCAGAATGGCTAGGGGGTATGCTGTACTATGAGGGAAACAGAAATATTTATATTTAATTTTCATCTAACAATCAGAAATTAAGATTTACTAATATTCATGAATATGGATTGACACTGATGCCCTCACTTAGTTCCTCAAATGGTCAGGTGTAACATATTCATTACACCATGAATCCTGATAGAATAATGGGAGTTTTGCAACATACAAGAGTTAACAGTGAACTCTCACTCATTCATTCATTTGTAACATGTTGCAACATGTTGCAACTTATTTTAAGTGTGTGGCACATTTAGTCAGGTTTTTGGTACACTAATCTAAAATTTGAAATTATTAAATATATCCTTAGTTTACTTCAAAATATTGTTTCCTGACTTTAATTTTCCATTGTCATGAAATATGTTAAAATAGTAGTAAATGTCTATAAATTTTTAAAAAATTAACATGTATATATTTATTTAGCTATTTATTATTGAGTGCATGGTCATCGAACATGTTTTAACTAATGCGAATGTGTGATCAAAAGTTTGAAGACCTAAACTAGACTACTGCAACAGCCTTCCAAATGTTCTCCGCACTGCCATTAGTTCTGCTGTTATATACAGATGTTCTTCATTGCTGGAAAGCCTCCAAAGGCTCTCTATTGTTTCCAAATTCACAAATTTTAGCATGGATTTAGGATCCTCTATAATGTGCTCTCTGGCTAACTTTTCAGACTCTAGCTACTTAGACTGGCTACTTCTGTTGTACATAAACATGTCATACTTTTGCTCATGTTCTTTCTATATGTATTATTCTTTCTCCTGGCCCGCTGGGAAACTATTTAGCTTTGATACCATGTCATGTACCCCATCTTCCTCCCTAATCAAAAGCAGGAATCATTACTCTTTTATCACAGCACATAATGCACAACTTACAGAACTTGTCACTCCATATAGACTAAGAAATCCTTCAAAGAGATCGTCTTTTTTATCTTGTTATCTCCAGAACATAGCACAGTGCCTGACACAAAATGAGCACAATAAATTAGTTAATAAAAACATAGGAAATATCTAAAAATAACCTTTAAGTTTTAAAAATTACTGCAGAATTTAGAATTATAATTTTAGTCAGGCTCCATATATTTTTAAATCTAGTACCAATAAGATCCTATCTTGGTATAACCATATGTTAAATTGAGATAACTGTTTCAAATTGAAACAGTTACACTTACTCGGTGTAAGGGAAAAAAATACAAGAGCAGACTAAAAGTAAAGGAATCAAGGCACAACCATAAATGGAATACTACATAGCTGTTATTATAATTTAAATCTATATAAATGGACAGATTTTAGGAATGAACCCTACCCACACTGATAGTTAGACAAATATTTATTTATAAAAGTATCACTGAATTTCGAAAATATTGTAATATTAGCCAAGACTAATTTCTACTGAGTAATTTATTTAGGTGCTACTTTAAAAGAATTTTGAGATGTGAAATGATTCCCATCTGTGAACTTTCTTATCTTCTTAGTGATTAACTAACATGAAAAATAAACTGACATATCATTATTAACAGACATATTTTATATGGTACGGTTTCCCCAATATAGGTAAACACTCAAAACTATACTAATTATTTTTCACTGGAAGTGTTTTTTGCGGTATGTCCTCCAAATCATTTTAATCAGAAGCATACCCCTCTCTAGATATGACACCAAAAGAACTATCAAAAGAAAAAATTAATTGGACTTCATAAAAATTAATGTTAGTACTTCAAAGGACACCATCAAGAAAGTAAAAAGGCACAACAATTAACTAAAAATGAATCATGGAATTCAATAAAAAACAAAACCATATAAAAAAAGTGAAAAGGCAACATGCAGAAAGGGAGAAAATCTGTGCAAATCATTATATTTGATAGGGGACTTTTAACTAGAAAGCGTAAAGAACTTCTACAACTCAATGAAAAGACAAAAGATACAATTTAAAAATGACCAAAGGATCTGAATAGACATTTCTCTAAAAATATATAAATGGCCAATAAGTACAAGAAAAGATGCTCAACATCATCAGCTATCAGGGAGTGCAAATCAAAATAACAATGAGATACTACTTAACACCCATGAAGATGGCTATAATAAATAAGACAGAAAACAAATGTTAGTGAGGATATGGAGAAACTGGTATCATCATACATTGCTAGTGGAAATGTAAAGTGAGTGATGCAGCTACTTTGGAAAAGAGTCTAGCAGTTCCTCAAAACAGTAAATATAGAGTTACCACGATTCTACTCTGAGGTATAAACCCAAGAAATATGAAAATACATGTCCACACAAAATCTTGTATATGAATGTTCATGGCAGCATTATTCATAAGAGTCAAAAAGTACAAACCACTCACATGTCCACCAACTGATAAATCGACAAATAAAATATCCGTACAATGGAATATTATTCAGTAATAAAAAGGAATGAAGTCCTGATATATGTTATAACATGGATGAACCCTGAAACCATTATGTGAAGTGAAAGAGGTCAGTCACACAAAAGGCCACATATCATTCCATTTATATGAAATGTCCAGAAAAGGCAAATCTACAAAAACAGAAAGTAGATTAGTGTTTGGCAGGGGTTGTAGGGAGGGAGGCAATGGCCAGTGACTGTTAATGAGTATGGAATTTCTTTTAGTAAGGACAAACTATTCTAAAATCAGATAGTGGTGATGGTCGTACATTTGTACACCATCTCTGTGAACATATTATATACTACTGAACTACATAATTTAAATGAGTGAATTGTATGTTGTGTGAATTTTACATCAATAAAATTAGTATTTTAACAAAGTATAGTCCTCTCTTAGCATACTACCCAATTATAATACTATGCCAATGATATTCCTAATAAGAGCAGAAAAGAAATTCCTTCAAACACTCTCATATTTCCACTGAAAATCAACCAAAAGGGTAACATTACTGCCTTAATTTTTTCCTTCTAAAATTCAATCAATGGAATTACATTACATTCATATTCAATACGTACAAATATTTGGCACCATGTTACTAATTAACAAATTAAACAAACATAATAGTAACATTAATTATAATACAAAGACTACGAGATGTTTTGTTTATAAAAGAAAATTGAACAAAAGTCAACCACAATATACTACCAACTATTTCAAGATTCTTTCAAATCTTTATCCATGTCTAAAATAGATCTTAGTTACCATCATGCTGTATATACAATCTTCTCCATCTATTTCCTTTTTCAATGATTTTGAATAAGTACATAACAGTTTGCTGAAGGTTTATCCCCATATATATTTAGTAGTTAGACAAATTAGCATATATTCTCAAGTTACAGAATTTATATTCCAGGCCATAATATTTCTAAAAATATTCGATTTTTAATTATTGAGACCATTCGCTTGTTGAAAAAAACTAGAAACATTTGAAATCTGCTTCACAAACTTGCTCTTCTACCAAATTATCATTTTCAATCAAAATCATTAAATGGGAAAAAAAGAAACACACACATACACTCCAAAGGGGTGAGAAAAGGAAAAAAAAGCAACAGACAAAAAGTCTAAAGTAGAGAGGTTGACTCACAAAATGATTCACAAGCATTTTTTGGATGTTTTGTCCAAGAAAACTCCTCTGACTAAAGTGGAAACTTGTTTGGCTACAATACATCGTTCTGCTATTATGATTAATGCCACAGTACCAAATATTTGAGCATGTGGCATATGGACAAGAGAAACCTCATGTGTGTTGATTTAAGTACTGCTACATTTTGGCCCATAACTGTTAAGCTAATATTGAAAAGGAAATGTAAAATTCTATCTAATTTCTCCTAACTTCTAGATTCCAGTTGTTGAAGTGTAGGAACTAAACTAATTTCAGAAGCTAACCAACAATTTTAATGACTAGTTATGTAGTAATATTGCAAAAAGTGAAGACAAAAGCTAGTCTTTTGAAGAAAATAAAGGAAACAAGTTTTGCAAATGTTGATATAAAATGAAGTCAATATTACTAACAAAGTATAAAGTTGATTTATGCCATTTTTAGAGTCTCAATGAAGTCCTAGAGTTCTTATCAAAACTCGAAAGGTACATGATAAATATCCATTTGGAAACATCTAAGTAACAGATCTTTTACTCCTACTGGCAAGAATATAACAAGACAAAGCAACCTAAGAATGAAATATAATTAGAGATGTCGATAGAATAAGTTAAAATCAGATTATACCATACTAATTACATATATTTTCCTCTTCAACTTAATTGTGTTTAGCATTACATGTGAAACTCTATGCTATACAACTTCATATACACACATATAATACACAATTATTCCCCTACTCCCTATCCAAAAAAAAGTTAGGTAGGAGAAGGAACAAATCTAATAAACAATTTCATTTTTGCTTTTACTTAATATCACTGCCACTGCTTCAGTCTTTCATAATTCATCTAAAATATTTTAAAAAACCTCAACTGGCATTCCTCTAGGCCCCAAGTGTCCATCTCCCACCATTCCCTCGATTCTGACCCATTTTGTTTACAAGTGATTTTGTTCTTCTAACATTTTCATCATATAATTCTTCTATTCAATAAATAACCTGTAACAATTCTCCACTAAAATTAGGGTGATTCTTTTAGGCAAAGCAAGGTGGAGGGGCAGTAGTAAGGAATTCAGCTCAAAAATATCTGCCTTAGACATTCTATCAGTTAAGAGATTTTCTTAGATTAATAAATGTCTTTTAAAAAATGTAAACATCTACCAGAAAGGTCAGGATTATCTCTCACTCAAATATATACACTAACACCCCAGTTTTGAGAAATAAGATAAAGGGAATCTGAGAATGCAGCATGAGTCATGTCCCTATAAGGGGATGATGGCTAGTAGACAGACAGACAAGAGAGAGAAGAAGGAGACTAAGACAAAGACTGGCCTACAGACCCTAGGAGAGAAGGATAGGGCATTAAAACCCATATCTAGGCATACAAAGTCCTCTATAATGTCCAGTTCTCTTTCCTGTCCTCCACTGTCACACTCATCCCATTTTACTTTTATAAGCATTTCATTCACTTTACTAAGTATTTATAACATGCCAATCATTGAAGTAAGATGAGGCTACAAAGGTGATGATAAAGAATATTCCTTTTTGTGAAGAGCTTATACTGGGAGAAAAGGTAAGCAACAAATAACCACAATGCACTAAAAAATACTATAACAGAAGTGTATATCAAGTACTACAAGGTCATAGAAGAATAAACTATCATCTGACTATGGAGTTCAGGTTTGTTTTGAAAAATAATAAAAGTGTGCCGCATAGACAAGGGCAGAGAGGGCATTTCAGGTAAGAGTTGCAGAATATGGCAAAGGATATAGGTTAGAGCCAAACTAAGACAGATATGCCATACTAAATTTGGAATGTGATTCTGTAGGCAATAGGGTGCTGAATAAATTTTAAAGTAGGGGAGTGATATAATCAGATTTCTTATTTAAAAGGATGACTATGCCAGAAGTATAGATAAATTACCTGGTGGCGCGGGGTGGGGTGGGGGGGGTGGGGGGGAGAAAGGAGAGAGGAGGGAGGGAGGGGAAAGGGAAAAAGGAAGGTGGGAGATGTTAGAGTAGACCAATTAGAATATCATTACAATAGTCTAGACAACAAATAAGGGTTTGAGACCAAGGTGGTAGCAGTATGGGGCCATATAGGGAACAATTTCTAAAACAGAATAGGACTTAATGACCAACAGGAGGAAAAGGGAAATGGAAGGTCTACCTCCCCTTAAGCCTGGCTTAGACTCACTACACTGGGTTCTTCTCAACTGCTGTACCTATGTTGTGGCTGCTTAATCTTTTAAAATTGAGGTATAATTGACATATTATATTATATTAGTTCATATTATATTAGTTCAGGAGTACAACATAATGATTTGGTATTTGTATAAACTGTGAAATGACCACCCAATAAGTACAGTTACCATCCATTACCATAAAAAATTACAATTTTTTTTCTTTTTCTTCTTATGATGAGAACTTTTAGGATTTATTCTCTTGGCAACTTTCAAGCACACCATAATATTGACTATAATATAATCATCATGCTGTACATTACATCTCTATGATTTATTTATAATTGGAAGTTTGCACCTCTTGACTCTCCCTTCACTCATTTCTTCCCCTTCCAGCAACCACTGTTCTATTCTCTGTAACATAACATTCATATGGGCTTTTTTTTTTTACATGTTATCACAAAGTCTTAGTACTTATTCACTTCATATATCTTGTGTCTTATCTCTGCCACTAAATTACAAACTTCTTGATAGCAAGATCTATGCCTTTTTAAAATTGAGTTTTGTTTTGTTTACATTATAAAAGCTCCAGGTATACACTCACCTGTGTCTTAAATGAAGGCTCTTAATAATACTTATTGAATAAGAAAAGCCTGGGGTATCTGATACTACAATCCAAAATGCTAAGTTGAATAGCATTATTTTCCAAATGTTCTGTCCATGAGCCTTTTTTTTAAACCTCTTTCATGGTGTACACCACAACATAATTTCTTTTTATATTCCCTGTATTACCTAAACCACAGCTGCACGCATGCGTGCACACACACACAGTATTTGGGGGAGGTAAGAGAATCTTACTAAAAGATGATTGATAAATCTTAATATATCATATGTTTGTTTCTATATAAGAGTAAGGAGTAGTTAGGAGTTGAGGATTAGAAAAACAGAAAGCATGAAACTATGACAACTACCACCTCTAGCCACCACCGTTACCACCATCATCTTAAAAGTAACATTACAAAAGGGGTAAGTAAGGTGGGGGTGGGTGGCGAGGAAAAAAAACAACATAGATATATTACCTAACAGCAAGGGAAAAGATGCTCAGCCTGATTTCAAAAGCATATAAAAATAACTTGAACCTTTTCTATTATCGCAGAGAAAACATATGAACTCATGTTATAATGGAAAAATTTCAAGGCTATTTGGAGATTTTACCCACCAGGACACCTCTGAAGTATAATCAATTTCAAAACAAACTACCATGTGTTCTTGGTCAAACTGTTAGACATTATCATTGCTATTCAGATATACAACATAAATAATCACTATGGCAAAGACAAACACCAACAGCAAAAGATCTTCATGACTTCATGATTCTTACCTGTTCACTCTTCTAGGACACTTGTCTGGTTTAATATCTACCTCATAAAGGTAGACATCAATCTTTGGAATTTCAACTTGAAAACAGTTAGCCAGTAATTTAATGGGTTTGCCCATAGAGCCATAGCCAGGTCTTCTGGGCACCATGAGTAGGGGCTGGGCCCCAACGGGTCCTGCCAGGGAGGGGGGGGAAAAAAAGAGTAACACTGTTATAAACTGCATTTGATAATCCCGTCAATCAGAGTATGTTAGAATTTTAAGTATAGTTGATCATGACGTTGAAGCTTAGTGCTGAAAGATGACAATTTCTAACACTTCAACTTCTTTCATCCCAATTTACTCTCCTTACTAAAAAAAAATACAAACAAACAAAACCCTGACTACTTCCAGAAAACTGTTTCAGATGGAGTAGAAAGAAGGGGAGAGCAATCACACAAATCCAGGTGAGTAACAACAAATACAAATCACACCTAAAAAGTGTGAGAACAGCAGCAAACTTAAAGAGAGTAGAAGGCAATAGTCAGGATAAGAACAAATGAACAAAATGAGAACAATACACAGTAAAAAGGATCAGTAAAGCACAAAATCAATTATTTGAAAAATAAAATCTTTAAAGTCAAGGCAAAACTGATTTTTAAAATAGGAGAAAAAAGGCTTACATAACCAATATAAGGGAAAAGAACATCTACAGATACTGAAGACATAAACACTGTCAATTAATTTGAAATTTTGATGAAAGAAACGAAATACAGCTTACCGACACACAAAAATATATAAAATTTGAAAAGTCTTCCATTGGTAGAAATGTAAAATGTTGCAGCTAGCTGCTTTGGAAAACAGTATGGTGGTTCCTCCAAACATTAAAAATAAAATTACCATATGATCCAGCAATTCTACTTCTGGGTATATACCCAAAAGCATTGAAAGCAGAGTGAAGTGGTAATTGTATACCTATGCTCATAGCAGCATTAGTCACAATAGCCAAAAGGTGGGAGCAACCTAAATGTCCACTGATGGATGAATGGATAAACCAAATGTGGTATATGCATATAATGAAACATTAGTTAGCCTTAAAAATGAAGGAAATTCTGACACATGCAACAACACAGATGAACCTGTGGACATTATGCTAAGTGAAATAAACCAGTCACAAAAAGACACTGTATTATTCCACTTATTAATACCTAGAGCAGTCAAATTCATGTAGTCAAAGTAGAAGGGTGGTTGCCAGGGGCTGAGGGAAAGGGAGAATGAGGAATTGTTGCTT
The DNA here is from genome assembly GCF_902729225.1 of Pteropus medius. Taxonomy (NCBI): domain Eukaryota; kingdom Metazoa; phylum Chordata; class Mammalia; order Chiroptera; family Pteropodidae; genus Pteropus; species Pteropus medius. The sequence goes on from NW_024353787.1 coordinate 2,645,167, forward strand.
AATGGGTATAGTTTGTTTTGCAAGATGAAAAGAGTTCTGGAGATTGGTTGCACAACGATGTGAATGTACTTAAATGCTACTGAACTGTACATTAAGAAATTGCTAAGATGGTAAATTTAACATTATATATATTTTACCAGTTAAAAAAAATCTAAGTGATATCTAGCATTAAGTTTTTAAAGTTTGAAATGTAGCTTTGTTAAACAAAGCTCAAACAATAAATTCAGTTAATAAATTATAACTATTATCCAAATGAACTTACATTTAAAATATCTGAAAAGTCCTGTAACTATCTGAAAAAATTATATCCACAATTAAAAATATTTGCACACACTGAAAGAGTCTAGATCCAGATGGCTTCACTAGAGAATTATACCAATTATTTAAGGAAAAAATACCAAATTTCCTCAAATTCTTCCAGAGAATAGGAAAAAAGTAAACATAACCCAATACAACTTATGATGCCAGACAACCCTGATACAAAAACCTGACAAGATTATGAAAAAAATCATAGGACAATATCATTCATAAACATTCATGTAAAAATCCTAAACAAAATGTTAAGAAATTAAATCTGCTAATATATCAAAAGGATCATGCATCATGACCAAGATGAGTTTACATCAGAAATTAAAAGTTGGGTTAACAATTTTTTCACTGCATATAAAAATTAACATTAAAGTGCTACATATATCATTTATTTTTAAATTTTGTTTTTATATATTTGTAAAATCTCTTCTGAGGGCATAATCTTTCCTGATATGCTAGACTGAGATAGGTAACACTGAGTAAATCTAGACTAGGTCACAGTTCTGGCTCTGCCGTTTATCTAACCACTTGACCATAAAGGTCAAGCCCTGAAACTCTTATTTCCTGATCTAATAAAATTAAAATGGGAGTAATACTTGATCTGCTTCTTTTTTCAACAAATCTCGTCAGGCTCAATTTAGAAAATGTACGAGAGCAAAAATTTATCAAGCACTTACCATGTCTCAGGCAATGTGCTAAATGCTTTATACGCATTACCTCATTTAATCTTTATATAAACTCTATAATGATTTTATTGATGCCTAAAATTTCATAGCTAGTAAGTAGAAGAACTGGGATTGGAACCCACTCTGTTGGGGTCTCTATTTTGTTCCACTGATGTATATTCGTCTATCCTTTTGCCAATAACACAGTCTTGATTACTATAGTTTTACAGTAGTAAGTCTTGAAGTGAGGTACTGTCCATCCTACCACTTTATTCTCCTTCAATGTTGTACTGCTATTCTGGGTATTTTGCCTTTCCATATAAACTTTAATATCAGTTTGTCAATTTCCACAAAATAACATGCTGGAATTTTTATTGGGATTGTGAAAATATATAAATCTAGTTAGGAAGAACTGACTTCTTTACAATACTGAGTCTTCCTATATATGTACATGGAACATCTCTATTTAGATTTTCTTTCGTTTCTTTGATCAGAGTTTTGAGTTTTCCTCATATAGATCTTTTACATATTTTGTTAGATTTATAGCTAAGTATTTCTTTTTGTGTATATGTGTTAATGTAACACATTACTGTAATTTTAACTCCAAATTCTAATTGTTCATTGCTGTCTATAACTCAAGACTTACTATAAGGCTACAATAATCAAGACAGTGTTGTACTGGTCAAAGAACAGACAAATAGATCAAGGGAACAGAGCAGATGGCCCCAAAACTGACCCACAGAAATACAGCCAACTGATCTTTGACAAAGGAGCAAAGGCAATTCAATAGAAAAAGGAAAGTCTTTTCAACAAATGGTACTCAACAAGTGGATATCCACATTAAAAAAAAAATCTACATAAAGACTTTACACGTTTTTCAAAAATTAATTCGAACAGGCTAAGAGAACTACATGTAAAATGCAAAACTAAGAACCTCCTAAAATATAATAGTGAAAAACTTAGGTGGCCTTGGGTTTGGTGATGACTTCTTAGATAGGACACCAAAAGGACAATCCATGAAAAAAAAAATTGAGGTTTTCATTAAAATTAAAAACTGCTGTTCTGTGAAAGAGAATGAAATTATGAGCCATGGACTGAGAGAAAATATTTGCAAACGTGTATCTAACAAGGGGTTAATATCCAAAATATATAACAAACTCATACAATTCAACTAAAAAGAACAACTGATTAAAAATGGGAAGAGACCTTGGCCTAATCACTTTGGAAATGGTTCCCTTTCGAGTTGCAGCTTACAACAACAACAAAAAAGTGTATGAACTACTATGACTCTGAACACCATGAAGACTTTGAACTTATTTCATAAACATGAATGCATAAACTTGCTCAAGATGGCCAGAAACCTCGTGAAGGTTCACGGTTCCCAAGGCCTGGACTGTGCTCATGGAATACTACAAATCCTTGGAGAAAGCTTAAGCTAACCAGTCCCTCCACCTTTGACAATTTACTGAGTAAATGGAGGGGACCACATAGTTACTGTTGGCATTGTCTGTCTGGACACTTTCTAAAAACAGACCATTTTCCTTAACTAGCATTAGTTTTGGTCTGCTTTATGAGTTCTATTTTGAACTAATGTAATACATTGCTGGTTTTAATGTATCGTTTCCATTTATCATAGTTAATATTCCTTCAATTTTAAAATCTTGTCTTTTTACATATTTATACTTCTGTCTCATGATTTTTTCGAGTTGTTACATTAGTTGTATACATAGTGAATCTCACTTTTCATATCTTGAAAAAAGGAAAAACCCACTAAACAATAAACTTGGCTAGACCTTGTTTTGGGAATTTTATAAGCAATTAGATTTTTTCCTACATTGAAAATATAAACTTCCTTCCTTCTTTCCTTCCAATCAGCTATTGATATGTTATCTGTTATAATCTAAAGTACTCCTATGACCTGTGTAAGCTCTGAATGAACTTTCTTTATTCAATAAAAATTAAACCTTTGGGCTTCTTAAAAAATAACTTTCTGCTATTTTATTTACATGTGATTACTAACAAGACTGGCTTAAAAATAATATTTTGTTCTTTATACCCCATTCTCTTATGAAACTCATTGCCCCCATGGACAATTAAAAAAAAAATCAAAAACATAAAGTTCACCTCTCTATTCTATACATATTTACTTAACAATTTTGTTCAAGTTTTTATAGAACATAGATTAATTAATATCAGCTACTACACTTAAGTAATTCATAATATATTGGGGGATATCCCATCTTAATAATTAAGGAAAAGTCATATTAACATTAACAGCTAACTTGTATTAAGTGTTAAATATTTGACACACATTAGTTGATATCTCACAATATAACTTTTGAGGCAGGTACTATATTATACTAAGGAAACTGAAGCCCAGGGAGGTTAAAAAACATGTTCATAGTTAGAAGGTGGCAAAGCCAAGATTTGCAAATAGGCAATCTGATTTCAGCGCCTCCATTTTCGAATCAACACACTAAACTACAAACATTTGCTGAAAGTCTATTGTCCATTAGGTAACTATTTATTGACTCATTATTTTGTTCAACAATTATTTACAGACTGTCTCTAAGTGCCAAGCGTTTTTCAGGTTCAGCTGAATAATAATTTTAATAATAATAATAAAGACCTTGTCATCATAAAAGTTTGATTGGAGTGATGGGAAACAGAATATAGTGTATTTCTTTTTTGCCTATCAGGTATTATGAAGAAAAATAAAATAGGTTAAGAGAATAGAATGTGTGTGTGTGTGTGCGTGTGTGTGTGTGTGTGCGTGTGTGTGTGGTGGGGGGGAGGAACAAACTAAGTAGTTAGCCATTTAGATACGTTTGTCAAAGAAGGCCTCTTTGTTTTTTTACTTGAAGATCTAATTGGCTTTATTAATCAATTCATGAATCGGGCACCATCTCATCTAGCAAGCAGAGGGATACTCCAAGAAGGCCTCTCTGAAAGGGTAACAAAAGCAGGCAGAAAACAGAAGTGAGAGATCAAATCATGTTACTATGTGGAGGAGCATCCTAGGCAGAGGAAAAAATCAACAAGTATAAAGAAAAAGAAGCTTGCTTGGTGTTTAATAGCAAGAGATCAAAGTGAACAAGAGAGAATGGTAAGAGATGACGTCAGAGAGATAATGGGAGATAAGATCACACAAAATTTTTAAGCTATGATGAGGTCTTTGGATTTTATTCTGAGACATGAGAAACCAACAAAAGGTTTTGAGTCAAGAAGTATGATCTAACTTAAAATTTTTTTTTTTAAATGATCACCTCAGCAGCTGTGTGAAAAATTATATGTCAAGGTCCAAACAGGGAAGCCAGTTAGTAGGCTAATTGACTGTGCAGGTAAAGAAAAATGTTGGCTAAAACATGGGTGGTAGCAGCTAGGGGAATGATGGTGATGTGGAAAATATTTAGAAGGTAGACCTGATGGTAACTGCTAATGGATTAGGTGTGGGAAATGAGAGAAAAGAGCTTTCAAAGTATTTTGGTCTAAGCAACAGAAAGAATGGAAGTGCCATTTACTGAGTGAGATAGGAAAGATTCGTTGATAGGAGCAAGTTTAGAGAGGAAATCAAGATTTTTAGGACATTTTAAGACTGAGATATCTATACAAGTAGGTATCTAGTAGGCAGTTAGAAAGGTGTAGAGCTCAATGGAGAGGTTCAGGCTGGAGTTGTAAATGTGAGTGTCTTCAACATTTTAGAAGTAATTGAAACTACTGTATTAAAGGAGATCATCCCAAACGTGGTAAGATACAGAAGAATACTAAGCCCTGGGACACTCTCACTATTTAGAGACTGTGGAGATAAAGAGGAAACAGCAAAGGAAGAAGAAAGGTGATAGCCGGTAAGGTTGGAGGAGGACCTGGAGAGAGTGGTACCCATGAGGCCAAGTGGAAAGTGTTCCAAGAAGGAAGCAACTTAATCAAATGCAGCTGAAAGTCAAATAAAATGAAGAATTGGGAATTGACTACTGGGTTTTGTAAGAGTAATTTCAGTGAAGTAGTGGGGACAAAAATCTGACTGGAGTAAGTTCAAAAAGAATGCCCTGAATCTGATCAAGCCTTTAGGTCCTGGCAGTTTACAGTAAATTCAGAGAAACATGTTAACTTGCCATGAAGATGGAACCAGCAAAATCCAGACTGTGAAAAACTCTAAAAGAACAAACAATCCATAAATTGGGGAAAAAAAGAATAGAAAACTTACAGATTAAAAGACGCTTAAGAGATGTTCCAATCACAGTGTATGGAACTTATTCTGACCCTAACTTAAAAATGGGGGAAAAAAAATAAAGGCAAACTTAAAAATACATACATATACTATTTGAAATAAGTAGATATTTGAACGCTTACTAGATATTTGATATAAAGTGTTATTATGTCACTGTGATAATGATACTGTGGCTTATTTAAAGAATCCATACCTTTAATACATATACTTAGTAGATATTTATGAATGAAATAGATCCTTCTAGAATATGCTTCGAAAAAATACAGGGGAGAGGAAAGTAGAAGGGACGCGATGGACATGGGTTGATGATTGTTGGGTTTGGGTGATGGGCACATGAGAATATACATTCTCAATTCTCTATAATACAAGGTCTTAAAAATTAGGAAGAGAGGAAGTGCATTTCCTTTGCATATTTCATCTCTTTTTACAATCCCATTGTACAGATAAAGAAATTACAGTTAAGGAATACATTGCCCAAAGTCACAATTCATTTTTTTAAATAGACTTTAGTTTTTAGAGCAGTTTTAGGTATACAACAAAATGGAGAAGGTAGAGATTGCCCATATGCCTCTTGTCCGCACAAGCACTGACTTCCGACTATATATTTGTTACAACTGATGAACCTACAATGATACATCATTATCAAATCACAGTTAACTTGAGAGCCAGGCTTTGTCTCTAAAACCCATGCTTTTTACACTATATCACAGTGCCATTTTTTTCCCTCCATTATCGTTATTTTACCTGGTGCTTCTTATACAAACTGGCAAAAACTAAAATTCTGTTTCAAAAATAAGCAATGTAACAGAACTCTACCATTATTAACTGTAAAATAATAATTAAGTTCAAGTATCCATAAATATTTTAATGTAACTTAATGAAAGAAACAATTCTGACAACAAATTATACTTCCAGTGAAGCATATTTTAGTTATTTAATAAATACACACATTGCCCACTAGAGTTGAAAATATTATTACAGAGAAATACAAAGCACTATCAGGAATTTCCTTTCGCCTCAAACTTTTCTTTCGGTAGCTAGGCTAAGTACTGGCTAATATCAACTAACCATATTAAACTTCAAACCTAAAAACATATATTTTCAAAGCATGTGTGTGTGTATGTTGTTCACTGACTTAACGACCTAAGATGTACTAGTTGTTTAGTCTAAAGCTAAATAATAGCTAAAGCAAATATAACTGATGAAAAATAAGCAGTGAATAAATTAAAATCAACTACAGCATCACTATAGCCTATTACCAAACTAAAGATTTTCAACAATTCTACTTCTGCTTCAATATTCATGGAATATTCTTGTTTCAACAATTCTATTTCTAGGAATTTATCCGAAAGCAATCACTGCACCACTATGAAAAGACATATATACTAGGATACTTACCAAACTTTTATTTATAATAAGAAAAAAAGACTGGAAAAAATGTAAACCACCATCAATGAGATGAAAAAATATACAAAATTAATGTAAAAATTAAATTAAATCAAAACTGAAAATTATATTGCTATATAGATTTAAGTATTAATACAGAAAAAATGTCTATGATACATTACTGAGTAGAAAAAGCAGGTTAAAACAATTAATATGATGGATGGATAGGCAGACAGATGGTTGTCTGGGAAGAGATACAAGAAAAAATTAACAATGGTTTTATCTGGAGGATAAGATCATATTATTTTCACTTTCCATTATACACTTTCCTATATTGTTTGCTTTTTTAAAAATTATAAATATGTATTTTTATAATCAGAAAAGGATTCTATTTTTGTTTTGGAAAAATAAATGAATATATTGTTGACTTCAAAATTTGACCATAATGCCTGTTTACTAAACCCACAAGACTAACTAGTAAGTAAACATCATATGAGATTTTAGTAACTCCCTACCTAATAACTCTACTTATTCATTAAATGAACCTGTACAATACTTATTGTCATATTATATTTACTATAATCACTATAGCTAAATAATCACTTATAGAACATTCAGCCTGTTGAGGGTTAAATTTCTCAGATGGCGGTATGGGGAACAATTTTTTAAAATGCATTTTCACCCTTGAAAACAAGAGGGGACATTATCCAAGTAGTCTCTGAACTATGGAAATGCCTTGAGATTTATTTTAAAATTCTATTAAATTTTAATTAATAGAATTTTTATTTGCTGGATAGTTTTGAAAAACTGAGCACCCAAGCATAGATATTAGAAATTTTTTTTAGTAATTTTAAGAGTAATGCCACTTTTAGGTTAAATATACATATGGAAAGAGATCAAATCATAATTTAGAAGCCAGATTAAAAAAACTTCACTGTTAAGGTATAAACTCATTTTGCAATCTAGTCTTTAAACTTTTTAAAAATTCAGATACACTAATGATATTGTTATCAGACTTAGAATTCATTTAAAATATCAAATATTAGTAACGATTCAAAAATAATATTATATAAGTCTACAACAGAGAATATTTTCTTGCAAAATTCTTCTGCAAATGAAAAATATAAAAAATCCTGTCTATGTTATATATTCTATAGCTATCTTCTGATTTCTCAAGAACTTGACTATTTAGAAACAATGTAGGAAAAAACTGGCTAATGTAAAACAGAATTCTTCCAGACTATTTCATTAAACTGACAATCCAGACTAATGCACATAATTTTTATTGTATCCAAACCAAAAAAAGCCTACACTTAAGAGAAATCATCAGTTGTGTGACAAGGTTTTGCTAAATCTTATCTTTTTTTTTTTTTTATTTAGCAATGGGTAGCAAAAGAAAATAATTAATATTAATAGATAATGGCAGAAAACTACAGAAATTCCAAATACAAAAAAGCTGTTCATGTATCCCAACAGCATAACCATTATGGTTGAAAAACCACACAATATTCTTTCTCACATCTGTTTTGTTAATGAGCCAAGAATGAGGGTCTATTAAGTATCCTAGACAACTGAATTAGAAGTAGGAATGTCTGGTGAATACTGTTCATCCCAACAAACTAAGACTAAGCAGGTTTAAAAAAGATACTATTCTTAAATTATCTTTGTAGTTTTACCTTTATAAAAATAGAACTATCACTTGCCTTTTTCCCCTTATCCATTAAAAAAGAAAACAACTTGTTACTTAAGATCTTAGTTTTAAATATTATAAGAAAAAATGTTTTGTTAGATGAACAAAATATTTATTTAATTCATCTTTCAGGTAGACCTTCAAGTATTTTAAGACTATGGAAACCAATGTGAAAAAAAGCTGTTTGTGAAATAAAGCAACTAGAATCCAACAGCTTATGACAATTTGGCAAGAATTCTACTCTGAGCTAGGGTTTTTCCACATACAACAGAGAACTCTTCCAGGAAATGTCCCCTTCACAGGGCCCCAGGTCTCTTTGCATACTTATCAGCCTACGCTTATAGAATCAAACAAATACAATGTTCCCAATGGACAATATAAATTAATATAAATTAATTCTAAAACATCAATCTATTTCATAAAATTCTCCAAAAGAGCAAAAGGAGGTAGACTCTAGAAATCGTTTCATTCAAACCACTTTCCTACATTACTTAATTTCATTTTTTTTTTTTTTAACTAAAAGATTTATTAGTTTGGAATCTGGTTTAAAAATCTAAAGAGTGGTCACATGAGGTTGATGGAATCATGGATAAGTTTTAAGTCTTCATCGTGTTAACTGAATTACATTTGAAGGTTACATGTATGTTCTTTTTTCCTTTAAAGTCTTTGTTTAGAAAAAAAAGTTATTTCTTGCCCTCTTTTTAGTTTTCCCTCAGGGTGTCACTGTTATAGAAATTAAATTCTAAAAAATCAAAATAATCTTGTACATTTTTATAAGTCCCACTGCCAATCAAAACCAAATACCGCGCCCCCCTCCGACACAAAGTTATAATGGCCACTCCAGAGCACTGCAAACTAAAATTTAAGTGATAACCAAGTAGACAAAACAAACCTTTTCCATGTGCAAAATTAATGCCCTCCAGATAGAACAGCATTTTGACTTTTTTTTTCCCAAGACAAAAACCTACAAGTGAGAAAATTTATACAATAAAAATACTTCCCAAAGTGATTAGATTTATTGTAAATACTCAACTGAGAACCTAATGGTATTTTTTTTAGTATTTTGAATCCACTTTTATCTACTTCATTCAAATCAAGCTTCTATACATGAAATTTTTGTTCTCTTGGAACTTGTTCCCCAATGACTTTTCTTACTAAAGAATGCAGAGCCCTAAATTAACTATTATTCAAACACAAATTTAAGAGCATAATTAAGAAATATAGTCTATTCAATTTTGCAACATTGTACAAGGCAGCTACCAAACTGTCAAATCAATTTATATACCATTAATTTAAAGGTAAATGTTTTTCTTCCATTGGTAGGTAAGTACAATTCCAGTGGCCCTAAGTAGTAGTCTGACCTTACCTAAAAATACAGACTAGAATAGTAAGGTCCTAAAAAGCAGCTCCTCAGAAATGATATCTCTATGAACATTTCTGCTTCCCCTATTCGTACTTTATTTGGAACTAAAACATAACATATACTCTTAGTCCAGTTGTAATTAAACAATAAAAAACAGGGTTTCATCAAAGTTCCCCTAACGAGTCAAAGGCATGGATGCTAAACTATTTATTATTATTTAAAACCCAATTGTGCCAGCTTTTTTGGTTAATTCAAAGTTCATAGGTCAGTAGATTATACAGGACACCCTTAAAAATCACTTAAAATATCTCGACACCCTTAAAAATCACTTAAAATATCTCATGGAAAAGAGAAGAACAGGCAAATGTTAACTTTTAGTGAGGAATGATTCACTAAGAAACTATAGGACCTGTATTCAAAGTCCTCCAATGTAAACACGTTTAAGTTTTCTATGTATCCACAAACAAACCCTTAAAATTTAACATATCCTGTCATAAGATGATTCCTGAGAATCTCCACACCAAAGAAAAACTTAGAACTGGAGAGCCAGAAGCCAACATTGACTTAACAGACTATTAGAGAATATTTACATCTTAAATTTTTAAACCAAAACATGTATCTGTCAAGTTCTTGATTTAAAACTTAGTTGCACATTTTTCCCAACTGTGCTTTCAATTTCATATGTAGTGTAACAATTGTATGTAAGTTTCAGGACAATGAAAATAATGAAGATATTGAGCTAAATTATACCTTATCTTCATTATTAGAATATAGTCACTCATGTATAAACTGCACTGAAAATAAACTTTGCATTTCAAGACGTCCAATTCTTAGCTCAAGAATTCACAGGAGCATTTACTGAATCATCCTTGGCTAGCTGGACCAGTTTGCTAGGTGGTTTTACTTCAGAAGAATTTTCTAAGATGTTATCCATATATTTGGGCATAATTTCATATGAAAACCTCAAAGTTGAAAAAGAAAAAAACTTTAAAAATTTTTGAAAAATCTTTAAAAGTTTTAGGATTAATAAAGTGTTTAACATTTATGTTTTGTTTTCCAGGCTGGTCAACAGAACAGTTATATAAAAATCACTTATAGACCCAAATCATCACATTCCTTAAAGAATACAGTAGAAAGTTGAAAACCAAAGGCAGGATACAGTTTTGGAAATTCACAAATCAATGATAAACAAAGGAGACTAAAACTTTTCACAATCCGGACAACCTTCCCTTTTTAATTAGATATGAAGGGGAAAAAATTAAGCATGCAAAAGAGATGGTACAAATTGATTAGAGAAAACTCCATATACTAAAACTTGTAATAAAGCCCCTCACTACCCCACCTCTACAATTTCTGAGTGCTTTTGCATCCACCCGACAAATTATATTCCTCAATCAACAAATTATCATTATGTCACTGTCACTGATTTCTTTTACTTAAATTATTCTTATCTCATATTCAGGTACCTCCCAAACTGGCAAGATGAGATGTGAGATTCAAGGGCTTAGTAACAAGACACCCCCCACAGCCAATATTTTGAAAATTAACTTATAAATTCTTGACTGTCTGGATGAAGCATACTTTCAAATTTAACATACCATATAAACGATCCTTTGAAAAGCAAGCCATTATGTAACTAATATCTACTTTATGTCCCTGAATTACTTGAGAACCATAAAGAGTGCTTTTTCCTTTAAAATAACTACTGCCCAAGTTGTAGTTTTTCTCGACTACCGTTTTGTCCAAAGAGAAAAAGGTTTCTTAAATTCTCAATTTCCAAAAATATGACAGCCGCTTCTCTAAGGAATAGTGAATGAAAAATAAAATACTGTCAGCAACTTTAAGATCCACCTCCTCACATAAGCAGTGATCCAGGCTGGTATGACATTTCCAAGATCCTCAGGAACTATATTCCATGCTGCCTGCTCGCGACACTGCCACAAACATCAGAAGAGAACTTGGGGATGGCAGAAATGCCATCTTACACATGCACTTTATACAAGCTATTTTAAACTTAATTTCATCTGTTATCTCACTGTATCTTCATAACTACCTCAAGAGGTACGGTAGAGTGTTGGTCGCCCAGCGCCTCTACGGGACACACAACCCGGTTAAAAGGACACGCACACCGTTACATCTCCGACTGGAATAACAAAAACGAAGGCAAACCCTTCTAAACGCCAGGAAAAGAAGAATGTCGCCGAGAGAACCCCAAACTTCAATACTTTCCTCTCCCCCCAGTTTCGCCTACTCAGTGGCTCCGGGGAACTGCGGCGGGGCTGCGGGAAGGCGGAGGAGGGGCCGGGTGGGGGGCGGAGAGGGGGAGCCGCCCGGACAGCGTTCACCTCGCGCCCCGGACCGATGCTCTGAGACACCACCACTGGAGAGGCTCTCCACAGACCTGCGGAGCCGATTTCCATTCATGGAGCTGGGGGGAGTGCTTCGAGTGAGAAGGGCGCCCGCCACTGGGGGCCAGAAGGCGGTGCAGGGGGCAGCACGGAGGCTAGGCGAGAGGAGGAGGCAGCGTGAGACGAGAGAGAGGCGCTCTAAGGAACTTGCGTCGCCGCGGCCGCTTACTGCCCCTCCACGACTGCGGCGCAGCCGCCGCCGACCTCCCTGGGGGCCGCCCCCGGAAGCCCGCTGGCGTCAGTTCCGCTGCCCGGGATCGCCCGACGTCCAAGCCTCGCCTCTCCGTCCCAAGCCGTGCGGGCGCGACGTCGGTGCGGACGCGGCTGGCGCTGAAGACGCAAGGGAGGAGTTGGGAGGGGGCGGCGAGCCTGGGCGGAGTCTGGGCACGCGCAGCGGGGCCCGCCCTCCCACGGTCCTCCCACGGTCCTCCCCTGGGCTGTGCTGGCCCACTACAACCCCGAGGGGCGGGAATCTTCGCACCACCCTGGTGCGGACCCGTGCCTCTGCCTGACGAGCGAAGGGCGCGAGAGCTTACCTAAGTAGAGCCCTGCCTGCGACGTCGCGAAGGGCGGTAGAGCTTACCTGAGGAGGAGCCTACCTGGAACGGGGCTGGCCGGAGGCGCAGGGCCACCCACCTTCCCATGCCCCTCCCTCCACGCCTCCTCAACATGCAGCCAAGTAACCACAATTGAACACGCTAAGTCCACAGGGCTGCTTTGACGACCATTTGGGGGAGAGGGGATGTACAATTTAGCTGAAGAAATGATTAATAGACAGGACATTACACAAATATCAGATCGAATAACTTCCATTTTTAAAACTCTTTAATAGTGCCTCGTCACACTGACATCCAAACTCCAGGGCCAAAACGCACGGCGTAACGGGGGCCCCGCCTTCTCAAGCTAGACTTCACTATGCTACAGCTATACTGGTCCGCTTCTAATTCCCCTAGCCCATCTTTCCGACAATGAGCCTCTCTACTTTCCGGTTCCTTTGACCAGGAACATTCTCTCCACCCTCGCCCCTTCTTTTTATACCTCAACTTAAGACTTATCTCAGAGAAGCCTTTCCCGGTATGGTGGGGCACCCGTTTTTCTATCACCGTATTTTCTTAATCCTGTTCCAACTTGTAATTTGTTTTACTACTTTATTGTGTGACCCCCCCTCACTAGAATGTAAGCTTTATTAGATTACCAGGAGCAGCACATTAACTGGCAAATAGTAGGCCCTTACTATGTTATCTTTAATGCAAGCTTATTTTATTTAGGCCCACTCGACTTTTCCCTATGTCCCTAAGCATCAGTAATGTTGTTTAGACTTTTCAAAGTTAAAGTACATTCTCCTTTAAAAAAAAAAGCTTGGGCTAAAGAGGAGAAAGTATCCTATCTTCAACTCTTCCTCCTCCCTCCCCCCAATCACAGCGGAACTATGGACCAGTTACTTGAGCCTCTGGGCTTCATTTTCCTCCTCTTAAAAATGGAGAGAACATGTGTTGTGAGGTTAGGGAATGTATATAAAGCACAGAGAACTCTCCCTAAATGTCAGTGAATAAAAAAGTATTTACTATAGTTACCATTTTAAAGCACTTATTGATACACCTACCGTAAACACTTCATAGATGGATGGGATTAAAACCCACATCAGACTCCGATTCTTTCACTTCTTCCTTTCCATCCTTAATCCTTTTTACTGAAAATGTCCTCCCCGATTTTAAAATGTCAAATTAAATGTCACCAGATAAAACATGGTATCTTCAAAGCCATTTTCAATCTTTGACAGCACACACAATCCAAGTCTATAGCAGCATCTGACAGAGTAAATATCAACTGTTGTGCAAGAGTCTATCACACCTTCAACCCACAATTTTAGGACTGATTCCCTAAATGACTGCAGGCTTCTTCGGCATGGTGATGGTGATGAACCGTGGAGGTGGGCCACTGTCTTCTTTGACATGGATAAAGCAGGAGTTAGACCTTTTAATTAGGTCCAATTTAATAAATGTCAATGATGCCTTCCCATCTACTACTGCTTTAGAATGAACCCATGTGAAATGTTCATGAATTGTACTATCAGGAATTGGGAAGGCCAAAAATGTTTGAATGATTCTGCCAAAAGTAAAGTTGTATGAGGCTTTCCTTGACCACACGCACACCCTATTTTTGGATAACCTCATTCTCAAATGAGTCTTGCTCTTAAGGGCATAAAACGGGGTCTTTGTGCAACTTGTTAAGTGTCATAGACCCAGAACAGTGCCAGAGCCTAGCCCATAGCAGCATTCTGTAAATATATGTGGGATGCACAGATGGATGGAGAAATGAGTGGGTTTCAAGAATGGGACTCAGGAATCAGGCTAAAACTCTGCCCTCATCCTATGTGGCACTGGTTGTTCTCAGAAGAGAGAACTATAAAACAGTACAGAAATCTCAGGGGCAAGGAAATGAATGCCTGCTGAAAGTTGCATTCCTAAGATTTCCGTGCTAGATAAACATCACCACTGGATGAGGAGAGCAACTGCATAGAATCTTCTCCTCTCACATGGATTAAAGTTAGTCGATTTGACATTTGAGTTCAAATCTCTTCTCCTATACCAGAAGTTTTTAAAACAGCAGAAAGGAAGCTACAGTTGACCTCTAACCAACACAGTAGTTAGAGGGGTCAACTCCTGTGCAGTTTAAAACTTGTGTATGACTTCTGGCTCCCCAAAAACTTAACTACAGATGTCCCTCAGTATGCTGGGGGGATTGGTTCCAGGATCCCCTGTGGATACCAAAATCCATGGATGTTCAAGTCCCTTATATAGAATGGTGTAGAACAATGTATACAGTTGACCCTCCACATCTGCAATTCCCAGCCAGAGGTTGAAAATACTGTTTTTTGATCGCAGCTGGTTGAATCCGTGGATGCAAAACCTGGGGATACACAGGGCCGACTGTATGTTTATAGAAAAAACCCACATATAAGTGAACCCACACAGTTCAAGCCTGTGTTGTTCAAGGATCAACTGTACTTTGTATTGCAGTAGGTCATAGTATAAAACATATTGGCTTTAGAGATAGAGCTGAGAGTGAAGGCCCTCTGCTACTATCTGTAATCCTAGGAAGTTAATCTGAGCCTCACATTCCTCATCTGTAAAAAAACAGAGGACTACGCAGACCAGACACTGCTGGATACCCAATCAAGAGCCTTTACCCCCTTCTTTCTTGCCTAACAGACATGACTTGTCTTTCTAATCCATATGATTTAGAGGATAACTCCTAATTAATCTAAGTCGCTCGTGATGGATGATCTCATTTGCTTTGCCAATGACAGGAATGGGAAGATGACCTATTTCTAGCATATGAAACTTGAGGACAGATGTGTTGAGGTTTCCAGGGATTTTCTTACTTTAAATGAAACACTGTAAGACAATGTTGTGTCAGCATTTCCTTTCTGAAATTACAGTAGCCATCTTAGGACCCTGAGGTGAACCAGCATGAGGATAAACCAACATAGAGGATAGCAGAGCAAAAAAACTGCAAGAACCTGGTTTGTTATTATCATTAAGCCACGAATTAACCAACCTCATAGCCATATTAAATCAGGACTTCTTGTCATGTAATAATTTCCTTATTTAAGCCAACTTAATTGGGGTTTTGTTATATGCAATTGGAGGTAATTGATAAACTACTTCACATGAATGCTGTGAAGATGCAATTAAATAAGATAAACAGATATTGTACAAAACACCTAGCCAAGTATTCAAAGAACCTAAGACCTTCCTTTTCCAGTTCACTTCCATTAACTCATAGGCCTTTTCCAAAAAACTGACTGGGAGCTCCCACTGCCTCTTTTAAGGAGAATGTTACTTGCCTTCAGAAGGTGGGGAATAGGAACAGAGGGCCCCCTTGTAGGGAGCCCTCAAGATTTTTTGTCCCAAAAAGATATTGCCAAGAGGATAGTGTTGAAGCTGCTGCAGTCCAGAGCAAGAGGATGGTGTGTTCCAGCACAGCAGGCCACACTGGCCTAAAAAACCTTGATACAGTATGCTGGGGAAGGCAGTCATGGTGCTTAAGTGGGGAACTTCTAGAATGTACCTCATCTCCAAGTCCACTTTTTCAGCTCCTCCTTGACAGAGCTACTTTATAGAGTGCTCTGTCATGCTCTGTGCACATTTTATACTTGCCAGGTTTCTTTAGCCTGTATCCCAAGGAGTAAATGTTTTGAAAGCTAGAAACAAACAGGGAGAGCTACTTGCTACAATTCAGTGCTACCTGCCAGTCAAGCAGTACAGACAGCAGTCTGGGGATGGCTCAGACTCAGAACTTGAAAATAGTCTTCTTTTTGTACTATAACCCTTTCCTTCAGTCACCAAACCCAAACTGCCATGAAATCCCGGGGTCTGCAAAGCCAAGAGATACTCAACAAATAAACGGCCTCACTCTACTCCAAGCCACTTGTTAGACAAGAATGTGCTATATGTTATCAATTGACAAGGCAGAGAGGGACAGCTGTTAAAAGCAATACTGAAACGGGATGTCAAGCCTTAACTTGAGCTCCAGGACCAGACAAATCAAGCTTTGGGCTCCTTCCGTCTGTTTCTCTTGAGTAGCAACCAACAGCCAAATCCTGAAACCCTTTTAACATCAATCAATAAAACTAGAATTTATGGCAAAAGAAGTGCCATAATGATCATCTTCCCACTTGCTCTGCTAAATATTTCTGCTTCATTAAGGGTTATAAATTTAACCTTATTTCAATTGGGAAAAATCTCTTCCATGTTCCAATTTGCTCTTCAAGTTCAACCAACCTAACACTTGTTGCTGAAAAGGGGCATGGGTCTGGCTGGCTAGCTCCCAAGGGAATCTGGTAGGTGGTAGCCACAGGTTAGCGCTGCTATTTGAAAAGTCGTAACACTTGGCCTCCAGAGGAATGCTAGGCCCACTTATGTACAATTACTAGCTGCACTGAAAATTTCTCACTGGGCCCTGTGCCAGAATCCTTCTCTGAGCAATCTTCCCACAGAATAACAATGCTCTAGCAGTACCAGGGAGGGATGCCAGAACCTACAAGCTGGACAATTGTGCCATCAACTTAAGGTACAAACCCAAAGAACCTCCAAGTTGGGGTGAGAGTGAGAAAAGATGATGGTAATCTGGTTAAGTTTCTGCTTACCTGAAGATTTATAAATGCTGAGTCCATCCTATGCACTCAATATCACCTTTTGATTCCCTGTACCCCACCCCCATATTCATAAACCAGATTACTAGCTCATTTTGATTCTATTCACAAACTTATGCTATGACTGTAAAATGACAAAAAATGAATAGAATGTAGTTTCTGCTCCTAGGAGTTCAAAGGCTCTGGAGGAAACAAGTCATGAAAATAAATAGAGCAAGCTGCCAAGTACTACTGAGTGCACTGGAACACCATCTATGACACTGGTTAGGAACAAAATTAGGTTTGTTTATTTTATTCTTTTACAAGTATCTCCTGAGGACAGGAGGAAGCTGGAGGTGGTGGTGGCGGTTGTGGCGAACAACTTGGAAGTCCTAGTCTTAGCCTCATTCAAATCAGCTTTTTCCAAAGCTCATTTTCAAGAAACACTGGAGAATGACCATAAAGTTATAAAATCCCAGAGAAGAAGGGGTGGAGGATGGTAAACTGAGTAGAAAAAAATATCCCCTCCTAACTGCAACAGTTCATGTTGTTAATCACACCCTTCTTGGGTTACCTAACCCACTCTTCATTTTTCTCCCATCTCATTAAATCAGTCAAAAATATACAAGGTATCTACTAGTGATCTGACAATCATTTTAGGTTCTGCTTCCTCCCCTCATCCCTTAAATTGTGTTTCCTAGAGTTGTACACAATGTCTCTCACTCTACTTTTTCTAAACCATCTTGTTCATTCCTATGGCTTTAACTATCATCGATATGAGTATAAATCTCATTTCTATAATTGCAGTTTTGTAGTCTTCCCTGAGCACCAAAACGTTAAGTGTTTACTGGAAACCTTAACTTCATTGCCCCATGGGAACCTCAAAACTCAGTCTACACAAGGCTAATTGTCTTTCTTCATAAAATTCACCACCTTCCTTTTATAGCCTTCCCTCTCCCCATCTTGGTTAGAGGAAATGTCCCAATACACTCACTTGCTCAAGCAGAAACCTGGGCATTAGCCTCTACTCCTCTCTTCCCCTTCCTTCTATCATCCATTCAGTCTTATTAATTCTATCTCCTGAGTGTTTCTCAAATCTGCCCTTTCCTCTCTATCTTCACTGCTATAGCCTTACAGCCTTGTTCCAGTCCTTCATTATCTCTCTCCTGTACCAGAGGACCATTTGGCTACTCATATCCCCCACCAAACTTTAAGCTCCTTAAGAAGACAGTTTTCCTCATTTTTGAATTATGCCTGCCTTTTCTCCCACAATACTGCTGGACACAGTACTTCACATGTTTGCTGAAGAATAAATGGAGGCCCTGTGAAGTTTGATTACATACAATCTGCAGTTTTAACACTCTGGAATTTGTTTTATCCACTTTCCTCTTCTATAAGTGATGATTCTGTTCTTGTAATAATCTATTATTCTAACCTAAAGGCTATCAGAGATATAATTAATCCCACCAGTATGCTTTGCTACTAGAAAAAAAAAAAGAGAGAGAGAGAGAGACCGCACTTTAGAAATAGAAGCCACCATTCTTTATAAAACAGAATTGTGCTGCTGCTGTTGTTTGCTTTAGAAGGAACTGTACATTACAGCTGCTGGGATAATTTTACAATAGACTGGACAAGGTACAGCTCAAAGCAGGACACAAACACAAGTCTCAAAGGGAAACAAATGCAAACAAGTACACAGCTGTGGGGCTCCAGGGACATTTCCCTATCCATGCTGGACTTGAGAGGGACAAAAGTTTAGAAACTAAAGTAAAACCCAGAGTAGTCACACATGCCCACCAGATGGTTGCTAAGTGCCAAAATCACACACCAATCAGGTTGGACTGTGTGCACAGAAAAGTCAATTCATTTTTCCTTATTGCTACTACACCAGGGGACTCAGTGCATTGGACACATTGTCTTTACTTGAACAATCCTTGGAGAGTTTATTTTCCTTTTTAAAGAAGGAAATCTGCCATTCCCACCTTATTCTGATTTTTTTGTTTTGTTTTGAGCCATTACGTCCACTCCCTTTCTTGGGTTCCCAAACAGCAGCCAGAGGTTCTGAGTCGGTAGGAGTAAGAGGAGAGCACCAACCTAGCCTCTCCCTGCTCAGGGAGAAGGCAAGTCCTAATAAATTGAGGGAAAGAGAAAACCAGAGCATCCTTTCTCCCCAATCTGTTTCAAAGGCTAAACAGAAAAGAGTGCCCTGCATATCCCTGCCACAATCAGACTTTAAGGAAGGTAGTCCAGCTACCATCCTGGATTGACCTAGGCCCAGTAAATATAAATAAAAATAGTTTTCCCCAATGTAGTTTCCAAAACTGCATTTTGGCTAGTTTGAGATGACATTCTACCCTGAAGGGAAAGGAACTTCCGTACTTGTTACATATGACACCAGGTCTAAAACACTGTCCTATGGGCCTTGCAGATATTCCATGGGCCAGCTAAGTCAATGTCCCCTTGGCTGCCCAGCTTGAGTACTAGTCACATTTACAAAATTCTGGACAAGAAAAAGAAAACCCCCAAGAACACTGTTGCTTTGCCAAAGAAGAGCTATCTAGTAGGTAGGAACCAAGAGCTTTTTAGGGAGGTCTCACACCTTTAGGTATCTTCTTCTCAAGCATTATTCTAAGCCTAAATTCCCTGCAACAAGAGCCCCGGGCTTATCCCCAAAGGCCAGCAGTAGCACCTCAACCCCCAATGGGTCAAGCTGAACTGGAAAAATGATCAAGAAGGAGAGCTCTCCTTTCCCATCTTTTATCCAAATTCTCTCCATTTACTTCCCATCACTCTCTTCTTCCTCCATGTCTATCCCCTAACTGTCCAATCCTGAATACTCAAGTAGCTCAACCCTAGCAGATCCTCAGGAAAGAGAAGCCCCAGGTAGAAATCTAGAAAAAGCAACGAGAGAAACCAACTCCAAGGAGTGGACAGGTATGGAAATTGCCATAAGCCCCCTGATTTCATGACAGTTGGGCAGGCCTGCTGCTCTGCCCTAGTGTAAGCTTGAGGGCAATCCAACCCAAAGAGGATACTACTGGGCTTGGGGAACAGGTTCTTGGTCTTCTGCAGCCAAAGAGCTAAGCCTGATCTTGCCAGCTAACAGTGGGATCATCACAGCCATGCAGAGAATTCATCATTACATAGGCAGACAGGCAGGCAGATCAGCAAGCAAGCTGAGTAAATAAAGAGAAGAGAAGAGGAAAAAAAAAAAAGAAAAGCAAGCCAGAGAAAGAGAGAAGAGAAAAAGCAAGGCAAAAAGTGGAGCAAAGGAAGCAAGAGACCTGTATAAGATGATGAGGCTAGGCTAGGGTCATCTCAGCGCTTCCTCAGAACTTGAGTGAGAAGCACCACTTAAACTAAATCTAAGAAAGCCAAAGCTCGTTGCCAACACCAATTCCCAATCTGCATGCACCACTTTTCAAATAAGAATAATCCTCAAGATCAAGGGTATTTTTCAAGTCTCAAAGATTTAAAAAAAAAAAAAAAAATCAGAGCAAGAAGTTATTTTCTTGCCATCGCCCAAGCTGCTTCTCTTACTTTATTTCTTGAATGGCATGTGCAATGCCAAGGGGCTAAAAAAGAAAAATGCATTTCAAGCCCCAGCTCCAAATCCGACTAGAGAAAGTGAGGCAAAGAGAAAAAGAAGAGAATACAAACTTGTTGCTGAGGGTAGGGTGGCTACCACTAACTCCCTATGGATATTTGCAAATGCTGGTGAATGACTGGACCTCCAGGAATAGTGCCCTGATCCCAGCCCCAAATGCACCCAAGAAGAGAACATGCAGAGCCCACCGTCCCAAGAGAGCTCCCCTCTCCTAAGGGTGACTGAACACGAAGTAGACAATATATGAAGGCGATGGACAGGGCAGATGGAGTGTTGGCATCACTCTCTTTAGGCACTTGTGTAAGGAATGTAGGCTCTCCAGTGAGATGCCTCCTCCCAGAGTTCTCCATTCTGGCATTCAGCTGGGCTGTGCCCATGGGGCACCCCATGCTATAACCAGAGGAGAGAAGCAAAAGAGGAGTTACTCAACAGTCCTGATGCCTTCCTCCATAATCAATGTTTGTGCTACGTTTTGTGAAGTCGCTGAACAAAGTAGCCAACCAGAACAGAACCTGGGAGAGACTTTTGCATAGCAAATCTGGGTCTGTACAAGGGCTGCTGGGGAGGGGAAATAATAGCTCTAACTACACAGGTCCGGATTTAAACCGGCCTTCCTCTGGCTGGCCTCCAAGCCTGAGCTAGGTCTAAAGTGTCATGGCTTCATCACCAGACTGGGGCAAACCCAAGCCCAGGTGCCTCAAAAAGAGGAATTTCCACACTGAAGCTGCAAGTTCTCATCCCGTGGGACAGGAGAAAATGAACAGTCAAGGAAAGAGGGGGCCTTGCCTCAAGGCCAGGAGACACCAAGATAGACCCCCCCTACTTTTCCGGTTCTGTAAGACAACCAAACCCTATCTCTATCCAAAGAGACAAAAACAAACGAAACAAACAAACAAAAAACAAAACAAAAAACAAAGCCCATGCCACCCACTCACATGCCCTAGTGGGAAACTGGGAAAAATTCATTTGTGTAAACAGAAGCAATAGGGAGCAGCAAAATCCCCCAGTCTGTTCACAGGACACACTGGAATCTGGGATGAGCCAAAGTATCAGAGGACAGTCCAAAGGAAGGGAAGATGCACTTGCAGGAAAGGGTGCAGGGCAGTGCAGAGAAGGGATCCTGTAGCAAGAAAAAGGTATTTTCTGCACAGAGAAAGGATGGAGCCCGAGCCCCACCTTAGGGAGATAACCACCCCTTACTTAGCCAGGCCAATGAACAAGTCAGGTACATAATTCCTTCTAATGGCTCAATGTTTCTGGGATGTAAACTTGTAGGGCATGGGAGGGATTTCCAGATTTTGGCAATAGACTCAAGTTATGGTATAAAAATAACATTTAGTTTTTGCTCTTGTTTTCTTATTTTAGACTTAAGGATTGTTTGTTATAAGACACCCCAGTTAAGAAATATTGAAACTTAAAGAGACTTGACTATCAGGGGAAAAAAGAAGCCAAGAGTGAGAAAAGCTATGAAAGTAACTCTAGACCCAGGCAGGTGGGAAGGTGGAGGGGACAGGAAGGAAAGGAGGCATAAGTAGAAAGGCCAGAGGCCAGTTATCTCAGCAGCTCCAAGACTTGTCAGGTCTGAAAGTGCAAATGTCAATGGATTTTAACCATCTTGAGGTTGTAATCTTTTAAAAAGCTCGATGAATATGGAAGTTAATTCCTTCAAATGCAAAATAGCTGGCGCTCTGGCTGGAGGCTTGTTGGGTTAGGGTCTTTCTTCCCCACCTACCTCCTCTCCCACCCCCACCCCATCCCCCCAAAGAAAAAGGTACAAAAGGTTGCAGTTCTGCAGCATTACCGTTACAGGGAAGGCACTGGTTACCCACCAGCAGGGTGGAAGGAAGACAGGGTCGTGTCACTTCAGAGCTAAGTGCCATAGTGCCTTTAAGTCTTATTAGGGGCTGGATGTCTGTCAGGGAGGAGGTGTAAGGTAGGGTAGAAAAGGTGGAGAGAGCGCAATACAGGAAAGGGGGGTGGCAGTGAGGGGAGGAGCAACCAAAACCATTGGCATTAAAAATCTTCCTACAAACTGGATTCTCAACCCATTAAAACACCTTCTATCCTAAAATATTGATCTGGGTCTGGTTTCGTTTTTCTTAAACAAATCTAGACCTTTTCTGATTAAGGCTCCTAAAAAATCCTTCCCTCTTCCCACCCACTTTCTCAAGCCCCTCACTTTCCCATCTAAAATATCAAATCCAAACCTACCAGCTTTTGTCCGAAGGGCTGCAGAGCCGACCTTATCAGGCTGTCAGGCATGAGTCTTTAGCACTGTGAGTCACATGAGACACCTGTGTGTATGGTGGGCACCAGTGCTGCCCCTCTTGGTCCAGTGGGGTCAGGGCCAGATGTGACAAGATGGGGTGAGGGATGCGGGGGCATGAGGTGGATATCAGATTTCTGGCTGGTGATCTGGCTTACTGGCCCTGTTCCCCGCCCTTTCGCCCCCTCTGTAGAAGGCCTTCTGCACTCCTTCCTACTCTACCTCCCTCTTCCCTGCTTCCTCTGGATTTGGGCGGCACAGCTCTTGGGGCTTGGAAAACTTTCTTCTATCCAGTGAGGTAACAGCGTTCTGCCTTCAAGCGAAGTACATGGTGCGCAGAGTATCCTGGTGAACCTGCACGGCTTTGGCCAGGGCCTGGGGGTCCCGCCCATTGCTCTGCCCCGATATGTGGCTTCCCTCTCCACTGAAAAGGAAAAATGAAAGAAGTCCTTCCTGGTGAACTGAGCTGCTGCTAATCACTTCCCCCATCCCTAGGGTGCCAATTCCCATACAAATTTAAGAAAACAAACCCAACCCAGATTTGGGTAGATGAACCCAGGGACACCAAGTTGAACAACACCCATTTCCTTCTATCCAAGAAAAGTTGGGAGGGTCCAGTACCAGAGGCTGAAGCAAAAAGGAAGCCAGCCTGATCTCAGGACTCACCTGTCGTGCTCCTTGTCCACTAGGTGGTATCGTGCTCGAAAAGCCACCAGGCGGGCATAGTAGGCAGGTGCTGGGATAGAGACGGAGCGTGTGCATCGTACGTAAGTGTGGCACAGCTGGTACGTCAAGATCTGGAGCTCATCTGCTGTGAAACGGTTGTCATCCCAAAGGACATAGTAATGGGATGGTCGGCTGGTGCCCTGGGAAGATAGGAAGGTGAGGGGCTCTAGACTGGACAGAGGGGTCAGCTGATAAGGAACAGGATCACCGTTAAGCGTATGGCTAGGTTGGAAGACCCAACCCATGAAAAGGCAAGCACAAAGTCACCTATGTCATAAAGCATCTTTCTGATGGGCAACCTGCCTAAGATGTTCAAAGTGCACTTCTGTTCAAGACAATCTTGATTTGAAAACCACTCAGTAATGACTGATATATTCTGGAGGCATGGTAAAAATCAACTAATTTTGACCCATTGGAAACCCCAGGTCATAACCCAGCTACCTGGATGCCTGCATGGCTGCACAGATAGAAGTCAAACTCAAATGGGTGGGTGATGTTGGTGTCCACAGTAGTCCCAGCTGGGATGTTACCACTCTTCCCAATCTGTGTAGAGACAAAGACAACCAAGATTCCCAAATCAGTCTGGCCCTAACTAGGGCCCCAACTCAATTCTACTCTGACTCCACCAGAATCCCAAGAATCAAGCAAAAGTTGCTGTTCCCAGAGGGTATTGGGCCTTGAAATGGCTTCTAAAGTCACACAACCTGTGTTTAAGTGCTGGTTTCTTCATTTATTAGCTGTGTGATCTTAGCAAGTCATTTAACCTTTCTGAGGTTAAACTAGAGATAATAATAGTACCTACCTCACAGGGCTGCTGTGAGGAAGACGCCTTGTACAGTGTCTGGCACATAGTAGAAGTTCAATAAATGGTAGTTCCCTTTCCCTTCTCTGGGAGCTGGTCTATATATGGGGTCTATAAGCCAGGGAGCTAGGAGGAGGGAGAGGAAGTATAAGGGAAGGAGGGGGAGAAGGGAGAAACAAAGGGAACGAGGTGGTAGAGGAAGGACAAGAGCTAGAGGGAAGAAAGGAGCCAGAGAGGATAAATAGGCAAGGACAAAATCCCCAGATATTATCTCAAGGGCTTCTTCCATATTAAGAGAAGGAAGACAGGACGAAGGTACAGGTGGCTTCCTCAATCCCTCACTCACTCGCTCATTCTTGTCAGCACAAAAAAGGCGGGTGTGATGGCGTTTCTGCACCACAATATAAGTGATCCCAGGCTGGTAGTCCTTTTCCAGTTTGATGCAGGCATCACGAATGGCGAGCAGCTCATAGTGGAGGATCTAGGCACAGGGTGAAGAAGGAGACAGAGCTATAGCTACTCATGAATTCACACACTTTCTGAACTAAGGGGTTGCCACTTGTAACATGGCTTTTTGCTCAGTCTCCTTTATAAGATGACACCAAACCACTAGTGCTGATGGGCCCTTTCTGCCAATAGCAGCCTTATATGCAGTTTACCTAATAGGTTCCTATAAAACCTTGGCTGGGAGGCTTGGCATCAGCAGAGAGCACTCACCTGGTTCCTATGCATAAATAGACCCCAAATTAGACACAGAACCAAGGTTCACAGAAAAATCACTAAAATCACAAAGCCCAAAATAAGGTCAACTTCAGAATCAGAAAGATAATGAGAGTTCCTCTGTGAGCCCCAAGAGCAGACAAAGTTGGAAACAGCAAAGAGCAGACACAATGCAGGGATGGGTACAGAGGGAGTAGATGAATTTAATCCCACAAAAAAGCAGGATTATAATGAAATGGCTAAAGATGAAGACACAGGTAAATAACCATAGGTAATAGTTACCTTGTGGCCTTAGCTATCAGATACAGAGAGTTAAACTGTATGGTAGAAGTGGATAGACTTGTAATCGATTAGAACTAGAGTTAAACCCAGGTTTTATCAGGTTGTATTCCCTGAGCAAATTACTTAAACCCTGTAAATTTCATCTTCTACACATCTACTAAGTTACTATGAAGTTACGAACAGCCTCACAAAGCTGTTGTGAAGACTAAAACAGATAATTAATAAAAGCATAGAAAACCTAGTAGGGACTTAATAACTGCTGATTGCTTTGCCAAGCACTTTGACTTTTAACTCAAGGCTATGTGAAGCCACTAGACATTTCTGAACAGAGATATGATATAAATTTATCTGGTATTTTAGGAAACACTGGATGCCTTAAAGGAAATTGAGCCTAATGGTTAACAGCATAGACTTTGGAATCGGTCCAATTTATATAAATCCCAGTTCTACCACTTATTAGCTTAGGTGACACTGAAGAAATCATTTAACATTTCTAAGCCTCAGATTTCTCATCTGTCAAATGAAATAATTATTATTTCATAGGGCTACTGTAAGCATTAACTAGAACATACATAAAGTGCTTAGCACAGTTCATGGCACATAAAAGGTACCCAATAAATGGTAGTTATATTATTAAATGACAGTCAAGGAGACCAGTTCAGTATACTAAACAATAGAATATGAAGGCCTGGAAGGCAGAAACAATAGGAAGAATATTATAAAGAAAGGTCAAAAGCAGTGGCTCTCTCAAGTGTGGCCTCTGGACAAGCAGTATTACCTAGGAATTCGCCAGATCTACAAATTCTAGGGCTCCATCCTAAACTCACTAAATCAGAAATTCTAAGGATAAAACCCTGCAAACTGTTTTAACAAGCCCTGCTGATAATCTTGATGCATGCTAAAAAGTTTGAGAACCACTGGTCTAAATAATCAGTCCTCAACATGAAACAACTAGTAAATAGAAACTGAGGGCATTCTATTACAAGAAAAAAGGTCTATAGATGCTTTTACATGCCACCTCTCATTTTTGATTTCTGCTCCCAAGCCTATATTCTATTTAGCAAAGTTCTCAAGAAGTAGCACCTCTAAGTGCCAATAGCTTAGAAAATGTATCATGTACTCTCTGCTACTATTAGGTCCTCTGGCCTTAATATGAAGGTTTTCCTCATCTACTGTGGGCCCTACCTGGGGAAGCTGGCCTTCAGGAACCCCATCTCGGTAGAAGATGATGCGGGTAGGCTTGAAACGGGTGGACTTGTAGAACTGGATGAGCAGCTCACGCACCATGTAGGATAAATCTTCAATGATCTCCTGCCGAGGTCGCTGTACCCGCACAGTAGCACAGTAACGGCTGGGGTGGGCATCCATACTGCCTACCACCTGACAATCAATGAAGCAGGATCAGACCCCAGAAACCCTCCCTACCCTCCCAACACTGTCAGGTTTGAGGAAAAGTTTCTCAGCAAGAAAACTATGCAATTGAAGTGAGTAGGGGTTTGGATTCAGTTAGCTCTAGTTTCGATCTCTGTTCTATCACACAAGCAGAAGATACTTTTCAAAAGGGACAGTGGCCAGAGCCTAGGATGGATGGCCACAAGGAAAATAGGGATAAATAAGCATAATGTAAGGGTTCTCTACATTTATTGAGTTAAGTTCAGTCTGCCTAGAGAAATGAGAGGGTTGAAGAAAGAGAATTGGGAAGGAAGGCCTGATCCCTCTAGCAATTCAGAAGCCCCTAGGGGACAGGGAACAGAGAATTCAGAAGAGGGATTAGAGAGACAACTCATCTATGAGGTGGAAAGGGGATAGGGATGGGGAAGAGGACAGTCCCAGCAACTGAGTAACTCTCTTAAAAGGGATTTCAGAGAAGAAATGTGAGTCACCACCATATCTGTATTTCATGGGGAAAAAGAAATAAATTTGAACAAAGAGGAGTGATGGAGACTGGGTCAAGTCTTTGGCCACAGCCTACACTCTCATTTGCTCTCACTGAAAAAAGAAAGAAAAAAAGACACCATATAGTTAGTTTTATGAAGATACCAAGGGAGTGGTTAATGGTGATGATCAGCTGAAAGGAAAAGATCTTATGAAGGGTCAAGCACCAGAGCTAAGGGAAGGAAATTATGTGTAGTCTTGGGAGCTCAGAGCTAAGAGGAGAACCTTACGAGGAAGTTGGAGAGTATCACTCACTGCTGTGATAGAAGGTTTTTTTCCATCCCCTGCTGGGGGGTGTGTAACATCTGCTCCCAGGAATATCACTGGCTGTTGAAAGACTGCGGAGCTGAACAAAGAAGAGAAAACAAATGGTGAGGAGTTGGGTTTTCTCTTCCTGGCCATCTAGTACCCACTATGGTCCTCTTTCCCTTGTGTCTGCCTCATTCTGCCTGGCCAGGGTCCTATCTTTTCATCAATTCCCACAATGGTACCTTGCTTAACAAGGGCAAGTAGGTAATAGCATACCGCTGGTGTGGGACTAGGATGTTGTTAATGCCACCAAGTTTGACATTGATCTTCAGGCAGAGGTTGGAGAGAGTCTGAGGCGAGGTCTTGACCACATTCTTCACTTGCACACACTGTGTAGCCATTCCCAAGAGTGTATCTCCAACACGTTTCACCTCAGCTATAAGAAGGGAGAGAACTAATTAGTGCATTCACAAATACTGAATGCCTACTAGATGCCAGGCAGTACTGGACGTGCTAGGGACCACAGTGGTGATCAGAAACACATAGGGTCCCCACTCTTATATTGTTTACTATCTAATGACTAATTTTAAAAATCATGAAAAGTACAACGTTAAATGCTACAATAGAAAAATTCATGGAACTATGAGAGCATAAAATAGGGGATAATAACCTAGCCAGGAAAGGACTGAGTAAGCAATTACGAACTGAAATCTAAAGGTAAAAAAGAACATAGAAGAGAGGGGGAATTTGGGAGAGAACATTCTAGGCAAAAATGCACTCTGACAGGAGATAGCATTCTATGTTTGACAAACAAAAAGGCCAAAGTAACTACAAAGGAGAGCAAAGGAACCATAGTGTGAGAGAAAGAATGTGGTCATTAGACTGACCTAGGGAAGAAATGAGAGTAGTTTACATTAAGAAGGCAGTTGTTAAGATAGAGAGAAACAAAGTTGAGAGATAGTTAAGAAATTCCAAGAATACATACATATGTAAATAAGGGAAAATAATTTCTGTGTTGCTAGCTTTTGTAATAAAATAGATAGATCATAAATTCTTTTTGAGACACTTTGAGTTCCAAGTGCTTTTTGGTCATCCCAGTGAGGATATGAACTAGACAACTGGATATAGAAGGTGGAAGCTAAAGACTAGTCTGAAATGAAAATGTAAAATTTGTTAAATGTTTAAGTACAGGTAGTAAGTGAAGATAATAAACTTGATGGGATTATCAAGAGAACAGAGGAAAAAGAGAAGAGAGCTTAGACCTGAATTTCGAGGAACTCCCAATATTTGCAGAACAGGAAGATGAGTCTGCAAAGGAGAAAAATCCAGAGAAATAATAGGAAGAAAAAGACAGCTGTATCATGATTGTCAAGAGAAGAGAGAGAGTTTGAAACAGAAGCAAGTGTTCAACTAAGTCAAATGCTACTAAGAAATCAGGTAAAATGAAGACCAGAAATGTCCTTTGGATTTAGTGAAATCGAGGCAAAAAATTAATGTATACAGGCGAAAACTATTTTGGTGATATAAAGAACCAAGAAGGAGGCAGAGGATCAATGAAGGGTTTGGTGTGTTTTTAATGGGAAAGACTTGAGCATGTTTAAAAAACTAAAGGGATTATTTCCACTTCCAAGAGAGATGGAATAGTTAGTAGTAAACCAGTGCTTCTATAGAGAACATTCAGAAAAGCCAGATAAAATACAGAAATCATCTCACAGAGATGAGATATCTATCCCCTGCAGCTGCTTTCACCCTGATACATTTGCTGATTCTAGGTGTGGGCAGGAGGCTGAGATTTTAAGCTTTGCACCAGCAGAGGAACCCATTGCCAGGGGATAGAGAATGCTACAGAGTTTCTGGCAGAAATAAACCAGTTCTAAATGTGAAAGGTTAAAAATAAAAATCGAAAAGAAAACATAGACGGGAGCACTTGAGATCTTGCTCCCAGGCATATGTTATCAGTTTGGCTCAGATAAACTTTTATGAAAATTCTTAAAAAAAAGAAACCGTAAACTAGTATCTTCATGACCTTGGCATTTCTTAAACAGGACATATAAAGTCCTAGCCTAAAGGAAAAATATTAATAAACTGGACTACATTAAAATTTCTGTTCAATGAAAGACCCCTTTAAGGAAGTAAAAAGGCAAGCCACAGAGCAGAGATAACATAGATAATATACATACATATTCAATAAAGGGATTATATAGAACACCTATAAATTAATAAGAAAAAGGTAGTTAAGTCTATTTAAAAAAGGAAAAGACTTGAGCAGGCACTTTACAAAAGAGGCTAGTGAAACTGTCAATAGAAATATAAAGTTACTCAATCTTATCAATCAGAAAAATCAAATTAAAAGCACAATGCAACATCACTAAACATCCACAAGAATGGCTAAAATGAAAGAAACGATACCAAGTTTGTTAAAGATATAAAGTATCTAGAACTCTCATACACTGCTGTTGGAAGTGTAAATTTGTACACTTAAAATCCAATCCCTCTGAGATATACACCCAATAGAAATGGGTATATGTGTTCAAAGAACATGTACAAGAAATGTTCACTGAAGCATTATTTATAACAGTAAAAACTGGAAACAACCCAAATGTGTCCATTAACAGTATAATGGATAAATATATGTAAACTGCGTTATAAACTACAACTATACAAATATGGATGAATCTCACAAACATAATGTTGAATAAAAAAAGCCAGACACAAAAAAAGTATATGAAATGTGATTCCATTTATATAAAGTTTAAAGACAGACAGAACTAATCTATGGTGTTAGAAGCCAGAATAATAGTGGTTAGTTACCACTGATGGGAAGTTTTAATGACTGGGAGCCTGGGGCTGTGGTAAGTTCTGCTGCCAGAACTTAGTACCGGTTACACTGCTGTGACATTTTGTGAAAATTCATTGAACTGAATATATAATATTTCTATATGTATATTATATTTCAATAAAAAGTTTATATAAAAAAAGACAGTATATCAATTTTGTGGAGAGTAAGAAGTTAACTATACTGAGGACAGGATGAGGTATGGTACCAGATCAGAACTGGGCAAATGTCACACTATTCTTCTACACTTTCAAGGCAACCACAATACAACTGGACTTGCTTCAACCATCAACAGAGAATTCCATTCACCTGGCCTCCCAGGAGTGTGGATGAAGGGTCTTTAGAAGAATCTGACTGGTCCTCTTATCTGCTGGCTCAACTCCTAGGCAAATAGCTCCATTGTCCAAGTGGTATAATCAAGGAGCAACATTTATGTGGAAGAAACGCAAGGTCCTAATTAAGGCATGAGACTGCAGAGAAATATAACATTACTGAGCCCAGGAAAAGGAAAATTCTCTGAGTAAGCATTACCTACCCCAAGCGCGCTGCACTATATACTCCCCAGATAAACCAAACATTGGATTCTCCCTTTAATGGAGGGAACCATAAACACTGATAATTACTCAAGACAGTTCTTGAGTAATTATTTTCCATCCAAGGGCCATCAATTTAAGGCCCAAGAGAGACATGGACTGGAAGTCAACCAACCTCTCTCCATAAATAGTTACCGAGAATCACGTCAGTGGAAGGCTCTACCTTAAGTGTATGTATGCAGAGGGAAGAAGATCTATTCCATGATCAAAGTAATACCAAGCAAGGTAGTAACTGATCAGCAACCTGATAAAATTTCTCGAAGAATCCAGAGACAAGTTCATCTTCCAGGTGGGATGATAAGAAAAACCTTCAGAAATAAGTATACTTAAACTGGGACTTATAGGATGGAGAGAATTTTAAGGACAAAGTTGGGGATAAGAAATAGAGTACCTAGATATTGTAGGCAAAGGCGAATGATATGAGCAAAACCAGAGACTGGAAAGTACAGACAAAAAATGAGCATTTAGAGTATCTACTATGTGCCAGGCATCATGTTAGATGCTGCTTTTTATATAGTTAATTCATGAGGCTCAGAAAGGTTAGGTAATTTGCCTAAGACAGTAAACTGGCAGAGCCAAGATTAAAATCCAGTTTTAATTTCAGAACAAGTGACCTTTCTGGTATGAGTGGCAAAGAGAAGAGTGTAAGATAAAGCTGAAAAGGTTAAGCTATTATTGGGGCCCTGAAAACCTTTTATTTTGTGAATGGACCATGAAGGGTTTTTTTGTGGGGAGGAGAGAGTTGGGAGCAGAGTTACAAAAAGTCTCATCCAGTAACATATTTAAGGAAGATTTAAGAAGGAATGTTAGAACTGAGTTGAGAAGTGTGGTTAGAGAGCAGGAAATATATAAATATACCTTAAGACTTTAAAAAAGAACACTGAAGGTAAAGCAAAGAGAAGATAGATTGCTTCCAAAGTTTGGATGAAGGTACCTAGAAGCAATGTGATGCCAAACCCAAGAGAAGTAAAAAAGGGCTTACTAGTAGTCAAAGAAGCTACTAAAGTGATGCATCGCCTACCAAAACATCTGCTTTTTTCACCAATGTATTCAGGATCTAGCGCAGTGTTTCACACATAGCAGGTCATCAATAAACTTTCGATGAAGTAAGGAAGAGAAGTCAAAGGACCAGATGGGAGCTGCAGAGAGGTCAAGGGTTGGATCAAGATTTTAATAATTCATTATAACATATAATAATAGGTTATGACTAAATCAACTGAAATGAATGAAAATTTTACTAGAATGTAAAGACAGAAAGAGAGGGCAGAGTACACAAACCTGGAGAATACCATGCATTCCTGGTAATGACAAAAATAAGTAAGAATAGACAGGGGAAAATATCAAGAAGTCAAGAGAACTGAGGTTGCTGGTGACCCCCTACAGAAGAGGTTAAGGGGAAAGGTAGAAGTAAGAGAGATGAAAGAGGCGAAGTGAGGAAGGAGTAAGTGGCTGGTGAGGAAGTGGGTATAGAGAATGCAGAAAACTCATTCAAAAAGTTTGATGAAGAAAAACAAGAAAATAGGAAGACAAAAGCTGAAGGAGATGGCATGATTACGGTAATGTGCACTAGGATGGGGAATCTGAAGATGTTTGAAGGTTAGAGGGTATAAAGTCCCAAAGGTAGCAGGATGGGATGGGATCAAAAGCACACACAGGTTGAGCAAGTAAGACGAGTGATACCTCTTCCTTTTTGAAACAGAATAGGTGGAGAGGGAAAACAGTAAGAAAAGTGCTGAGCTAGAGATGTATATTGTCATTCCTATTCTTAAAAGAGAAGAAAAGAAAGAAAGAGAAAACTTCTCAAAAAGTCCAAGTCATTCCCAGGCAATAGAACACCAACAGAACTACCAAGAAGTTGGCTTGCGTACACTGCACTATGCCCTGATAGACAACACTCTCCTAAGAACAGGAATCTGGACTAATCTGTCTCTGTATCTGGCCCAGCTTAGCCTGGCATAAAAACTAGCACCAAGAGGACCACAATAAACGTTAAGGGAAAGAGATATGAGCAGGTAAGCAGGACCTGGGAGGACTCATTGGCTCATATGGGCTGATATTTCTCTTATAAGAGGAGCACCAACATTAAAGAACAACTCCACTATAGCTTAGAATCCACAATGACTCCTCCCCAGGAGCCTTCAGGGAGATACTCTGAGTCCCGTCTTCATAACCACTATCCCAAGGAAGCTGTACCATACACGGGCGTCTTCCCTGGCAGGATGACAATAATGAGCTGCAGCCCTGAGTAGGTGTTCTTGAGATGCCGGAACATGGGCTCCACGCTGTCTGCCCCCTGCGCATATTTGCAGAAGCAAGGCTGGCCCTGGATGGGCATCCCTGCATCCTTGGAAATCTTCCGCAGCTGGTCTGTGAAGTTCCTGCAGCACAAGTATGGTCATGACAGAAGGCAGTAAGTCCCACTTTAATACCTCTGACCAAATGCCTCCATCTTAGGTGCCTAAGCTCTATGATAGGCACTGAAGATTCTAAGATGAATGAGACATGATCACGGCTAGTGTAAAAAAAACATTTATAGTTGAGTAGGCCAAGATAGAGCTTGGTAAGAACTCAATGGTACAAGCAGAGAACTGAGGGAGCCCAGAAAAGGGACTTGTGGGAATTCTCAGGATCCCCACCATGTCCCACTCAAGCAACTGATTCCCGTGCTCTGTTATAAGTCCATAGCAACAGGCAGATGCCTGAAAGGAGGGCCTCTTTGTTCAAATTAAAATAAATAATGTTCCAACAGTGATTGGAACACAGGAGATGCTCAATAAAAATGAGCTCCCTCCTTCCCTACTAGTTCTTTGAAGCCTGAGAGCAAATAATAAACAAGCTTCTTTCCTTTGGCTTTAGGGCTTTATCCTGGGAAAGAAAGACAAAGTTGGAAGAGAGGGTACACATGTAATAGATTAAAAAGAATTAAGTTACATTAATATAATGACAGACTGAAATGAACAGCAGGAAATTTTGTGAAAATCCTGCATTTAGAATAAAAGCAATAATGTACAGAGAACAAAAGCAAATTGTTCAGAGGATTCTATTATAGAGCATATAAATTTAATACGATAGATTGAAAAACCTATGTAGTGAGAAAATAAGTATTATTTCACATATTTAGTTAAAAAACACAAGAAAGATAAATACTGTACAAGTTATGTAAAATTTTAAATCACTTATTAACATATATAAAATGTATAACTGGACAGGAAGGTTATAATAATTCAGACAGTAGCTGCATCAGAAGGCAGAAATGGGACTAGGATAGAGGATATAAAGGAAATGTCAAATTTACCTGTAATATTTAATTTACTTAAAAAAATAATATGACAAAACCCTGGATGATAGATACATGAGTGTTGGCATTATTAATCTATATATTTTTTTAAAAATTTCAAAATAAATTGTGGAATAAAGAAATACAATCTAACCATTGTAAATAAGAGCTAGAGCTCTGATGGGCTACAAACAGTATTTTTTTTCCATTTCTCTGTCTTATATACAACCACAATGTAGCTATGAAAAAAACTGATGTGTTATGAGATTCCATTAATAGTGGGTCTCTATTTCAAGGAAATTGGTATTCTCAGTCTTCCCTCTACTATCAGCTCATTTGAGATACTATGTCCAGTGTTGGGGGCCACAAAGTGTTGAAGTCTAAGATGGGGAAAGTCCTAAAAGTGATAAAGCTGAGGTATCAGGGCCTCTTCAACTAAAAGAAAAATTATGAGGGTTGACCCTACTACTCCCTCTTCCCTCTCCAAATACCAATTTCTTCACCCCCACAGTCACCTTTCTCTCTCCCCTCTCTGTCTCAGTGAAAACAATACCTTTTCCTGTGCTCTGGATCCCATTCCCTCACACACTTAGGAACTCTGCTCTAGTTCCTTTCCAGTTTCTCTGAGTTATACTTTCAGGCTGTGTTAACTGTGCACATTCTCCCTAGACGGTCTCATCCACTGCCATGGCTGAAGACTCTCAAATCTTTATCTTTAGCCCAGAACCTTTACCAGAACCACATATCCAACTGGACACTACTGACTCACGTACACAAGTCATATTCTCACCACCTGCATCTAGAAATCATTGGGAGAAAGAGATGTCTGATGAACTGACTTCCTCCAACTCAGATTCCATGTTTATCAGTTTCTGTACCCCAAAATATCCAAAACAATGGATTGTTTCTCAAAAGAATGAGACAGGAGAAGGACATGGCAATGAGAATGAAGCACATAAAGAATACAGCTACCAAAAAGGTGACACAAAGGCAGAGAGCTGGGAGCCTTTCCAATACTGCCAAAGACCAGCCCTCCAATACTACACAAAGGCTAGGAGATGCCTCACTTAAATGGGGCTAAAATGCCAAGAACCCAGGAAGAAGGACAAGAGGAACCCATTTAAAAGAATGACAATTGTGATGGTAGTAGCTGGGTACCGGTGAAGTGGAAAGGAGGAAGCGGGGCAGAGCAGCCAGAGTCCCCACATTCATCAGGGGCTGCTGTAGCTAATTCTTATGAAAACACCAAGGCCAGCTGAACTCACCAGGGAACACATCTCTATTATCCTTGTAGCTGCCCAAAGTGGTCAGCCCTACCAACATTCCTCAACCTCAGAGTACTCTGACCCCATCCCAGATGCAGAGAAATAAGAAACCATCACTTCAAAAGACCAAACTATACACTGTAAATAAGTGAATTTTGTGATATTTGAAATAGATCTCAATAAAGCTGTTTAAAAAAAAAAAAAAGACTACAAGGGGAGAATCACTGACTTCTTCTACTTACTCATTCACTCAGTCAAGACTATTATTCCCCTAACCTGCTCCTATAAACCATTCAGCTGTCATCTACTCCCAGCCCCTCAGCCAGAGGCCTTTACAACTTATGCTCACCTAATTCAGGTCACTTGGACCTGACTGAACAAATTTTGTACATAGGAGAGGGCAGGTCAGAGGACCAACTGAATAAGTTGCTCTTTTTTTGTTTCCAATAAGGAATATAAGCTTTGAAGCCTCAGATCTGATTTGATCTCAACTGATACTTTCTTGATATGCAAACTTTGCACAAGTTACTTAACATCTTTGAGCCTCAGCCTCCTGAAAATGGAAATACCACCACCTACTCACTGTGAAGATGAAATAAGAGAACATAGAATTAGGTACAATGTTGGCATAAACATTATAGTCATCACTGCCACTATATATTACCAATGTTAATAATTATAACAAAAAAATAATTCAGGCCTCCCTTAGGAGATTCATGCCCTGAAATCATAATCTCTTAACTGATAGGGCTCCTAATCAAGACTCCTGACCACAGACTGGCAGAAAAGGAGCAAGCAGAAGTTTGAGCCAGACAGCACAAGGAGGCAGAGTCAAGAACCAGAAAGAGCACACTACAGATCAAATCTTGGCCCCTCAGGGGTAGGAGAAATTAGGCAGCTCTCAGGTCCTTCCCACCCTTCCATCCATATACCCAGCCCTCCTTACTTGAGCACCTCTTCTCGACACTGTTTTTGGGGTGCGAAGCAAGCGATGGCCCAGACTTTTATCTCAATGCCATTGTAGAACTGTTTCCCCCGCATGTCCCAGACACCCTGATTGGGTGTGGCAATGGCCCGGTTCTGAGGATAGGCAAAGGGGGAGCCCAGGTGAGCCTCAGTAGAGCCAAGTGGGTAGGGGAGCAAAAGCCCCTGGCTGTACAACCCAATCTCCTCCCAAAATGCCCCAGAGATGTTGTCTGGCCCTGACCCTGCTCACCCGGCCGCCGTACTGCAAAATGGGCGCCGGCAGCACTCGTCCCGTCACCTCCGTCATGTCATCCTTTACTTTGATCCCAAATTCCTGGATATAAGGGTCTAGGTTGTAGCTGGCATTCTTCATCTGCAAGACAAAAGATGTGGATCTCAGGAGAGCGGCAGCTTGGCAATACCACTCACCCTCTAGGTCCCAAGTAGAATGCCCTAGGCAACTGAGACTGGCAAGAATAGCCATAAAAAAGGAGGGAAAGTGGAAGATGACCTAAGTGGGAGTGGATAACATAGATAAGTAACACAAAAGAGAAAAAGAAATAGGACGCTGAGTAGCTACAGCGTCAAGCAAAAGTCCTACGGAGCCCCAGGCAACAAATCTAGACTTGTGTTCTCCTGAGGGTCCTGGCCAAGGCAGAAAAGCATCTATGCTAACAGGGGCCCCAGTGACTGAGCAACCCAGCATACGTTTCTCTGCAGCCCCACTGACCAGGCGGCTGATCTCTTCCTGTCTGTCTGGGGCCGACCTAGCTGTAGCCTTTATCATGGTTGACGTCTGGTTGTCCGTCAGCTTCTTAATGCAGCGCTGCCCAGCCACAATGTTACAGACCTGAGGAAACAAGAGGAGTAGGTAAGTCTGGCTTGAGTTCAGTCTACCCTATACTCAGAGCCCCACAGTAAAGAGACCTTGGCTGTCGGCCCTGCAAAATCCTTTGGGCATACAGGTAAGTTAGAAAATATTCACGTGCAATACAAAAGGCAGTAGAGCCACTTTGTGATTAAGAGCTTGTGATCCAGAGCCAGATCAGGGCTCAGCTCTCATATGTTAAATGGGGAGAACAGTAACGATTTCAAAGGGTTGTTTGGAGACTAAATAAAAATAAAGCACTTAAAGGGCTGAGTACAGTTCTAGAACACAGTAAATATTCAATAAATTGCAGTACAAACTACTATTTACCAAAGGACCCATTGTTAGAACTCTTCTGAATATTAAAAAACTCAATATACACAAACTAGATTCCTAAAGTAGTATAGGCAGCTCTTAATGGTGGCAGGTAGTCTGTTGCTCCATCCTGCAACTCACCAGGAAAACTAAGACTGGCTCTTAACTCTTGAGTCCCAGCCTACAGATAATCATCGAGGCCCTGAACTATAGAAATCACTGTCTCTGTTGACTGACAGTGTCCTCTGTTCATGTGAGAAACATCTTGCTGCTCAGTTCCTCTGGGGCCCAACAGAACATAATGGAGATCAGCGAAGACTTTCTAGTGATATATAAGACTCCCATTGCTCATTTTATTATATTCAAGATGCTGTGAACAGGAAGCCTTATGGCAGAGTAGAGAGAGTCAATAAGTTTAGAAGACTTGAGTTTGAAACCCAGCTTTGCCATTTTAGGTGCTGTTACTTTGGGCAGGTGTAGGTCTCTTAACCACTGAGACTGGTTCTTTATTTCAGTCATGGAAAAATACACTAGCTATCTCATGAAGTGGCTTTGAGGATTTACAAGAAATGAAATATATAATTTGCTCCCATAGGGCCAATACTATGTAAGTACTGGTTCTCTTCTCAATTTCCAATTTTATGCTGAACAACGGTAGGAAAAACCAGGACAAGGTCACCTGCCTTAAATTCTGTATCCCAAACAATACAAAAATTAGTGAATTCACTTAATGACAGTCCAGAATTAAAATCTGTGAGGTAGCTCTCTTGAAGGCACCTTAAAGTTGTAATACTCTCTACAGATGATTTCAGCTACAGAATCAACACTAAGAAAAAGACTAAAAGCAGGGATGTGGAGAAACTGGTAGGAAGGTAAAAAAGTACAGCCTTTGTGGAAAGCAATATGATGATTCCTCAAAAAATTAAACAAAGAATTACCATATAATCTAGCAATTCTACTTCTGGGCATGTACTCAAAACAAGTGAAAACAAGGACTAGAATTAATATCTGTACACCTATATCCATAGCAGCATTATTCACAATAGTTAAAAGATGGAAGCAACCCAAGTGTCTGTCAATGAATGAATGGATAAACAAAATGTGGTATATGAACATTATTCAGCCTTAAAAAGAAAGAAAATTCTGCCATATGCTACAACATAGATGAACCTTGAAGACATTATACAAAGTGAAACAGGCCAGTCAAAAAAGGCCACATAGTATATAATTCCATTTATATGAAATTCCCAGAACAAATAAATCCACAGAGACAGAAATAGATTAGTGATTACTAGCGGGTGGTGAGGAAGAATTGAATGGTGAATGGTAATAGGTATGGGCTTTCTTCTGGGGGTGATGAAAATGTTTTAGTATCAGATAGTGTTGATCGTTGCACAACTGTGTGAACATACTAAAAAAAACCCAAAAACCACTGAATCATATACTTTAAGAATGAATTTTATGGTATGTGAATATCTTGAAAAAGCTATTCTCAAAAAAATCCCACCAGGCTACAATAGCCTACATGATTTGACATGAATCTTTCTCCAAAATCATCTCCTACTACTTTTCCTCTCATAAACTACATGTCAACCACTATGACCTCTGTCTTTTAAAAAGATCCAAGCTTCCTGCTGCTTTAGAGCCTTTGTGCTTGCTATTATCTCCTGCCTGGAAGGCTCTTCCCTTATATTACAAGGTTGGTTCTATCTCATAATTTGGGACTCAGCTCAAACGTCTCCTAAAAGAGGACTTGACTTCCCTGACCACAATAACTAAAGTGGCTTTTCAACTGTCTCCACTCAGACTTCTATCCCCTTAACCTATTTTATTATTCTTATAACACCACCATCTGAAACTATCTTATATATCAATTTATTGTCTATCTCCCCCTTCTAGAATGTAAGCTCCATGACAGCAGGGACCTTGTCTTGTTAACCTCTACATTCCCAGCACCTAAAAGAGTATATGACACAAAGTAGGAGCTCAATAAATTTGTTAAATAAACAAACAACAGTAAAAATCAAAATATAAGTTATTACATAAATTATTCCCCTTGGAAACTATTGCTTAAATAGAAGTAATGTTAATTTGCTAACAAATCTCAGCTGGCAGTAGATATTACCTAAAGCCTATCTACTTAGCTGGGATTATCCCTAAAGACGTCCGTTTACATCTCAGAGAAAATATTGCGTTCATCTCACTTTCTGTGCATCATCTATTAATTAAGTCAGAAATTTTGGGTTTGGGGATCTCTTCTCCCTTCAGAGATCTCTTTTCTTCTGGTTTGTTCTGAAATCCCAAAAGCTCACAGAGGCTTGAGCTTTGGTCCCAACTATTTGACTCCTGCCACTGGAACAAAGTAAGACAACTTTGTTGTCTAGGCTAGTGCTTCTCCAACTTTAATATCCATATGAATCCTCTCTGGATTCTGTTAAAAGACAGATTCTGATTCACTAGGTCTGGGTGGAATCTGAGATTCTGCATTTCAAACACGTTCCTGGGTAATATCTACGCTGTTGGTCCACTAGCCATACTTTGAGTAGCAATGGACTAGACAATGAAGCAGTCAGCATCAGTTTCTTATTAGACATTTTGGCTAGTGCATACCAAACCAAATAGAGCCTGATAGTTCTATATTCATACATTCTATAACTTAAGTAGCATTACTATTCTTTCTTTAATTTCAGGATTTCAAAGATCTGTTAAAGCATAAAAATAGATAAATCTTGAAGCCAAACTTTTTCAAAAAGAGTACATTGATCTTATTAGGGAAATAGGATTCATGTAATAGGTAACATTCATCTTCATTTTCTGTAAAACAAGGTACATTTATATCTCTAAGTCATTTATGATCCCCAGCTCCAAAGAACAGGAAAAGAGAAATTAAGAGAACATGAATGTGGGTAACTGAAATCTCTGTCCTGAACGAATTACTTACTTAAAAAACAGTAAATGTAGCTTTCAACTCTGCATGGCAGTCCTGAAAGAGTATGAGAACAGGATGGGAAATAAAAGAATTCAGCGGGTAAGGATGAGGCCTACATTTCACAGAATGACCTCATACCTCTCAAAATGTCAGTTTTCCAAACTTCAAAATGTAGGTGAGAGACAACAAATGGAAGAACAGACCTCTGATGATCAGTGTGCAAGTACAAGGCTTGTTCCCCAGCCCAGCCATTAAGTGGCAGCCTCACCTCTAGGGGCAGGTAGGTATGCTTTTGTTCCTGGCCAACTTGTAGGCAGGGCAGGTGGGGATACTTGAGCTGAAGGTTATATTTCTGCTTGAAATACTGTGCCACTGTACACTCCACAGTCTGTCCACTCTCCAGTTGCAAGGGAAACCTGTTTGGGGGAAGGGAAGGAGGTGTCACAGCCCAGTATTCGATCCTACCTTTCTAGACCTACAACCATGGGAAGACCCAGACTTGGCTTCATCCCTATCCAGCCTCTTTTGAGAACTGCAACTTTTGGGAAAGCAGGAAATACAAGGCTCCAAAAGAGAAGCCAAAGATTTCAGACAAGTTCCACACTGTCAGGACACACCTCACTCAACTGTATTTCTAGTGTCGAGCATAAAGCCTGACACAGAGTAGGTACTCATAGTCCAATGTAGTCCGAGGTCAAAAAGGTGGATGAAATCAATGACAGCTTCCCCGAGGTCTAGCCCAAGAAACCAGCTTTCTTTTTCAGGAAGAAGAATAAGTTGAAAGAGATTCTAACATTTATAGAACTGAGACAGAAAGGAGTCAGGGGAAGATGTCTAATCTACTGTAAAGGCCCACAGAGGAAAGGGAGAGACCAAGAAGGTAAAAATGGTAAGGAGAGTATCAACGGACCTGAGAAGATTGGGAGAGGGATGTCAAATTCCCACAGCTTATCTTTGAAAATGGGGTTCATTTTTCAGGGTTGCTTGGGGTGGGGGTAGGAGTGGGGAGTGAAGCAAGTGTGTTGAAATATTAGCCCTCTTCCATCAATGGTATGGCTTAGAAGCCCTGTCAACTTACGTCTGATGGCTGGCAGGGCGGCGGGTAACATTACATACACGGTACTTCCTCTTCATCTGTCCACAGTGGGTCACTTCCACCTTCAGGCCTGGGATACACATTGCTTGTCAGGGTTGGAATAGGTGGCTCAGGTTCCCAGGCTTGGCCTCGCCCCTGAACACATCCCAAGGGGATTTCCTTTTAGGGATAAAGAGAAAGTAATACTGTTTCCCTTCCCTGCCTGGCTGGGTCCTCACCCTTGATCTCCTTGGTGAAGCGTACACGCTGAGAGTCCGTGAGGGGCTTGGGCTGCTCATCTATGTTCCTGATGTC
Source organism: Pteropus medius (assembly GCF_902729225.1). Taxonomy (NCBI): domain Eukaryota; kingdom Metazoa; phylum Chordata; class Mammalia; order Chiroptera; family Pteropodidae; genus Pteropus; species Pteropus medius. Next base: position 2,687,379 of record NW_024353787.1, read on the forward strand.
CAGCACCTCACACATGAACTCAATCACCGGCTGCGCCTTGTAGAAGGCAGTGGCTGAGACTGTGAGGACAGGGAAGGTATAGCTTAGGTCAGGTTCTGCCTCCCAGAATAAATGGAGGCACTGCTCTTTACACCCTCTTCCTCATAGGGAATTGGGATGGGGGAGGGGTCCCAGGGCTGTAGGAATTAGACTAGGAGTGTGGTTGCAGAGCTGGGAGGGATGAGGCTGGGAGTGTGGTCACTGGACTCAGGGTACCCCTGGTTCCATAACTCTCCCCACTCACCATCAATGTTGAGCATCATCTTCCACATGGCAGGGCGCACAGACTGGTGAAAGCCGAACCAGACCTCGCGCCCACCCCCCAGCGGGTGGTAGTAGCCCTCAGGCGGTGAGAAGAAGGAGCGGCCCACAGGGGTGTACCTGGCAGGGACAGGCAGAGAACTGGTCCCTCGGGCACAGGCCCCCACCCTGTGAGGCATCCTGGGCACGGAGGAGCCCTGGCCTGGAAGGCAGGACACCAGGGCTTTAATTCCAGCTCTGATCCTTTACTAGTTGTGTGACTGACCTTGTGCAAGTCTCTAACCTTTCTCTGCCCTGCATGGAAAGACGGGGTGAGGCCCAAAGATATCTAAAAGGGACAGGGCCAATGCTTTAAACCATCTAAATGTTTATACACACTTGCCTGGTATATGGTAAGGTTTCAAAGACTATTTTGTTTGAAAGGCACGCAGAAAGACTTTAACATGTGCTCATTCCCCTCTTCCCCCCACTGCACTTCTGATACCACTAGTAGCCCAGATATTAACTATACCCAGTACCTCATGGATGCCAGGTGCCTCATGGCCACATCCAGGGCTTGCACAGACTCCAGGGGAACAGGGATCTGGCCACTGACCAGGGCCTCATGCAGCATGCGCCAGCTCACGATGGCTAGCCACTTGATGGAGACCTTGAATATTCGATCCTTCCCTTCCCCAGGGATTGTCACCTCAAAGTCAACCTTCAGTAGAGAGAAAAGGGTAAAGAAATGCCAATGCTTTCCCACAGTCCAACATTCTCTGCCCTGTCCCAAACTATCTCTCATTCCATGGATTTGCTAAGAATCTGCTCCTTAAGCTGATAGGGGATCTCAACAAAGACTTCAGAGTAAAAGCAGCCCCTTAGTCTCCAGCCACCTTGGTTCACAGCTTCTATCCCTCTCAACCACATCTAGCAGAAAGTCCTTTAAGTCCAAGTCTATTTTTTAAGTCTAATCTCAATCCGTCTGGAACAGGGACAGACATACAGAAGGCTAAATAAACATCAGTACCTACTTACCCCTCACCCTAAAATACACTTTCTCAGCACAAAAGATGAAAGACATCTCTGGACTACCAGACTCCAAACAGGCTTACATGAGCTCTGACCCACCCCAGACCCGGCACATGTCTAGCCTGAATCCCAACCTTACCCGTTCATTGCCAATGGGCAGTGCTGTGACAGTGTAAATATTCTTCTTTCCATCATACACGGGCTTGCGATCACCAAAGATCTGAGGCTTGAAATGCTGGACCATGTATTCCACCACTTCCCTATGGGGGATAGAAATGGCCTGTGGAAGCTGAGAGACTACCACTTCAAGCTTTTGGAAGTAACATAAGGCCCAGGCAAGGTCCTATCTACTACATTCTCTCCTAGCAGCTACTCTAATCTCATTTACTCTATGGTTGTGCTTCTCAAACTTCAACATTCATATGAATCACCTGGAGATCTTATTAAAATGCAGATTCTGACTTAGTAGTCAGAGCAAAGCCTGAAAATCTTACATTTCTAATATGTTCCCAGGTGATGCTTCTGGTCCTCAGACCACCAAGGCTGTAAAAGACCTGAAAGAGTAGGTATGAGTGCCTTCTGAGCAGAGGGGGAACCTAGGGGGAGAAGGGCTTCATCTTAGGGTCTATCCAGAATCAGGAACAGAATTGAGGCTGCTCCAATTCTCAGGCTGATAAGGAAAAAAATGTAGATGGGGAAGAGATCAAATTGGAATAGGAATAAACTGTGGAAGAACCTCATCTCTTTCATCTCTCTGAAGCCCTTAGTCCCGCCACACAGTTTTCTCTTCATTATCATCTCTTCGTAAATTTCACTTTGTCCTCTGCCACTTAAGATTCCAGAGTGTCCATCTGCCCTTCAAAACCCCAGTCCATCCAACTATCTGATCTCTTCACTTTCTAAACCAAAGCTCTTGAATACTAATGGATAAAAAGACTCAAAATGTACACTGGAAGCAACTGTAAACACATGGTTTCAATCCCAATTAGGTTTCAGTGCTGCCCAACAATCTTTTCCATGTCCCCTGATCACTTCTGTCCCTCACAGACTTTGTCAAACTTTCTCCACTACCTTCTAATTCCAGAACCCAATTCTATGTCCTATCAAAAAGCAATTCTCTAACTCTGAAAAGAGTAGACCATAGTAAGCAAGGCCAATTTCAAGTTCTCAAACATAAAACCATATTTATATATGCATGCCTCTTTTCCTTTCTTTCCTCTCACACTTGAAATGTCCTTCCATATTTGATTTTTAAACATCTGAAAAATGTGTTCAACTTCACTCATTAGAGAAACATAATTTAAAATTAGGAAAAAAATATAGAAAAAGACACAAAGACCAATGCAACAGAATTGAGAGCCCAGAAATAAACCCACATATATATGACCTAATTTATAACAAAAGAGCCAAGAATATATAATGGCGAAAAGAAAGTCTCTTCAATAAAAAGTGTTGCGAAAACTGGACAATCATATGCAAAAGAGTGAAACTAGACAACTATCTTACATTGTACACAAAAATTAACTCACGATGGGTTAAAGATTTAAATTTAAGACCTGAAACAATAAAATACATAGAAGACATAGGCACTAAGCTTCTGAACATTGATTGGTCTTGGTGGTGTTTTTGTGAATTTGACTCCAGAGGCGAGGGAAACAAAAATAAACAAATGTGATTCTGCACAGCAAAGAAAACCATCAGCAAAACAAAAAGGCAACCAACCAAATGGGAGAAGATATTTGCAAATGATATTTCTGATAAGGAGTCAATGTCCAAAATATATAAAGAACTCATACAACTCAACAACAACAAAACAACCCAATTAAAAAATGGACAGAGGATCTGAAGACATTTTTCAAAAGCAGAGATACAGATCACCAACAGGTACATGAAAAGATGTTCAACATCACTAATTATCAGGGAAATGCAAATCAAAACCATGAGATATCACCTCACACCTGCTAGAATGAATATTATCAAAAACACAAGAAATAGCAAGTATTGACAAGAATGTAGAGAAAAAGGAACCCTCATACACTACTGGTAGGGTGGTAAATTGGTGCAGCTACTATGGAAAAACAGTATGGAGGTTCCTCAAAAAACTAAGAATAGAACTACCAAATGATCCAGCAATTCTTCTTCTGGGTATTTATCCGAACAATATGAAAACATTAATTCAAAAAGATATATGTGCCCCTATATTCACTGTAGCATTACTTTCAATAGCTAAGATATGGAAATAACTTAAGTGTCCATCGACAGATAGATGGATAAAGATGTGGCATATGCACACCATCCCCCACACACACACACAATGGACTACTACTACTCAGTCGTAAAAAATGTGAAATATTGCCATTTGCATCAACACGGAGGGATCTTGAAAGTATTAGCTTAAGTGAAATAAATCAGATACAAAAACTATACGATTTCACTCATATATGGAATAAAAACCAAAGATGTAACAAACGAACAGAACAAAACAAAAGCAAACTCATAGATACAAACAACAGATTGGTGGTTACCAAAGAGAAGAGGAGGAGAGGGAGGGTGTAATGGTTAAAGGGGGTCAAATATATGGATGATGAGTGGAAAATAGTCTTTCTGTGGTGAGCACACAATAGAGTACACAGACATTGAATTATAATGTTGGATACCTGAAATCTGTATATTATTATTAATCTTAGTGAAAAAATAGAAACCAAACTCTGAGTCAGCTTATAATTGGAATGATAAATATTTTTCACATGAATTAAAATTCCACAATGAAATATGGGAAAAATAATTTTAAAAATTCAATTCAAATATAATTTTTTAATTATCAAAACATCAAAAATCAAAAAACAAAATATACTGAATTGGTGCAGATATGGGGAAGAGGCACTGATATTTACTAATGGGAGTATAAATTAGTACAACTTACCTTAAAAAAAAAACTAGCAATATCTCAAAATTTTTACAAGTATTGTGCCAACAAAATCCACTCCTAGGAATTTATCCTACAGATACATTCATATTTGAGTATAAAAATGTATCGATATTTAATAATATTCAATAGCTTCATTTTTGTAGCAAAAGTTTAGATTCAACCTAAATGTCCCTCAACAGATTAAATAAGTTATAATATCATATTCAATGATATACCTATGCAAAAGAATGAGGCAGATACATATGTACTGACATGTATTATTTTCCAAAGTATATTTGTTCAGTGGGAAAAATCAAGGTGCAGAACAAGGTACACAGGATTCTATATTCTGTGCATTTTTTTAAAATGTGCTATATACATATATGCTTGCATATGAAAAGAAAAATATCTAGACACATACTCAAGAATGGTAACAATCATACTCAAGAATGGTAACAATCATACTCAAGAATGGTAACAATCACACTCAACAATGGTAACAATGAATGCCTCTGGGGAAAGGGACTATGAGATTAGAGACCGGGGTAACAGGAGTCAGTTTTCACCGCTACTTTTTGTAATATTTTAATTTTTTTTTCCATTGTGCATATATAGTTTTCAAATAATAAAATAACTTTTAAAAAGAAAAGCTTCTAAGGCTAATCTCTCCAACTGTATATCATGTAAAGTCTTCCTGTCTCAGCAAGGCCATCCCACTCATTCCTCCTCTGTCTGTCATGTACTTTTAACCTCTTCTTCTCCACGAGCCCCTTCTCCTCGGTTTATAAACATATCCACGTCTCATTCTTAAAAACTTTTCATTCATTCATTTCAATAAACATTAAAATGTGTAGATATTATATTTGACCCTATAATCCTCTCTAGCCAACATATTTCCACTCTCCCCAAGTTTTGCTGTTAAGCTATCTGGAAAAAGTTATCTGCTTTCACTATCCCTACCACATTACCTTCCATTTATTCCATAACTCACTGTAGTTAGATTATTAGCCCAACTATTCTACTAAAACTGTTCTGATAAAAGGCACCAATCCTCTTCTAACAGCCAAATCCAATGATATTTTTCAGCATTTACCTTCTTGGAATGTCATAAACTTTCTTGAATTTGGTGATACCAACCTCTACTAATTTTTCTTTTACCTCTTTGGATCCTCTTTTAAGGTTCTGAGACTCAGAAAAGTGAAGACTCCTGTAGTTGGTGTCTTAGATGTGCATCGCTTACCGATTGACTCTGCGAGGACACTTATCCGGCTTGATATCCACCTCGTAGTGGTAGACGTCAATCTTAGGGATGTCCACCTCAAAGTAATTGGCCAGGAGCTTGATTGGTTTCCCCACTGTGCCAATGCCAGGCCTGCGAGGTGCCTGGAACACCTGCTGCAGAGGGGGCAGGTATGCGCCCGCAGCTACAAGACAAAGAGGCTGGTGAGGGTAAAGTCTGGCAGTCTCCTTTTACTCTGATCAGAGAAAGCACAAGGCTTCCCAGAAAAGGAGCAGGAGAGCACAAGGGAAGCCTCTTTCCTGCTTACCCAACCCAACTGAGGGCTTCCACTGGCTCAGACATCCCGGGTTTATTTAAAAAAAAAAAAAAAAAAAAATCTCCTTCCCGTTAGGCAAATTACCCTTGTCTATCTTAAATTCATCAAGTGAATATGTAGTAAGTTTCTCTTACACGTTAAGTAAAAGAGCTAAATCTGGCTCCCCGTAACATAATCCCTGCATCTACTAGATTAAGACACATGCCTTCACCAGGTATCTAGCAGACCAAGAATGCCCTATTCTCTGCCAGCCAGATGCTCACTTCACTCATCACCACCCTGAACACAAAACAGCATCATCTTAATGCTCTTCTGCAATGTAGGCAGCTGGAAGATCCAAAGAAGGCCAGCCGGGGGTGGTAGCAGTGTTTGAGAACTGAATGGCTGAAGTTGGAAAGATAGAAAAGGAGAAAAAGCTAAAACAATAGAATGTGGAAACTAAGGAAAGGAGAGAGGCTTTAAGCAGGGAACTAGAGTTGGGAAACAAGGCTATACCTGGGGAGACAATGAAGAAAAAGTTCAAAAGCAGAAAAAAAGAGGAATGAAGACAGGCTGATATAGGAGATTGAGGTAAGAGAATGCTAGAGTAGAGGACTTAGCACAAAAAGGCAGCCATTAGAATGCTGGAGAATGGAGAGATACTGACTCTGGGAAGGAGAATACAACATTCTCAGCTTCTTCCATACAGAGGGCCCAAACAGTAGCAGAAGGGATCAATTTCAAGATAGAGGGGGCCCTTGGGAAAGGGCTAGGGCAGAGCCAGTTTCCACTACTTTCTCCTCTCTTGCCATCAGCATTATTGCTGCCCCTAGTTTTTATCTTCCAGCTTGAGGGGAAAGGGAGGGAAAAGGGAAACTGTCTAAGAGAAGCCTTTGTCCAGAGCTACTATTGTCCTTGCCCGAAGAGGACTAGCTCAGGTGGGAGGAGAAACAAATAAACCGGCCCACAACCTCCCATCACCAGAGCTCTGCTTTCAGTCTGCCAAGCTGGGGGGATGGGGCATATCCTCAGTTGGGGGGTCAGGAAGAGGTCAGAACCATTCATGGGAGGGGCATGCTTCCCAGAGCTAAGCTCCAGTCTCCTTCTAACCACCTGTCAAGCCCAGCCCCGCTCTGCATACTTGGAAACACAGGCCCAGCCTGAGGCAAAAAGGCCTTCAAGGACTCACAGCCACACGAGGAAGTGAAAGCTTAATTTAACTACTAGCACCTAGCCACCTACTCCAAAAACAGCTGGACAGAAATTGCACATAGCCATAGACACACACACAGCGTGACACATTCCTGTCATACACATCCAAACACTCACTCAGACCTAGACACATAGACATATCCCTCACCACCCTAGATTGTAAATTCTTTAAAGGCAGGGACTAACTGCCTTGGTCATTACTAAATCTCCAGTGCCCGGCATACAGGAGGTGTTCAATATATAGATATTAAATGAATGAGCAAACAGACCCATAGACACACCACAAAGAACACAAACACACGAACACCTGCAAACTGCTCAGAAACTATTATAAACCTTGTACAGGACAAACAGGCACTCTGGTGGATATAGCTGGTAAAAGACACCCTTCCCCTCCCTAAATTCTTACATTCCATTCACTTCCTTAGTCTCTCAGGCTGAATAATCCTTAGGAGCCTCGAGAGATAGACATCCCCTAGAGCTGGGGGCTGGGTAGAAATGATGGGGGATGGGACACTCTAGCCTCAAAGTCTTCCCTTCCCCAGAAATAGGACTAGACCAGACAATCTTAGGCACCCTCCACTCCAAGGAGGCTTTGCGAAAACAGGAAAGCCCCCACACTCTCATCTCCAAATCAGGGAAGGCAGGAGGAATGGGGAAGCTCTCTCCTGTTCCATCCCCCTGCAAGCCTTATTAGCTAGAGTCACTGTCACCCCTCCTCTACTCCTCATCTCTGCCCCCAGCCTTTAGTCTGAGAAAGGGAGACACTTCCCTGCAGACCCAGACAGGGACAGACGGCCACTTTGTGATGCAGATGAGGGCCCCAGCACAGAGGACAAAGCTTGGGCCTTGGGGGGAAGGGGCGGGGCTCTTCCTTGCAGACAAAAGCAAGAAGGGAGGGGCGTGAAAAGGACACTCCCCCTCCCCCATCCCCAACCAGCCCCGAGAAGGAAAAGAGCTGAAATGCCTGGCTCAGAGATTCCTTCCCTGCAGTTCTGAGGCCCACATACCTCCCAAAGAGCCAGACTGCCTATTCAAAAGACAAACTCATGGCTAGGTTAGCTGTCGGTAAGCAAAGAGGCCAATGTCTCCGAAAAGAATATATCCACACGTGAGTAGACACAAATTACTAAATTTCCATATGTGTGCTTAACCATTTATGTCACACTGGATGTGATTCAATTCAATTAGTAAATATGTACTTTGTGTCAGGGCCTAACTACTAGCTGGTTCCACAGATAAATGAGACACTACCTATCTGTATCCCCGAAGCTACCAGTCCAGTATATATACTTGAGAAACATGCTCGAGCACAGAAGACGCACTTGGACATAAGCCCAGTGAAACCAGCATCAATATCTTAGTTTTGTGTACTGTGTCCTAAAACTTCCAAGAGAACAGTCTGGGCCTAGGAAGGAGGCAGTTATGGGGTCCTTCCATTCGCACCTTCCAGAATGAATTTCAATTATACCATTTGATGAAGCAAAGCCTGTCCAACCAGGCTACAGCCAACTCCATATACCAGGCTGTAGTCTCGTCCCTAGAAGCTTATTTCTTATAACAAAATCAGTTTTTTTCATCACTCCAGACACCACAATTATTTGCAGTCTGGTATGGTGTCAGCTCCTAGCAATCTATCTAGACCTCTGTGACCTACCCCTACTCTACAGTCCACAAGTTGTTGCAAGTAACCTCCAGCCTAGAAAACCAGACTTCCTGGAATGGAGAGGGGCCTGAGGGAAGGAGGAAATAGTTTTCTGAAGTCGGTAGCTCCCCCTACTCTACCTTAAGACCTATACAATCTTAACAGCGTTGTTTTTGCTAGGAGGAAAAAAGTACTATATAGATCACTGAATAGATGATGCGAATGAGTTGGGACGAGATTTCCTTGAGGGTATTACATATGGTGAAAAAGACAAGATTCTTCCACTAGAAATGAAATTCATGTCCCAAATGTAAATCCTACTACTACCCCCAGATCGAATGAAAGGTGGTGAGATATGACCTAAAAAATTCCCAGGTAAAGACTGCTCCTCCCATCAAAGGATTTAAGACACAGGTGGTGCCACAATCCCACAGCTCATCCTGGGGACTCCAGGCTTCTTGGGGCAGGCAGCCTAGCCTCAGTTTCTCCTGTTTTTATCTCCTTTTTCCTGATTGCCCCCTGTGAATAAGGAAAAATTAAGACTATCACCTGAAACTCACCAGAGTGAAGCCAATAAAATCCCTCCTCCCCCAAATAACTTATTTTATGACAAAAGGCAACCCTGGATCTAAAGACTTCGCCCTGAGTTTCTGGGGACAGACAAAGGAAAAAGAAAAAATAGCCACTGGAAGATAGGAGCCATAAAAGTATTAAGGTATATAAAGAGATTAGGCTGTCACTTCAGGAGACATTTCAATGGCGAAAGGTCGTTATTCCTTGATTAAAAGATCCCATCTCTACTCAGTATTGGACCAGAAGCGTGCAAAGCAGGCAGACAACCTCTTCCAGGTAAACCTGGTACTGGCCTTGGTCCCTCAGTAACCAACACCTTTTCTAAAGCCAAGATTTAGGAAGGCCACGCCCCAAGAACATAGCTTCGATCCCAATCTCTCCTCATCCCAGTGGCAGAATAAGGCACTTGGCAGTTTCTCACAACCCATTCTTGGCAAATTGTGACTGAGGGTTTTCAGGACCAAGTGTAAGAACCCCTAAGATGGGGAAAGGGACCATTTCCATTTGCGCTCCGCCAGCACAACCTTAGAGAATGCACCCCATCAGCGCGCTCCTTATTCCAAGCCGAACCGCGCGGGGTGGGGAGTGGGGGGGATTCAGGCAACCACGCCCCCACCACATAGGGCAGCCCCTTCCAGCTGCCATCTCCGCGCATGCTCCGGCGCCTCTGCTCCAGTTCCCCAGACTCACGGGGGGAGGGGGGGGGATTCCCGGGCTGGATCCCCACCCACCGCCCCCTGACCCTCGCCCCCGCGTCAGGCCCAGCTGGGGCGGAGCTCACAGTCCAGCTCTGCCGCCTTCTCCCAAGAGACACTAGCCCAGCCCAGACCCGCTGAGCCCCCGCCCCCGGCATGCGGCAGCTCTGGGCCCATCTGTGTTGACCCTCTCCTCTCCAGGACACCTGGAGCCCGCCCCCTGCCACCTGCCGAGCCTCTTCTTAGGCCTCCTGGGACCTCCGGGAGTCCTTACGTGCGACCAGGCCCTTCTCCCCGATGACTTCCCACCCCCAGGAGTGCATAGAGCCTCCTTTGATAAACGGCCCCATCTCAAAGATCCCTTCACAAGGTTTCCCCGGAACTGCACACAGCCCCCTTCAAACTGGGCCCCCCATCCCACAAGAGCCCCTCTCCTTACTCAGGAAACCTTCCCTCACTCGGAAATCCTGCTCTTCATGCGCGAGTCCCCGAGTCCTTTGGAGCACGCACCGTCCCCGCCTTCCAGGGGGCCCTTACCTGCTCCCGAGGGTCCCGCTTCCATCCCATATACCCGTGCGGAGGTCAGGCGGCCCGGAGACTGTGGAGTCCAGTGTGAGGGCCCTAGGTACCCAGCACTCTAGCTGCTCGGGCTCCCGGGCCGGGCTCGGCTCCCCCCCCCAAGCCCGGCCGCTCGCGCCGCCACCCCCGCAGCCTCCGTTGCCGCCGCCGCCGCGGAGCCTGCAGCAGCTCCCCCAGCGAGCGCCCGGCCAGCTGCCAGTGCGCAGGCGCGACCGCCTGGCCCAGGGGGCGGACGGGAACGAGTCAAGCGGGGCGCTCCGACAGCAACAAAGGCCAATGGAGAGGGGCGGGGGCACCAGGGACCCGAGGCAGCGGCCCCTGGCGGTCACCCATCGCCATGCAGCCCGGCGGGAAGGCTTAGGTAAAGGCGCAGCGGAACCGCGCAGTGGCGTAAAAGGGTGGGGTGGGGGTGGGGTGGGGACACCCCTGCAGCAGCCTACGGCCCTGTGTTTTTCCCCATACGGCTCCCTCCAAGCCTACACATAGCCTCCTCACTTTGCACAGAGCCACGCGCACATTACAGGAGCCCCACCTCATTCCCAGGCCCCCCTCACACACTCTGAGCACCCCATCACCCATGGGCCCTGCCTCCCACCTCTCTTCCCAATCTCTCTCATCCTTCACGCCTTGGCTGCAAAGCTACTGTCTCCGCGAAGCCTTTCTCCGAACTCACTGACGCCACCCCCTTGTCCAGGCCGAGTGCTGGGCGCAGAGAGACCACAGATGTGAAAAACACCCTACCTTGGAAGATATCACAGTCTCAAGTGCGACTACAGAGCTCTATCTGTGGGACCTGGGAAACACCTGTCTCCACTTTCTCATAAACAGCTCATGTCTGAACTCAGTCAATCTGCTTCTGTCCTCGCCACGTCACTTAAAAGACTTTTTGTGTCGAAGTTCAAAGGACAATTTTCAATTCTGATTTCTCTGCAACATCTGACACTATGCCTCTCGTTTTTAAGCCTTCTACTTGGCTTCAGCATTTTATGAGATATATTGCTTAAGTCTTTTTCAGTCTTCTTCTGGGGTCCCCTTTTGCTTTTGCCCCTTAAATAACAGTGTTCAACATGGTTTCAAACCCAGCTCTCTTCTCATTCCACTCTCCACTTTCCTCTTGAAGGTCTCAGCCATTCTCATAGTGCAACTATCCTTCCAAATCTCTATTTCCAGCCAAGTGTCAGACTCATATTGCCAAGTGTCTGCTGGACAGCTCCACCTGGATATCCTACCAGCACTTCAAATTCAAAGAATTCAAAACCAAACTCTACCCTTTAACCCATAAAAGTGCTTGTCCTATGCCTCAGGCTGTCTCTGCGACTTGCCCCTTCATCCCAGAAATGAAGTTTCTCTTCATTGCCTCCTATTCAGCTGTTCATAAGTCCTGACATGTTTATTACTTGAATTATACTTACTCCCACATGATCCGCCTGCCATTCTCATGGCTCCTCGTGGTAGTGCAGACCCTTATTAAACTTTTCCAAAAGTATCACACTACTTTCTTGCTAGTCTCAGTTTCTGAGAAGATTCCTCCCATTTGGCCTGCTGCAGCTGATAGGTAGTAAGAGACGCAGCTCAAACATCTCTCTCTTTCCCTTATATTCATTCATATGTATTCATCCATATGTATTTTTTATGCCTACTTTATCCTAGATGCTGTGCTGAAGGCTAGAAACTTAAGAGACAGACCATACATACCCAGTCCCTATCCTTAGAGAGATTAATTTCTGACACTCATCGTAGTATAACTTGCTTCTTTCTAGCAGAGGTTCTCAAACAGCAGGTGTCAGAATAACCTGGAGAGTTTGTTAAAACATTGATTGCTGAGCCCCACCTCCAGATCTTGTGATTCAGTAGCTCTTGGGTGGGACCAAGAATGTTCAATTCTAATAAGTTTCCAGAGGAAGCTGATGCTGATTTGGGGACCACACTTTGAGAACTACTGCTCTAGAGTATAAAGTTAAGACCAAAGACTCTAGAGCCAGACTATTTTGGTTTCAGTTCTAGTGCTGCCATTTATAAGCTGTGTAGCACTAGGCAAATTATTTCTCTGTCTCAACTTCCTCCTCCAATTTGGGGGTGAAAATAGCACCCACCTCAATGAGGCTGTTGTTAATACAATAAAGACCTTAGAATGGTGCCTAGAAGAACATAGGCAAAGTATTAGCTGCTATCATAATTACTATCTGCCTCTTGCGCTATATTCTAAGTTCTTTAAGAACAGAGACCATATCAGGTGCATTTTCTGTCCCTGTTTAGTGCCCAGCATAGCATGAGCTGTGCCTAGAATGATCAGTAAATCTGAGTTGATCCAAATCAAACAGATGGCATCAAAACAATCCTCAGAAATAGCCAAGACTACCTTGGTATAACTAAGCTGGAAGCACAGCATTTCATAAGAGTTTGAATTCCCTGTTCTAAATACCAAGCCTCACACTTAACTTAGTGGAAAGGCACTGATCACTATTCTGACCCATCTCCAAAGTGGCTAGCAGAGTTGAGCCTGGCCCTAGCCTCTCTCAGTCTTTCTGCAGAGTGTCTCCATCATCAGGGATTTCACTCTTGGCTAGGCAAAGTGGTAGAGTATAAAGGAAATCCAGATAGCACTTTGCTTTTTTATACTGACAAACTTCTTCCAGTAACTGTTGATGTACGTTCCCAGAAATCTATTGGCTCCTTCTGTTTCCAGCTCAATCCTTGCATCTCAGTCCATGGCTAACTCACACCCAAGGGCCTCGGTTGTGTGGACCAGAGGCTAGGTCTTTCCACTTTTATATTTTCTTTATACCCAGAGTTTCCTGGCTCCCAAACAAGAATGGCCTGAAAAAATCTGCATCTCAATCTTTATTTTCCTTTTCTTAATATCTAAAAAGCAGCCCGAGAACAATAAAATCAAGGTAGTAGAATAGACATAAAACAAATCATATAACTTACTATCAGGAAATAGTGATCACCAATAGCTCTTGCATACATGACCTCTTTTTATCTATAATAAAATGTACTTCTTATATATCTCAGAAGATAAATTTAAAAAACCAGAAATCATGAACAATGGAAATAAATGTCAGCTAGTACTGCGAAAAGATTTATGAAATTGGTAAATTTTTAAAAATTTTTTTAATCAAAGTATAATTGACACAATAAACTGCACATATATAGGATATAATTTAGTCAATTCTAACATGTATCAACCTGTGAAACATCAAGACAGTGAACAAATCACTTCCAAATTATAAAACTCATCACAGAGATTTAATAAATATGAGGAAATTTTTATATAACTATAATGAATTTGAAACTCTGAGTAAAATTTTAAATTACATATATATTTTTACTTTAAAAAATGCAAAACAAGGACTCAAAAGCAAGAATTGAGCAACAATTAAGAAGGACACTGAGAAAGTTATCAAAATTGACCAAAGAACACCTAGCCCAGGAGGTTCACTGTTTTATATTTCCAACCATTCCTGAAAGAGAGAATCCTGTTCCATGTTATATGAATGGTTTTAGAACATGGGAGAAAGGAGAATTTTCCTACTTTGTTCATGACAGCAATTAAGATCCTCACTTCTTATCAGATATCCAGGAATATGGATGCAAAAATTACGAGTCAAATACTAGCATAAAGAATTCTATAAGAGATTAAGTAAAATTATGATAATAATAATAATAGGCTAAATTATTAAGTTTACTTAATATTAAGTGTCAGGCACTGTTCCAAAACTTTACATATGTTAACATAAATAATCCTCACAAAAATCCTGGAGCATCGTAGAACAGATAGGTAGACTTGGGCTGAGAAGTAATAGGTAAATAACCAGCACAGGCAGGTACTGTTATTAAAAATAGAGACACAGAGAGGATAAGCAACTTGCCCAAGATTACACAGTTTGCGACTAGCAGGGGCAGAACTTGAACTCAGGCTGGATGGTTCCAGGGTCCACACTTTTAACCAAAACATTATATGGCATTATTACTAAAAGAATAGCATATAAAACAGAAAGGTAATTTAGGGAAAAATAAATATCTTAATATACTATATATGTAGATTAATCAAAAACAATGATAATAGACAAAAATATTTGATACATTTTAATGCCCCTTCTTAATAAAAATAATTAAAATCACTTATCCTTACCATGATGGTAGAATATCTATTTTTAGCTAGTGGCCAAGCAGATATTTTCCCTTTAAAAACAGGAATAAACGAGGTCACTCTTCACCACTAATACTATTTTAATACTGGTTTGGCTATTCTAGCCAGAAGAGAGAGACAGGGAAAGAGACAGACCCAGAGAGAAAGAAAGAAACAGACAGACAGAAGACAGAGAAAGAGAGAAATTAAAGTATATAAGAAAATATCTTTATTGCGGTTCATGCAACTGTATACTAGGAAAATATACAGTCTTATTAAAATTAGTAATACTAAGTAAATAGAAGGATTCAAGAAAATAAGCAAAAATCTGCAGCATTCATGGTACCAGTAATGACTAATTATAAACTATAATGATAAAATATCCAATTCAAAATGCTTAGAAATAAACTTCATGAGATGTTTGTGTGATGTGTGAGAATATTTATAAGAATCAACCAGAATACATATAACAAAGTCCGGGTTATGTGGAAAGAGAGTCCAAGTTCCGGGATGAAAAAACCAAAGCATATAATAATGTCTGTTGGACCCTTGCTACTCCAGCCCCAAGTTCTGAGGACCAGCATCAGGTATTTCCACTCATCCCCATGTACTGTGCTATAGAAATACAAAGAGGCAAGGATGGATTCGAGCAAGTTTCTACCCATAAGAAGAGACAAATATAGATTGGTGCTATCTAATAGAAATATCATGAGATACATATGTAATTTTAGATTTTCTACTAGCCACAGTATAAAAAATGAAAAGGAAACAGGTGAAATTAATTTTAATAATATATTTTACTTAACCCCAAACTATTGTTATTTCAACATATCAATATAAAAAATTATTAACATTTTACATTCTTTTTTATATAGTCTTTGGAATCTGGTGTGTATTTTATACTCATAGCACATCTCAATTCAGACTAGCCATATTTCAAGTGCTTAATACATGTGGTTAGTGGATACTGAACTGGACAGCACAGATGATCATTTCAATGCAATTTTGAGTATAATGACAGAGGCAAGCATGAGTGCATGGGAACTAAAAGGAGGTATACATAATCCAGTTGGGGGAATCAGGGTAGGTTTAAGAGATACCTACTTAAACAGGCCTGGGAAGATGAGCAAGAATTAGCTAAGCAAAGGATAGGAGAAAGGCATACTAAGCAGCATTAGCAGAGAGCATGAAGGTGAGAAATAGCACATATGTAGGAACTATCAGCAGTGATATTGTAGCATAAAGAAGGGAGAAAGAAACAATGAGGACAGGGTAGAGAAGTACATCATGCCCAAATCTGCCCACTCTCTTCCCAGCCCAACCCAGGACAGGGGCAGAAGGGGGCGGGACAGGAGCTGTCCCTGGTTCTGACACTAAAGGCAGATTTACAGTGTAGTTCCACCCAGGCTGGAACTGAACTTATCCAGATCAAGCCTATTTTTCCGGGTCTTCTGTAGCACACACAAAGGCTTCCAAATCCTAAACTTGGCCTGGCAGAACATGAAAGCCCTTTGGACAGGCTGCTCCTGAGTGAGTTGGAGAATCTAAGGAATATCTAAGTCTAGGAACCAGAACTCCAGGATATTAAAGTTTATTTAGGGTCAGGCATGGCCAGGAAAGACATCCTCTTTGAAATAAAAGTAGATGTTGATCTACTATACCAAATGAACCCCAAAAGTGGTAGTTAACCTATGGGGTCCTAGCTTGACCCCTCAGGGAATATAAACTAACAACTCAACTTTCAACCCAGAATTAATTCCTATTATCTTCCTTCACCTCCATTAATTCAATGGGGCTTAATGGAAAAATATTTACAATAAATATGACCTCAGTATATCAATGGGCCAAGAAAAAAAGCATTTTCACAAGTAAGACTATATAATCATCATTCATTCTTAATAAAGTCAATATATAAGAATGAGTCTACATCCAGTAATTTAAAAAATTATATTACATATTCGAATGATCAAATTATGTGATGGAACTGTACCAGTATGATCCTGTGAAAAGCAATTTGGCAATATTTATCAATAGCTGTACAATGTTTCTGCTCTTTGACTTATAATTCCACCCAATTACATACTGAAAACACTTGGAATCAGACAAATTTGTGTCAAATCTCAGCTCTACCACATGCAAACGTGTAACCTTAAGCAAGCCCTCATCCCCTTATGAACTGTAATTTCCTCATCTGTAAAAAATCTCATAGAATTGTGGGAAGATTAAATTAATTCATGAATGGCAAAGGCCAAGCATCACACTTAGCACTTATAGGTGCTGAATATAAGATAATTCTTACTGTCCTGTGCTCTGCTGCTGAGACAGGTCCTTGTTTTCTTTCTACATCATCTTAATCATTTTCATGGCTTTATTTTTTTTTTAATCGTAAATAAAAATAGAAAATGAAGAAAAGAGCAAATTAGTCATATCCTTTAAATGGCAGATACTTATATCCCTATTTCCTCCTAGGTTGGGCTCCAAGAGCCACCACCTAATTGGTTTTTGACTTAAGCAAGTAGGAGATTGGTGGTGCCTATTCTGAGACTGAGAACACTAAAGGACGAGTAAGTTTTGCCAAAAAAGATAATGACTATGGTTTTTGACATATTGAGCTTGGGGTGCCTGAAAAATATCCTAGTATAATTGTCTCACACATGGTTGAACATGTGGTATGGAACCCAGAAAAGATGTTTCACTTGAAGATCCATATTTGAAAGTTAAAATCATACAAATAGTAACTGAAGCCATGAGAATCAATGAGAACTCTCGAAGAGGGTGTGTTATATGAAGAGAGAATAGAGCTAAGACAAAACCCTAAAAAACACCACTTAACTCATTCCTTCATATTGAAATGGTAATAAAATCCTGTGGACTCTACCTCCTAATACCTTTTAATCCTCTCTATTTTTCTGTATCCCTACTGCTATTATTCAAGTCCAGGTCACCACTAACTCTTGCCTGGAAAAGTGCAACAGCCTCTTAACTCCCTAAGTCTAGTCTTGTGTGCTGAGATCCGGTCTCTAATTACATCCAGGTTGATCTTTCTAAAATACAAATATATATTCATTAACTCAACAAACATTTACTAAATGCCTACCGGTTAGTAAACAAAGCAGACATATATGTTCCTTGTCCTCATGAAGATTACAGTGGCATAGACAATAAACGAGTAAAAAAACCCAAAATATATTTCAAGATAAGTGCTTTGAAGGAACATAATAGGCTGCTGTTTAAGACAGAATAAGAATAACTGAAGATGGTGACTATATCAGTAGTCAAGAAAGAAGGAGGTATTTCTTTAACGATACAGAACTAAAATACTGGTCCATCAGCATGTAAGTTGGGAGGTGGGGTGATCAGGGTTAGTGTTCTAAAGGTCCTTGTACTATTTAGGACAAGGATAAAGGTATTTATTTGCTTTAGACTTTGGTAAGCACACATGGTAAAACTTTTAAAAAGCTAATAAATGAAAAGAAATAGAATAAAAAAGAATAACAACAGAACTTTTAAACCTTTGGCTAAATATCTCTAGAATGATTAAAAGAATTGAGTCAGTAGTTTAAAAATCTTCCCACAAAAGAAAAATATATCATATGGTTTTAGAGGTCAGTTCCATCAAACATTCAAGCAGTAACAGATCATTTCAATTTTATACAAACTTTTCCAAAGAAGATGGAATGCTCCCTAAGTCAGTATAATGTGATACCAAAACCAATAAGGACTGTACAAGAAAGGAATATTAGAGCCTAGTCTCACTCATGAACAAGGATGTAAAAATCCTAAACAAAATAAGAGGGAACCAAATCTACCGATATATCAAAATATTAAATCTATATATCATGACCAAATTGTACGTATCCCAGGAATGCAAGGTGGTTTAGAAAATTTACAGATTTACACTAGAAAATCTGTAAATGTCAGGTTAACAATGAAAAATAATATGACCAGCTTATAGATGCAGGAAAAAAAAAATCACTTAATAAATTCAACACCTATTAATGATTAAAAAAAAAACACTCAGCAAACGAAGAAAAAAGTTTCTTAAACTGTTAAAGGGTATTTACCAAAATTCTAAGGAAAAAAAAAATTCTGTAGCAAACACTATTTAAATTAATATTATATTGTGAAAATGTTCAAACATAAAATTATCGAGTGACTAGCATAATAAACTCCCATCACATACCTAACCATCATCCGAATATAGCAATTAAAAAATACAAACTTTATTCTTAATAGTAAAACATCAGAAGCATTCTCTTTAAAATCAGGAACAAGACAAAAAGGCCCATATTTTTTTAAACATTGTACTGGAGGTCCAGCGTCACAGTGGGGCCAAAAGAAAAAAGTTCAAAGACTAGATTGGAATAAATTAAACTGTTATTATTCACAGATGAGATAACTGTCTACAAAGAAAACCCAAGATAATCTATAGACAAATTATTATATATGAATAAAAGTTTTTAGCAAGACTGATAATTATGAGATTCATATTCTTAAAAATCCATTGCATTAAAAAAATTACTTACAATAGCAACAGAAATAAGAAAGCATCAAGAAACAAATCTGACAAAAGCTGTGCAAGACCTGTACAGAAAAAAAATTACTAAGATTTTATTGAAAAACATTTTAAAAGACCAAATAAATGGATAGAAAACTTGGCCCCTAGATAGGAAGTCTCATTATTGTATACTCAAATTCATTTATAGACTCAATGCAATCATAATAAAAGTTCCATTAGGTTTGTGTGTATACAACTCGATGAGCCTATTTTAAATTTTACACAGATGAACAGAGGCCTAAAGAATAGCAAAGACACTTATGAAGAAAAATAAGATGGAGGAATTTGTCCTACCATATATTATGTCTTATTACACAACTAGGGTGATTAAGATAGCAAGGTAGTGGCCCAGGGTTAGGAAAATTGGCATGTAAAACAGATTATAGAGTCTGGAAACAGGCTCATTCATGTATGGAAACCATACTAGTATGAAAAAGGTGGCACTGAAGACCCCAAGGCAAAGGACAAACTAATCAATAATGGAACTGCGACAACTAATTATCTATATAGAAAAATATAAAACCAGAGTCCTACCTCACCCTATACATAAAAATCAACTTGTGTGAAAGGCAAGTCTTGAAAAATGTGTAGGGAAAAAATATAAGCAACTTGAGGTGGGGAAGAATTTCTTAAGCATAACATACTAACCAAAAACATACTAAGCACTAAAAAAAAAAAAAAAAAAAAAAAGACCATGAATTCAACTAGATTAAAATTAAGAACTTAAGTTCATTAAAAGACATTACAAAGAAAATTAAGACAAGGCAAAAACAAATATTTACAATACATATAACCATCAAATTATAATATCCAATATTTATTAAGAACAGCTACAAATCAATTAAGAAAAACAGATAATTATATATATTTTTAAAAAGACAAAAGTCATAAACAGCCATTTCACAGAAGGGGAAATATGAAGAATGAAAAACCATATAAAAAAAGTTCAATCTCATTCTTTATTAAGAAAATACAAAGTAAGATCACAATGAGACATCAATTTTAGCCTACTAAATTAGGTGAAAATTAAAACTGTAGAATAATGAGAACTCTTAGATACTTTTTGGTGAAAGTGTAAATTGATACAACCAACACACTACTTTGTAAAGTTGAAAATGTGCATACCCTACAACCCAGCAATTTTGGTTCAAAGAAACTTCTGCTTTTGCCAAGAGAAGATATGCATAAGAATATTCTTAGTAGCATTATTTGTAACAGCAAAATATTGAAAACAACACTAACTCCATCCATAATATAACTGTGAGATATATATATATACCTCAGAAACATGATATTGAGTGACAAAACAAGTTGCAGAAGAATGCATATAGTATGCCTCTAATTACATAAAATTCAAAAATACACAAAAGTAAGTTATATAGTTTAAGGATACAAATATATGTATTGAACAATACAGAAAAGTAAGGGAATGGTAAACCCAAATTTCAAGAGGGAAAAGAATGGGACTAGATTTTGAAGAACACACAACACTTCAAAAGGTAAAGGTAAAACAAATAAATAAAAAACAAAGGCAAAAATAATATTCTCTCTTTTGCTAAACTGAATGGTGGATAATAGGTGTTTGTTACAGCATTCTTCTTTATTCCATACATATGTTATATTCTTTGTAACTATGTGATCTTAGGCAACTAATTTAGTCACACTATGCCTCAGTTTTCCCATTTGTAAGTCAGAAAAAACAGTAATAACCAACCTTTATACTGCTGTTGGGAGAATTAAATTCTTTAATGCATACAGAGTGCTTACAACAATCCCTCAACCTAGTGCGTAAACATTCACTTGCAACCTGTTTTCTGTGCAATAATCCTTATCTCGATTATACTTAAAGTCTCCCAGACTAAGACCCTGTTTTATCCTGTCCAGAGAATAAACTTTCAATCTTTTACCAGGTTGGATATAGCAGAGATGTGCAGTTACCTGACTGTTGTGAAGCTGGAGAGAATCTGGAAGTCTAGCAGATTTTTACCATTCTTTCAACCTAACTTCCTGTTTTCAGCCCTATCTTCATCCCCATGTCCAGAGAGGTTCTTGGTGCCTCCAATTCCTAATGTTCTGTGTGCCTGTGTCTGTGTTTTTATGTGAGAAAGAGCTTGACAGAGAGAGAGTTTGCAGGAAAAATTAATTTGTCTTTGGCTTTCTTCCACATCACTTTAGGATTTAGCTTTCTGGGATGTACAAAGTCAGTTATCACCAGTCCATAAAATTTCTAACTTCCAAAAATGTGTTCCTGTTTTCTCTTCTCCTTTGCTCTATATCCTTATGGGTTTGTACTTTTTTAAAAAAAAATCGATTTATTATTGTTTCTGTGGGGTTAATGGAGGAAACAGATAAATGTGAGTGAGTTAATTCACCAAGTCTCACTCTTAAATATGAGGCAGTACAGAATAGTGGTTAAGACCACATGCCCTAGACTGCCTCGGCTACCCCACTTTCAAGCTGTATGACCTTTGTTAAACCACTCAAGCTCTCATTTCCTTCAAATCAACATTTATAAATTAAAGGTAGTAGCACCTACTTCAGTAGTTGTTATGAGGATTAAATAAATTAATATTTGAAAAAACTCAGAACTTTGCTCATTAACACTGCAAGAGCTCAATAAATATTGCTAATATCGTTTGAGGAAATTTCCCAGCATGAAAGTCAGAGAACAAAAAAGTAAACACAGTTCAAAGGAAATAGAAACCACGCAAAGGGAACACAATAAAAACTTTCCCTACAAAATTGCATTATCTATTCCCAGAAAAATAAGATACTGCATTCACTAAACAAGAGATTGTGACCGTATGAACAATTTAAAGGAAAATATTAAAATAGAAAAAATTTTGAATGCATACATGAAAGACAGAATTGAGAAAATTATCCCAGAAAGTAAAACAAAGAAAAAAAATGGAAATTAAAACTAGAAGAGAAAATAAAAGAAAATTAGAGGAGCCATTCATTAGGTCCCACATCTGAACAGAAGATTCAATTCAGGAGAGAGGAGAAAAAAAAAAAAGAATAAATTATCAAAGATCCAATACAAAAAACTTCCTCAGAACTAAAGGGCTTGAGTTCCCAGAAAGGGGCCATTCTGGGAAATACTCACATAAGTGCAGATCATGGTAAAGTTTCAAATTTTCAGGAAAAAAAAGAGATTTTAGAGCTTTCTATCAGAGCACTTAGCACACTTTTGTTATTTTTCTTTTGTTTGTTTTATGTGAGGGCAGGGACAATGTCAACCCTCCTCACGGATACAGCCAGCACCCAAGCAGTGCCCGGAAAAGGGTAGGTGCATATTTGTTAAACTACCTTTGCGTAATTTTTGAAAACACACAAATCCCTCCATAAACCCTCGGAAATCCCGCATTATTTATGGAGGACACTTAGGGCTGACGAAGTCATTGCATCAGTTAGACTGATGAATCCGAAAATGAATACCAACTATTTTTTAGATTTTCATTATACTTTCCGGGAAAGTCTTCAAGGTTTGGAGTCAAAAAGCCCTGGATTTGAATCCTGATCTTACAAGCTGTGTGACCTGAGATTACTAAAGCCCTTCAGCAAAAATGTAGTGACCACCAGCCTTAGGCTTTCTTGCAGGGAAGAAACACTTTGGTTATAATTACGAAACGGTCCTTTCCCTCCTGAGTTCTTGAATGGAGAGACGGACATGGAAAAAAAAAAATTACCACAGCCTCCCGACGGGTCGTTCCTCACCCTCTCGAGCCCATTTCCCACACAGCTTTAAAACACTGTTTTAAACTGAACACTGGTTCAAATTACTTGCCTTTATAGAGTTCTTCAGTGCCTCCCTTGTGCCCTCAGGATAAGTGGCCACTGAGTTCTGTCAGAGCCTCACGCAGCCCCGATGCGGATGCTTCGCGGGCTTCCCTCTAACCATGGCGTCCTCTAAGGTCTACATATGGCCGCAACCACGATAGGCCGCCAGACCGAGATCCGATGGGTGACCTGGAGGAAGGACTGAGCATGCGCGACTTAGCTCCTCCCCTCATTCCTAATCTCAGATCCTCAAGCCTGCAGGAAGCTTCCCCCTCACTCCCCAAGTCAACTGAGGTTGAACTGACATTTAGTATACTGCATATATTTAAAGTGTGCAATCTACTGAGTTTTGACATACGTATACACGCGTGAACTCATTCCCGAAATCAAGATAAGGAACATATCCATAACCCTCTGAAGTTTCCTCCTGCTCCTTTGTAGTCCGGGCTCTTGTCCCTTTGTCTTCCCCCCTGCAACCACTGATCTACTTTCTGTTGCCATTGACTAGATTTCATTTTGTAGTATTTTATATAACCAGAATAAGTCCTTTTTTTGGCCTGCTTCTTTCACTTACCAAAATTATTCTGAGATTCACCTATGTTACGTGTATCAATAGTTCATTGCTCTTTAAAGAATAGCATTACATTACACAAATATGCAGACATTTATTTATTAATTTACATGTTGATGGGCATTTGAGTTGTTTTCAGTTTGAGGCCATTACAAAGAAAACTGCTATGAACATTTGTCTTCAAGTCTTTCAAGCATTTGCTTGGGGAAATATCTAGCTAAGTCTTATGATAAGTGCATAACTTTTATTTTATGTCTTTAAAGAATTTAAAGAACTTTTTAAGAAGCAGCAAACTGTTTTCTAAAGTGATTGCATAATTTTGGATTCTCACTAGAAGCGTATGAGATTTCCAGTTGCTCCATATCCTCCCAAACACTTGGCATGCTCAGTCTTTTTTAGTCTTCTAGTGTAATGATATCTCATTGTGGTTTCAATTTACAATTTCCAAATGACAAATTATGTTCAGCATTTTCTCAAGTGTTTATTTGCCATTTGTATATTTTCTGATGTGAAGTGTCTGATCAAATATTTTCACCATTTTTTAAATTGGCTCGTCTTATTAAATTGTAAGAATTCTTCATATATTCTAGATACAAGTCTTTTATCAGATATGTTTTGCAAATATTTTCTTTCAGGTTATGCCTTGATTTCATTTTCATATCAGTGTCTTAAGAGCAAACATTTTTAATTTTCATGACATTTAATTTATTAATATTTTTCCTTTTATTTTTGATGATTTTTGTGTTGTTTTAAAAGTTTGCCAAACTCAAGATCACTGTGATTTTCTTCCATGTTTTCTTTTAGAAGTTTTATAGTTTCAACTTTTGCATTTAGGTTTATGATCCATTTTGAATTATTTTTTATATATGGTGAGAAGTAAAAGTCAAGGTTATTTTTCTTTTTTTGGCTATCCAAATTGTTAAAAAGATTGCCCTCATTAAATTGTCTTAGCACTTGTGTTGAAAGTCAACTAGCCGTATATGTATTTTCTGGACTCTATTTCTGGACTCTCTATTCTATTCCATATATCTATCTGTCTATCTTTATGCCAATACCACACTGTCTTGTTTACTGCAGCTTTAATATAAGTTTTGAGATAGGGTAGTGTAGTGGTTATTTATTGCCGCATAACAAATTCCACATATTTGGAGGCTTAAAACAACACACATTCATTATCTCATAGTCTCTGTGGGTCAAGAGTCTGGGCATGGCTTAGCTAGATCCTCTGTTTAGCATTTCACAGGCTGTAATCAAAGTGTAGGCCAAGGCTGGGTTCTCATCTGAAGGCTTGACTAGAAAAATTATCTGGCTCACATGTTTGTTAGCAGAATTCAGTTCACTGCAGCTACATAACCAAAGGTTCTGTTTTTTGTTGGTTGGCAGCTAGAAGCTACCCTTACCTCCTAGAGGCCCCTTATAATTCCTTGCCACCTGGGCATCCCCAACATCACCAAAAAGGAGAGTGACAAAGGGAGAGAGACAGAGAGAGGACTTGAGAGTGAGTTTGCTAGCAAGACAGTTCTACTTATTTTTATTTATATTTATTTATTTTTATTTTATTTTTTTTTAGGCAAGTCAACTCTTGGTTGACCTCACAGATTGCAAGGACCTTGTCAGCTTACAATCCCTTATTTTTTTTTATTTTTTATGCCTACAGCACCTGGTCTTCCTAGGTGGTCTCCCATCCAAGTACTAACCAGGCCCGACTCTGCTTAGCTTCCAAGATCAAACGAGACCAGGCTTGTTCAGGGTAGCATGGCTGTAGATGCAAGATGGTTTTAAATAACTTAATGTAATCATAAAATCACAGCCCATCACTTTTGCCATATTTTATTGATTAGAAGAAAATCGCAGGTTCTGTCCACAGTGAAGGGGAGAGGATTATACAAAGACCTGAACACTAAGAGGTAGGGATCACGGGGCCATCTTAGAATCTGTCCTCCATAGATAGTATAAGTTCTTCAACTATGTTTTTCTTCTTAAAGTTGATTTTGGCTATTCTAGGTCCTTTGCCTTATTGTATAAATTTTAGAATCAGCTGTAAATTTCTACCAAAAAAGCTGACTGGAATTTTGATTAGGACTGTGTTAGATCTATAGATTTGGGTACAAATAACACCTTAAAACTATTGAGTCTTCTGATGCATGATCATAGTGCATCTCTCCATTTACAACAATCTTCTTTAATTTCTATCAGCAAAGGTTTCTAGTTTCCAATGTACATATCTTGCACATATTTGTACAAATTTATCCCTAAGCATTTTATATTTTTGATGCTATTTAAATGGGATTTTTAAATTTTTCAATTTCATTAAAAAATCCTTAATCAGAAAACTTGGAAAAGTAGACTCACTGTATGGAAAACCATGGTTGTCCAGTGCTTACTGTAACTAGGAAGACATGCATGTTAAATAAAGAGTAGTAATGTTAGCACTCCCATTTAGAAGAGTGACTTCTAAGCAAGTCCCCTTACCTAAGTATTATCAGCAATAAAGATGACATCTTGCTCTTCATGCAACTATCTAATACCTATGTTTATTTTTCAATTTTTTCTGACTGGCCCAGGGAAGACAGTATGATTTATTAACTCCCTAAATCATCAACATCTCCCTCATCTGACTGGTGAAACCTACTCATATTTCAAAACTCAACTCAAGGCTTCCTGCCTTCATGACAACTTCCTGACATTCCCTCCCATGTGTCCCTGCTTGCACTTCCTGAGGTGCATGTGGCAACACTTAGCTGCTCTCCTTTGTCAATATAGCCATCTTGTTCCTCCTCCTCCTTCTAAATATGTAAAAGTCTCAAAAGTGTAAAGAAAAACCATATTTTATTTATCTTTGTAGCCCCAATGCCTAACACAATGCTAGGTGAGCAGTAGGTATTCAGCAAATGCTTACCAAATAAATTAATTTTTTGAGAATTTTTATAAGATTTATTTAAACTAAACTGATGAAAATTGCTGGGAAGCAAAATCTAAAATGCTCCTAAAAGGAATTGTTATGACTACAAAATGATATGACTTCAGTTCTTGAAAAAGGATAACTGTTCATTACATAATGGTTAATGAAATAACAGAACACAAAGTCCTATATATACATTAAGATTACAACTATATAAAAATGTGTGTGCATTGAAAGGTAATATGTAAAATAAATTGCCATGTTTTTGGTATCTTTTTTAACAAAAATTTTAAAACTCTTTATTATTTCTAATGTCTGAATTCCCTACCCTCTCGCCCCACGCACATAGGGTTGGGGGTGAGGGATTAATGTTATGTGGGACACTGAGACACTGAGGGCAGCCAAGTAAAGACAGTTGAGGAAAGCAGGATTAAACAAGAGAGAAACAAAGTTTGAATGCTAACCAAATCCAAGGGCCAGGAACAGGGTCAAGGAAAGAGATCACAGAACCTAGAACTCAGAATAGGATCACTGGGAGAGCAAAATTCAGGATGGAGGGGAATTCAAACATTGCTTCCCTAAATATCTATGGGAGACAATGGATTTCATTTGTTTAACACACATTAAACACACATGTCAGACACTGGGCACTGGTTTCACAAAGATGAATAAGACAAAGTCTTAAATGGGATAAATACAAAGATGCCTAGGCCTCTTATAGTAATAGTGTTGAAAATCAAAAACAAAGAGAAGATATTAAATGCAGCCAGAGGAAAAAGGGCATTATCTTTTATATTAGCAAAAGTAACAGAGAAATAGAAACAATGGGATATATAGAGAGGGAAAGAGATATAAGAGGAGGTTTACTATAGGATTGGGCTCATGCAGTTATGGAGGCCAAAAAGGCATACAATCTGCCATCTGTAAGCTGGAGAACCAGTCTGAGTCCAAATGCCTGAGAACTAGGAGGCCACTTGTGTCAAATCCCAGAATATGAAGGCCTGAGAATCAGGAGCTCTGATGTCCAAAGGATGTCCCAGCCCAAGAAGAAAGAGGAAATTAGCTCTTCCTTTGTCTTTTTGTTCTATTTGGGCCTCAATGGATTGGATGATGCTTGTCCACATTTGTGAGGGCGAACTCTTTATTCAGTCTACTGATTCAAATGCTAATCCCTTCCAGAAACACCCTCAAGACACACCCAGAAATAATGTTTCATCAGCTATCTATCCAGTCAAGTTTACACATAAAATTAACCATCACTTCTTGAAAGGAGCTGACAGATGAACAATGGAAGCTAAATGACAATAGAATAACATCTTCACAGCTGAAAGATAAAACCCACCAAACTATATTACCTATCAAAATTGTCCTTCAAAAATTAAAAGACCCAATTACAAAATGGGCAAAGGACTAGAATAGCTATTTCTCCAAATAAGATATACAAATGGACAGTAAGCACAGGAAAAGATACTCAACATCAGTAATCGCTAGAAAAATACGAGTCAAAACCACGAAGAGATATCACTTCATACCCATTAGGATCACAACTGTTTAAACAAACAAACAAACAAATCCAGAAACAAACAAGTGTCCCAGTGAGGATGTTGAGAAATTGGAACCCTTGCGCACTGCTGGTGGGAGTGTAAAATGGTGCAGCTGCCATGGAAAATAGTGTGGTGGTTCCTCAACACAAAATTACCATGTGATCCAGCAACTCCACTTCTGGATGTATAGACAGAAGAATTGAAAGTAGGGTCTTGAAGAGATATTTGTGCATTCATGTTCATAGCGACAGTGTTCACAATAGCTGGGCACACATTTGAATGGTATTAATCACCCCCTACATATTGATGGCTTCCAATTTCTTTCACCAGTCCACATACATCACTCTCAAATCCAGTTTGCTCAAAACTGAATTGACCACTTTCCTCCTTTCTACAACTCATGGATTTGCTTCTTCTGTGTTCAGCCTCTCAGTGGCACTGTTATCTACCCAGCTACCCAAGCCAGAAACTTGGGAGCCCTCCTAAGGAGTCGACCTCATTCTCTTCTCTCCATATCTACTTTCACCAAGTTCTACTTTTTCTACTTTCTGAACATCTCTTGTATTTGCTCTCTCTCTCCAAATGTACTATCACTGCTCAAGTTCAAGCCTCATCATCTCTTGCTTGGGCTATTATATTAAAACTTTAACCTCATTTCAGCAGAATTCCAGCTGAACCTACCCATCACACTGCTGACAGCATAACTAACACAAATCAGACTCTGCTAGTCCCCTGTACCTATAGGATAAACTCTAAATTCCTTAGAATGCCATTCAAGTCTTGTCCTATCAGGAACTGGTGCTTGCCTCTGTAGTCCAACCTTACCACCTCCACTTTCCTCCTCACCCCTTATAATCTAAGAGAACTGAAATTACTTGTAATTCATCCAAACAAATCATGTTTGGGGGTTCCCACCCCACCTGTGCCTTTGCCCATAAGAATTTCTGGACTACTGTCTTCTACCTTGTTTACTTATAAAACTCCTATTTATTTTGAGACAGCGCTTTGAGTCATCACCTCCTGTAAGAAATATACCTTGATCCCACAGGCTGGGTTAGGAACCTCTCTAAGTGATCTCATGGTTCTATGCATACATTTCTCATAACACTTACAAGTGAACTTTTCAACAGCAAGAACTTTTTTCTTTCACCTTTCTATTTCCAAGCACAAAATAGGAGCTCCAGAAATGTTTGTTAAATTTGTACAAACAATTTGTAACACAGTTGCTAGGTTCTCTATCTAATTTTGACCCTCTTTGCCTTAAAGACTGATCCCTAGCTTCTGGATAATAAAGTCAAAATAGAGGAAGTCAGAGCTAAGAGATAGAGAGCAAAAGATGAGGTACATGTCTTGTAATGGTGCTGATCAGTCCGACTTCCCTAATTGCTGGTCACCCACATACACAGGAGTGGGCACGTGAGCCATTCTGGCTGGTGTAACATATCCCCTAGTGACTGATACAAGGATGAATGTGAACATGACACAAATGGTGGGGAATGAAGTGGGAGGAAGGCCATCTGAATTCACCTGAAATGCACAAAATAATGGGGTTCCCATAATAAAGGAATTCTATTACTCAAAGAAGGAGTAAGGGAAAGCATCTGGGTAGATGAAAACTATGGCTACCATAATCTACTGTAAGAGAACACTATATCTAGAATCCCCTTGCCCACCTGGCAAACTCCTGCTCATGCTTCATGACCTATCCTAAACTTCATTATCACTGTAAAGTCTTTCCTGATTCCCCATGGCAAAAATTGTTTCCCTTTCTAAGTTCCTGTAATGTAATGCTCAATAGCAGGTGCAATGAAGTTAGACAGGTCTGGATTTAGATTCTAGTTTTGCCACTCAGTAACTGTGTGTTATTTAACTTC
The DNA here is from genome assembly GCF_902729225.1 of Pteropus medius. Classification (NCBI taxonomy): domain Eukaryota; kingdom Metazoa; phylum Chordata; class Mammalia; order Chiroptera; family Pteropodidae; genus Pteropus; species Pteropus medius. Next base: position 2,717,198 of record NW_024353787.1, read on the forward strand.
TTTGAAGCTGACTCCTCATTTTTAAAATGGGGATACCAGTATCATCCTCAGAGGACTGTTGTGGGATTAAAGATGCCAATATAAAGTGATTGGCATATATGAGGCACTCAGATAAAGTTAATCTCACTGCCTCCTCCTCCTCCCCACTCTATGCCATACTAGAATGGACTCTTAGAGGAATTGTATTTGCTCTTCTGTGTTCCCAGTTCCTAGGCAGAGCTTGACATATACTGGGTTCGTGATAAATGTTTGATAACAGATAAATCTGCAGAGGGGGATTTTGTGCTGATGGAAAAAACAATGATCTATAGTAAAGTTAGCTGTACACAGAATTTGCTCCTCTGGTAAACTATAAATTCCCTTAGGATAAGAGCCTAATTGTGTAAATCTCTGTGTTATCATTGCCATAACAAACAAAAGGGCTTTGCTGGTGAGAATTTTTTAAGACAGGAGACTGGATAGCCCCAGGATGGATGAATTTGAGCAGCACCTCCTCTGAAGTCAGTTATTCAATGTGTGGCCATACTGCCCTCTGGAGACTGAGGATTTTTCTCAAAACATCACTAAAAGAGATCTTCCCATTAAGAGGTATACCTAAAACCCTGATGAATCTTGTAAAGTTTTCATATGTAAAATGTTATAAGCAGCTTTTCTAAAATTCCCAAATAACAATTTCAAAAAATAGGGAGACCCAGGAATTAAAAATACAAAAATTTCTCACTGTTCTTTCTCAAATTTCTACAATTGATGAAATTGTTTTTAAGAAGCAGCCATGTGTGTTGCCATTACAGTATACTCCATATTTATTAGACAATTGACAAGAAAAACAACTTTTGGCACAAGAATGCCAATTTATTCTTTTTTGGACACATAACACAAAATATCCCTGCAGGCCAAAAAAAAAATTGCAAAATTTAAACAACCATCATCTTATTTCAACATGGGGATACCACCCCTCCCTTAATAGTTTAGAAAGTACCTCGTATTGCTAGAGACATACACCCAGTCCAAATTTAATAAAATACATTTTAAAACGTTACAGGTCTAACGATATAGAAACAAAAATTACACCATTAGTCAAATGAACAAATGCAAACATTTCCAGCCACTAGACATAGAAAGAGCATGAATAGGTCAATAGCAAGGGATAAGAAAATGGTTAATCAATAACAAGATCTTCCCTTTAATTTTGCAAGGAAAAATCCTTGGAGTTGAAATCGTATTGATACAATGCCCTCAGCCTCCACTTTCTTAAAATGAAAGCAGAGTTACCGCCTTGCTATTGAGCAAGAATATCTTACAGCACATCCACAAAGGGTTGCTAGGGCAGGGTGGAGAGGGTGAGCCTTGTTAAACAGTGGATTACCTTTTCTCACAGGAGGGATAGGTAGCTGAGCCAGGTAGGTAATCTCTGATATAGGCTGGGCACCAGATCCTAAAATACAGACCATATAGAATATGTCTGCTTGTAAATCATCACCTTTGGAAGCAGCAAATAGAATTTACAGTAAGAATGAATATGTTCTGTCTGCCTAGACTGCTGGCTGCGTTAAGCCAGCTAGTTATCTTTATAAATTGCTCAGAGTTCAACAGCTAACAACAACGACAAAACATAACTGGTTCAACATTTGGATCTTCACCACTCTCTTAATGTCCCCGCACCTTGTCCCCAAATTGTTACTCTTTAGCATTGCTACATTTAAATCTTTCACACTATGTGACAGTGCCTAAACAGGTTGCATTTTAAAAAAACCAAGCACCCTAAACCTACTTCTAGTGAATGCACACCTCCCATTGATTGACACATGCATAACAATTCAGTCAGTCCAGAGGGTTACGGATTCAAATTGTCAAGCCCAGTTGAAACTATGCATTCAGACTTGCTTGCAATAGTACTGCTGCAACTCTGATTCTGCAATGGTTATCTCTTAAAGATTCGCTCCTCAGCAAGTTTTTCCAATATTCCTAGTTCTTCTATATTTCTTTCCTTTTGTCCAAAATGACAGCGTTGCACACTTAAAGGTACTGTTTTCCTATAAAAATAGGCCTCCCGGCTTTTCCTCCACCACCACAATGATTTGTCCCAGTGAACTAGGACTGACTGAGGTTGTACAAACTGTAGGGTTCAAGGTTGAGCGTACGGCCCAACTGCAGGCAAGCAAATCAGGCTTCCAGGCACTCTGCCTTGCTCTCTGTTCCATTCATGCCAGGAGATGGTGAGAAGTGACGCTTCTTCTGTGCGTTATTAACAAGCAAGCCCGAGGCACTCAAGTGCTGGTGTGGTGCCCGCTGGCCAGCCAGCCAGCCAGCCACCAAGAGTTCTTCAAATCCTGGACTCCAGCAAGCCCTCCTCCTATAAAAGCTTGTTTTTCCTCCTTTTGGGTCTAGGGTGGCCATGCTGAAGAGTATTTTCTGTGCTCTCCCTGAACAAGTGTGAATAAAAGCAGCAGCCAGCCCCTCACCAACATGTCCTGATTTGTAGTATCCAAGTGAGGTATTTGCAAAAAAGGAAAATCTTAAGAAATTAACATTTGCCATTTCTTCACTTTGTTGTGCATCAGTTACAGAGCTTGCTTTCATCCCACTGTATGCAGAGAATGACATCTGCATTCATCTTAATGAGCTACAGGACTCGATATATATTATAAAACTCTCAGAGACCAGTCTCACCAAACACTGGTGGTCCCGCTGATCAACAGCACATGGAAATGTAAACTTCGATGTATTTACTAGCTTGTTTAAAAGACTGAAGAAAAACAGGGCTTTATATTGCTGGGATTTTGAGAAGGCTAGTTTAAAAGAGTTGGACTGGCTAATGAGTTCAAGCAAACACCCTTCACCATCAGATCCAGTGTTTCCAGACAGAGGTGGTAACATTGATTTACCACATTGAGTCTTTCTCTTCTCCCAGCTCCTTCCTCATCCACGTGGAGTGTGGCTCTGGGCCTTTTATCCCCTTTTCCAGCTCTCACTCCTGAGGGTCCAGCACAGAGAATTACAGGCCAGTGAAATTTGGACTGGGCAACACTGGCTGCAACTACGAAGACTCTATGTAACTGTTGTCCATTCACAAAGTATTATCTACACTAAATACAAAATACATTTTCCCTACATTTTAACTGATACTTGCTTTAGATCCATTTGTTTGGAATCCTGTCTCCCAGTGATCGGAATCCAGAATCTATTAAGAAAAATCAACCTTTCTATGCAGTTTTCATTTAATAAAAGGAAGGAAACCTCACCAAGTACATTTCAGGTTGATAAAGAAGCACAAAATTTGCACTGCAAGTAATTGTATAAGTAACCTTGATTCCCAGGAAAAAAAGTTTTAAATGCTGGTACATTTTTGCAAGTTGCAGCATCACTCAATGTACCTTAAGGACTGGCAAAGCCTATCCAGTAAGGAAGCATCCTGGTTCTAGCTTATTTTAAAACAAAGTGACAGGACACCAACTGTGACTATAAAACAGATAAAAAATAATTCTTTAAAAAGGCATGGAAATATATGTCTTTTCTGACTGTTTCAGAAATTGCCAGATTATGATCTATAAGAAATAGCTGATAAAATCATACCGAAATCTCATCTACAAAACTACATTGTCAGGGGAAGGAAGAGGAGGGATCTTAAAAAATGTTTATTGCCAAAGTTAACTTTCTATGAGAAAAGTTTAAAAATCATTTAGATCTAAGAAACCACACAGCAGCATAAAATGGGCACTTTTGAAAACTTTGAAAAATACTAACAGCTAATTTTTTTCAAAGAGGGGGAAACATGAGTACTTTTACCATGGCAGTGTTATTTGTCACCGTGACATGCGTTATATCTGTTTGTGTTACACATTCACAAAAGTCAACCAAATAAGAGAACTGCCTGTTTGAATCTGGAGCCAAATATAGTGCAATTGCTTGGCAGCCTAGACTTAGACTTGCACTAGCACAAGTCTGTAAAGATCAATAAGATTAAGTAGTAAAACTAATGAAACTCTGTAAAACTTTCAAAATTAATGCTCATTAAAGGCATTTACAGTGGCGAAGTCAGAAATCTCCATTAAAAAGTCTATGGACCCACACGAGTAAATAGTTACGCTGAACCGAAGTAGATTGTTTGGTTTTTCTCTCCCACTTATGCATACATCCCACTCGATGAATACAGAAAAAAGGAATAATCTTCTTTTATAAGACTAGAGGGATGCGGTGAACACCACAGCTAGCAAAATATTCCATAGAAACCTTTCTTGTAAAGTCCTTTAGAAAGTTCAGGCTGATCAGCCTTTGCATGTTGAGGTAAAAATTCAGTCCAGTGCATCAGAAAAGACAATCTATGAGTATCTATTACTTTAAAAAAAATGGCTCAATTTTGTTGATGCATCAGACAGTGCTGCGAAGTATATATTCAGTGCAACTATTCCAAGCTGCTGGTAGAAGACAACCTGAAGTCAACTTGGCTCTCTCTAGAGGCAGTAGGCATTTGAAACATTTTGAGGCTGCATGGGGTGCCAAATTGGTTGAGCTATTCTTCTGAGACTCTCAGGCAAAATACATTGTGTGCTGGGTATCATGATGGATCTGCACGGCTTTAGCCAAGGCCTGAGGATCTCGGCCGTTGCTCTGTCCTGACACATGACTGCCTTCTGCACTGTAAAGAGAATAAAGCAAAAAAACAAAACAAAACAAAACAAAACAAAACAAAACAAAACAAAAAAAACGACAAAAAAACACGTATAACAAAAGATCATTTCAAACTTCGCATGTTTCAAATAGCACAAATAGTACTGGATTCAAAATCTTAGGCTCAAGCTGTGGTTCCTTAAATAGTTTGTATTATTTCTCTAAATATCAGTTGCTTAACTGGAAAATGCAATATAACTTATTTAGTGGCTGACGTAATAATTAAATAATGTCTACAAAGACCCAAATCCTTAATGGTGCCTCCATAAGGACTTACATTGGCCACTGTGTCTGGTTAATGCTTACTTTTCCTTTAGGCTTCAAATGTCATTTCCCCCAGAGAAATTTTCCCTAACTCTAAAGTTTAGGTCAGAGCCACCTGGAACAGATCTTCTACTTTTCTTTCATTTGAAAGAAACAATTAAAATTAAATTATTAATTGGATAATTAATTATTTCCCCACTGGGATATAACTCTAAGAAAACAGCAACTTTGTCTATCTTACACACCACTGAATCTCTAGTGCCCAGCACACAGTATAGTCTCAATAATCATTTGTTGAATGAATAAATAAATGTATGTGCCTAGCTCAGTGTTGGAACATAGTAAAAACTCAGCAAATGTTATCATGCTACCAGTTTCTTCTTGTCTTCCCCTCACTAGCTAAAGTGACCTTGGAGAAGTAACAACTCCTCTGAACTCTACTCTTTCAGGATAACAATAACAACTTCTGAACATACCTCTTAAGGGTGCCATGTGCTATAAAGCTCTTGGTAAACTATAAATCACCATCCCTCTTCTGACTCCTCTCACCCACTCACATCCAATTAACTGTTAAGTACTGTCTATCTGATTCCAGGAATAGCTTTTTACATATAACAAAGACAATTTTGCTCTAACATACTTTCCAGCTTCATGCCTGCTGGTTCCCTTTCATATGCTTCAGCCAAAGAAAACTTGCTATTGTCCAAACATGTCACTTGCTTTCTCTTCTTTGTGTCCATTGTTCCCTCTGCCTGGAAAATCCTTTTCTCTTCTTTGTAGAGCCAAATCTTATCCATCCAGCTATGAAATCTTTTCTAACAGCCTTTCCTCTGATGTCCCATTGCACGTCCACCTATACTGCTCTGGGCTAATTGTCAGTTCTATGTTTATCTGTATTACTTCCCATACTGAAACATAAAATCCCAGGAACATGTGCTCCTCGTCTTAGTATTTTTAGTACTTAGCACAGTGCTGGGCACACAGTCAATGCCTAATAAATGTGTCGAATGAATGAATGTATACTACAGAATGAAAGGTACAAAAGTCACAGCTGGGCATTTTCTATAATAGCGTATTTTCAACCCTTACAGAAATAGACTTGCAGTGGAATGTCTACTATTTAGCAGCTGAATGCAGACTTGGGGAAGAGCCCAGAAATTGCTACACTTCACAGATGGTCATTTGGAAAAGAAAATTACTGCAGAGAACTTGTTTAGCTATTTAATAGTAGCTCAGTAACAGGTCAAAATGTCTGATTCTCTTGGGATCCCTACTTGAGCATAAGAATGGTCTGGCACTCCTCCTCTCCCACATACACATCCAGGTTCACTCTAGTGCATTCTTCCAGATTGTACTGAAGGCAAAGTGAACTGGTCAGGACTTTCCCTGTATGAAGTAGGATCCACAGGCCTGTGACTGCTCTGACTAGAGCCAGGACACTGTGTTGGCCACCTTCTGAGGCTGCTGAGGACCTGAGCAGAAGTGAAATGCATTTGGCTCTATGGGCAACTCCAAAACCACCGGCAACTCCAAATTAGATTCCTTTCCTCAGGCAGACTTTAGGCACACCATACAAGTATAAACAGGCCTGATCATTTCTTGGACCAAAAGTCACATTATAAGTTCTCAAAGACACGTGCAATTTTATTCTCTCCTTGCAATTTAAACCTTAAAAAGAAAATTAACCTTCTCCAAAGAGTTTTCAGTAGGAGCTCATTTTTTTAAAACATGCTGCTAACACACAGAAAGAGATTTTATTGTGCCTGAGAAACTTGCCTGTCATGATCTTTATCCACGAGATGATACCTTGCTCTGAATGCTACAAGCCGGGCATAATACGCAGGGGCTGGAATAGAGACTGAGCGTGTGCACCGCACATAGGTATGACACAGCTGGTAAGTCAGTAGCTGGAGCTCATCTGCAGTGAAGCAGTTGTCATCCCACAAGACCTGGTAATGTGAAGGACGGCTGGTTCCCTGGAGAGAGAGTTTTATGATTAATATATTTCTGACATGGGTTGACTACCAGAGAGAAGAATTGAAATATACTCCTTAAACTCAGAAGTATTCCTGCCTAGCACACCTATAAGCAGATACCTAGACCAAAAGACAACAGTTCTAGAAGACAAGCATTAACAAAGTTATGCACAGTATTTAATAACAAGTCTACTCAAGCTAGGTGCTAAATTTGCAAACATCTCTCTATCAAGTCAAAGATCTGGACCAACTTCCAAATTACCTGAATTCCTGCATGACTACAGAGGTAAAAGTCAAATTCAGATGGATGTGTAATGGTGCTATCCACTGTAGTGCCTGCTGGTACATTGCCACTTTTACCCACCTACCAAAAAAAAAGTGTAATTAGTCATCAAAGTGCCAAACTAAGCTTAGGCCATTTTTTTTCTTTTATACGTTAATTGGTAATAAATTAGTAAACTGCTCTTGCAAAGCAGTTTAGTTCAAGATGTTGAACTGCATTGAAATATGATAAAGGCATTATGGAAGGCACTGGGAAAAGCTGGTGAGAGGAAACAACAGAGCCATGCCTTACAGGGTAAGCAGCAGTTAAGAGGGGAGATGGGATAAAAATGGGAAACTCTCCAAATATTTCCTTAAGACAGGGATGTATAAACAAACTGTGGTTCATCCATGTCATGAAATACTACCCAGCAATAAAAAGGAACAAACTACTACACGTACGAAAACCTGGATGAATCTCAAATGCATCATGCTATGTGAAAGAAGCCAGACTCAAAAGCTATGGGAATCCATTTATATGATATGCTGGGAAAAAACAAAACTATAGGGACAGAACACCTATCAGTGGTTGCCAGGGACTGTAAGTGAGGAAAAGGGTTGACTACGAAAGAGCATAAGAGAATTTGTGTGTCTGATTCTATATCTTCTTTACTGAGGTGGTGGTTATACAACTATATGCATCTGTCAAAACTTGAAGAACAGTACACTAAAAAAGGGTGAATTTTACTCTATCTATATTATACCTTAATAAAAAAATGGAAAAAGGTATGGGATGAATATGGGCATTACAGGTATAAAAATGCAATGTATATGGGAAATGGGAGGTATGTGAAGGCATGTTGAAATATGAAACTAAAATGTTATGTTTTGGCTACATTGGGACAATACTAAACACCACAGAAAAACAGCAGGCAGAGGATGCATGTGTGAAGGAAGAATGAAGACTGCTAGGAGTCTCCTGCAATACAGAAAAGTTCTACCTAGGGCAGAGGGAACACACAAGAAGAAAAATTGAGACAAGAGATTTCAGGGCAGAGGACTATTTAACCAACTGGATATGGGGTGACAGGAAAGGAGAATAATTCAAAGACAATTCTGAAGTTTCTAGATTGGCTGACTTAATGTACATTGATGCCAAGTAACAGAAGAAAAGAAAAATTGGGGGAGGAATATGTTTTGGATGAGGATAAAACAGTAAGTAGAAGGTTTAGACGTGTTTTGCTTGAAATGCCTGTGGTAGATTTGCATCACTGTTGCCAAATAGTCTTGTGCCCATCCCTGGGGGAGGATTATATTTCCCCACCCAATTAACTCTGGAGTTGCCATGTAACTTGCTTTGGAAGATAAAATGTGGCCTGAAATGTGTTACTTCTGGGAAGATGCTTTAAGAACCAGCACTTGGCTCATCGTGTATCTTTTTTCCCCTCTGCTACAATGGCTGGCAATGTTCCAGGTACATGCTTCTCTGTCAGCCTAGGTTCTAAAGGGAAGAGAGCAGGGTCACAGCTGCTGCAGAGTCACAATGAATGTGTAATGTGAGCAAGAAATAAATCTTTGAAGGCCACTAAGATTTTGGAGTTTTTTTGTTACCACAGCACAGGCTAGCCTAGCCTATCTTGACTGATATAATGCCTATAGAGTATGATAGTAAATTTGTCTGGTAGATAATTAGAAGTGCAAGTCAGATACTACATAGAAAAGTTTGGGGCCGGAAATACAGATTTAGGAATCTATAAGCAAATAAGTGAATCCAGAGAAGTGGGTGAGCCTACAGAGAGTTGAAATCGAAAAAAGAAGAGGTAAAAGTATGAAATGCCAGGAAACATTAGTGTTTAACAAACAGAGGAAGAAGAGGACCCAAAGAAAGCCTGATTACAGAGGTGGGTAGTGAGCCTGGACAGTCACAGTGCTAAGGCCAAAGAAGGCTGCAAAGAGGTCAGTGTGGGGACCTGACAAGATATTGCTAGAATCAAAATGAGCAAGTCATTAAGAGAGCGACTTAAGTGGAGTCGCTGAAATTAAAGTCAGGCTACAGAGAAGTGAAGTATGATGTGAGAAGGTAAGATAGAAAGTCTAGTCATTTTCTTCCTAAAAGTTTGGTCACGAAAGGAAGGAAAGATAAGGTGGCAAGTAGACTGAAGGAGAAACAGAGCAAAGAGAAGTTTATTTGGGGGAACTAAGGAAGAGCTGGGAAACTTTAGAGGGTGAGGAGAGGAGGTAATAGAATGGGAAAGATTGAAACTTTAGAAAAGAATGGGTAATTAATGAAGCGAGGCGGGAAAAGATGAGGGACAAAGAATAGGTGGGGGAAAGAAAGCATAGGTGGAGAGGATTAGCCTCTGTGATGTGAGGAAGGAGATGAAAAAACACGAGGCTTAATTAAATTTGAAGGTAGAGGAGGAGAAGCCAAGAAAAGCCATGCCTTCTAGATTTTGTTTTCTGGGGAAAATAGAAGGTTGTTCTGTTGTTGGCAATGTAAATTACTGGCAATGAAGATGTCATGAATAGGGGCTAGGGAGTTAAGAAGAGTATAAAGGTTTGAAACAGATGCTTGGAGAATAAAATAAATGAAAAAATTACAGCCTCAAAGACCTGGTTGAGATTTGCTATCATGAATTTGTAACATGCTATCATGAAATTACAGCCTCAAAGGCCTGGTGTAGATTTGCTATCATGAATTTGTAACATGGTTGAGATTTGCTATCATGAATTTGAAAACAAATGACTTTTTTCCACAGCCATCTCTACCAGCCTAAATAGAAGCAATGAAAATGGGCAAGTCAACTGGTTCAGAGTTGGAGATTGGCAAGAGGCACTGAAGATGTTGGTAAGTGTCAGGGTGCACAGTAGACCAAGGACTGGAACTGTCAATCTTGAATGGTTAGGAGTGACACTGGATGGTAAAGAACAAAACTATGAGATAGCTTGAGATTTTAGAAAGATAATCCAGGTCTCAAAGCTACGTGGATAGCAAGCTGACAGAGGAATGGAAAGGTGACCATGCAGTTAAGGCGAGGGTGGCAGGATGTTCTGTGCCCGAAGCTCAGGCAAGAGTTCAGAGACTTTGTATTAGCAGAGTCTAAGAAGAACTACTGAGTCAGGGTTTGGGCAATGTGGAAAACAGCACTTTGAATCTGATCTGATTGGAGCCCAACGAGAAAAACCTTAATTCTGCAATGATTCAGAAAACAAAAAGAAACGGCTCAGCCTTGGATTAGAGACAAAAACTAAGGGCGTACTAGAAAATAAGGGAGTGACCCACAAGATTACATGATTAGGCAACAGAGAGAACTGGTCTCCCTGGGGGTAGATCAGGGAGGACCCAGAAAAAATGAAGTAATGTTATCAAAAATATTATAGAAGTAAAGTCATCTGATATCATGTATTTACCTAGTTTATACATAAATATCAGATCATAAACAGATTAAACAAAATGTCTTTTATCAAGTGCTGGGAACTGTACCCCAGATTAACATTTATTTATTAATTTAATCCTTACAACAACTCTGAGATAGGTATTGTTTTTAATACTTTTTACATAATGAGAACATCATGGCTTAGAGAAGTTAAGCAACCTGTCCATGGTTAATAAGTGTGACATCATAAATGTTCAAAATTTGTACCTTAACATCTCCACAGATATAAAATTATTTAGAAGAGAAATTCTTAATACTCTAGAACTGTGCCTCAGACACTAGCAGCAAAAAGTAGCAAATAGCAATTAATTCAGAATTAATCATATGAGATCAACTGTAGTTAGTATATTAGATTATTATTTGTCACTTCTGTTTTTAGAAAAAAAAATCATATGTATGCCCACTTAAAAAAACATTTATCTGCATCAGATAATGAAGCTTATCTTGTGTTTTCTTACCCTTTCTGTTTTATCTGCACAGAAGAGTCGTGTGTGATGTCTTTTCTGTACCACAATGTAGGTTATTCCTGGCCGGTAATCTTCTTCCAAACTAATACATGCCTTTCGAATTGCAATTAGTTCTGGCCAAGCTACCTAGGAGTTAGAAATGGAATGACATTTAACTGAGAACTCACCTAGTATCTCTCAGATCTGATTTATGCAGAGTGGCAGATACCTAGAAGCCCCAAAGGGTAACTATGGGTAACTATGGGATAATGAGAGTACCTGTTTCATTTGTCCCTCGGATACCCCTCCACGGTAATAGATGATCCGTGTGGGTTTGAAGCGTGTGGATTTGTAGAACTGGATCAGCAGCTCTCGAACCATGTTAGTAAGGTCCTGGATTACCTCCTGACTATAGAGGAGCTCCTGAGAGATCTCCTGGCGGGAAGTCTGTACCCGAACGGTGGCACAGTACCGGCTGGGGTGGCCATCCATACTGCCAACGACAGCAGCAATGGAAGGCTTCTTCCCATCTCCTGCAGGAGGGTGTGTGACATCTGCTCCCAGGAAGATGACAGGCTGCTGGAACACGGATGGCCTGCTCAGATTTAAGGAGACATTGCCACTCAGATATACAGATGAAAATATTAGGTTTTAGCAAGCTCATCAGATACAATCACAGATATAATCTTATAAGAAAGAATAAAGACTTGTGCCCATTGAGAGAGAACTCTAAGGCTCAATGAGTATCTGTGGCACCCCGTACAATGAATGTGAATTGACCGCAGAAGTCAAGATGGTTCTTCTGTAATAGTAGGAAGGGAAGAATTAAAAAAGAGGACTCGACTCAAATTTAAAAGGGAAAACTTTTCTAGAACAGGTTTTCTTGGGATCATGGGAATTCTTACAATGGATACTGAATTGCAGAATGTAAATAAAACACCCAATTCTTTTTAAGATGTGAGACGTGAAAAAGAAAAGAGAATCAAGTTTATCTCCTTCCGTTTTATTTTTATCAATAGTACTTAACACTTACACCACATATTTTACTTATTTGCTGTCTTTCCCCCTGAGAATGTAAGCTCCACAGGGCAGGAATTTTGTTTTGTTTTGTCCTGCTCACTGCTTTATCTCTAGTGCCTAGAACACCGCCTGGCTCACAGTTGGCAGTCAATAAATACTTGTTGAAAGAATGAATTCATTTATTTGGCAGTGATTTCTCTGAAGAATCAAGAAGAAAAATATCACGGAAGTCTTGAGTAAATTCTTAAAAGTAAGATTTGGAACTGAATATTGATTCTTAAAGTATAATCTTGGAGGCATCCCAAATATAAAAATCTCATATAACAGGCACTAAAGATGTAATAAGTATCAAAGAATAGGTACCTCCGTGAGGGCAGAGGCTATGTTGTATTTATAAATATCATACAACATAGTCCTGGCACAGAGCAGCACAACAGTGAATGTGTATACCTAACATACATAAATATAACATAATAACAGCTTACATAACTGTGTACCTGCCACTGTCTAAGTACTTTATATATATTAACTCATTTAGTTCTCACAAGAATTCTATGAGGGTGATACAATTATCTTCTCAATTTTCAGATTTAAAAAATGAGGATAAGAGGATAAGGAACTTTCCTAAGATCACATGTCCGTGAAGCAGTAAAGCTGGAATCCAAACCCAGGAAGTCTGACACTGAAGTATGTACTCTAAGCCACTATGCTACACTGTCTCAAATGTTTTGGGTAAAATTAATGATTTCAGACTTTAGGTTAATTTCCCCTATGGCCTGTATACCTCATCTACCGATGTTACAGGAAAGATTTAATTACCTGAAAGTTTCATTCAAGAACAAAAATGAGAATTGTGATATGATTGTCCAAAGGTTAGTCAATTTCACCCTCTTAAGTATGGCAATGACTAATATCACAGCCCTAAATTTAATTTTTCAAAGCCCTTTGGCATAAAACCATCTTAGAGTTAACAAGTCATATTATCTCAATAGATAAGGAAACTACAAATTAATTAAAAGACTGACGACCCAGTCTAAGAAATGGGCAAAGAACTCAACAGGCCTATCACAAAATGGTATGTCCAAATAGTCAATAAGCACATGAAAATGTGCTCAACATGACTGCTGTCAGGGTAGTGCAAATTAAAACATTAATGAGATGCTGTTACCCTCAACCAAAATGGCTAAAAATAAAAAGACTGATACTACCAAGCATTGGTGAGAATATGGAGCAACCAGAACACTCAGCGGAAATGTAAATTAGCACAACCAATTCGGAAAACTATTTGACAGCATTTATTAATGTGAAATGAGAATATGTATTCTCTATTACTCAGCAATTCCACTTCTGGATATGTACCCAAGAGGAAGAGTACGTAAGTCCACCAAAAATGTAGAAGACTTATATAATGAATATACAAGAATATCCTTCAGTGGTAGAGTAGATTAAGATTTTGTGGTACATTCACATAAGAAAATAATATACAACAATAAACTGTTACTTAATACGACATGAATAAATCTCAGAGATGTAACACTGAACAAAAGAAGACAGACACAAAATAGTATATACTATATGCTTCCATTTATATAAAGTTCAAAAACAGGTGATAGAGATTAGAATGGTGGTTACCTTTGGGAGTTATCTATGAGGAAGGGCAAGAAAAAAGCATGATGAGGTACTGGAAATGTTCTATATCTTAACCCAGGTGGTGGCTACATGAGTGTATACACACATAAGAAAAAGCAATTGAGATGCATATTTGAGGTTTGTATGCTTTACTGTAAATTATATAAGTTAGATCTTAGTAAAAAAGTGGGAAAAACAGAGTTCAGAATCTTACCTTTGATGAGGTACAAGCACGTTGTTAATTCCTCCAAGCTTTGCATTAATCTTCAGGCAAAGGTTGGAAAGGGTTTGGGGTGAGGTCTTCACTACATTTTTAACCTGGACACACTGTGTGGCCATACCCAGCAGGGTATCTCCAACACGTTTCACCTCCGCTAAAAAATAAGTTAATCGATTTATAAAAATGTTTAAATATTCTCCTAATTACCATGAATAGAGAAAAAAAATCCACACATTGACATTTACAGAGTTCCTATTATATGGTGTTCACTGTGCTAGATGTTTTTCATGAGTGGTCCTTTCATCTACTACACCTCCAGGACAATTTTTTTTTTTCCAGTTTGGATAGATCCTCCCCCTCCCCTTTTCTTCCCTCCTGCAGGCCTTGAAGCTAGCCCACTTTCTTTATTTTAAGATGCTGTCTGCCACTATTCACTCAGTCCAAGGTTCCTTTTCCTACAGGACCGGCCTGGCAAAGGAATCGATTTCCCCAGCTCTTCTTTCTCACTACACACACCAACTCTTTGAATTTTAAGTTGTTTTCTTCCCCTTTCCCCCACTGTAAACATTAGAGATAAACAGAGGGTAACAAAAGAAGCAAATACAGAGATATTTTATAAAGTTCAAATAGCTGGTCTGTATTCCCAAACCCTTTACTTGGATGATAGCAAAAAGAACTTTGTATCGTTCTTCTTATAGTAGACAGACTAAACAACTCCTTTTCTGGAAGTAGTAGGCTCCCCACTCATCCCTATTCTGATATCCTTATGTGCTTTTAACCAACATTTGAGTTCTACTTGTTTTTAGGACTACAGTAGAATTACACTGTATGCCCCAGTGTAATTCTACTGGGCCCATTCCCACTTCCCCCACATAGGCTGGGTAGGCTACACAGCTGGTTGTGGCCAAGAAGGTGCAGATGTTAAGAACTCTCCAGAGCTCTCTGTTCTCTCTTCCATGGGGCCACATTCCAAACAGCAATTGCTCTGCCAACCTTGGTCCCAGAGTGAAAATGATAAGATAACATGGAATAGAGGCTGCAATCTACACTCAATGGACACAGAGCAGGAGCAAAAAGTAAACCGCTGCTGCTTTGAGACACTGAGAGATTGGGGGTGTTTGTGACTACAGCGTAACCTAACTTGTCCTGACTGTTACATTTACTATTGAAATCATCACTCGTTCAGCATTAAAGGGGTCCCATACCATATACTGGCGTCTTCCCGGGCAAGATAACCACTATTAGCTGTAAGCCCACATATGTCATTTTCAGATGTTTAAACATGGGCTCCACACTGTCTGCACCTTGTGCATACTTGCAGAAACATGGCTGACCCTGGATGGGCATTCCTGCATCCTTAGAGATTTTACGGAGCTGGTCCGTGAAACTCCTGTTAAAATAGAACCAGTGGCACAGTGCTTTCATTTCAGAG
Organism: Pteropus medius; assembly: GCF_902729225.1. NCBI lineage: Eukaryota > Metazoa > Chordata > Mammalia > Chiroptera > Pteropodidae > Pteropus > Pteropus medius. The sequence goes on from NW_024353787.1 coordinate 2,732,551, forward strand.
TATATTCTTAGCATTTATTTCTCTTAATGATACTTCTCTCAGTTCTGAAAATTCTTAGGTAAAATTAGACACAAACAAATAAACAACAAAAAAGATCTTTTACTGGTTGCCCAAAGTAGACTGGCAGATGTAACACTGCAATTATAATGCAGAAGAATCTATATTATTCAGATATCAGATTATCATTTTGAATTTTTAAATAATTATGCCTCAGCTGGGCCCCAGGGACTTGAATACCATTCCTATCCAAAGATTTTTTTAAACACTCAAGTCAGTAATTCTGGACTGAAGGAAAAAGTAGAGTCAAAATTTCAGGTAATTTTGGTATGCCTTGTAGAAGACTAGCTGGATAAGCTTGCAAGCTTGTGTTCCACTGAGAACACAGATACACACTGTGACAAAATCAATGCATTTAGGATTACGGTCAAATTGGTAACAGATTTGATTCCATAAAATGTCAAAAGAAATCATCACTTCAAAAAAGCAAAATTATGAAATTTTAAACTTTAGAATGACGAAGTTACTTCGATTTATGTATAAAGCTTTCAGAATAGTTTCTTTTGTGCATTTGCCAATATTTTGTAGGATTCTTTTCTTTCATACCAGTTCCGTTTTCCTGCCTTGATTTTCCCACCCTTCTCACTAACTTCCTTTATATTAATAGCTGCATCTGTAAGATATGAACCAATGATCTTAGTCAGTGACCCTGCAGTGAAACACGCTTCCTAGTAAATTATGATGATTAAAAATAAACTAGTTTTTATCTTAGCTGAAAAGATACAATTAATACCAAAGAAAGCTTCACTAAGAACCCAAGAATTTGCCAACTGGCACTGCTTCACCCTTGTTAGTCACAAATTTCTGTTCTAAATCTAAGGAAGCTGAGTTAGATTCTTAATGTAATGCCCAAGTTGGCAATTTACTATACAATACAAGGCCTTTTCCTATAGCCAGATGGTATAACTATAGGAGTCAGGGATTTAGTGCCAGTGCACACAGCACATTCACATAAAGATGGTATTTTCATATCTGTAAGGGATATTACTAAGCTGAAAATATGAAGATACTCACTTTAGTAAATCTTCCCTACATTGTTTCTGAGGCGCAAAACAAGCAACTGCCCAAACTTTAATTTCAATGCCAGCATAAAACTGCTTTCCTCGCATGTCCCAGACACCCTGGTTGGGTGTGGCTACTGTTTTATTCTTTAAAAAAAAAAACACAAAAAAGAAACAAAAGAAAAGAGAAAATACATTACAATCTAAGGCCATTTGAATGTTGATGAGGGGATAAACAGAACTCTATTTGGTATTAGCCAAAAGACAAAGAGCAATAATGAGCAAAACTATGGGTAAATTCACTGTGGTGGTGTAGAAAAGCCCTCAATTATTCAGTTTTTGACTGGTTATTGGAAGAAGCTTGCTGAATAAAAAAAAAAGCTTACCCGGCCTCCGTATTGCAGCATTGGTGCTGGAAGTACCCTGCCTGTGAGCTCTGTCATTTCGTTATGGACAACAATACCAAATTCTTTAAGGTATGGATCAGGTCCACCCACCATGCTGTTACTCTTCACCTAAAGAACAGGAAAGCCTGTATATATAAAAACCAAAGAGTAACTGTGTCCCATCAGGAGTTTCTACTGTTTTGTTTTTTCATCGTAAAGCTAGTTTATCTTAAAGACCATGCCTTACTGACCAGTCTACTGATTTCTTCCTGTCTGTCAGGAGCAGATCTTGCTGTGGCTTTGATCATCGTGGAAGTCTGATTGTCTGTGAGCTTCTTTATACATCGCTGTCCTGCCACTATATTACAGACCTACCAAAAGGCAAAGAGAAATTTGTTTGTGTAATGGGCTTCTCTATCTTAAAACTGCCAAACTTCATCTTACATCTTCCATATCCAAAAAAAAAAAGAAAAAGAAAAAAAGAAAAATGAAAAAAGAAAAAAAGAAAGTTCCATTATACAGTTATCTACCTAAAATATCTTAGAAATTAATACTAAATTCTACCACTAGCTTAGAATACAGCTTTAAAAAAAAAAACTCATTCAAGAAATTGGCAGATGGGCAAAAGAAAATTTAGTTTAGCTTACCTCAAGTGGCAAGTATGTATGCTTTTGTTCTTGTCCCACTTGGAGACAGGGAAGATGGGGGTATTTCAGCTGCAGACTATACTTTTGCTTAAAATATTGAGCTACAGTACATTCCATAGCTTGACCATTTTCTAGCTGTAAAGGAAAACTATAGGAGACAATGTCTTTTTAGAAATTTCAAGTTGTTTTCCTTAAGCAAACAAACAGAAGTCTACTAACATTTTCTACCTTGATGAGTCACTTAAAAAACAAAGGTCAATATTTATTTGAACATTTTCACTTAAGTCATTTTAGTACTTAATCAGAACAGTGCTTCTGTTGGAATTTTCCATGTTTTTTTTAAATCTAGGATGAGAAAAATTTTTAATTAAAGTTTTAAAAGATTTTAAAAGCAGCAGCAGCTACAGAATCATAAAATACAGACTCACTAGAGGTCAGATTTAGAGGCAACAAGACCAAATACATGAAATTGAGACAATGCCAGGGTATTTGGTATAAACTGGGGAGCATGATTTAAGAGACTCTTTATATGGCTCTTGCGGTGGGCAAGTTATCTCAAATATCTGGCACAATACTAACTTTAATCTTTTTTTCTTAACTGTTACAGCTCCAAAAGGTAACAATACAGTATCATTTATGTGATATTTAAATGTATGTGCTTTTAATTTTCATGTAAAAATTATGTAGGTCTATAAGTATAATTATTCTTACAGGGTTATGTAAAGTATTTAAATAATGAAAAAGATACAATTCCTCTTGAAAGAAATGCTAAAATTCTAAATAGTAATTTTATAGGTTTTATAACATTTTTCCCCCCTAGGGAATGAGGTCAATGATATAATATGAATATATGAAATATCATTTTATAACTCTTAAGAAATTCATGTAATGTGTACATGCGTTCAGACTGAAGATTATTCAGATCAGACTGAATTAATATACCACATTTATTCAGAGGTCACCCAAAACTTCAGGTGCTTTTGATACACACTAAAGTTTAAAAATTGAGAACCATAGATCTAAAACAAAGTAAGATTAGAATATAAACAAAAAAAATTAAAAAATTTTAAAAGCCTTCTTAGTAACCAAAATAATGTAAAGTTTTTATATTTAAGTTCATGCTTTTGACTTAGAAGAGGCAATATTTATGTATATGTGAGACATGAATTTAAATAATCTAGATTTTAAGAATAAAAACATATATCTGTTAATTTAACAATCATTTTAATATATACTTTTTCATTAGGCATAGTTCATAATGGATTAGAAGTTGGGTAATTTGAAAAATGAGATTGGGAGTTGAAAACCATGATTTCACTCATGTGGGATATAAAACTCAAAGCAATAAACAAACATGACGAACAAACAGAGACTCATGGACACAGACTGTAGATTAGTGGTTACCAGACGGAAGGGAAGGAGTGGGGAGGTAGACAGGGTTAAAAGAGGTCAAAGACTTGGTGATGGAAGGAAACCTAACTTTGGGGGGTGAACACACAATGCAATATATATATATGACATACTGTTGAATTGTACACTTGAAACTTACTTGATTTTTATTAATGAATGTCACCCCAATAATTTTTAATAAAAAAATAAGAAAAATGAGATTGGGGAAGTGGAAATGAGTGTGTTGCTGGAGGCTGCTGCACACACTGACAGCTGGAAGAAGTGACAGCTAGCTACAAAAGAAGGAATAAAAACCCACACAAAACACAAAGCAATATATATCTTCCCATGACAGCCTTATATGACTTACAGGCCTTAATAGACCCTTTGGGCCATGCATGGAAAATTACAACAGTATAATAAACGATGCTTACAATGATGACTCTGCATCATTATATAAAAGTTGTTCTATGTTTAGCATACTCTGTTTAAGAGGTGAAATTAATTCAAGGCAGGAAATATGTTTTACAAGTATCTATCAAAAACTTTTAAAACATTTTTTAAAGCTTTGGTGCTTAAACATGAAGATGCCAGTGATTTTAAAAATCAAAATATGAGATACCAATTTTTCAAATGATTATAATACCTTTCCCTGTTACTAAAAATGTTTTGGCATCATTTTAGATGTGGTTAACATACGTTTGATGACTGGCTGGCCGTCTAGTCACATTACAAACTCGATATTTTCGTTTCATCTGGCCACAGTGGGTCACTTCAACTTTAAGACCTGAAGTTAAAAAAAAAGTTAAAACATCAGTATTGCCTGAAATCATAGTGACAAAAACAAATTTGAATGTCTTCAAAAAGGCATGACATTGTAAAGTTGCAAGGATATGGGAACAATTTTATCATGTATAGGCAAAAAGCCTCAGCTAAGCAGAAAATATTAGAACCCAGATGACTTAAGATTTGCAACCACTTTAATTTATTACTTCATTCAATAAATATCTATTAAGTATCAGTTATTTTCTGGTGCCTCTTTTTGGGTCTCGAGAAAGCCTTAATGAAGCTTATATTCTAGTGAGAGAAGATAACTAATCACAAGCAAAGAAGAAAAGAAATTCCAAAAGGAAAATAAACTGGTATTATTTTATTAAAATGGAAGTTTTTAAATGAGTAAGGGTAATAGTTACCAAGTACCTGATATATGCTAAATACTGTGATAGAAGCTTTATACATCTAATCGCATTTAATTCTCACAACAATCTTACAAGACACATATTATCCTTACCTTGAAAATGAATAAACTAAAGCTCCCAGTGGTTAAGTAATTTACCCAAGGTTCCACTGATATAACTAGCTGGGATTGGATGGGAAACCCAGGTAAGTTCGACTCCAAGACTATGTTCCTTGCACCATGCTGAAATGCCTCTCCAAGACTATAGTAATGAAAATATCTACCTCTGATTTCTTTGGTAAACTTGACACGCTGAGAGTCTGTTAGAGGTTTGGTCTGTTCATTGATGTTCTGAATGTCTAAAACCTCGCACATGAACTCAATGATAGGCTGAGCCCGGTAGAAAGCAGTTGCAGATACTAACAAACAGAGAGGAAGAATACTTAGCTTCAGGGAAAGGGAAAGGACCGAGAAAAACAACCAAAAGAGTAAACGGTAAAGAGCGTTCCAGCCTACCATCAATATTGAGCATCATATTCCACATAGCAGGTCTCACAGACTGATGAAAGCCAAACCAGACCTCCCTGCCCCCTCCCAGAGGGTGGTAGTAGCCTTCAGGAGGTGAGAAGAAGGAACGGCCCACTGGAGTGTACCTGAAGAAATAAAAGTTTGCATGTTTCACAATAAAAGCTTGAAAAGTCTTTCATTTCGCTCCCAACTTTGCAAACTGAAAGCAAGTATGAACTATGACTAATGCAGAAACCTTTCAATGGCTCCAATGCAAACTATTAAAAACAAGATGGACATCTGTGGCAAAGAATTCCAACTAAGGTACTAACCTCATGGAGGGAAGGTGTCTTGTGATAACATCAAGTGCTTGTACTGAGTCATCTGGGACTTCATTCAAGTGCCCAGCTAATGCTTCTAAAAGCAACTGAAGGCTCACAACTGACACCCACTGAACAGACACCTTAAAGGTTTGGTCTTTACCCTCTCCTGGAAGGGTTACTTCCATATCAACCTATGGAAAAATACATATACATACATATTTATAAAGGCTGAAAGATCCCAGGAATATTCAATACAGTGTATGCATAAAGACATTTAACACTTTCTGTAATTGCAAAACATTGGAAACAACCTACATGTCCATCAATAGGGGAATAATTCAACATCAAATATTATGCAATAGTTTAAAAATAAGGTAGATGCTATAGCATGGATGAACCTTGAAAACTTTATGCTCAATGAAACAAGACAGACACAGAATGACAACTATTGTATGATTGCACTTAGATGAGATACCTAGAATAGTCAAATTCATAGAGATAGAAAGGAGAATAGTGGTTATCAGGGACAGGGGGAGGAGGAAATGGGGGGCTACTGTTCAGTGGGTACAGAGTTTCAGGGTGAGATGATAAAAAGTTCTAGAGATGGATAGTGGTCACAACTGCACAACAATATGAATATACTTAATGCCACTGAACTGTACATTTAAAAGGGGTTAAAATCGTAAATTTTATGTATACCTTACCATGATAAAAAATTTTGAATTAAAAAAATAAGAAGGTAGATTTAAATGTACAGAAATGGAAAGATCTCCCAGACATATTGTTAAATGAAAAAATATATCATAGAACAATATGAAAACAAATAAGAATGTATATAAGCAAATGTACAAATAATTAATGCACATGAAAAGATCTGGAAGGATACATACCAAACTATTAGAGTAGTTTCTTCTGAAAAGAAAAATGGGATTGAGGGGTGCAGACAGTTGGAGAGGCAAGAAATCACAGCATTTCTTGAATGTCTGAATAAGTTTACAATGAGCACATATTTCCATTTTGCTTTCTAATTTTAAAAATAAATATCTTAAAAAGTTATCATGGTATTATCAATATTTTCATAAGTGGGTGTTATATAATATTCTATAATTTATAAAAAATACATTGTTCGGATTCAGATAGTAGATATGTAAAGAAGATTCAGATATGTAAAGAAGACATAACCAACCTAAATGCTAATGCTCATCTCATCTTCAATTATCGATTAACTAAGGGGACAAGAGAATACAGACAGAAAAACAAATCTATCATCACTATGAGAAACAACTAAGAATTGAATTGTTATTAGAAAGGGAAATATTTTTGTCCTATGTAATTACTACTAAATGACCTAAGTCTAATAAATATTTCTTACCGTTAACACTTACCCTATCCCGTCCAATTGGCAGCGGGTGTGCTGTGTACATGTTTCTTTTACCATCGTAGCCAGGCTGCCGATCACCAAATATTTGCATCTTAAAGTGCCGCACCATTGTATCTACCACCTCCCTTAATAATAATGGAGATAGAGGAGGTTAGCTTTGAGAAATAGTGAACATTAAGTAAACTGTCATGATACCCTAATCATCTAAATTTAGTTCAAAATTCCTTGGAAAAAGTAAGGGTTAAGGTGACAACTGATTCAAGTAATTAAAAAAATACTTAACTAAAGAAAGGTAGCAACAAGTGAACAAAAGCAACTACGAGATGATAACAAAAGGGGGGGAATAAAAGGAAAGAGGGGTTAAAATTTATGGCATCCTATCAAACTCCTGCTTTCCAAATTCCTCCCCTATGAAAAACGTACCCTTATAAGAATAACCTCTCTTTGGTATCTATATGTGGCACGTTCACAACTGAATGATAAGTTTGTTAACAAATAAACATCCTTATTCAAGTATACTGGTTTTGGAAAAGAGAGTGGGCAGAAATTCAGAAATCTGAGCATCAATAAATCTAAGATGTATTATACTCAAAGGAATAAGTCAACTCCTTTGACTACTGCTGGCAATTTATTATTCTGCATACTTGTTTTATTCTAAAAGTGCTCCCAAGCAGAGAAGGGAATGTTGTAAAATATCCTCATAAAGATTACCAATGTAGTTTCTTTCTTTTTAGAATGAGAACCTTTCTCTCAATCTAGCATACATAACTTAAGTGTTCTTGCCGATATGCCAGATCACACTGTATGCAGGCCCTGTGAGATTCTGGAATGCTAGAGTCAATGAAAAGTCAGCTGCTCTGTCTTACCAATGTTAGTGATAGCAAGAGCATCCTAGAGAAGCAAGAATCTTAATATTAAAGACTGCGTGACTATGATAGTGTGGAGACAGAGGAAAGGAAAGTAGGTGTTCTTAGCATACTGTAATAATATTTGCTATAGGGCTGTCTTCACACTTGGTAAATTCCTGTCATACAGACCACAATTCTTAAATCATCTCATCCAGATCCCTCTTGGATAACGCTAGAATTAAATAGAGTTTCTCACTCAGCTTACTTTTTTCAATACTCCAAGATGATTCTTCTGTCTTTACATTTAGATTTTTCTCATGTCCAATACCAACATTTAACAATAAAAATTGAATTTTTAGATAGTTCTATTTCCCATAGGCACTAATGTAAAATATAAATTTCTGCTACTGTTGGACAACAAAAGAGTGACCTTTCTTCTTCCTTCAATAAGTATTTACTGATTGAACAACAATGTACTCATCATTCTGTTAGAATCTTTGGAGGATAATCAAGTATTAGGCAGCAAATGTGGATCCACACACTGATCATCTTAGCAAAAAACAAAGCCTACATGTTGAAAGAATTGAGAACAGTATGATACATAATAAATAAATTACATGCATTTAAATACATAGAAGTCTATTCTTTCTAATCCTTACCTGTTGACTCTACGAGGCCGTTTTTCTGGTTTAATATCCACATCATAGTGATATACATCTATTTTAGGAATTTGAACCTGAAAATGATTGGCTAACAGTCGAATTGGTTTTCCAACAGTGCCAAGGCCAGGACGACGAGGTGGCTGAAACAGGCTGGTTGGAGGTCCTGAAGAGATTGAAAGATATTCGGTGTGCTAATTGGTCATAAAGGATAATATTCCCTTCATGATGATGATAATAATGATGATGATGTTGATGATAGTCACAATTATTGAGATCTTATTATTCATTAAACATACTCTGATATAGAGAATTTGGGGTATCTTTTGACCTAAGGTTCCCTAAATTTCTAATATTTTACCATGTTGCTATTATTTTAAGTATAGGGAACATCAAAATTAGATAGTATGTAGGTTAGTGAAGAAAACCTTTTATGAGTATCATTAGATCTATAGCTAGGCTTACAAAATTATATGCATTTATAATTTTTAAATTTATAAAACCATCTCTAGACTCTGGGGGCCATCATTGTGTTCAGGATGGAGATGATCCATTAATCTTCTAAAAATTACCCTGCATTATTATGGTTTATACAGATAGGAGATTACACAGCAGTTATATTTATCAATTTACTTGCTAATTTAGATAGTGAAACAGTACTAATAATGCTAAGCTTTCTTGTTTATGGTCTGATAGGTTTATAATCTGGACAATCTGATATTTCCTGATCATAAGGTCTAGTTTATTTATTCGACAAACACTTATTCGTTAACTACATATCTAACTTGCACTGTGGACTCAGGGAAAAGGCAGAGCCTCTGCCTTCAAGGACTTACAGTCTAGACCAGTGGTTCTCAAGCTGGGAGTCAGTTCCCCCATAAGACATTTGACAAATGTCTGCAGACATTTTTTTGTCAGGGATACAGCTAAACATCTTACAATGCACAGGACATTTACCTAACTTATTTCCCCCAGAACTAACACAGACACACACACACACACACACTCTCTCTCTCTCTCTCTCTCTCTCTCTCTCTAGTCGCTCTCTCCCCTCTCTAGTCTCTATCTCTCTCTCTAAAATCATATATCTATCAACATTCAGCAGAAAAATATTAGAGGAAACACAATCTGGGAAATATTGTCAAAAAATCTTACTCCTTTCTCATGGACACTAGCCTAAAAAATAAATATCTTTTCTGCTGTGAATAGGTGTTCAGTAAAATGGGCTGGGATTACAATGGAAAGTTGCATCTGGTTCTTTATTGCAATGGCATTTTGCCAAGAACAAAGTCAATCCACTAAAGAAAATTTTGAAGCAAGAAGCTGTTCTGGTCCAACATCACCTAGGAAAATCGAAGCAAACACTTCAATTAAATTTGTGTTGACAGATCACCATATATTAATTCTTAAAGTACTGAAAACCTTTTCACATATTAAATATTGTTCATTCTTCCCCTAAATTCTACTCATCCTTTAAAACTCAGGTCAGGTGTGACTTCCTTGGAAAACCTTTCCAGAATATCTCAGACTGAAGGATGTATCCTTCATCCATTGGGAATCTGTGTTCCCAAGACCCTTTGTATAATGGAGCACTTGGTACAAGTATGTAGAAATAACTTGTTAAATTACTGCCTTCTCCACTAGACTGTAAACTCTTAGAAGACATGGATCTCCAGTTCATTGTTATCTCAAGACCTAATTCAATGACCAGCATACTGCAGAAATTCAATAAATATTGAACTGAACTCTACCAATAATCTTTGTAGCAGTTCCGAATAGAAACTAAACAGAAACCCAGCCATTCCTAAAACCCAGTAATTGACATTTATTTTTCATTAAAGCAAAAGCACATAATTTATACTAAATTGATGCCAAAGGGACAGAGGCTGAGGGAATAAAAGAAAAGGGATTAAGAAGCAGAGAAAAGCAAATAGCATGTTTCTATGGCAAGAGTGGAAACTCAGGTGAGTGATCGTTTCTTTTAATAAGTTTAGAATGTAAATGTCTAATCACTATACTGTACACAGGAAACTAATATGAAATAATATTGAATGTCAACTAATTGAAAATTTATTTTAAAAACTTTATTCTAAAATTTTCCATTCCAAAAGCTTGTTTCTTTGAGTTTAGCAAACCACTTACAAAGAAATAAAGCACAGCGGCCGAAGCTCGGAAGCCAAACTGCCTGGGTTTCAATCCTAGTTTACCACTTCCTAACTGCATGGCCTTGGACCAGTTCTTAGCCTCCCTATGCCTCAGTTTTCTTATCTATAAAATGGGGGATATGTGGTAATAATAGTATTTATCTCTTAAGACTATTGTGAAGATCCCACAAGATAATGTATAGAAAAGGCTTAAATTAACGCGGGGCCTCATAGTAGTAAATGCTCAATAAATGTTAGGTATTATGTTTGCACTTGCATAAACATTACAGTGCTCAAAGGTCCCTGGGCTTTATTTGGGGGGCATCTCCAAAATTTGGTGACAAAGTCAGAAAATTACATCTTCCGAAAAGGAAACAAATGTGACTCAACATAGACTGGATGAAGTTAGCCTGAAATGAAAAGGAGGGCATTATATGAGGATTCAGATGACTGAGACTCAACCTCATTTCACCACTAAGCCTTGAAACTTTGATGAAGTCACTAAAGCTCTCTGCACTTCTTTCCTCAACTGTAAAATGGGGATAGCACTTGCCTTACCTACTTCACAGAAGATCAAGTGAGCTAATAGCTATGAAAGCACTTTCTAAACTGTAAAGCACTATAAAAATAATTACTAATATAACCTAAGTAAATGGTATTCTAATTAAATATATTTCCAAGTTATTATTATCAGAAACCAAAACTGGGTGAGAGAGCGGAGAAAGACTAAGAATGTTTCAATGACTGTTCATGTAAGGAGGGCACAAAACACTAGATTGGTGTGCTACAACAACGAAGCAGGAAAGCTTCTCTAGGTTCTAAACAGCATGGATGAAATATCCCACAAGACTATCAACTCTCTTTGCTCTGATTCTATGCTTGGCAAGCAGTTTCTTGTTATCAATAGGGTTTCCAAGGTACTATGACACCAAAAAAGGAGTTTGCTAGAGAGCAGACAAGAAATTATTCCAGTCAACCGAAAGGATCTATGTGACATTCTGGTTTATTTATTAGCATCTAACAAATGTGGTTAATGAGAATTAATTTTCATCAGTCCTGGGTAAACTGATAAGTCCTCAAATCTGCAAAAGCTAAAATTGAACCCAAAAGAATCCCTGGGACATTCCTGATACCACCAGGTTGATCTTTTCTGTGAAATTCAGTTTGTACACAGTTACATAGTCTCTTTCAATATCAGTCCATAAATGCAACAGTTTCTTCAATTATGAGTTACTAACAGGGGAAAGAGAGAAGAAACATTTGTTGAATATCTATAATGCATTAGTCTCTACAATAAGTCTTCCCATATACATTATCTCATTTCACTCTCACAACAACCTCGCAGCACATAATTATTATTACCTTCATTTTCTGGATGAGGAAATGAAAATTGAAAGGAGTTAAGTAATTTGCCCCAGGTTATACAACTATTAAATTACTAGATTGGATTTGAACAGAAGTCTGTTACATTCTTAAAGACTTGATCATGTCTTTAGCTGGAGGCCATGGCTGAAATAACCCAGCATAGTACTCATGCTGAGGTTTATCAAATAATATTAATGTGACAAACCAATTTATTTTAAAAAGGCATATGAAATTTGATTACAAGAGCCTTTTAAAAAATAGTTTAGACAGCAAATTAAGGTAGGATTTAATCACTCAGTAACATGAACAAATTCTAAGTAAACAAACCTGCAAAGTTTCCAAACTCAAATAGTAAAGTGAATTTTTTATGTACTAAAAAAAAAAATGAAATGCTCTACAACTAAGTCCATTATACAAGGGAAGGTTTGATAGTAAAGTTAATTCTACCACAGTTCCTAAGCCCTGCTCTACTTAGCCAAGGCCTTAAAAACCTGTTGGGGTTGGAGGTGGGAGCACCTGGCTCCAATTTGCAGGGTACCTGTTACAACCTGGAATGGTTCTTCTGGTTTGGGCCAAGTGGGGGAGATATCCAGAGGCCATTCATAAAGATAGGAAATTACAGTTTCCAAAGCACTTTCTCCTTTATTTGATCCTCACAACCACTCATACATAACCTAGTTAGAAAAGAACTTAGGGTATTAAGGCGTGTGCTGGAGCCGACTGTCTGCTAACTTGCCTGTCACTAAGGGGCTACCCCAGCCAACTCTGGGGCTGTCACACGGACTGACAGATAAACAGAGCCATAGGACCATATTCCCCCAGACTTCAATGCCTTCAAGAAAGTGTGGGTACTTTGCTCCTTGGCTTTCGGGGATCATAAGTGTTTGGGAGAAGTTCTCCTTCCTTATCTGAGGGCTCTGGACTGTCAGTGCCAAGAAACCCTTGCAATAGATGGAGGACCTTCCCGGTCCGGTCCAGGCCAGGCCTCCGCTGCGCCCCTGGCACCGATTGTCCCTTCTGAGGCCCGAACTGGCCTCGCCTCAATCCTGGATCACAGACCACCTCTATGAGCTTGTGTCAGGTCTCCTCCTCTCTACCTGAGGACGCGGGTCACCTTCCTGGGCCTCCTAACCTTAGACCTCGCGATCTGGCTCATCTCTGCAACGCTGGGGCGCGGTCCCTGCCCCCGAAGGCCCGGGTCAGCTCCCTACGCCTTGTGCAGTGGGGCACGGGTTCCCTTCTTCCCCCCGGCCTGACGGCCCGAACCCGGGTACGCGCGAGCCGATGGGGCAACCGAGAGCGACGGTCCCGGTTGCCCGCCCACCCGCCCGTCCCGGGGCCCGATTCCTGCCGCGGCCCCGGCCCCGGCCCGAGCGCGCTTCTCACCGGGTCCCAGCGCCTCCATGGCGGCGGCGGGGGCCGCCTCGCCCCGGTCCCCGGCGCCTCCCGCTCCGGGCCCCGCCGCCGCCGCCGCCGCCGCCGCCGCCGCCGCGTAACGCTTGATCTCCGGAATATTGGCGCTAAGGGGGGCGCCGCGGAGACGCGGGCGCTGGGCAGGAGGCGGCGGCGGCGCCCGGCCCGGGGACAGGGACCCGGCTCCCGCGGCTCTTCCGGCCTCAGCGACAACAAAAACAATCCCCGCCGCCGCCGCCGCTGCCAGCGGGAGCGGGAGCGGGAGCCAGTGCGCGCGCCCGGCGGGCGGGGACGGGGCGCGGGGCGCGCGCGGCCTGGGGTCCCGGCTCGCGGAGGGGGCGTGCGCGGCCCCGGGCGCCGGGTCCACCCAGCCCTGCGAGGGGCACGGGGCGGGAAAGGGGCTGGGCGGGCGCGCTCCCGGAGGGGGCAGTGCCCCGAGGACGTGTCGTGTGCGCGCCCGCCTGCCTGCGCTGCCCTGTCCGCCCAGGGCGGCCATTCCCGGCAAACGGCTTTGGGGGGCTGCGTACGGTCCGCCCAGAGCCTCCTGACACACAGCGCACCGCGACAGATCGGGATTCCAGACCCCGCTGATCCACAGACACGGTCTCCACTGCTGTCGGTAGAAAGTATCCTGAGCGTCACATCAGGCGCCTCTCCTTCCCAGCTCAGACCACTTCTTTCTATTCTGTCAGTCTTCTCTTTCTCCACAGTCCTGGGACAGAGAACACCACAACAGACGCAGCACTTTTCCTTCATTTCTTCATCCAACACAGCATGTCCAGTTGCCCTTTCCTCCCCATGCAGCCAGAAGGCACCCCGGGAATGGACCGTGATGAATGATGTGTTCTCTCACAAGCGCCTCTGGTCAGCAAGTCACCAGTCACTTCGCAAGAGAAAAGTCTTGTTTTCTCGGACGACTTCACTTTAGCAGCCAAGAACTAAGCGAGCAGCATCCCTGGCATCACGGTCAGCCCAGCATCCTTGGGGCTTTTAGCTGGGATTTTGAATTGGAGAACAGAGGACAACAGGTGGAGAAGCAGTTTCTAGTAAGCAGAACTGAGGGAGCTTTCTGTCCACCAGTTAAAATGGTACATCGTATATATGTTGTATTTGCTAGGACTGCCTTTACAATGTACCACAGACTGGTGCCTTAAACAACAGAAATTTATTTTCTCACAGTTCTGGAGGCTAGACATCCAAGATCAAGGACTGGTTCCTTCTGAGATCTCTCTCTTTTCTTTGTAGATGGCTGTCTTCACATGGTCTTCCCTCTGCACAGGTCTGTGTCCAAATTTCCTCTTTGTATGCGGACACCAGTCATAGTGGATTAGGCCCTACCTTATGGACTTCGTTTTAACTCGGTTACCTCTTTGAAGATGTTATCTCTCAATACAGTCACATAGGGGGACACAATTCAGCCCGTAACATGTGCAGTGAGATATTCATTTGAGCAGCCATAGAGCCTAATAATTTTTGTACGTAATGATAAAAAACATTAGACACACTATGGCCAGGCACCATATTATGGGCTTCACATATCATTTAACTTTTGTAGTCATCTATAAAGTAGATGTTATTAAGGAAGGTATTCGTACTGATGAGGAAACTGAAGTTCACAGAAGCTAAGGAAGTCAGGCTCTGGGTTATATGATACAGCAGGGAAGCATGGAAAAATTGGCATTCTAAATCCTGCATTCTACTGTTGCTCATTCCATCCCCACCTGGCTATGGAACTGGGGCTTTTAACTGCGTGACTAGATTCTAGTCTATTGATACCATACTCTAAGTTCATTCCATAGCACCATGCCACTTTTCTGTTAAACCAGATATTAACTGGAAACAATAATAGGGGACCAAAAACTTGAAGGGGAGGAAGCATTCACTAAATGAGCAAACTGGTTTATAGCTAAGAGGATAAGAAAAAACAACCAGAGGTCAAGTTCTGAGTTAAACCTAGTAGCCAACCCCCTCCTCCACTCCAAGCTAAATTCTTTTCACAATTTAAACAATGCCAGTGGCTTCCAGCCTGGTTTGAGGCAAACTTTCCCACTCTCACTTCCTAACAAAGTTTTTCTGTGTTCTATTTGGTACCCTGAACAGAGACCATAACTTGTTTCCTGTACCGAAAATAGCCTTGAAACCTGAATATGAAATGTATTTACTCTATAGTTTCGGTCAGACTGCAGTGCTTCAGTCCCTCAGTCTCGCGCTCCTGCATTCTTGGCCACTCTGATCTCCTAGACAACTATATTCTCTCACTCCCACTCAGGCACCCGCTGCCCCCTTTCTGAAGGCCCTTCTGACTGAGCCCTCCCAAACCAAAGTTCTATAGTCAATAAACTCTCCTAAACCTCAGCCTGTTCAGCAAGCCCTTCCTCTACTTCCTGCTGTGGCTGAGAGGAAGCCGTGCCCCAAAATACCACTTCCCTCTCAGCTCTCTCCGATGATGGCTGCTCATTGACCCACACCACACACGTCTACAGGATTGGGTGGGGGATGGGTAGAGAATTGGCAATATATTTGTCTTCATTGCACCAAACCTTGAGTTACCAGTCTCATGTTAAAACCACGTGTCATCTGGCCGAACCACCACAAGACCTCTCTTGGTGGTATAATTAACACAGCTCCTGACATTATTTCTTAGTCTAGGCCTGGTTCCCATTACATTATAAATCCTTGAGGGCAGGGCTTATGCCTCGTTTGGGTATTCATGTTTGTGTCTCTGTGGCCTACCACATTACCTGACACCAAATGCCAAGCAGGGAAACTTATGGAATGAATGAGTGAAGGAATGAGCAAGTACAAACAGTGGGCTCTAGAAATGGTCAAGTTGGGGAGAAATGATCCAGCCTAGGTGAAATTCCAGCTTCTCTAGAGCACAGACTTTCAAATCAGATGGTCTTGGGTTCAAATCCCAGTTCCACAATGTACTAGTTCTAAGTACCTGGGACAAGTCCCCTCACAGATTGCTCAGGAATGTTGTGAGGAGAAAATCAAATCATATGTGTGCACGTTCCTTTGTCTCTGGAACAGAATAGGTACCTAATAGTTACTAATTCTCTTCCTTTCCCTCCTTTCCCGTAGCTGCTTCCCTGCTGCTGTCTTGTTGTCCCTCAAGAGATGGGTAGCTCAAGATCTCAGCTCAGTACAAAAGAAGGGAGCAGAACTGTCAGGAACTGAGCATTTTTACAAGTCCTGATCCTGAGCCACCTGGGGACAGAACAGGGACTTGGCTCCTCCATCTGGGGGTAAGAATCAGAACATGCTCTGTCAAGGTTTATAAATGGAACTGAACTTTTTGAATGTGTCAATGTTCCCCTGAGACCCGAAAGAGCCAGAAGGAGCCTCACTAGTGGACACTGTGCCAGTAGGCAGGACTCCAGCTACCCACATTGTTTGTGATAATCCGATGCTAGTCTGGGCCATTGGTCTCTGCTGATGTTCTAACTGCTCAGCCTCTCCTCATACTAACTTTCCACAAGTCAGGAGCTTAGAATCAAGGAGGAGCTTCTTCACAGCTGATCAGTTGGGCCAGGGGCTTTCGCTCTTCTTTAGCTGCGAAACCCCTTATTAAAACAAGAATCTTAAGTAGGAGTTGAAGTAGAGCTACTCTGGCTGAAGAGGACAGGGACTGGCATTGAACACTACTGAGCTACCAGCTTTCCGAGATACCACCTGGCATCCAAATGGAATTTTTCCCCACCTGCTCCTACTCTATTGGCAGTCTTGCTCTTTTGCTTTTTTTAAATTGAGATATAATTCACGCGCCATGAAATTCACCATTTTTAAAGTGTAAAATTCAGTGGTTTTTAGTGTTTTAACAAGATTACACAATCATCGTCACTATCTAATTCCAGAAACTTGTCATCATTCCAAAAAGAAACCTAGTACTGGTTAATAGACGTTCCCCATTCTTTCTTCCCCCTAGGCCCTGGCATCCACTAATTTACTGTCTGTCTCTGGATTTGCCTATTCTGGACATTTCATATAAATGGAATCATACAATATGTGGTCTTTTGTATCTATTTTCTTTAACTTAGCATGTTTTCAATGTCCACATTGTAACATGTAGCAGTATTTCATTCCTTTTTATGGCTGAATAATATTCCATTGTATGGATAGATCATATTTTGTTTATCCATTTATCAGTTGATGGACATTTGGTTTTTACCACTTTTCAGTTATAATTCTGCTGCTATGAACATTCACGTTCAAGTTTTTATGTGAGTATGTTTTCAATTCTTTTGAGTTTATACCTAGGAGTAGATTTTCTAGGTTATATGCTAACTCTGTGTTTAACTTTTTGAGGAACTGTTTTCCACAGCAGCTAGACTATTTTATATTCCCATCAGCAATGTATGAGGGTTCTAATTTCTCCACACTCTCACCAACACTAGATATTTTCAGATTTAAAAGGAATTATAGCTATCCTCATGGGTATGAGTGGTATCTCATTATAAATTTGGTTTGCATTTCCCTGAGGACTAATGAGGTTGAGCATCTATTTACGTCCCTATTTGCCATTTGTATATCTTTGGAGAAATATCGATTCAAATCCTCTGCCCTTTTTAAAATTGGATAATTTATCTTTTTTATTATTGAGTTGTAAGAGTCCTTTATACATTGTAGATATTAAGTCCCTTATCGAATATATGATTTGCAAAACTTTTCTCCTATATTGTGGGATGTCATTTCACTTTCTTTACGGTGTCCTTTGAAGCTCACAAAAAAATTTAATTTAGAAGTCCAATTTTTCTTTGATTGCTTGTACTTTTTAAATCATATATAAGAAACTTAATCCAAGGTCATGAAGATTTATTCCTATGTTGTCTTCTAAGAGTTTTGCAGTTTTAGTTCTTACATTCAGATTTTTTATCTATTTTGAATTGTTTTGTATGTGATGTGAGTTAGAGGTTCAAATTCATTCTTTTGCATATGGATACCCAGTTATCAAAGCACTATTTGTTGAAGACTATTCTTTCCCCCAACGAATGGCTAGCACCCTTGTCGAAATCAATCAACTGTAAACATAGGGTTTATTTCTGGATTCTCAATTCTATTCTGCCAATCTTATGTCTATTGTTATACTAGTATCACAACTGTCTTGATTATTGTACCTTTGTAGTAAGTTTTGAAATCAAGAAGTGTAAGTCCTCATACTTTTTTCTTTTTAAATATTGTTTTGACTATTCAAGGTCTCTTGCATTTACATGTGGATTTTAGGATTGGTTTGTCTATTTCTCCAAAAAAAAAAAAGGCAATTGGAATTTTGATCTACTGAATCTGTAGATCAATTTGGGGAGTACTGCCATCTTAACAATATTAAGTATTCCAATCAATGAACACAGGGTATCTTTCCATTTAGTTAGGTCTTCTTTAATTTCTTTCAACAAGTAGGTTTTTTTTTTTTTGTAGTTTTCAGAGTACAAATCTTACACTTCTTTAGTAAATTTATTCCTAAGTATTTTATTTTTCTTGGTGCTATTATAAATGGAATTGTTTGCTTAATTTTATTTATACAACTGATTTTTTATATTAATCTTGTATCTACAATCTTACTGAATTTGTTTACCTCTAGCAGTTTAGGGGTGTGTGTGTGTGCACGTACGTGTGTGTGTGTGTGTGTGTATTTTTTGGTGTTTTCTATATGTAAGATCCTGTTATCTGTAGAGAGAGTTTTACTTCTTCTTTTCCTATGGATGCTTTTTCTTTTATATCCTCGCTTAATTGCCCTTGCTAGAACTTCCAGTACAATGTTGAATACGAGCAACCTATTTTGTATTTTGCAGGCAGCTTTCTATATATTCATAGTCTAGGGGCCAAGGATACAGAGACTTAGCAAATATATCTGATTTTGCTATCTCTGTCAATGAAATGGCACAGCTAGCAAGGAGAGTAATGTATGAATCTTTGATAAGCAAATCGATTAGTATGTCTGCTTTTACTTTCAGCCTTTATTTCTACTACACTTTTCAACCAGGACAATTGATTTTTCTTTCTCTTCTTCAAGACAAAATAAAGGAAGTGAATTAGGGAATGTGATAAACTTGGACTCAAATTTCAATTTATATTGTAATTTTAAAATTTCAATTCTAAAGGCCATATGACACTGAGTAAGCCACCTCACTTCTCTGACCCTTGCTTCCTCTTCTGTAAAATGGAGATGATACTAGCTGCTTCATAGGATTATTGAGAGGATCAAAGAAGATAATAAATGAAAAGCACCCAACACAGTGCCTGGAACTTAGAAAGGGCTCAAAAAATGCCCAATCCATTAGACTTCCTCCCCGAACAAGCCTCCTTTATCTGTAGGTTGGGGGAAATAATTAATTTTAAAAATACTTTCCCAATACCCATAGTAGTCCAAAGAAGAAAGGGTTCTCAGAAAGTAGTGAGCTACAGGCTCTGGGGGTGTTTAAGCATGTTTGAAATGATGAAAAGGTAAGGTCAGATGACTTTTGTGGTTCCTTAGGTTCTATTAAGTTACAAGAAAATATTTATTGACTTATGTGTTATTTGATTATTTTTCAGCAACTCTTTATTGAGTACCTATCATGTGCCAGACACTGTGCTAGGTAATGAGAAATTCAAGAGTGAGCCAGAGAAGGAGGATTTCTGTCCTCATGGAATTTGCAGTCTTCAAGTGAAACTAACAATAAAGAGAATAAACTAAAAACAAAAAAATAAAATAATTACAAATTGTCATGAGAGTTGTAGAATAAATAAACAAAATGAGATAGAGTACCTAAGGAAGGCAATTTTAGAAAAAGTGGAAAGGGATAGCCTCTCTGATAGCGACATTCAAACTGAGAACTTTCGGTGGTTTTAAAACAGGGCCACAAATTCTTTGACATTTCACCCATTAAGAGTTAAGGTCTATGTCCCCTCCCTTTGAATATGAGTAGGCTTATGACCAATTTTATTAATAGGAAACAGCAGAATTGATGCCATGTGATTGCCACAACTAGGTCATAAAACGTTAGGCAAGTTTTTACCTTGCTCGCTGGAGCCCTCTCTTTGGAAGACTGGCACTGTCATTTAAGAAGTCGTCTGACTACCCTGAGGTCACCATGGAGAGGCCACATGTAGGTACTCCAGTTGACTGTCCCAGCTGACTAGCTTTCCAGCTATTCCTGCTAAAATGCCAGACACATGAGTAAAAGAGCCTCCAGATGATTCCAGCCACTAGCCGTTTGAGTCACCCTCATCTATTTGAATCCTGCTAGCTGAGATATTGCAGAGACAAACCATTTCCACTATTATTTTATTCTGAATTCCTGACCTACAGAATCTATAAGCATAAAAAAAGGATCGTTTCTTTTTAAATTAAGAAATAATTGACATATAACATTAGTTTCATGTGTGCAACATGATTCGGTATTTGTGTATATTGTGAAATGACCACCATGATAAGTCTAGTTAACATCCCTCACCACACATAGTTATAATTTTTTTTCTTGTGATAAGAACTTTTAAGACTTATTCTCTTAGCAACTTATTTTCTTCAAATATGCAGTACAGTATTATTAGCTATAGTCATCATGCTGTACATTACTTCCCCAGAATTTATTTATTTTATAATTGGAAGTTTTTAACTTTTGACCTCCTTCATCCATTTTGCCTACCTCCTTTCACCCCCTACCTCTGACAACTACCAATCTGTTCGTTATATCTATGAATTTGTTTGTTTGTTTAAATTTCAAATGTAAATGAGATCATACAATATTTGTCTTTCTCCGACATTTCACTCACGGTTCATCCATGTTCTCACGAAAGGCAAGAATTCCTTCTTTTTTATGAGCTGAATTATATTCCATTGTGTATATGTGTGGGAGGAACATAAATCCTACCTCTTGATGAAAGGGACATCAAAGAATTTATTGCCATACTTTAAAACTACCACAGTTGCTATGGTTAAGAAACTTGGAAGAAGAAAAGGAAGCCTGAAAACTGAAAGCTAGGAGATTTGGAGACTTTTCAGTGCCTAACTTCTCTTCTAGAAGACAACCTGTCTGTTAGAGGAAGATATTCTATTGAAGTGAGAGGGGAAGACCAAAAGTTCTGTTTTGGATCTGTTTATTTCGAAATGCCTATTAGCTATCTCAGAACAGCTGTCAAAGAGACAATAGTATATATAAGTCTGGAGTTCAGAGGCCTTGTCTGGGCTGGAGATATAAACTTGGAGGCCAGGTTATAGAGTATTATTCACCAAACTTTTGTTAAAGGTGGCAGAAAGATTTTATTCAAGAGTCTTGCAACAGGGGAGAGAGCCTGAGCTCAACTCTGAATACAGCAAAGACAGCAGGGGATTTATAGAAATGAGCGGAGTTAGGGAGTGAATTAATAAAAAGTTACTAAGAAGAGATATCAAAGGTAGGGGGATTCTTGCTAAACTGGCATAACAGGATTCTTGCTAAAGGCAAGCCAAGGACTTAGACAATAGGGTAGGAAAATAGGAACTTGATCAGATATCAAGGGCAGGAGAATTCTCATTAATCTGACTTAGTAGGATTCTTGCTGAAACTGACTGAGTAGGCTAAGGACAGTGCCTAAGGATGAAGCCTAGTCAATGAGGGCTCAGAGGAGCCTGTCTAAAGTTTTGTCAAGTAGACAGTCTTTGTCAGCCATCAGGTGTTCAAAACTACTGGAAGTGGATGAGGTCTCCAAAGGAGTGAGAAGGCAGGAGGGTAAAGAATGGAGTCCTGAGTCACTCCAACATTTGGAGGTTGGCTTGATAAGAAGCCAGCAAAGGAGACTAAGAAGCATCAGACAGTGAGATGGTATATTACTGAAGCTAAGAAAAGAGTATTTCGAGAAAGAAGTGGTTAATCATGTTGAAAGCTTCCTAGAGGTTTTAAGATGAGAGATACTTAGGTATGTGTATTTGGTGATGGAAATGATCCAGTAGAGAAGGAGAAATTGATGATGCAGCAGAGAGAAGGAATTTGATCCTTGAGAAAGCAAAAGGATGTGGGATATAGTGCAGACCTAGGTGATAAAACAGAGAATATGGATCTTGATGCAGCTCAGAAAAGTTGGTAGATTAGATGGGAGCAAGATGGATCTGAATGCCTTATTTTCTCAATGAATTATAAATTGAGGGCATATGAGAATGAAGTGGGGGGAGTATGTTGGAGGTTTAAAGGAAGAAGAAAAGGTCATATTAGATAGTGTGAAACAAAACTACTGGGGGAGTACAGCAAGATTGCTGGGCAGTATTGAGTACTCATTTAAGGTTTCTAGTCAGAAATTTCAGTTAAGACAGCACTATTGTGTGATTCTATCCAGCCATGTCCAGCTGTCAGGTGCAGACATGGACTGCTCAATTAATTGGGTTTGGTAGAATTTGGAATTTTGTCAGTGAATTTGCTAAAGAGAAAGCGACAAGAGAATTAAGAATATTTATAACATGATGATTACGATGATGTCCTATGGAATCTAGACTGGGAAAGAAAAAAACCGAGAACATGAGGAGGATGAAAAAATTAGTCAAAACTGATGACACTGATGGATTAGAGGACTCTGCGAAGGTCTGATTCAACACTAGGAGATCTAGTCATAAAATTCCTCATAGTAGCGCAATAAAAGAGAAAAACCATATAATTATCCCAATAGATACTGAAAAAGCATTCAGTAAAATCCCACACTCATTCTTGTTAACACACACATGTGTGCACACACACACACAAACATAACTTTAATAATCCAGGAACAGAAGGAAATATTCTAAATGAGTTAATAAATGTAACAGTAACTAGCACAGAGTAAACACATAACTTTTGCTATCATCATCAGCATCATCATAATCCTTCCATTATGTGATAAAAAGCATCTACCAGACACAAAAGGCAAGCATCGTGCTTGTAGTAGAGGTTCCCCATAAGGGGCTGCCTATACTCTGACTCCTATAAAGGCAATCATCCAGAACTAAATAAGTATGTAAACATTATATACAGATGTGTTCCATTAAATTAAATACTTTATATTAAATACAGATGTATCCTGTTACATTGAACATGTTACTGTAATATGTACAAGCTGTGCTACCAATGCAAGGAAAGGGTATAAAGAGTGACTGAGAAAGTATTTGGGCAGCTTCTTAGTCTCCATGAAACTTATATAAACCGTTAACACCTTGGTCTCCTGGTCAGGACATTTCTATGGGACTAAGGGAGGTCAGCTACAGAATATCTCTTCCATGATGTCTTGCTGTCTGCTGAATGAAGCCACTCTATGTAAACGATTTATTTAGATAATATATTTGTGCTTCTGATAATTGAGTCTATCTACCAAATTACTTGTTACAATAAAAATAGCAACTGCAAACCCCACTAAAATAAAGAACAAGAAAAGCATACCAATGATCTCTGCTAGTCGATATCATATTGGAGTACTGAACTATTGCTGAGAAACAAGAAAAAGAGACGATGTGTAAATATTAGAAAAAAAGACATAATACAAGCATTATCTGAAAATGAAAGATACCACCTAGAAAATCTAAGTAAACAAATTGAAAATCATTGTAATGAATAAGACAGTTAATAAATTGGTCATATCTAAAATTACCATATAGAAGTCAATAGCTTTCCTATAGACCAGCAATAACTTTTTTGAATATGACATGGGAAAGAATCAATTCACAATTGTTGTAAAATCTATAAAGAACCAAGAAATAAACTTAGCAAAAAACATGCAAGTCCTCTATGAATAAAATTATGAAGTTTTATTCTAGTATATAAAAGAAGAGCCAAATAAATAGAGACATATGGGAGACCATTCATTTTAAACATGTCATTTCTACTCATATTAATCTATTTTTTAGAATGAAATTTGGCAGGTTGACCAAAAAAAAAAAAAGAAAAGTGAGAATAGCCAAGAATATTGACCAAGTAGGAGGACTTACCCTATCAGATATCAAAATGTGCTATGAAACCACAATTATTCAAATAGAATATTATTGACCCAAGAATAGATGAACATTAAAAAAACAAATATGAAGGTCAGAGACCAGATATCCTCACCCCCTACGTATGTGTGTGAATGTGGTTGTGTGTGTATAATCTCTCATCTATTTATCTATAAGAATTTAGTACATGAAAAGATGGCATTTTAGAGGGGAAAATAATGGCTGTAATAAATGTTGTTTGGACAACTGGCTATCCATTTGGGAAAAATAATATATTCCAATCATATAGTATTTGTCTTTCTCTGTCTGACTTATTTCACTTAGCAAGATATGAAGTATTAGCATAATACCCTCAACATTTTGCTATATTGTTGCAAATGGCAAAATTCCATTCTGTTTTGTGGCTGAGTAGTATTCCATTCTGAGTATGTATGTGTGTGTGTGTGTGTGTGTGTGTGTGTGTGTGTGTACGCGTATATTTTTTTCAAATTAGTGTTTTCATTTTCTTCAGATAAATACCCAGAAGTAGAATTGCTGGATTATATGGTAGTTCAATTTTTATTTTGTTTTGAAGAAACTCCGTACTGCTTTTTGCAGTGGCTATACCAATTTACATTCCCACGAAGAGTGCATGAGGGTTCCCTTTTCTCTACATCCTTGCTAACACATGTTATCTCGGCTTTTGATCATAGCCATTATAATAGATGTTAGATGATATCTCATTGTGGCTTTGAGTTTGTAGGCTTTTCTCTTGGCCTGTTCAATTTCCCTAGAGAAGATCTTCCAATCTCCAAACTGGAAGATGTAAACTTGGCTGCTAGTATTTCCAGAACTGAGTGAGAGGAGGAGACAGAGGGTGTCACCATTCAGTATACAGACCTTCACTTACCCTCTGTTGGAGAATAGTTCACCACAGGATTGCAAGAAACAGTAAGGAGGACAGTGGTGAGTGGTAAGAAATGAAGTCAGAGAAGAAGCGATGGGAATGCTGATAATTAGGGCTTTGTAGACCATTTTAGGAACCGGAGCTTTTACTCTGAATGAGTTAGAAAACCACTAAAGGGTTCTGAACTGAAATAATATAACCTTGAACTTTAAAAGAATTATAATAGATTATGGGGGAGAGGGGTGAGAGTGTTATGGATTGAATTGCATCCCCCCAAAATAATATTTTGAAATCCTAACACCTGTATCTCAGATCGTGACTTTATTTGGAATAGGGTATTTGCAGATGTAGTCAAGTTTAAGATGAGATCATTAGGGTGAGCCTTGATCCAATATGACTGATGTCCTTACAAAAAGGGAAAATTTGGACGCATACACAGACATGCACAGAGGTAAAGGCTGTAAAGATACACAGAGAAAACACCATGTAAAGATGAAAGATTAAAATGATGCATCTATAAGACATGGAACATCAAAGATTGACCACAAACCGCCTGAAGCCAGGAAGAGGCAATAATGGATTCTCTGACAGGTTTCATCGCCCTGCTGACACCTTGATTTTGGACTTCTAGCCTCCAGAACTGTGGGACAATACATTTCTGTTGTTTTGACCCATGCCATTTTTGGCATCTTGTTACAATTGCCCTAGGAAACTAATATGATCCAGGTGAAAGCGGCCTGGGTGAAGGTGGTAGATGTGCACTCTGGGTATGTTTTGAAGACAGAATTTGCTGATGGACTAAATATGGGGGTATAAAAAAAGAAGGAGAGATATTAAGCATAATTCCAAAGTTTCAGTACTGTTAGTGCCTCAGATGTCTACATCTCTGTGCTCCAAGAAGTTCAAAAGGAAAGCCACTCCAACAGTTCTAACCTTAGACTGGAAGTGCTGGGAAATTAACTCTACCTAGGGGAAGCCATCTACTAGCGATTTTTAGGAGTTGGTGTATAAATATCCCAGCTCCCTTGTCCCTTAGATGGGATAATTCTGACACATGTGTTTTACACTGTTTCCCACAAGATAAGCTCCACTTAATCAGTGGTAGCTGGCTTAACAACACTTCTTTATCAGCTACCTTCTCTTTCATAGATCATTTCCCTACTCTCCTACTAGTGGCCCCTGCTTCTCTAAAATAAACTGTTTGTACTTGACTCCTTATCTCAGAGTCTGCTTTTGGGGAAACCCAAAATAATACACAAGGTTTTCAGCTTGAGCAACTAGAAAGACATTTATTAATATTTATTTACATATAAATTTACATTCATTAAGTTGGGGAAGACTTTGGCAAGTGCAGATTCTTGGGGGGATATCAGTAGCACATTTTGAACATATTAGTTTTGGGGTACCTATTAGGTCACCCAATGGAGAGTTGAGTAAGCTTAGAGATATACAGTCTGGAGTCGGGGAGAGATTGGACTAGAGATATGCATTTTGGAGTCAAGAGCATAAAGATAATATTTAAAGCCATGAGGCTGGATGAGATCACTAAAGGAGTGAGTGTAGATGAATTAGAAAACATGTCCTGGGATTGGTAGGATCCTGGGCACTGTAACATTTAAAGGTCAAGGAAATGGGGACCATTCAACAAAGAAGATTGAGAAGGACTGGGCAATGATGTAGGAGGAAAAGAAGAGTGTGTGAAATCCCAGAAACTAAGGGAGGCAAGTGTTATATTAGTCCCTTCTTTTTGTTTGTTTTATTCTCCTTCATTTATTTTGGAGGCTTTCATCAAATGTCTGGTGACCCTTTTGGTCCATTCATGTAGAAGAGTCAGGTATTAAAAGGCTGACTAGAATTCTGGATCCATGTGTGGTTTGTCACGTGGTGGCTTTCATAATAGGAGCTACAACTTTAGGTCATTTTTCTGAGGCTGTTCAATTTCTCCAGAGAAAAATTCTCTGTTTGAATGCCTACTGAGGGAATAGCCTACCCACCAACTAAGGAGACTGTGGGGGATGGGGTGAGAGTAAATAGAGAAGGGTGTTTTCTCTTCGTTCAGTAGGTAGACAATGAATCTCTCTTTTTCTAGTAAGGTATCTCTCTGATTCAATTGCTCCATAGACTAAACCTCTAGACTCCTGTCAGGGAGGAATAATCATCTGACAGGTGCAAGGATGTAGAGACTCCTGTTCTCCTCCTGGGGTCTTTCTTCTTGGATTTCTGGGTCCTCTAGTACTTGAGCTTAGCTGGAGTTCTTTGGCAGGAAATGGCTTGCTTCTCATTAGCACCACCTCTGCAGACACTTTGTATGCAGCTTTCTCAGCCCTGCTAATTTTTCCCACTTGGCTTTCCATCTTTTCATCCTCTGATGTCTCCTACTCTCTTTATCCTTGTGGGTTTATTCTGGATTTATTCACTTGCTCTTATTTTTGTGGGGCTCCAAAAAGGAGAACAGATATAAACATATGTGTTCAAACTACCTTTTTTTTTCTTCTCAACAACGGTATTTTGAGATTATCGAATGAATAGCAATTTTCTAGATACTGAGACCAGAATTTTAGGAAAGATATGAGTTCTTCCCTTGAGAAGCCACATTCCTTAGAGTTCTTGGTAATTCTGATCTTCCAAAGTATCTTGTTTTCTTTTTCCCAGAGGCTAGAGTTGGACCAGACATTTTTCTGCCTAGTTCATCTGTCCATTTTCCAGCTACCTGACTGTGGAGGCATTTCCTACTTGCCAACTCAGGTTGACTCCTCCTTGTTGTCAAGCCTTATGTATCTATGATATCCACACATGAGGATATATGCACAACTGTATTAAGTCCCAAAAGGATGGTAGTTATGAAAAAGAATCTCCAAGTCATATGGGAAAATTATTTGGAAACTTTTGGCTGAGAGTATGTATATGGAGTGGGTCGGGGTAATTTGGACCACAAATTTTAATTTGTATTATTGTCCATACATCCTGGTGTTTCTGAATCTGCCAAAGTTTGTGCTAATAAAGACTGAAAACATTTTTATAATGTTTGTTATGAATCAGTACTATTTTATACTAACTTACAAACAATTATATATTAACCACATAATCCTCAGCAACCCTATGAGGTAAGTACTAACATTATCTCTAATTTATCACTAAAGAAACTAAGGCACAAAGGAGTTAAATACAAGGCTAAAATGAAGGGAATTGAATCTTTGCATTCTAATTCCAGAGCCCAGATGCTTAATCACTAGGTTTATGCTGCCTGTCTTTTTAGGGCTAGATCATATTTTGCTTTCTTTAACTTGCTAGATGAAAATTTTAGTATACCAAGCCTCATAAACCAATAAAAAATCTTTCCATACTATTTATTTCTTATTATATTTAATACCCAGACCATATCTTGATGGTAGCCTCAATGATTTTAACCTTTTGTTTAAAAATAGAATTTTTCAACCATCTGAATAATCCTGGACACCGAGGTGGTATTGCTTCTCTATAATTGGGGTGGATGTCTGCCATCTTACATCAGAGTCTTTAGGTAGTTAAGCACTTGGTGTGAGTTGCAGTTCCAACAAGAGGAAAGGGTCACTGTGATCATTTTCATTATTTCTCCAGGGGCTGAGTTTGTGGGCCCACAGTGAAATTTAATTACAATTTCCTTTTTTTTTTAAATTTGGGATATAAAGGGGAAAGTCTTTTCTTAATATATTTGTGGATGCATCCATTAAAAAAAGAGGGAGTGAGTAGGGGCATTGCCTGCCTTAACCAAGGATACCACAGCCATCTTGCAAAAGCTGGAGACAAGGCAGCAAGATGGAGAAAGATTTCCCATGGCATAGAAATCAGGCAAGAGACTAAATCTCCAGCAACCCCAAAATCTAGCTAAACTGTACAGTAGAATGAGATCTTTCACAGTTCAAAAATCTGGGAACTGGCTTAAAGCATAAAGAGTTCACTAGAATATTGCTGATGTTCAGAATTCAACCCTGGTGAAGGGAAAGTCCCGAGCCGCCCTCAAAACATTTGAAACCAGTAATGAACTGAATCTAACGAGCTGCAACAAAGCTCAGACCCAGCTGAACTACAAGGTAGATTGACTAATCTCCCTCACACTAGCGACCTGACAAAAAGGGGTTTGCCCTTTTCTATTTACGTTAGTTTCAATGGTTCTTTTACACAAATATGTATAATTAAAAATTATGAAACATATGAGTGGAAATAGTGTGAGAAGCAGATGAAGTGATAGCTCGGATTTAAAATGATCAAACTCTTTAAAATAGCTATGATAAATATGTAAAAGTTCTACTGGAAAAGGTGGATAAAACAAACGCATGAACAGATAGGGAATTTCAGCAGAGAGGTGGGAACTATAAAAAAAGAACCAAATGGAGGTGCTAGAAATGAAAAATAAAATACAGGAAATGAAGAATGTTTTTCAATGGGCTTTACAGCAGACCGAACGCAGCAGAGGTAGGAATCAACTGCTTGAAGACAGGTCAGTATAAATTATCCAAATTAAAATACAAGGAGAAAAAAAAAAAGAGTGGAAAGTATGGAATAGAATGTCCAAGAACTGAGACAATATTAAATGTTCTAACATATGTGTAATTAGAATTCCAGAAAGAGAAAATCAACAATAGAATATTCGATAATCGCTGAGTTTTCTAAAATAGATAAAAGATAAAATGCACAGATCCAAGAAGTATACTGTAATCTTGTAAGTCCCAAGTAGAATAAATACATATAAAACTACACCTAGACATATCCTAGTCAAACTACTGAAAACCAAAGATAAAGACAACATTTAAAAAGCAGCCAGAGAAATAGACATCTTGTATACAGGAGAGCAATGATATAAGGAATAAATGACATCAGAAATGGAGACCAGAGAATGGACGACACTTTTAAATTGATAGGAGAAAAAAACAAAAATATCCTTAAAAAAATGAAGATGAAATAAAATTTTCAGATAGACAAAAGCTGAGAGAATTTGTTTCAGGCAGAATTACATTAACAAGAAATGCTTAAAAAATTCTAAAAGCTGATGGGAAATGACACCAGGTGAAAATTTAGATTTGCAAGAAGAAATGAAGAGCACCAGAAATGGTAAATATCTGAATTAAATATAAAATACTTTTTCAAAAATCATCTCTAATTACAATTACGTATACATGTTATATGTGTATATAACGTATTGTAATTTGTATTGTGATTTATAAATTTATAATGAAAATTCAAAGGGCACAGGTGAGTAAATGAAATTATACTCTTGCAAGGTTTCTTACATTATTGATAAAAGAGTATATTATTTGAAGATAGGCTATGATAGCCGTACCTCGATTCATGGTCATAATGTATAAATCTCATTTGCTTCCATAAGAAGGAAAAATTATAGCACTGCTATGCCAGACATTTCATTTGGTGATTTTCCCAAGTATTACAGGTAGTGTCTGGACTTATCGATCAAATACATATCCTTATATTGGAAACTCACATCTAACGGCTTCCTAGAAACTTGGCATTTCTAACAGAGTCGATACATCTTTTAATAAGGTAACAAGGTCATGCATCTGTAAGTACAGAAAAGAAATATCCTGGATCAGTGGGAAGAGCACTGGACTTTGAGTTAGGAAGCCTAGATCTAAATCCTAGCCAAACTGCTAATCAGCTGTGTGTGCCTTTCCTTCTTGGGTTTTAGTTTCCATGTATAAAAATGGGGATTATAATAGTACCAATCTTGGAGATTTGTTATATTGATTAAATAATGTATAAGAGGGTCTAATCTAGCACCTAGCATATCAGTTACTTCTCAAAAATAACAGTTGGTACTTGGATGGGAGACCACTTAGGAAGACCAGGTGCGGTAGGCTTAAAAAGTAAAAAAATAAGGGATTGTAAACTGACAAGGTCCTTGCCATCTATGAGGTCAACCAAGGGCTGCCTTGCCTTAAAAAAAACAAAAACAAAAACAAAACAGTTGAATCTAATGTCATAGTATTCAGAAAACTAGAGGTAGCTCAGAATGGGAAAACTGAAGTATTAAGAGATAGAAAAAGAATATGGGCTGGAAGCTCCTTGAAGACAGATGACATCTTTATTTTTTTAAAACCGTCTTTGTTCTTTGAATATAACTCAGTGCTCTGCTTAGCAAAAGTTTGATTTGAAATGATCTTGTCAGGCAAGAAGAGCAAGAGAATTCTAGCAAATTATAGCCCAAATTTTGCTTCTAATGTTGTTGACAGGAAGAGGTTAAGCCCTTGCTTAGGCTTAGACCCCTCTTTCTTTATCCCGTCTAGCATTCCATCTTATAGTTTAATAGTGGTGAAAGTAATTAGCACTTATTTAGTGCCTATTACCAATCAGTGAGTTAGAGGTCTTAACATATATCATTTCATTTAATCATTATTTTGTTTGGGAAAAATTGAATCAGAGATGAGAGGTGACTTCCCCACAGTCACATGACTGATAAGTAGATCTCTCTGATGCCAGTGCCCAGACTTGTTCCATTGCACCATGCTGCACCTCTGACTCTTGCCTCACCTGGGCTCTAGCAACCATCTCCTCACTGGTGTTCCTATCTCCAGTGTTTCTCTTCTCAACCTATTCTCCAGGCTGCAGCAAGCTAACTTCCTAAAATACTGCTTTGTCCACCTCAACTCAACATTGGTTGGCTTCTCTTTGGGAATGTGGGTCCAAATGATTTGGACCCAAGATAACTTGCTCATTTGTTAATTTTATTATATTAATAAATATTTACTTCATTATTGAGTGTTTTTTTTCGGTCGTTGTTATTGCAGGGGTGAGGGGCAGATATTAGTAGTCTCCAACAGTAAGTTCCTTTCCCAAACTGTACTACCAAGTGGTGTGTTAAAATGAAAGCAAGTCTCACATGAAATCTGCCACATGCTCAAATATTTACTAACAAGCAGGCAAAACCAGTCATACAACTTGTAAGCGCAATGAAGTCCCACCTCTTGATCTTTTAGACACTTTGCCAAGCACTTTACATGAAAGGATTTACTTTAGGTAAATAAGATGCGCTAGCAGAAGGATTCATTTAACCTGCTAGTCAAAATCAGGTAATAGAATCAGGTAACAGAATCACTAAATGAGGAGAAAAAGACCTAATAAGTTCTAGCTCATTACTGGGCTCATTAGATTCTTATATCTTGGTCAGGCAAGGGTGGAGGTGCCTGTACAATACAACACTTCTAGCTAAATTACACATCTTGACACCACCCATTTCACTCATGAAAAACCATAGCTAACATCTAACCATAATTTACAGCCTTCTATTGTTGATGGAGATAAAGATAGTTGATATTCTCATTGTAACTGTTATTGGAATATGGACCATTGATTAGAATTTCTCAGATATTAGCTAACCACTCGTAGAGTGTATATTTCTTATTAGGGTAATTCAAATGTTAACTTATAGCCTCCAAGGTTTACTCTAAAATTAGTTAACACACACATATATTAAACTTTCTAGACTGAAATATTTTAACATATATCACATGTTTAACATATATAATTTCATGTAATATAATAGAATATTTAATATAAGTAAATTACAGAAAACAACACCTTCTCTGGGGTTTAGTTTGCTTTATGTGAGTTTCTTCCATGATCCTATAAATGGATTTTAATGCAATTAGAAAGATCTGGGTTAGGATCATAAACAAATGTACTGATAGTTGCTAGAGAGTCATCGAGCATGAAAACTTTTTATTTTAGAAAATTCTAATATTTTCTTCAAAGGATTTATCTTTCTAAAATAGCAGCTCTTCTCCTTAGCCCCCAATCACACCTGTCATCCTCTAAACCCCCTTTTTAAAATAAACATTTAAAAAATTACTGAAGTAAAATTGACATAAAACATTTTATTAGTTTCAGGCATATAACATAATGATTCAATATTTGTATGTATCACGTAATGATCACCACAGTAAGTCTAGGTAACATCTGTCACCATACATGATTACAGAATTTTTTTTCTTGTGATGAGAACTTTTAAGATATAATTTTAGCAACTTTGAAATATGAAATACAGTATTATTAACTATAGTGACAATGCTGTACATTACATTCCCATGACTTATTTTATAACTGGAAGATTGTACCTTTGACTCCTTTCACCCATTTTGCCCACCCTCCTCCACCCATGGCCTCTGGCAACCACCAATCTATTCTCTATATCTATGAGCTCAGTTTGTTTTTAGATCCCACACTTAAGTAAAATCATGTGGTATTTATCTTTCTGTCTGATTTATTTCATTTAGCATAATGCCCTCAGGGTCCATCTCTATAGTTGTAAGTGGTAAGATTTCATTCTTTTTATGGCTAAATAATATATGTTGCATCTTCTGTATACACACGTATATACACATACATATATATATCACATCTTTTTCCATTCATCTATTGATGGATACTTAGGTTGTTTCAATATCTTGCATATTGCCTATTGCAATAAACATTTTCTTCAGAGAAATACCCAAAGTGGAATTGCTGGATCATATGATAATTTCATTTTTAATTTTTCTGAAAAACCTCCATATTGTTTTTCATAGTGGCTGCACCAATTTACATTCCTACCAACAGTACAGAAGGGGTCCCTTTTTCCACATCCTTGCCAGCACCTGCTATCTCTTGTCTAATGATGAAAACCATTCTAGCAGGTGTGAGGTGATCTGTTATTGTGGTTTTGATTTGCATTTTCCTGATGATTAGTGATGTTGAGCACCTTTTCATGTACTTGGCCATCTGTATGTCTTCTTTGGAAAAATGTCTATTCAGTTTCTTTGTCCATTTTTTAATCGGATATTTTTGGTGCTATATAGTTGTATGAGTTCTTTGTATATTCTGGATATTAACTCCTTATCAGACACATGATTTGCAAATATTTTCTCCCATTAAGTAGGTTGGCTTTTCATTTTGTCAGTTTCCTTTGCTATGCAGAAAGGAAAGTTTGCAGAAAGCTTGATGTATCCCCCATTATTTATTTTTGCTTTTGTTGCCTTTTAGGTGTCAGATCCCAAAAAGCGTCACCAAAACTGGTGTCAAGGAGCTTACTGCCTATTCTCTTCTAGGAATTTTATGGTTTCATGTCTCATGTTTAAGTCTTAGATCCATTTTGAGTTAATTTTTTTGGTATGGTATATAGTGGCACACTTTCATTTTTTTACATGTAGCTGTCCAGTTTTTTGAAGAGATTGTTCTTTCTCTCATTGTATATTCTTAGCTCCTTCGCTGTAAGTTAATTGACCCTGTATACATGGGCTCTACTCTGTTCCACTGATCTATGTGTCTGTTTTTATGCCAAACCATATTGGTTTGATTACTATAGCTTTATGATATAGTTTGAAATCAGAGAGTGTTATGCTCCCAGCTTTCTTCTTCCTTCTCAACATTGTTTGGCTATTTGGGGTCTACCCTCTAACCCCTTAACATCTGATATTTTTCTTGAAAACATTTATCACTACCTGGCATTACATATTTATTTACTTATTTATTTTCTATCTTCTGCTACTAGACTATAATCTTCATAAGAGTAGAAACTCTGTTTAAAACTATATCCTCCCTGCCTAATCCATGGTAGTAGCTTGTTTCAATGATCTCTTGTGGCATAACAAACCATACTAAAATGCAGTGGCTTGTTTATTTACCCACAGTTCTGTAATTTAGCTAGGCTTAGCTGGCCAATTTTCCTCTAGGTTTCGCCTTTGGTCATTCACATGGCTGCATTCCCTTGGAGACCCAGTGGGGCTAGATAGTCCAAGATAGTCAAGTCTAGCAGGTAGCTGTTGACTGAAATACTTTGATTCTCCTGTGTATGGACCATTTAACGAGATACCTTGGGTTTATTAAATGGTGACATCAGTGTTCTAAGATAATGAAGGGGAAGCTGCAAAGCTCCTTAAGGCTTAGCCTCAGAAGCTATATGTATGTATGTATGTATGTATGTATGTATGTATGTATGTATGTATACACACACACACACACACACATATATATAAAAACACACACTATTACTTTCACTATATTCATTTGATCAGTGCAAGGACACTGTAACAAGGACAGCCCAGATTTAAGAGATTGGGAATTATATAGGAGGTATAGCAAAATTATACTGAAAAAGGGAGAGGACACAGAGAGCTGTGATTATTCTAACAATCTATCATAATGCTCAATAAAGGTTTGTAAAATGAACAAATGATTGTATTATATCATGTCTAAAGTTCCATGCTTTATATTCAGAGTCTGCTGTAATCTTGTTTCCAGAGCATAGATCTTATATCTTTCCGGTAATACTCATCAAAATCTGCTCTGTAATTTATTTATTTGTATATGGTTTTTATCCTCAAAGGAGGGTACCTGTCTTTTTTCTCTGTATATCCCATGTATCTAGCAGATATTCAGGCTCCAAAGAGACAATCCGTAGATACTTATTAAGTTGAACTTAACTCAACAACCTTGACATCTTATTCCCAACCTTCTGTTCCATCATTACAAAGTCACTAGTTGAACAATTCCCTGAAAATCTTACCATCATTCGTGTCTCTGTTCCTGTTCCATTTTCCCTGCCTAAAATACTCTCCTTTCTCTTTGCTTATTTCAGTGTTTCTCACTGACATTTAGCAACCTTGGCCCTACCCACTAAATTCCAGTAGAGGCTGGGTCATTATGACAATCATGATATATCCACTGGCTGAATACCACTGGTAAAACCATTCTTGGGGCCTACAGTGGGAACAATATTGTTTTGTCTATCAAGTACCACCTCCTGTCTTAGGAAGTGTTCCTTCCCCTACTCTAACTATATTGTGCTTGAAAGAGTTACTATATTCCTATAATATTCTGCCCTTCTAGGTACTGTTGATTTATCTGGCCTGTTTTCAAGGGGGTCAGGCATTAACATTCAATACAAGATTTAATACAAAGTAGGAGTGGAGCAGATCTCCTTTGTTCTGTGATAGAATCACCTTCCTCAAAACATACATACATGGGTAGAGTCTCCCTAGACTGGTTGAGGCATATGTGACTGAGATATAATTGACCAAGTCCTGGGGATGCTAATGTCTAAATAAACACCACTGGCACCACCAAGGCTTTAGGCAAAGGTTGGGTCATGAAAACGTTTGAGTTTTTACAGAACCTGAATCAAAAAGCCTGAGGAAAAAAATTGAATAAAGTAGGGCAGAAGAATTTCTCTTATACATTTTTCCTGGGTTGGTAGCCAGAAAGAAAAAGGGCATTAAAGAGAAAATATATGAATAGAATACAAAAAGCTACTTAATTAACGTTTTTGGTTGCTGCATGAATTGCAGTCAGAAATGGAATGGAGAGATGAGCCTGCGTTTGGGGAAAAACTCTTCAGTCACCAGAAAAGCTGAGAGAGAGAGAGAGAGAGAGAGAGAGAAAGCGAGAGAGCGCGAGCACTCCAGTTTGCACAATGGGTAGACAGGGATGAGCTAGAAAGGGAAAACTTTTTATTCTACATATTAACTGTATCAAGCTTAAGTGAGTCTATATTTGGAATTAGTGACCTATATTCTCATATTGGTGAATGGCACCATCATCTGTCACTCACCAATCCAGAAACCTGACTGTCATGCAGTCACTCTGTCTCCAATGTCTCTTGCCCCTCAAGGTTAGTCATCCTACAAGCCCTGTCAGTTTTGCCTCTTTTCTCCAGTCCATCTTCTCTCCATTGCTACTATCATTGACCTAATTCAGGTCCTTATAATCTCCCACATAGACAACTGGTCTTCCTGCCTCCAGTCTAATCCTCTTCCAATCCATCCTTTAGATGCTGCCAGAATAATCTTTTCCAAACATGTATCTAACCATGTTGCTCTCTTTCTTAACAACTCTCCCACCCCGCAGCTGCCCAGTTTATACTGTCTAAAAACTAAACTCTAAGCATAGCATTCTAGACTTTTTCTTCCCTGTTTAACTTTCAGACTTTGTTTAGGCCACCCCCTCGCCCACCCCCACCACACAAACACACCCTGTACTCTAGTCCTTCTGACCTACTTTCAGTTCCCCAAACACAACATGCTTTATCAAGCCCCTGCACATACCTGGAATGCCTTCTCCTTCCTGTACCAGCCTGGAGAACTCCAATCCATCTTGGAAACTCAGTTCAGAGTCATTTCCCTTTGACTTACCCCAGACAAAGTCAGTTGCCTCTCTCTCACGGCTCCACAGCTACTTTTACACACTTCCACTATTATACAAGCTTGTTTGCTTGCCTGTCTCCAGTCAACAATGAAAATATCTCTGAGAACAAGACTGTGTTTTATCTTTATATTCTCTGTGTCTAGCATTGGCTTAAAATAGGTGCTCAAGATTTGTTGAATGAGTGGATGAATATTTTATAGATACTTTAGGTTGCTAAAAGTTGCGGTAAAGAAGCTTCTGCAAACAAAACATTGATGGTGTGTGTGCTGTCTTGCCTTGGCAAAAGGCCCTGGTATTTTTGGGTTTTGTTTTTTAGGCCATGGTATTTTAATAATTTATTCCACAATTATTTATTAAGCACTCGCTATGTGTCAGGTCTTGTGCCGTTTTTAAAGGTCAGGGAATACAACATTAAGCCAGAAAAACAGCCTTGACCTTTGAGCAGGACACTCTTCAAGAGAAGCTTTAAGAACTATGGAATTACAGTATACATTTTTTAAAGCAGATTCTGGGAGATGCAATTATTTCAAAGGAAAGTTTAAACAACTCTTTGAATAATACTTAAATCAAAAAATTGGTTTTAGGGTAGAGTAATACATGGACTGACATGACCACACTCTGCCACATGGTGGCACTGATTCTCCAGGAATGAAGATTAAGCGGCCTAGGGCTTTAGAAAAGCAAATAGTTCTCACAGTCTACTTCAGAGGAATAGTAGTACTAAAAATTTAACACGGTAGCATTTCTCGATTTGCAGAAAAGATGAACTAAAAGATATAATTAGTTAATATTTTCCCTCCAAACTTTTGTAAGCCTTTGGAATCTGCTTTTGTTTGCCTTCTAGCAAGCAAATATAAATAAAATTTTGGAATGGGCTAAGAGCGTTAAATTTCATAGCTTATGTTTTCATAGACATCTAATCTCTGAATTGCTTTTTCATATTGATTTGGGTGCTATAATAATAGATCCTACTAGTGAAAATGTTTCTTAATTTATATGACCAAATTAAAGTGTCAGTACTGCAACGTATTTTCTATAGATTATCTTAATTCTAGGTGCTGTGCCAATTAAATCCATTTGAGATTGATGATCTAATCCAATCTTTTATAATTACAAATAGAGAAAACAAGACTCTGAGACACTAAATGAGTTCTCTAAGGTCACAAAGCCATTTACAGGACAAGTTCAGGCTCGTCCCTGCAAAGTGAACATTCTAGATCTTCTTCTTGTTGTCATCTATCAGCTTCATAAACAGAACCTGGAGGAGAGTCAGGAGACAGAGCAAGTCAAGGTGACTCTCAAGTTTCTTAACTGGTGAGTGATGAATTATGGGGCCATTCAGCAAAATTGAGAATACAGATTGCTAATTCCAAATACAAACTCCCTTTAGCTTGGCATAAATTAATATATAGAATAAAAGGTTTTCCCTTCCTAGCATACCCCTTCCACCCATTGTCCGGATCAGAACTCTCTTTATTTCTCTGGTGACTGAAGAGGCGCTCTCTAAAGAGCAGGTTCAAGAAGAATACTATAGTTTTCAAATGACTAAATTAATTAGTTCAACAAATATTGATTGACTTCCTACCATGAGCCAGGTATGTTCTAAGCCCTTTGTTTTCAAAGTGTGGTCTCCATATCAGCAACATTAACATCACCTGGGAACTTGTTAGAAATACAAATTCTTGGGCCTCACATGAGACATACTGAATCAGAAACTCTGGGAGTAGGGTCCGAAATTCTGTTTTTACCACCCCTTCAGATCATTCTTATGCGTGCTCAAGTTTAAGAACAGCTATTCTAGATAGTAAGGACATGGTGTTAAAGAAAACAAAGTGTCCTCTTGGAGCAAACAATATACAAATAGATAAAAGTAAAATTTTAGGCAGAGGTAAGTGTTATCAGGGAAACCAAAACGGGAGACAGAGGGAGAAGGTACAGGGTGCTCAGGCAAGGTCTTTCTGAGGAGTATGAGTTCTGGAATCAGACTGAACAGTGTGTGAATATTGGTTCCACCAGTTACTAGCCTTTTAATGGTTAAGTTCCTCATCTGCTAAAATGGAAATAGTAATATTACTTACCTTACAAAGTTACTCTGAAGATTAAATAAGATAATGTTTTTCAAAATTCTTGCAACACAGTAACCCCCAAATAAATGTTAGCCCTCCAAATATGAGGAAGGAGTGCTATAGATGTATATCTGGGAATCATCAATGTAGAAATTAATAGTAAAGTAGGTGAAAAGGTGGATATACTGAGATGTGAGAGGAGAGAATGGATGATAGACTTGTTGGTGGGGGCAGAAGTGGGCTGAGAAGTGGTGAGGAGGGGAAGAAATGAAGATGAGGGGAGAGAACTTTTATCTGAGCCCAGTTAAAGGTGGAAATTTGGAAGAGGAGGCCAGTGGATAGAGTGACTAAGTATCCTGGTTTGCCTGGGATTGAGGAGATTCCCAGGAGGTGGGAATTTCAATGCTAAAACCTGGGAAATTTTTAAAAACAAACAAACAAACGAACCCTAACAAAATAAATTAAATTAATTAAAAATAGAATAAACAGATAAAATAAAATAAAACCTGAGAAATTTGAGAGAAGTTGGTCACCTTAAAAGTGGATAGGATCATGGGGAGTGAAGTGGGGATGGTAACTACTGCGACCTTTGGTGCCCTCTGATCTCCTTATAGTAATCTTGTAAAGTACCTTCCAGTAGCTTGACTCAACTGAAGCCAGAGGGCAAGGGAGCTCAAGAATGCAGTGGGAAGAAGTCAGCCTTGGCTGGACAGAGCAGGATAAGGTAAGACAGAGAATGGACCTGAAGGGGCAAAAAGATGGTAGCCAGCACAGTGAAAAGAGATTAGAATTTTCTGGAATTAGCCTTATTCTATACCCTGTGTTCTTTTTTCTGCCTTGTCCAAAGAGCCTGGAAGTAGGATGGGTGGGTGTTTTCTGCATCTTTGAATTAACCTTACATAAAATTATAAAGGTTATCCAAGGATATTCTTTAGTATCTGAGCGGCTCACAAAACTTTTCTTTTCTGATGTTCAGTGGTTTGAGTGCCATGTACAAGAAGGAGCAGGTAGGATGTAACTGCTCCAGGGATTGAGGTTCTGGAGAAAATCCCCTCAGGCACTGGACTCTAGTATGGGACAGGGATGCCCTCTGGTGCTCAGAGATTTACTCCCAGCTCACTTCCTGCCTGGAGGGCTTACTCCTCAAATTACTGCTAGATGGGAGCTGTCGCGCTATGGTAAGGGTCAAAGGTCAAAAACCACCACTTTCAGGGTACAGTCTTGCAAGAAGGCCAGGACACCTCCAGCCACCCCCAGGCTCAGTTGACGAGGAGAGCCGCGACCCGCCAACCCAAACCAGATTATATTTGCAGGGCTAGCCGAAGTCGCTCATGATTGGTAGAACGGAGTTGGGGCGTGGCTTAATTTCGAGAGCCTCCTCCGGATTGGTGCAAATCGTCGAGGGCGGGACCTCCACTCTGGCTAGGCGCGAAAGCTCAAAAGTCGCTGCCGGGCTGGAGACGGCGGGAGCAGCTGTTTAGAGGCTGAGAGAACTTAAGACCTGCTTGGTCCCGAGGGGAGTGCTGGAGAGGCGGGAGTCATGACGGCCGAAGTGGCTTCTGAGGTGAGTTCATGTACATGCTTCCATCCGCGGCTGTGGAGGTCCGGCGCCGAGGGGTGGAGTGGAGCAGGGGTAGTGCGGGACAGAGCGGGTCGCAGAGGCTGGGAAGACTACAGCTCCCGAAGTGCACCGCGGCATCTCAGCCTCGGGGGCCGGGCAGCAGAGACCCCCTGGCCTCGCGATCCCGCTGTCCAGTTCCGACGCTGAGATTCCCGCGCCTTGGTCCCCTCGGCTGTGTTGCTCCGGGATTTAGCAGTGCGCGCGGCCGGCCTCGCAGCCCTTCCTCAGCCTGCCCCGCCCTCCCCTTTGGCGCGTTTCCTGCTGTAGGAGTTCTTTTTAAAGCAGCCCAAAAGAGAGGAAGGCCCAAGCCGAACCCGGCCTCTGGGCAACGGGGCAGGATTCTCTGTAAATGGACGGCGTGGGTCTAAGGGAGTTCGTAAGAGGTCATCGCGCGGGGCCCGAGAGGAGAAGTACCAGTCTCGGGGCCTTCCGGATGGTGGTGGCTGGCTGGGCGCTGGCGGGATGGGTCATAGAAACGACTTCTTTCCAGTCCTGTGTTCTTTCCTGGGGCGGGGCTAGGGTGAAACACTTGCCTTGGGAGCAGACTTCAGTGAAACACCAAAAAACTCAGTAATCGAGATAATATTTTAATGCAGCATTAAAAAGCTAATAAATACAAAAAATCCCATTACTTGATAATGAATAAAATATCAAACTTTTAAATAAAGGCAAGACCTGACCCTGTGCTTGCACGACTTAGTCTCTCACCTCACCCTAATCCTGGCCCTGGTTCCAACAAAACTTTATTTATGTTTATAAAACAGGCGGCTTTCTCTGAGATCTGCTCTTAAGTGGATCAGTGATGAAAACAGCCAAATCTGAGCATCAGAACACCTTCCCGTCTACCTGATGTATGATCTCTATAGTTCTGAGAAGCAAAAGTATAAACAATAAGGGTGTGTGTGCGTGTGTGTGTGTGTGTGTGTGTAAAGGTGACAGTGGATAAGTGAGGACTTGAATGAATGAGACTCAGGGTGGAGGAGAGATGTGTGTGTGAAAGGCTAATGAATTCTGAGCAATGATGAAAAAGTGTTACTATTGACCTTTATAAATATGGAGGTTTCTACACTTGATCTGAGTTCAGAATTGGGAGAACAAAAAAAGCAGGCAGCCGACTTCATGATTTTTTAAAAAATATTCCATTAAGATAGTATGTTGATTACTGAGTTTTTTGAGATCCTCTCCTCTCACCCTGTTCTTGGCCCTCTCTTTTAACCGTTGCTGGTACTGCTG
This sequence comes from Pteropus medius, assembly GCF_902729225.1. NCBI lineage: Eukaryota > Metazoa > Chordata > Mammalia > Chiroptera > Pteropodidae > Pteropus > Pteropus medius. Next base: position 2,774,728 of record NW_024353787.1, read on the forward strand.
CAAATTGCCTAGAATAAAGTGATTAACAACAGCACTATGTATTGAGCTGTGTGGTTACCTAGTTTCTAGATCCACAAATGGAACTAATAGTCTTACTGCTTTGGATTGTTGGGAGGACCGTCAGCATATACATGATGATCCTCAGTGGTTCTTCAGTGCATGTTATCTTTGGTTATTTTAATAATTGTACCAAGCATTCAAATCAATTTAATAGTTGTTAGAGAAGCCTTTAGGGTGAGACCTCGTACCCTATTACATGACAGATGTTAATATTTTCCCCCTCATTAAGTTGATTCAGAGCCCTGAGAACACCAAGGAGGTCAGTGACCTGGCATCCAGGACAGCGAGGTCACTAACTTGTCAAGTGACCTAATTTAGCTCTCCTTTAATATTTTACCTTTGACTTTTAAAATGGTTTTGTTTGGAAATTTTCAAACATACAAATTTAGAAAGGCTAGTATAATGAACCATCACCTAACTTCAACATTTATCAAATCATGCCAATTTTGTTTCATTTATACCCCCACCCATTTCCCCTTCACTAGATTACTACTTGGAAGCAAATTCTAGACATTATTTCATCTGTAAACATTTCATTTTGCATCTCTGAAAAATTAGGGCTTTCCAAAAAAGAGATTGCCACAATATTATTACACCACCTAAAATTTAGAATTATTGCTTAATATTAAATATCTAGTCAGTGCAGATTTCTTTCACACACACATATGCTTTCAGTTTGTTTGAATCGAGGTCCACAGAAAGTTCACATATTACGGTTGTTGGTACATGTGTATAGATCCCCCTCCCTCTCTTTTTTTCCTTACAATTTATTGTTAAAGAAACCACATAGTTTGTCGTACAGAGTCTCCCACATCTGGATTGCATCTCTGATGTTATTTAACATGTCATTTGGATACACTGAGAAACAGTTCACATAGAAAAGGCATAATAAATGATTGATTCTTTTCATTTTTTTACCATTACAATAGGCCCCCCCATTTTATCCACCGAGTACACTTTCCAAGACCCCCAGTGGATGCCTGAAACTGCAGATAGTAATGAACCCTATAAAAACTTTTTTCCTATACATACATACCTATGATAAAGTTTAACTTATAAATTAGGCACAATAAGAGATTAACAACACCAATTATAAAATAGAGCAATTATAACAATATGTTACTTGAACACAGGCACTGCACTATCAGGACAAGCCATCTAATAACTCAGGCAGCTACTAAATGACTAAGCTGGGCAGTGTATACAGCATGGATATGCTGAGCAAAGGGATGATTTATGTCCTAGGTGGGACGGAGTGGCATGGCGTGAGAGTTCATCATGCTACTCAGAACCATGTGCAATTTAAAACTTATGAATTAAAAAAATAAATAAAATAAATAAAACTTGTGAATTATTTGTTGAATTATTTCCGGAATTTTCCATTTAACATTTTCGGACCACAGTTAACCGCAGGTAATCGAAAGCGAAACCGTGGATAAGGGTAGGGACTACTGTACTCAAAATGAAGAGTTGGTTCTATAGAATTCTTTGCAAGTGAACAATGAATTTTTGTGTCATCCTTCATTGAAGCATTATACATTTGTATACATATATATGTATACACATATATGTATTTTTAACCTTATTTCATCCTGATGATCCCATAATGATATATGTGTTATTATATACTTAGAGCTTTCTGTCACCTGCTGGTCAATACAAAGTAATTCTCACTTTCTAGGTTCACCTAGAAGTCAGTGATCCAAAACTCATTTCACAAGAAGAAGCAGACAGTCCTTCAGACAGTGGACAGGGCAGCTGTGAAACAATTGGGCCTTTGAGCGAAGGAGGTTTGTAATAGTACTCTTATTTTTAGGACTAGAATGTGGGAGCCTGGGTTGTAAGTGGATGAGATTAATTTCATTATTCTCTTGATTTACTAAATTATTAATGCCCATCCTTATTGTTTATTTTTTGTCTCTTCCCCCAACCTTATTGTTTATTTTATTATAAAAGTAAAATAATAGTGTTTGTGCCTTTTTGAAAATAACCATTTTTATTATATTATTACGTATGAAACATCTAGAAGCTACTACATTGCTTGGTTGAATGCATTCATTCCTGCTATAATAAAAGAATTTTTAATACCTGCCAGAAGGATTAGATTGTAAATATGTATAATTACATTTCTCAGTAAGACATTTTTCCAGGGACAATATTTTTCAAAATATATTTTTAGATGTGCTTTGCTACAGTCACTTAGTGGAAGTTACATAATTTCACAAGGTAACATATCGCTTGGATAATTGTATATGTTTTTGAGGAGTAGTAGGAGGAAGGCCAAATGACAGTAGACCTCTAAAAAAAAGTTGTGTTTCCTCCAGATTCAGATGAAGAGATATTTGTGAGTAAGAAATTGAGAAGCAGAAAGGTGCTACACGACAGTGATTCTGAAAGAGAGGACACGAATACCTCTCCAGAGGAAACTACCTATGGCAGTGTCGAGGAGGAAAATAAAGAGAACTTATATGCTGGAAAAAATGGGAAAGTCAGAAGGATTTACAAAAGTCTAGCAGACAGTGATGAAAGTGACATCGAGGAGTCTTTGTATCAGGAAAATCTTGAAACCCAGGTGACACCTTGCTTAGAGGTGGGTCTCCAATCTGAAAACTCAGTGGACTTTACTGTTAACAGAAAAATTTCCAAAAAAACCATATGTGATAAAGAAGGAACTAGAGGAAAAGCAAAAGTAAAATCAAAGAGAAGACTTGAGAAAGAAGAGAGAAAGATGGAGAAAATTAGGCGGCTGAAAAAGAAGGAAACAAAAAACAAGGTACATTTTAAAGAATCATTGGCTATTTCTAAGGCAAATTCACATTTTAGAAAAGATTGGTTTTAGTTCTTTAGGTTGTTTCTGCACTCAAAATACTGCTTTGAGTTGATTGTTTTGCATTGTGAGTAATGTGGTATGTGATTTAAAACTTACTCTCATTCTCTAGTTCAGAGGACACTTCCAAGTAAATGGGTTTCTGATTTTCTTTGTGAGCACATGAGGTCATTCTTTGCTGCTTCCGACCTGATGAAAATTAACTTAAAAAAGAGGATTTTTCATGTGTTCATCAGTCAAAAATCTTATTTGCTAACTAGAAAACCATCCTCAAGTTTTATAAACTAGTTGCTTAATAAGTAATTGACTTTTCAAAAATATTTACTGTTTATTAAGTTAGTTTTGGACAGTTGCATATAATCACAGCTTGGACTTCAAGGGATGACTGGGTTAAGGAACCAGTGAGAATGTTCTAGAATGCCACATGTTTGTCTACAGATGAAACATGAGCTTTTTTGGCCTGATCCAAATTGCCATATGATGTTGTGAAATACTGGATTTTGAAGTGATTGAATTTTGCTTTTTCTTTATGCCTTATTCAGGAAGATGATGTGAAACAGCCATTTAATGATAGTGGCTGTCTTCTTGCGGATAAAGATCTTTTTGAAACTGGGTTGGAGGAGGAAAATAACTCTCCATTGGAAGATGAAGAGTCACTGGAATCCATAAGGGCAGCTATGAAAAACAAAGTAAAAAAGCACAAGGCAAGTAAATGTTGATTGCAATAAGAGCTAACCCATTGCTTCTAACCTTTGCTTTATTCTATCGTTTACTGTTGGAAATATAATTTTTTTTTCAACTTTAGAAGAACACCTGTCAGTTGATGTAAGTTTTTCCAGCTGTTAATTTTGGAATCATGCAGTACAAGTGACAGACATGCCAACTTGTTTGAAAACTAGGAATGTTGGGCAAAAAAGTAAGATACTTTATGTTGTGTAAGAAGCAGATAAGTAGTGAGGCAGAGATGGAAATTTTCACCTTGTGGCCTCTAAGAAATGAACCTACAGGGTTTCAGAAAGGGTATCAAAGAGACACATCAGTTAAAGCATTGTTGTCTCGAGTGTTTGGAAGCATAATTGTTCTTCCTAAGATCATCTTTAGCATTCTAGGAGTCATGCTTCCTCCTTAGGGAAAGACATAATACAGAAGTATAGGAAATGAGGGCTTAAACTCCATTTGAGACATCTAATTTGTTTTCTAGGCATTATAGGATGCTGTATGGTTAAAGTTTTCTATTTGATAATTATTGATTTATTATTAATGTAACATAATGTTGGAGTATAAAAGCCATCCTGAGTAAACAACGTTTTAGTTCAGCTTTGTTTTTTGTTCTATATTATTCAACTTGTGATCTTTTCTTCAGAAAAAGGAGCTGGCTTTGGATAGTGGGGTCTCTTCTTTTGAAGAAGCAAGTGAATTATCAAAAGGCACCATGAGGAAGGTGAGGTAGAGCTGTGTACTGCATAGTTGTCATGTTGATTTCTTTCCCCAGGAAACTGAATTTCTCAGGGATAAATATTTTACCTTGTTTATCCTATTTTCCTGGTATCCAAGATATTGTTTTGTATATAGTAGGGATACAAATATGGATTAGATTGAGTTAATTCTATCTGACCTGCAAATAAATGGAGCTCCTTAAGTTGATATTGTATTGTGTTATTAGTGGTTACTGTTCCCTCTCTGTCCTCTTTCTTGGAGAGAGCAAATTCTTGTGGGATAAATATCTTTCTGGATAATAGTATTAATGTAGTCTCACTTTTTGTTTTCTTCAAGGAAAGAAAGGCAGCCAAATTAAGTAAGGAAGCATTAAAAAAACTGCATAGTGAAACTCAGCGCCTTATTCGAGGTAATACAAATCAGTACAGTAAACTTTAAGGCAAATCACAATATTTCTTTGTAAGTTCAACTTAGATGTTGGGGGTTTTTGTTTTTTTTAACACTCCTAACATGAATTGGATTATAATATCAAGTTTAGAATGAATGGACATTTTTATAAAGCTGTGGGACATTACTACAAACAGAAAATTTCTTGGTGATAGGAAAGAGTGGTTTTGTTTGTCTTGCTATGGTGTTTTATTAGTTACTTTTGATAGTTGCTCTATTTATATTAATTTTTAGCTTGTGAGTAGAATAATATTTTAAATGGTTGTACTTCTAATTAATATAAAACAGTTAAATTTCCAGATTTATAGAACTGCCAAGTTGGGAGTGTTTTTTTAATGGTTTTCTATGCTGCATCAGGACCCTTTTGGAAACTTTTCAAATATGTAAATTTTTAGGCTCACAGAAATTCTTATTTAATAGGCTTGAAAAGGTATCTAAGAATCCGTATTTTTAAAAAACTCCCTGGATCAGTTTGACTTCACAACCAGGTTAGAAAGCCACTAATCTTCAGGGACTTCTTTTCTACTCAGGTCCAGTCTTTATTAAAGCCAGGATTGTTTTCTATTTCTGGTGATGGCTTTGGTTGTACTGTTTAGTTAACTGAATATGAAGTGACATTTCAGAATATACAATATATAGATTTGCTTGTTTTGTTTCATTTTATAGAGTCTGCACTTAATCTTCCATATCATATGCCCGAGAACAAAACGATTCATGATTTCTTCAAACGTAAACCCCGGCCCACTTGCCAGGGAAATGCCATGGCGTTATTGAAGTAAGAACCCTCTTTCCTGTGATTGTAATTATGATAGACATTCAGTTTTGTAGCACACCAAAAGTTCAGATTCCTTACATCTTAAAAACTGATTTAACTGATTCATTTTATACTAAAGACAGAGGTGGTTTCACATTTAGGATAATTCTCAACTCCAACATATTTCCCCTTCTCTAGGTCATCTAAGTATCAGTCAAGCCACCACAAAGAAATCAGAGACACTGCAAACACAACTGAGATAATGAGTGACCACCATAGCAAAGATTCTGAACAGACAACAGGTACAGGATACAAAATGGGAATTAATGCACTCCCTGCAATTTCAAAGGAACTCCAGACCACTGCTGGATCGGATGAGTATTGCAGTCAGGATTTGGTGGGAAGTGAAGAGCTAGAAATCCAGGAGAAACAGAAGCAGAATGATGCTAGACCTTCACCTGGGGACAGCTCTGTGGCACAACAGGAATCCACCTTCCTCAGGACCGAGGACAATGAGGGGTATCAGACTGGAGGGTTTGTAGCACCTGAACTTGATGCCCCGGAAAGAGAAGAAGGCCTGAAAAAAACAGAAGAAGCAGATGAAAAGGTGGAAGAGCCCAGGCAGCAAACTAAATCAGCGGCAGTTGTGCCCTCTGAAAAACTGAGGAAGTTTACTCTGGATAGACTTAAACAACTGGGAGTAGACGTTTTCATTAAACCTCGTCTGGGTGCTGATGAAGATTCCTTTGTGATACTTGAAGAACCTGAAGCCAACAGAGGTAATCCTTTGAATTGTGGGGAGTCTCTCCAGAGGGATTTAATCTGGTAGCTTTCGATTATATGCCATTTGGAGATGCTGTAGGACGTTCCCTACCCCCAAAGTCTGACATTTATCCTCCACTTAAGCTACTCACACTTTAGTAGGGAAGATAAGTATGCAAGAAAGTGGTTACATGTTTTATAATGAATGTGTGCCCCTGATAATTGGAAAACATTAAATAATGTGAAGAAAATGGAAAAGTATTCTTTGCTGAAAGAAACATTTAGAATAAACTGCTATGGGAACTCAGAGGAGGGATAAATTTCTTCCAATAGGTAAAGGAAAGCTTGACAAGTAGATGGATATAATTAATTGTTCACTGCCTTCCCCTTTATATTTTGAGTAGGATCTTCTGGCTTGTTCCCTACTCTGTCCCTGGTGGTTCCACAGTGGATGACTCATTGTAGGTTTCATGTTTACTGAATGAATGAATGATCCTTTAAGATAGAACTCAAGTATTACCACATTAGGTAAACTTTCTGACTCACAGGTAGTATTGGGTGTTCCCTCTGTGTTGAGGCAGTGTGGTATGATAATTAAGAGCTTATGCTTTATAGCAAAGCCGGAGTTTGAATCTAGACTGTGCTACTTACTATTTAACCTTGAGTATGCTATTTGGCCTCTCTCAGCTATCTTTTTAACAAAATGAAATAACGGCACTATCTGGTTCATAGGGCTATTGTGAGGATTTGTTGAAATCATGCATACAATAAGATAGCATAAAGCAACACTCAGTAGCTGCTGCTTCTGCTAGCATTATTAGTGAAATTAATACAGCAAGACTGTCCTTCATGAAACAACTTATGGTTGGTTGACATGTGCTATTTCTGTCACAGTATTTGGTGTGTAAAATATGCTCAGTGAGTCTTTGTTGATTGAATGGATAGATTTCGTGGAAGTAAAGATAAATACATCCTTGGAAGCGACAGAAAGCTCTACATGGTACATATTGGAAGAATGTTTTTAGACAGTTTGACCAGAGCAGGAAGTGAAGTGGAAGAGTTGGTGATAGAACTAACATAGCTTCAGACGTGGTTCCATAGTGTAATGGTTAGCATGTCTGCTTTAAACGCAGAAGGTCCTAGGTTCGCGCCCCAGTGGAGCCACGGTCCATGGTCTATGGCCACGCCACCCTGAACAAGCCCAATGTCTGATCTCGGAAGCTAAGAAGGGTCGCCCCTGGTTAGTACTTCGATGGGAAACCATGTAGGAAGACTAGGTGCTGTGGGCATAAATAATAATAAAATAAAATAAAAACTAGTATAGCTCCATTAGCACAGAAGCCTGGGAATGAGCTGTTGCCCAGAACGTGGAAGGAAAGTTTTGTTATGTGGGAATAGAAGTTCTCTAAACAGTTCCGGTCTAAGAGATGGGGAAGAAACATGTTTTTGAGTACTTACTATACTAGACATTGCTAAATTTTGTTGTATGGGACTACAAGTTACCTAAACAGTCCTGGACTGACAGACAAGAAAGGGAAGAAACCTATTTTTGAGTACCTACTATATAGATTCTATATTAGTTATCTTGTATACCAGTTAGGTTTGTGGTTCAGGGGCCAGATGTGAGTGGGATTTCCTCTCTGATTGTACTGATTATGCAGTTTCACAAAAAACTTCTATTCCTGCTGCTGAGTTACATCACTGACTGGATCGACCATGATTTTCGTTTTTTTGTTTTTTAATTGCCCATAAGAGTGCTAATAAATGGTGAAATGTTCAAAATAGGGAATTTTTAAAAAGGAGAATGAAACCAATGAAAAATTAAGCCCCAGAATAATTGAGAATTACAGTATTTTTTCTGCCAGTTTGATACTTAAAAAAAAAAATGCACGTATTTAGAAACGTCAGTTGTAAATTTCTACCCTAAAAAGATTTTCGAAGTGTGCTGAGAAAGAACAGTTGCAGCAGTCAATTGGTTTGGCTTCAATTATTTGAATTCGACACAGGTGTTAGTAGCAAAGGAGTGTCTGGTGTTTCTTGAGTTTTTCTTCCCTACAACTTTGTCAAACTTAAAAAACTTAGCTTATAATTCTTAATTGGAATCCTAAAGGAAAGAGTTTGAGCATGGCAAACTGACATACTGGTTGACCTTTTGGTTTAGAACTGGAAGCATTGAAGCAGCGTTTCTGGAAGCATGCTAATCCAGCAGTCAAACCCAGGGCTGGTCAGAAGGTAAATGTGAACATCGTAGTGAAAGATGTGGGCACTGATGGAAAGGAAGAGCTAAAGGCAGATGTGGTACCTGTGACTTTGGAAGCTGAGAAGCTGGATGAAGTAAGCCACACAAAACCAGGTACTTAAGTTTACTTTTTTTTTTTCAGCTTCATACTTTGTACTCTGTCAGGTCTTTTATGACTGCTGAAGACCTTATAGTGAAAACTTGCAGAATCTTTTTTTCTTCAATACTTTAGAGATTGAACAACAGTACCTCTAGCATGATTCACATGTAGCATTGCCTAGATATGTGGGGTTGGTAAGATGACTTTATTTCTTAAAATAACCTCTGTCTTATTTTAAGAAACTAAATATCCATTGTAGAAAATATATAGAAAGAATAAACAAAAAACTTCTATAGTCCTCTCTCAGAGACAATTTCTATAACCATATTGTGTTATATCTATCCTTTTAAACTCTCTTTGCATATATGTATGTTTTTTTAAAAAATCAGTGTAATCATGCCATTCCTTCTGCTGTGTAATCTGCTTTTTTATTTTAACAATGTACTAGAGGCAGATCTGTTGTTCTTACTCCCACTTTGAAAATACAAGTGATATGTCACATGGAAAAAATGTAAAACACTGAGAAAAAGGTATAAAATGAAAAATTAGTCTTCCCAAAGGCAACTGTTAACATATTTTGTGTTCTAGGAAAATTCATATGTATATACCATTGTGTGTCTTGTGTGTGTGTGTGTGTGTGTGTGTGTGTGTGTGAGAGAGGGGTGGGAGAGAGACGGATAGACAGAGACACAACACAGACAGACAGACATTGAATACTTACTCTCTCAATGCCAGGCATTGCTTTAGGTACTTTACAGTAAATAACATCAATATCCTTATTTTATATATGGGGAAATGATATACAAAGTATTTACACAGCTCTGTTACCAGCAGCCTAATCCAGACCACCTAACTCCAGAGCTCAGACACACATTATGTTGCTTTTGAGGTTTTTTTTTTTTTAAACGGCTGCCTAATATTCTATTGTGTGAATATAATATGATTTATTTAACCATGTTCCTGTTAAGGAACATCTTGTTTGTTCCAGTTTTTGGTTTCTGATACAGTGTTACATCCTATTATGAGATATACGTTGGTATATCTGGATGCAAAATTCTTTACAATAGAATCATTCAGTCAAATTTTGATATATATCTCATTGTCCTTCAAAATAGTTGCATCAATTTATACTCTGAATCACGATGTGTAAGAGTTCTTGTTTCCTCTTGTTAAATATGTCAAAAATAATATCTCATTTTCGTTTGTATCTTTTAAATTAGAGGTGAAGTTAAACATTATTTTAATTTATTAACAATATATGTTCATTTTTCTGTGAACTCCCAGTTCATATTTTTTGCCCATTTTACTCTTGAATTGTTTCTCTTTTTTTTCCAATGGCTTCTTTGCCAGACTCCTGAAGTCCCACTACACGTGCCCCACCCCCGCCCACTTTTTGCCCTTTTAATAGTAAATTTACAATCCCAGGGTATAGCACATAATTCTGCAAGTTCTCTTTTATACTTCAATTCATAACAACACCCATTTGTTAAAATAACAAAAGCCTAGAGTGCTAAGGTCTCTGATTTTCCTTTTGGAATGTGACGATAACGCTCTGGAGTTGCCTGGAATTCACACTCACGTTACTGTAGTATGTAGTCAGTCATCGTGTCTAAAGCATTTCTTCATATTTCTGTTTAGGTGAAAAGCTTCTGGTGCTGAAAGCGAAACTTCAAGAAGCGATGAAACTGAGAAGGTTTGAGGAACGCCAAAAGCGCCAGGCATTATTTAAACTAGATAATGAAGATGGATTTGAAGAGGAGGAGGAGGAGGAGGAAGAAATGACTGATGAGTCTGAGGAAGACGGAGAAGAGGTGGAAGAGGAAAAGTTAGAGGAAGGAGAGGAGGAAGAGGAGGAAGAAGGCAATCAGGAGGTTTCTGGCAATTATGTAATTTTGTTACTTGGTCACGATGAATTAGAGAGAATCAGATCTGAATAAGAGTATAAGCATATTCAATTTGAATAAAATTATAATAAGTGTGTTCAATTGTATAAGATTTTAGTGGCAGAGATGAATATAGCTAGCTCATATGTAGCTAAATCTTAGTGTCTTCAGTTCTGTCAGCACCAGTGAACACCTGCAGTTCATAGAGCTATGGCTTGTGTTAGTTTACAAATTGTAATATAATGCTGATATTGAGATGCCTTCGTATGAGTAGGGACTTTTATCTCTGTTGTTTATTTAGTTTATTCAGAATAAAAAGCGATTTTAACATTGCCCAGGTTGATGTCTGGAATTAATTTTCAGGCAGGCCGAGACCTTCCTGAGTTAATTTCATTTTTCATTGAGGAGGGTATTTATCAGAAGGGCTTCTTGCTCTCCTTCCATAGTATTGTTTTCTTCTGAGAGAAGATTGATGATGATAGGATTTTTGGTAATAGAAAAAAGTAAAGCTTCCTTGTTTGAATGCTGGGGGCGCTTGAAAGAGTTGGTTAATATTTAACCTGGGTGAAGAAAGAAGAAAGCAGTGGCTGCGCTGGGCAGCATGTCACAGTGTGGTGAGTCTGAGATCAGTAGTTGCCCTGCAATCTCAGGCTAATCTTATAACCTCTCACTGGTAATTTTAGACTTCTTTCATAATCTTGTAGCAATTTGGGGAGGGTAAAAGGTAAGGTAAAGTAAGTATAAAAGAGCTCTAAAATTGTCAGGGAAGATTATGTTAATGATAATAGTTAGACCGAGCCTCCTACAGGTTTACCTTTTCAGATTTAAGGTGTGACCAAGCAGCCATATTTCAGGCTAACAGTGTGTTTGCTTTCAAATGTTTTGATGTGTATTATTTTGTTTTGGCGCGGCATGATTGATAAAGGTTGCAGAATTCCTTCTCAGTAATGAAGAAATAGAAACCAAAGATGAGAAAGAAATGGAAAAAGAAAACAATGATGACAGTAGTGAAACTGGCAAGTCAGTCGGTCTTCTGTCTGTCCTCAAGCCTCTCTCATCAGATTCTACCTTACTTCTCTTTAAGGACAACTCTTCCAAGATGGGGTAAGTAGTTTTCTCTAAGGAAAAATAAGATTCCCTTCACTTTGCCACTCTAGTAAGAAGCAGAAACATACTTCAAGTAATTTGCATTCTTATTTTGTAGTTACTTTCCTGGTGAAGAAAAATCAGAAACAGATGAAAACTCAGGCAAAAGGACTAGCAAACTAGGTAAGTAGTGACTCTTGGGCAAAATGTGACTTCTTTGATCCTCCAACTTTGATACTGAAGGACTACACTTCCATAAGGTTCATTTTTGAACCTTAGTGGACTTTTCCCAGTCTTAAATGTGGCAATGGAAGCAGTTTATGAATTAGAATATTTTTCTTGGTTCAGTTTTTGAAAACTTACACGCGGTTTCTTTATAGTTGACCATGGGCATATAGTCTGTAGCGAGTATGTGTTGATTGTGTGATCTATAAAACATTCCTATCATATATAGATTAAAGAAAGTGACTGGAAAATGGCGAGAGTGATCACAGGCATTAGGCAGGGTGACAGACAGGAACTTTCAGGTGTTACTTAGAGAGATAAACCTTGACTATATAATACACTCTTAGTACTGTAATTTACCTTTAGCTTCATGCTTTGGAACATATAACTTGAGAGTTTTGCTTATGAAGGTTACCTGACAGTTTCATTCTCAACTCTTTTTCTTAAACATATCCACCTTACTTCTGGAAACACACACTTAAAAGTTATTTCTCTTTCTTTAGACGAAGATGATTCATGCTCATTGCTAACAAAGGAGAGCAGCCACAATAGCTTTGAGCTCATTGGCTCCACAATTCCATCCTATCAGCCCTGCAATAGACAAATAGGCCGTGGGACTAGTTTTTTCCCTACAGCAGCAGGATTTAGATCTCCTTCCCCTGGGCTATTTCGAGCCAGTTTGGTCAGCTCAGCTTCTAAGGTAAGATGGTAATGGCTTTCTGATTTCCTCCCCCTTTTGCTTCCCACAGTTCTAAATAAAGTGTGTCCAAGCTAACCAACTCCCACCACATTATGTATGTTCAGTTTAAAAATCCACCTCCTTTGTGTATTAAACACAAGCTCATCCAGTATTTTTACTTTCTTGGAGATAGTTTTCTTTATGCTTCTCTTGGCTATACATTGTCCTTCTCAACTACAATTGCGTGAGAGTAGATTAAATATTGCAAATAGCAACTTCTGTTGTTGTCATGACAGTGAATGACATTTGTAAAATGTTTTGTTTTTGTTTGGTTTTATTTTGGTGCCAGAGTTCAGGAAAGCTGTCTGAGCCTTCACTTCCCATAGAGGATTCCCAGGATCTGTATAACGCCTCCCCAGAGCCTAAGACACTTTTCCTAGGAGCAGGAGACTTCCAGTTCTGTTTAGAAGATGACACTCAGAGCCAACTGTTGGATGCAGATGGGTAGGTAGTTTTATGTTTCTGTGGGTGGGATGGTGCTGGGTACTGCTTAATTTTGTTTAAAAATAAAGTCAGCTTCTGTCACTCCATCTGTGCTTTCTCTTCTGAGAAAGAGAAGGTGTACAGACCATTAGTATTACATTCTACAAGTTTGAACAAAATCTCTCCAGAAAATAAACATAAATAGCCCTTGCTGGCACTCTGATCCTTTGATCTCTGCCTTATTTGAAATGTATTGCTCTTGTAAAGGGATCACATTTCCTTGTATCCATCCTACTATGTTATGATTGCTGGGTGGGGTTGAGAATTGAGACCTGTGGCACATTACATGGACATAACACCAAGCCCTATCCTAGCATTATCTAAAGCCAAAATTATCCTTTACTCTTTATCTTTTAAATAGCATTTATGCTTTCATGAAACCTCCCCCTCCCTCTTTAGATTATCACAAGGCTAAAGGTTGAATCTTTTGTCTTCTGGTTTGGGATTCAGCTTCTAACTTTGGTATTGGAAATGAGATGAGTTTTTCACCCACTACTTTGTTTTTTCCCTAGAGAGTTTTTTATACTCTTCATTGTGCTTGTAGGTTCTTAAATGTTAGAAACCATAGGAATCAGTACCAAGCTTTGAAGCCTCGATTGCCATTGGCCAGTATGGATGAGAATGCCATGGACGCTAACATGGATGAGCTGTTGGATTTGTGCACTGGAAAATTCACATCTCAGGCTGAAAAAGCTTTGCCCAGGAAGAACGACAAGAAAGAGAACATGGAGGAACTTCTGAATCTTTGTTCAGGAAAATTCACCTCTCAGGGTAAATATCCAAACAAAGAGCATCAGGCTCACCACAGCCAAATATCTTAAGTCAGTACCCTTGAAAAGAATCTTCTTACTCTCAAGTGAAAAGTTTACAGAAAATGGGATGCGATGGATTCTTGTATGTAGGTTGAATTTACTGCTTAGCCTCTGACATTTAAAGCACTTATTTTCTTGTGATAAAATATCGACTTAAGATTGCTCTAGCTTTGGCCATATGATTTGTCATTTATAGTTAATATATGTGCAAAGCTTAGAAAAGTGTCTGGTGTGTAGTAAATATAAATGCTAACTTATTATTTCCACTGGTACACCACTTCCTCCCCCTGACAGCAGAGGCTGTAGTGTAAGCTCTGTGAGAGTTGGGATCTTTCTCTTGTTCACTACTGCATCCCTGGTACCTGGAACATAGTAAGCACTAAATAAGGATTTGTTGAATGAATGAGTAGCTGGTGAGCTCTTTTTAGCAAACTTTAGAACTCTATTGAGCTGGCATGTCTTAGATGACTGGGAAAAGTGGATAAAGCTGTCATTCCTTGGTCACGAATCTTTTTCTTTGTTATTATGTAGATGTCTCCACTCTGGCTCCATCAGAGTTAAATAAGCAAGAGAAGGAGAGCAGCATCAGTGATCCATTGGAAGAAGCACTTGCTCTTTGTTCAGGCTCTTTCCCAACAGACAGGTGAGTCTCAGTGATTGGTAGGAACTTGGGAAGGCTTGATCTTTTGATGAAATTCTGGGGTCAGTTTCTCTGTGCTTAGCAATAACCAACCATCTTAGAGGCTTTATATCCTGGCTGAGAGCATTGAAGAAGGTCTGAGCGCTCCACATCTCTAAAAATTAGAGAAATGCAAATCAAAACCGCAATAAACTACTACCTCATACTCATTAGGATGACTACTGTCAAAACAAATAAACAAATTTTTTTTAATGGAAAAATTGGAACCTTTGTGCTCTGTTGGTGGGAATGTAAAAAGAAGCTGCTGTGGAAAACCAAATGGCAGTTTCTCAAAAAATTAAAAATAGAATATGATTTAGCAATTCTGTTTTTGGATATATACACATATGAAGTGAATATGGACTCAAATAGATATTTGCACACCCATGTTCATAGCATCATTATTCAAAATACTCAAAAGGTAGAAGCATCCCAAGGGGATAAACAAAATATGTTTTGTGTGTTGTTCGTGTGTAAGCAATGGAATATTATTCAGCCTTAAAAAGGAAAGAAATTCTGATATGCTGCAACATAATGAATTGTGAGGACATTATGCTAAGTAAAATAAGCCAGTCACAAAAATACAAATACTGTATACTCAATTTTCATGAGGTACTTAGAATAGTCCAAGTTATAGAGACTGAAAGTAGAAGGATGATTGCCAGGGGCTGGGGAGGAAAGAATGGGGAGATGTTTTAAGGGTATAGAGTTTCAGTTCTGCAAGATGAAAAGAGTTCTGGAGCTTGGTTGCAAGACAATGTGAATGTACTTAATGCTACTGAACTGTACAGTTAAAAATGATTATGGTGATAAATTTTATGTTATATGTATTTTATCATGATTAAAAAAAATTTTAAGGCGTGATATTGTTTCCTGATTCTTGAAGAGATTGTTGGTACTAATAAAATACTTTCATTTCTTAAGTTCTTGTAGTTGGCTTTCAACAACTTATTTTATTGATTTGTCAATTTGCATTTAGGGAAGAAGAAGGTGAAGAGGAGGAATTTGGAGACTTTCGGCTTGTCCCAAATGATAATGAGTTTGATAGTGATCAGGTGAATTCAAAGAGAGCAAAGTAATCATACCTGAATTCCATGTATTGCTGCTGTATGGCTTTTTTTTTTTCTAGTCTTAATTCTTGAAAATTTTAAATTTGGCATTTTAACAAAAGCAATTTCCTAGAATAAGATGTTTGGGCAGAAGTTTATAAATCTTGTTTTAGTTGAGGACACGTTTTACTCTGTGTAACTTTGGGTGTGATCCTGTATGATTTTGCAGGATGAACTTAGTGACTCTGATAATGAAGATGTGGCAGCGGAAGACTATGAAGATGATGATGAAGAAGAGCTCCTGAAGCAATCCGAGAGGCTGAAAAGGAAAATGTAGGTGTTAGGTCCATTTTTTCAATTTCTAGAAAGCCCTCCCAACAGTTGAGTTGTAGCTTGCCACCTTTTTTACCTAAATTTGCTGGTTCTATTTTTGCTTTTTTGTGGTTAGCACAGATGAAATAAAATCCATTCACATGATGTCTCTTGAATATTCAAAGACAGTCATTTCCTTAGGTGATTTCTATACTGAATATCTCTGGTTCCTTCAGCTCTTTCTCACGTGGCATTGCTTTCATATTCCTCACGTTCTGGATATTCTCTTTATTTTCACTTGTGGTCTGGCTACTGCTGTACGTAGTGGAACAACCACATTCCTTGTTCTGGATGCATTCTACTTAGAATGTAACTGAAGGTCATCAGAACTGATTCACTATAGATCCTGAGGATCTAGTAGACAATTAAAATTCTCTGTATCTTTTTTTCCTATGAATTAATGTCATTCCAAGTTTTCCTCAACCTTGTCTTGAGCAAATGACTCCCATTTATTTTTCTAATATTTTGTTATTATACTGATCATGTAAGTATACCATTTATTTTAGAATATTTAAAAGAATATAGAAAGATTTAAATAAGTCATCTATGTCCACCATCCAGAATATTTATGGAAGTATTGGTGGTGGTTATTGCCTCATAATCTTTTTTATTATATATAACTGTATAATATATAGTTATGTAATATATTATTATATAGTTGAAATCTGTACAGATTTTTTATATGTACAATTTTGCTTTCTTTTCCACTTAGCAAATCCATGAGCAATTTCCCATGATGCTACATAGTTTTATACAGAACATTTTAATAGGTAGTCAATATTATATGTGGATGACTTTTGGATTTCATTTATAGGACATCATATTGATCCCTATTAGATTTATATTATTGTTTTTAGCCCATTCCATTCTTTTAAGACCAGTTTTCGGTTCTTATTTGTCACCTGTCAAATTAATTATCTCACAGCATTGGGTCATCTATAGATTTTTCTAAGGCAGTGGTTCTTAAACTTTAAGTGCAGAGTCCTTTGTTCAGATGTAATTTTATAAAGAATGACAGCTAAAAGTTGAACTCAAAGAGGGTAGATGGAAAGATTGGGAAACTTAGTTTCTAGTAGCCCTGAAAGAATTCCCCCAGAAACCCAAGGATTTAGAAAAACTCAGCTTTAAAAAAATAACAAAAGTCTGTGATAAAATTCAGCCTTCAAAAAGGCTTCAGACTTCTGCTACTCATCAGTATAGATAACAGGACTTTGAACCCAGAGTGACAGCAGTTTTGTTCTCAATGGGAACTGAGGTCAGAAAAACTAACTAGCAGTGGTTTTGATTTCCAGTAACTCTGTGCCTCAGTCATGCCTCTAACTTGGGGGTCAAGATTTGGTGGACTGTAAGAGATCCCAGTCTATTTCCTACCCTGTACTATCTCTAGTCTGTCTCCTAAAGCTGATGAGCTTAATATAAAGCAAGATAATTTGAACCTTCCAGCACCCATGTCTCAATTGTATAGAGGAGATCGAGAGTTCTGGCTTTAAAGTCACCAGCCTAATTGAATCCAGGCTCTATTACCTCCTAGCTGTGTGACCTTGGGTAAGTTGTTTACTCTCTGAGTCTCAGTTCCTTCAACTGTAAATTGAAGGGAATAATGGTACCCCCTTCTGAGATTGTGCCCTGTAAAGCACAGTGGCACACAGGATGATGAAATGATACTTTTAAGTATTATCAAAATGCATTACTATAAAGTTTATTGTTATTATTAGAAGTGGCTCTATGTTCTACTTTTCTCATTGCTTCAGTATTCTGTGTGTGTATTTATCATTGCATTTTCTACTCTTCAAAATTATTTTTCAGGAGATTGAAAAAATACCTGGAAGATGAGGCAGAGGTATCAGGGAGTGACGTGGGAAGTGAAGACGAGTATGACGGGGAGGAGATTGATGAATATGAAGAGGATGCAATCGATGAAGTACTTCCTTCTGATGAGGAACTACAGAGTCAAATCAAGAAAATACACATGTCAGTATCCCAATAAGCCCTTCAGTGCGATGGGGTATGCCTTAAGGCAGGCCCTATAAACAGCCAGAGTGGTCCTGGATTTGAACACTATCACTTCTCCTGTTGTAGGAAAACGATGTTAGATGATGATAAGCGACAGCTCCGTTTATACCAAGAGAGGTACCTTGCCGATGGGGATCTGCACAGCGATGGTCCTGGACGAATGAGGAAATTCCGATGGAAAAACATAGGTATCTTGGTTGTCGCCTTTAGAAGCAAATGGTACAATGTGCATATTTGTCCAGATTAAGATGACAAATGGAAATCAAAACTATTGCAGGCTGTTATGGAGGACCTGGCTGTAACCATTATTTTCTATTACTGGGTGGGAAAATTTTGTGTCAGTATGCAGTAAATGATAAGAGTTCGTTTGTATATGTCCAGGCATCCTCTCCTATGGGAATTGCAGGATGCTGAGAGCCTTAACTCTTTGCTTTAGATGATGCTTCCCAGATGGACTTGTTCCACAGAGACTCAGATGATGAACAGATCGAAGAACAGCTTGATGAGACAGAAGCCAGATGGAGGAAGGAGCGAATTGAACGAGAGCAGTGGCTTCGGGACCAGGTAGAAAGTTTGCAAGAAATTTGCCTCTTCTGTCTCTAGTGCATGAGGAGAGGAGCTAGCCACATAGCTTGTCATGGCAGTTTTAAACTCTTAGGCAACATATTGCTATCTCTTTTAATCTTCAAATTTTCTTCTGTGTTTTGAGGTTTACTGTGGGCGATTCTCTTCATGTTTCTTTGTCGAAAATCAATTTTTTTTTTTTTAGTCTAAAACAACAAAAGGTTGGAAAAAGGAAAACTAATGATATCCCAGTTACCTTAGCTTCATAATCCAGGCTATACTATTTGGGGGAGCTGTAAACTTTTGTTAATACTGTCTGACTTTTATTTTCAGGCACAGCAGGGGAAAATTGCAGCTGAAGAAGAAGAAGAAATTGGGGAAGATAGTCAGTTTATGATGCTGGCCAAGAAAGTTACAGCCAAAGCACTGCAGAAAAATGGTGAGCTCTTGGTCCTCCTCAGGGTCTAGTCCCCTGGATTGTTAGTGCTGGAGCTTTGGAGGTGACTTCAACCTTCAGGAGCTATTGCAGCTTAGTCATGGGTCTGTATCTAATATTGTCTTAAGAAGGCCCTTCAGAGGTGGGGAGAGTTGTGTTCTTGGATCTTAGGCTATTGAGTAGTAGACGTTGTGAGTACGTACAGATAGCTGCTTTTGCATTGTTTTTGCATTTTTTATTTAGTTGCCTGGGATTATATACCTAAGTGTTAGAGCTGGAATTTGAACCTAGATATATCTAACTCCAGAACTGAGGCTCTTAAACTCTACTCTGCACTCTTAGGCACTCGTTTTTTCTTATTACTGTTAATGTTTAGTCATTAAGTTCAGCTTAGTTCTCTGTCTTTATGTCACCACTTGCTATAGTTTCAAGTCATCGTTGTAGAATAATCAGATTCCCTATGGCTTTAGTTTATTGGTATAGTTAAAGGCTTCTTAGCTTGTTTAGATTTCAAAGTAATCCTCCCCACTTTTGCCCAGAACAAACCTCTCTGTTCTTTTCAGCCAATCGCACTGTGGTTATTGAAGAAACAAAGTCTTTACTCGGAAATCCTTTTGAAGCCATCAGACTGGGAAGTGCCCACCAGGTTGGTTGAGGACCTTGTTAGCCTGATGTCATGATCTGCAATGTTATAAAGGCCCAGGTCAAGCTAAGGGAATACTCTGTCACTAGGGGAGGGAGGTGGCTGTAGGAAACAGAAGTAAATGGCAAAGGACACTGCTATTTCTTTTCTACTGAATGGGGTAGGATGTGTCCCCTCAATACCTGAGGAGGCAGGGAGAAACTGACTTTTCATCCTTTCTTTGGTACTTGGAATTTGATACCAGATGACTCTTCTTTCCTCAGCTGAAGACAGGCTCACTGCTGAACCAGCCCAAAGCTGTGCTTCAGAAACTGGCTGCCCTCTCTGACCTCAACCCCAGTGCTCCCCGAAATTTAAGAAACTTTGTCTTCCATACACTTTCTCCTGTCAAGGCTGAGGCAGCAAAGGAATCACCTAAGCCACAGGTAGGGAATTTGAGAATTGATTTGGTAGCTTTCCAAAGCAGAATTTACTTTTTTTTATTAAAAAAAAAATATATATATATATATATATATATTTTATATATAATATATATTATATATATAATATATATATATTTTATATATATAATATATATTATATATATAATATATATATTTTATATATGTAATATATATTACATATATAAAATATATATATTTTATATATAATATATAATATATATATAAAATATATATATATAAAATATATATTATATATATTATATATATAAAATATATATATTATATATAAAATATATATATAAAATATATATATTATATATATAAAATATATATATATAAAATATATATATTATATATATAAAATATATATATTATATATATAAAATATATATATATAAAATATATATATTATATATATAAAATATATATATATATAATCCAGCTTAAAGGCTTATGTTGCAGTGTTAATTTTGGATTCCCCAGTAAGGTACAAGGCGATTGCTAACCCCAGTAGGTAATTAGGTTTGAAACTTGCCTGGAAAGTTTATATATATATATTTTTTTCTGTTGTTATTCATCCATGATTTAACTGAGTTAATCAATTAGCTGAAGAGCTAATTGAAGGCAAGCGCTTGTATGAGAGTCTTGAGCTACCTTGACTCTGTCTTTGCTCTCTAGGTGAGGAGAAAGGCTCCATCTTTAATGAAAACGCCTTCACCTAAGCGCCTCAAAACAAGTGATAGAACTTCAGAATTGAAGCAAAGTATCTTCAGGTACTTGGAAAGCTAACACCATCAAGGGTGCCAGCAACTACATTGAGACTGCTTTGAGAAGTTTTTGGCATTGAAAGATGAAATCAATGCTCACATGGGTGATTCTTCCCTTCCTTCATAATCAGTGCATTGAGACTGTCAACACAGATTCCAGGTTTTTCCTCTGCACGGTTCTGGACATCTCTTTCCTAGTACTGTTTCCTGGGTTGGCCACTAATTTTAATTCTGCAGTGTTTACAACATTGACTTGGGTGAAGATTTACTTCCTTCATTAAATATTTGACATTTTATCCTAGCAGCTTCCTGGGTTGATACCTCTTTGTGAAAGGGGTGGTTAGAGGAGGAGAAGAAGGAGGAAAAGTGTGGCATTATAGAAAATTAGAGAAAGCAGTGACTGTGAATACCAGCATGACTCCTTCATACCCCTATGATCTGTACCACGGTGACTGGAACTCAGTGAGAGGCTTCTTGGAGGACCTAGGAACCAACAGATGGGCTGTTCCATTAGTCTTGCCCCTTCCATTTTTTTGTATGCCTCTTCCCAAGACAGCCCAAGTTTCCAAATAAACTTTGCTTCCTCTATAATAAGGACTCAAACTGGTACCCAAGTCAGAAAGACCTTGGCCTCAATTTTGGGGACTATGAGGATGAAGATAAAAGGATTACTTACACCCAGAGTCTGTCCATATGAGATATCCCATGGGGCAGAGAGCCTGCTCCCGGGACTGAATTATTGATTTTAAACAGTGTTGCTCCAAGACCTCCCTTCTCATCCTGACAAAAAGAAATATAACC
Source organism: Pteropus medius (assembly GCF_902729225.1). NCBI lineage: Eukaryota > Metazoa > Chordata > Mammalia > Chiroptera > Pteropodidae > Pteropus > Pteropus medius. Next base: position 2,796,349 of record NW_024353787.1, read on the forward strand.
ATTATTTATTGTATTCAACTGGGTGGAGTTCATCACCAGTCAGAGGACAACTTAATGCATCATTACTTATTTTGAGAGACCACCATGAAGTTTAACCAAAATAGTGTTAAGAGAATTGCCATCACTCCTGAGTTTCCCTAAACTACCATGAGGCACTCAGATTTTAGACAGATATATATTTTTTGTTCTCTCAGAACTGAGCAGCAATGTTGTTTTAGGGAAACATTCCATGTGAATGATGAGGTTTCACTGTTGGGAGCTAGACTTGGGAAGTTGGATGAATTACACCAATTTTTGTTGGCAGGTGGGAAACACCAATTTAACTGATGCAATTAGGGTGTCGGTGTTCTCCATTTCTTTCTAATACACAAGATGCTGACTTTGACAGAATTTATGTTTGTATATTTGTAATCTTTAATGGGAAAAATGTATATAAAGGTGTTTTAATATGTATGTAGTTTTTCAATAAATCTCAATGCCTCGAAGGCAGGATTTGCTGTCCAGATTGAGTGTCTGTCTAATATTGAGGAACATGTTGAACGCTGTTTTTTTCCTCACATTTAATTTTTATTTTGATTTTCTTAATGCCTTTTTTTTTTTTTTTTTTTTTTTGCAAGGAGCATTTTATTTTCAGCCTATCATAAGGAAGCCCTCTGGGTCTAGAGTGAGAGAGACTGTTGTAGTTGTCCCTACACTGGCTTCTCAACTCCAGTGAATTTATCAAATGACCAAATGTTTTGGGTTCAGTGCAGGTAAGAACAGTTTATATAAATAGTACCTGTTGCTACAGCCCTGTGATTGGCAGCCATGAGTCCAAGGTGAGAGTTATTTCTCTTCACTTTGAGTCCTCTCAACAGTGCTGGGCAAAAGAGAACAGGTCAGGAGGGCTTGATATTTCTCCCCCATTGCTTTCCTGTATCTTTTTTGTGGAGAGAGATAGAGACTGTTTGGAACTGACCAAATCAGAACCTGAGAAATCTGGGAAGCAAATGGTTTCTGTTCTAGCCTCCAGAAAGAAAGCACTCTTTGGAAAAAGAAAAGTTGAATCTTAAGGTCTGAGTCATTTTTCCTCATGCCAGCATAGCTGTCATAAGTTAAACTAAGCCTTGATCTTGATAACAGATTTGAAGTGGAGAGTTGTGACCTTACTCATATGCCCTACGTCCAAAGCATTGAGCCATCAGCTTCAGCTCTGTTTTAATGAAACTGAGGCCCCATGACTTGCTTCTATGGCTCCTGCTAGGACTAGCTCTACTAGTTTGGAAACTGAGCATACTCTGTCTCATACTCTACTAGCTCTACCTGGAGGGATATGAGTCCGGGAGACAGAGTATGCTCAGTTTCAGTCCTTTTACCTCTTCCTTGTTCTACACAACAGCATAGGGACATATGATGTTTACTTCATTTAAATAGGTCTCTGATCTCATTAATTGTGTCCATGATTGCATAAGCCATTCTAGGGTCTTTTCCATTAAGCACCAGGTTATGTTCACCAAAGCCCTATAGAGACAAGGTGCTCAGCTCCCTATGTATCCCTTATCTTCACTGCTTCTCTGCAAACTTTACTCCACTTCGAGAATGTCTAATGGCCCAGACTGGGTATTTTTGATCTCTATCTCTTAGAGTTGTCTAACTGACAGGGCTTCCTGTCCTGAGACTTGCGCATCTAAGGATAAGGGAGAGTGCTTCTGGGAGGAGTATTGTCATGATATCTGATTATATCATCGTCGAGATGGTGTTATATCTTCTACCTTGTATCCTACTCACTGCCTGGCACATGGCCTGGAATGTAGTGTTGCTCAGTAAATGTTGAATGAATAATACCACACCTTTCAGAGCCTCCATTTCTATCTGTAAAATGAGGATAGTAATTCATCCTGTCTCAGGGCTGCTGTGAAACTTAAGTTGAAAATGTACGTGAATATGTTATGTCAAGTGCTACTCCGTAACCATAAGAAATCGCCAATGTCACAATAACATTATGTTTTGTGGACCACTCCTTAAAGGCCCGTTGTCTCAAGCTTCTCAAAGTTAACATTTTTAAAAATGTAATCTTCTCTAAAAACCTGCTAATCCTCCTGTGTTTCCCATTTCAGTAAAAAGTACCTCCACACCCAGTCACTCAGGCTAGAAACTAGAAAGGCATTCCTGACACCTACTTCCTTACTCCCATAATCAGTCTCTAGGGCCTGTTATTTCTACTTTTTTATTTATTTTTTAGGCGAGGCAACCCTTGGTTGACCTCACAGATTGCAAGGACCTTGTCAGCTTACAATCCCTAATTTTTTAAAATTTTTACACCTACAGCACCTGGTCTTCCTAGGTGGTCTCCCATCCAAGTACTAACCAGGCCCAACCCTGCTTAGCTTCCGAGATCAGATGGGATCGGGCTTGTCCAGGGTGGCATGGCCATAGACAACTACCTTTGAATTACATCTTAAATCAGCTCACTTCCTCCAGCTCAGTAGCCAATGTCCTCTTCCAAGATTCATAACTTGCCAGGTTACTGAAAATGTATATTTTGGGTGTGCCATGCCTGGCACATAGAATAACTCAATAAATATTTATTGAGCAATACGTGATCTGAAACCTGGAAGAGTTAATGGTGAAAAGCTTGCAGCTGAATCCCCTACAAAGAAGCTTTCTAGTGTGGGATAGAATAGAGGTGGTTGCTATGTGAGACCTTAAGTCCTTGCTCGGCAACTGACAAGTGACATGACCTTGGATAAGTCATTCTCTCTGAATTTTTTTCCTTAACTGGAAAATGAGGCTAAAGTGAAATGGCTTGATTTAGTTCACAGGGTGATGGTTAGGATCAAAGGGACAAATTAATGTGAAATGACTAAGGCAGAGCTAATGTCGGCTAATCCACTGCTGAGGAAGGAGTGGTGCTGATGCCTCTCTATAGTCTGGCTGAGTGGGAAGGAGATGCCAAGCCTCACCAGCCTCCACAGCTTCCAGCCCATGGGCCGATCTCAGGACCAGTGATGGCTAGCTCTGTGCCAGGACTTGCGAGGGTGGTCGGGATGGAGATCTGCTCGTGTATCTGTACTCTCACAGTGAGCTGGAGAAACAGGTACATCTTTGCATATGGCTGACGTCACCCCAGATTTTATTTTTTGAGACCGACGTACCAGATATCTCTGTCCCAAGTAGTTGTATCATCTTAGGCTGTACTACCCACGTCTCCTCTTTCTGTTCTCTTTTTTCACCTTAAAGATTTTTCATTTTCAGTTTATTGATCTAGTTCTTGCCTGTGGTGGGATACATAATGGGAAAAGGGGGTTCCAAGTAGCATAGCCTAAGGGTGATTGGCAGAAACTATGAGGCTGGACACCTGGGTTCTTTCCCTTTATTCTAGAAGGAATGGCAATGTTATTCTTGATAGCTGGTGGGCTAGAGGTGGGGGTGAAGAGGCAGCTCCAATCTCCAGGCTGGAGAATCACTGGGCCTAGTCTAAGGGGTGGAAAGTGCTGGGGCAGGGTTGGGAGTGAGTTGTGTAGATTTTTCATCCTCCACCTCTCTTTTTCTCAGAGGCTGAAAGAAGGAAAATAGCTGACTGCCCACCCCTCTCTTTGTCTTGTCTAATTTAACTTATGTTATTTATCAAATAGACAGGTTATTTGGAAAACCAGATGGACCCAGGCAAAAATCATCTGAGTTTTCCAAATGTGAAAAATTAGGTTCTGGGGGCCCAGGAGGAAAGAAGCATGCTGCAGTGTGTGTGTGTGTGTGTGTGTGTGTGGTTGGAGGGTGAAGAGTATTGAGTACTTTTACATATACTCTGCCTGGGCCAGACCAGCCCATACATGACATCCAAGCTTCCCCACCCCCCCCTCTTTGTCCTTCAAGTTCTTTATGATTAGAATATAAATGAGAAAACTAAAATCTTTATGTTGGTGGCTGGGAGTGGTGAAAGGTTTAATTGGCCAAGGATGAGAACTTGTCAGGGCTATAATAGAACAGCTGACAGCTTTCTCTGTCTCTCCAGCTCTCACCTCCTACAGAGCCAGTGGGTTAGCAAGAGGTACAGGGTACAGAGAGATTTCTGGAGCAGAAACCTCCACTTCTTGTCCCTTCAGTGTTGTTATCTCAAAATGATCACAGCAACTGGGAAAGTTAGATGTAGAAGAAGAACTGACCCTTTCATAACTTCCCAATGATCAGATGGCCAAAGAACACTGGAGATTAGGGGTTGTCTCTCCATTAAATATCCAGGGAAGGAGCTGGCTCTGGTTACAACCAGGAATGTTAAAACCCATGGTTCTGCTACCTCCAAGCAGCAGAGCAGCAACCTTATTAGGAAGGAATTGAAGCAGCAAGTGATGGAGGCACAGTTCTTGGCTGCAACAGAGGAAACGTTCTGGCTGAAGGCAGAGAAAAAGCCATCTCTCTACATACACACATGCACATGCACGGAACAGAGCCAAGACCCTTTCTGGCCGGAAGGATCTGGCAGCAGCAGTAGCACTTGTCTCATTGTGAGTGTCATTTTTTAAAAGTGTTGTTAGACTGTGAAAGCCACTTAATAACTTGATCTCATCTGAATAATCTGAGTTAATACTAGTGCCACAGTTGTGAGGATTAAATAAAAAGACATTTGTAAAGTGTCTGCCTCCAGGCCTAGCACAGAGTAAAACTCAGTGAAAGTCAGTTGAATGAATTAATCCTTGAATCCAAGCATTAAGGCTCCCTTGACCATTTCCAAAGGCCAGAGTATAACAGCTCGAATATCTGAGACTTTTGGGCTGTCTCATTGGGCCTGGAGCCTGAGAAATGACCTAACTCTGCCATTCATTTAACACATGTTTAGTGAGTATCTGTGGTGTTCAGAGTAAACCTCATGATGAACCACCCCATCCCTCTTCGATGAAGGCCTTGTTGGGCCAGCTACTGGGAACACTTCCCGCAGACAGCCTTAACCAGTCAGCCCCTTTGGGGACTGCCTCAGCTGCAGAGAACACCTTGCCCAAAGTCATGCCCCTTTTCAGCATAGCCCACATCCAGTGACAACAAGGGTATAAATACCTGGCCTCAGCTCATTTCAGGACAATTCTGAAGGGCCATTCTCTCTTCAGAGCTCCCCTAGGGGTTAGCAGAGATTATCATGGGCCTGTATGGAAGTTCAGCTTGTCTCCTCCCTTCTACAGATTTTGATCCAAAGAGCACTTTTTAATAAACATCCTGCATGCTAAACTGAGTCTGCTTCCTGGGAAAGCCAACCTGCAAGTGTGCTAATCCTGGTGGCCAAGGCTTTAGGACAGGAAACGACAGACTCCTTGGCAGTTTCTATCATTTGTTTCCAAGCATTGGAGGTGTTGATGCTTTTTTTTAATGTCCACCAGAGGGCAGCAGCATCAAAGCAACGTGCCCTCCGGAGGCTTAGCGAAGTGGGCTGAGGACTTTTTCCGGTCCCCTCTCCCCTCCCACTACAAGTGTCAGTATTAGGCAGGATCCCTCCCTTAGTGTGTCCACCCTCCTGTCTAAGGGGAGAAAACTTTCTGAAACTTTCTAGACCTTAATTTTGTCAATCTCAACACCCCCAGCTCCCACACAGCACCAATCCCCCAGCATCTAAGGCCAATCTGTCTTCTTACTGCAACCCCTTCCCCCTCCTCAGCTGGGCAACCTCCTTGCCCAGGATCTCCCAGCCCTCCACACTTACTACCCTCAGTAGATTTGTTTTCTCTGTGACAGGGTAATTATGAGCTTGGGGCCAGGAGGCCCAGGAGCCAGTCTGAGGATGGTCACTTCAATCTGGTTCTCCCTGTTCTGCTAACATTATTGATTTTTAGTTTTATTTATTATGATGATGTTTTGTGTGTGATCTGGCCCTGGTAACATGAGATATGGAGGCGAGAGGGCAAGAACACGTTTATTCTTGTCACAATTTAGTTTCTCGAAACCACCTACCTACTTGACATTTTTTTATTCTACAGGTTTTATAGTATTTTTTGTTTACTTATCTTCATTCTGTCCCCTAAAGCCAAAAGTACTCCCAGAGATTCTTCCAGGAACCAGAGCCAGATGTGGCTACAGAATGGGGCTGGGGAGAGAAATGGGCACAGCAAACATGGCATTATTCGTTAGCCATTAACTCTTCCAGCAAGCCTTTATTGCATTCTCATTACCTGTCAGTTATTTCTAGGCTAAGCTCCCCAACTCCAGGCCTATTTTCATTTTTCCCCACACCATCCCACCCCCAGGGTTGTCCTGAGTCAGGCCAAACTTTTTTTTTTTTTTTTCTACATTGGTTTCTCTAGCTGTGAAATGGGTGAGAGAAAAACCTGGTCAGTAAAGTCTCAGAAAGAGGGATTGAGATTGGGTGGACCCAATTCAAAGGTTGCCTGCCTGACCCTCAGGATACTAAAGGCCTCCCATAATGTACTCTACTTCCTTATAGGGAAGAGGAAGGGCAGGCTTTAGGCAATAAATCACAAGTAGGAGCTGGCGCTCTTAACCTCTTAACTGGGATGATTGCCATGGGAATCAGCTGAGGCCAAGGGCGATTTGTGGGGCCATGTTCCCCCAGCCTGTTTTCTCTGTGTGAGCCAGGGGAATGAATAAATCATTGTTCAGGGGCGGGATGCAGCTGCCGGGCTCCTCCCCTCGGCACATGCCCCGACTTCAGCTCCTCCATTGAGGGCTGCTGGAGCAGAGCGGTTTATACACCCAGCTCCCCAAATCCTATTGAGGCCTCCTCCTCTGCACGAGCCACCGGCTCCAAGTCCATTCAGCCTGGCCCTTTGTGCTGGAGGTTAAGTGGTTACATGTGGGGGACACCCAGAAAGGACCTGTCAGGCCCTGAAAAGCTGTGCTGATACTGAGCCCTCCTACTGATGAATGGGGTGGGTGGAGGAGAGGTGGGCGGCCAGAGGGTGGGGTGGGGAGAGGGCATGTGGATTATGGAGCCCACAGAGGCAGCTGCTAGGAAGGGGGTGGAACAGGCTCCCACTTCTCTCATTCCTCCTTCAGCTTCTCTGTTGTGTGCTCTGGGGTGTTCAGCAGCCTCGGAAACTTGGATTTGTTTTTTCTGGGCTCCTGGTGGAAGAGTGGTTTCGGAGAGACCACTTAGCACTTGGTCTGCATTTATCACAAGGGTGCATCGGAGAGAAGGAGTCCACACTACCTTTTATTCTTCCAGCAGCTCCAAAACACTCCTCAGTTTCTCCTTTTTCCCTTTAGGTGTGGGAGGGTAGGTGGGTGGGGATTCATCTCTTAGATTCATGTGGTGCAGTGGATTTGAAACTGTCCCACTGAGCTTTAAAAGCTTCATCACAGTCCCCTCAGGAGCCGTTTACAGCAGAGGGTTCAGGGGAGGAGAGAAGATCTCAGACTGGGTGTATTGCTAAGAGTTTGCCTGAAAATAAAAGATTGTAAGGCTTCAAAAATTTTTTTAAATTTCAGATCTGATGTATATCTCTTGCTCCACTTTACAGCTGAGGAAACGGGTGGGAAATGACCTGTCTTAATCACACAGCAATTTCTGGGTAGGCTAGAGTGGCACTTCACGTTTAGAGGCAGAGGAGCAATGGATGAAAAAAATAATGAGGTCATCAGCTTTGTGGGCTTTCCTTTCCCAAGATGAACTAATTCTGGAGAATGATTTTCCTTCTAATCTGCCTCAAAGGCTTTCTGCTGTGCCAAAGGTCATTCGGGGCTGTGCCTGGTCCTGGGAGCCCAAGCAACAATGTTCACATTATAATGTTATTTATCAATGTTCATGGCATATTATCTTTATTTAACCTAAAAAGGTTTAAATGATTTGATTTGCTGAAGTTCCCAAAGCCAAGTGAGGAGGCTGGCAGATAATGTGGGCTCAGGAAAAGAGAAGAAAGCAGGTAACAATGTAGGTTGTACTCCAGGACTAGAAGCTTGTGCTTTGTTCTGATGTGGACACTTTGGGGGCTTCCTCAGTCATTTCCCTGCTGCCTCTAGGAAGAAGCCTCAACTCCTGGGAATGGTGGTGAAGACCTTTCACCATTTGGCCCACTTTATCCTCCAGCCTCATCTCCTACCTCTGTTTCTCCCCAAGCTCCAGTCACATTAGCCTCCTCTGTGTTGTCTGAACACTCTAACCACACACACCAAATACAGTCTCCTCTACCTTCTGCTTTCTCTTGGTGAGCTTCTATTCATCCTTCAAAGCCTGGCTTAAATATCACCTCTGTGAAGCCTTTCCTTACCGTCTTTTGTGCTCCTTACTTTTGCCTTCTAGCTATGTTGCAGGGCCCATCCCATTGTATAACCCGCCTTTTTTCATTTCCCTTTCTAAACAGGGAGCTCCCTGAGGCCACTGCCAGTTCTGATCCTGCTCTGAATCCCCAGTACAGTACCTGACGAAAAGGAAGCACTCTATAGCTGTGTGCTGAATGTGAATAAATGGACAGGAAGGGGCGGGTCTTTGACATTGAAACACCTTGATCCTACCCACCTCTTTCTTCCTGGAAGGACAGACATTGAAAAATTATTCATCTACAGAGAAACTCATGCCTGTCTTATTTCTTGGAGTAGAAATTCCTTTCGTCTTTTCTTGTTTCCTTGCCTGGCTCTGGCTACTTGCTGCTAGCCTCTCTTGGCTCTGGCATCTGTCTCCTTGCCAAGATATCTACTCACTGCCCACTGCTGGATCTTCATGATGGGCTGGCCTGCTGCACAGCCCTGTTCAGGCTGGTACTGACCATCTCTGGTGATTTGGGTGTCCCTGTTAATTAAGTCTCTGCAATCTAAGTAGCCACAGATACCCCTTCACCTAGCATGACTGATTCCCTGGTATCCTGACTGAGGAAGCTTCTGGTGAATGAATAACAGACATCTATCTATATATCTGCTTTTCTGTGGTCATGTAGACATAGGTGCCTCTGCCGTTCTGGGTTTTCCAATTCTCCAGGCTCCCAGCACTTTGAAAATTAGGGAGCGGCCAGACCCACTATATGAGTACTTCGTTAATTATAAAATGTTACTGTATCCCATACAACATTGCCCTTGACTAAGAGAGACTATAACCTGATGCCATTGGAATTCATTGGACTTATCAGGTATTATGTTATTTACAGCATCTAGATATAGAACAATGGAATGAACAATTGATGACTCAGCTATGCCAGGTTGGGTGCTGGCTGCTCTGCTGAGTACTATATAGGCTTTAAATCAACAATCTATATAATTATTTGTCTTTTGTAGCCAGAACATACACGAAGAGGTCGAGGTAGGTGTGGCACCTTACCATGATTTTGCCTAATGACTTTCTCAAAGAGTTTACTTCCTGTCTCTGACATTCTAGATTCCACAGACCAAGAGGTTTCAGCATCTAGGGAGAAATGTTTCCAGTCAGGGAACACAAAGATGATTCTATTGCATTTCCAGCTTCTCATAATACTAGAGGAATAGAGGAAAGGAGGTCATAGTATAGGCTGGACTGATAAAGGGGAAATAGAGTTGCTACTACTTAATGGGGGTTAAAAGTCATGAGTGGGTGCTCTATTAATCAGGATTCTTTTGATTGCCAGTGAAAGAAAGTCCCCTCAAGTTAGGCATGGCAAAATAAAGGTCTTATTGAAAGGTATACAAAGGCCTCAGGACACAGGGACTGGAACATCACCAGGACTTGTCTTTTGTCTCTGCTTCTGTGTGTCAGCATCATTTTCTCCGACTACAAACTGACTTCTACTCGTCAGGGAATGTGAATGCTATAGCCCTAGGCTCATATCTTCCCTCCTGTGTCTTTAATTTTATTTCAGAAAGTTGCAGAGAAGGACTCTGACTGACTCATCTGGAGTGGAGATTCCTATCTCTGGACTCATCAGTCTCCCATTTTACCCACATGGTTAGAATTGGGAGAGATAGAGCCAAAGGAGAGGTGGAAACTGTTCTGGGCCCACCAATTAGTCAGATTACATTATGGCTTTATGGAATGGGAAGCTCTGTATAACTCTAGACCACTGAAGCCCAGAGCCTGTAGGAGTGAGGATTTGGATCACCTCATTAGGAAGAAAACTCTGGCGAAAGGCAAGGGAAACTTGTAGAGCATAAAGGAAAAGGGAAGACTAGTTAGGCCTGAGGACCTAATGTAAAAATAGGGCTGAGGTCTCTGCCTATATATTCTTAGCTGGAAGAGTGTCCAAAGGTTGAATTACTTTTGCCTTCTCCCTTTTATTTCCTTTTCTCTCTTAAATTATGAGTTGTCATAATCGTAGGATTCCCCCAGCCTTCCATTTTCCTTATTTTTGTACACGGGATTCTTTGGCGTGGTTTAATTTGGCATTTAGTCTCTAGGTTGCAGAATGAGTTGGAATCAAGTTGAAACTGGAAGAGGATGCATATCATGGAGATCACAGACTGGAATTTTTCCTCATTAAAAAACAACAACAAAAAACCACCACCACCACTACCACCAACAAAAACAGCAAAAGAGAGAAAAGAGGGAAAGACAAGGTATTTTAAATGTATTATGATTCAAAGATGAATCCATATTAGTTTAGTTTTGAAATGGGGTGTGGGTGTACATGAAGAAGGTGGAGCCAATTGCATAGTTTACTCAGTAAAATGGGGGTGTGGAAGGGACCTCCTGGGAGCTTATGTGCCTGGAAGCCTAAATTTGTCCAGTCTTTCTGGGGCTGCCTTAGGGAAAGAACTTAATTTAAGAAGCCTTAATTTCCCTAATACCAGCCAGTGTTTGGGTTTCTATCATTAAAGTCAGCCATTACTCTTTTCTTTTGATTGCAAACTGGGCCCCCAAACTGTACCCCAAAGAGGAAGGGAATGAGAGGATCAGGCTTTGGTAAGTAGAAACTGAGAAGAGCTCACTGCACTGGGGTCACGGAGGTGTTCCCTACCCTATGGGAAGCCACCCTGGCCTGGGGACAGTAGCCCAATGCTTGTCCCAAAGCAGATTTTCTTTCTTCTCTTAAAAATGTAGCTCTCACTCAAAAACAAAAAAACAAACAATCCAATTTAAAACACGAGCAGAAGACATGAACAGATACTTCTCTAAAGAGGAAATATAGATGGCTAACAGACATATGAAAAGATGCTCAAGGTCGCTAATCATCAGAGAAATGCAAATTAAAACCACGACGAGATATCTTCTCATACCTGTCAGAATGGCTATCATCAATAAATCAAAAAACAAGTGTTGGCAAGGATGTGGAGAAAAGGGAACCCTCATGCACTGTTGGTGGGGTTGCAAATTGGTACAGCTGCTATGGAAAACAGTACGGAGGTTTCTCAAAAAATTAAAAATGGATATACCTTTTGACCCAGCAATTGCACTTCTGAGTATTTATCCAAAAAAACCCCAAAACAATAATTCGTAAAGATCTATGCATTCCAATATTCATGGCAGCACAATTTACAATAGCCAAGATATGGAAGCAACCTAAATGCCCATCAACAGATGATAGAATAAAGAAATGATGGTTCATATATACAATGGAATATTACTCGGCCATTAAAAAATTGAAATCCTACCATTTGCAACGACATGGATGGACCTAGAGGTTATAATGCTGAGTGAAATAAGTCAGACAAAGATAAATACCGTATGATTTCACTTATATGTGGAATCTAAGGAACAAAAAGAACAAACTAATCAAAAACAGACTCACAAATATAGTGGACAATTTGGTGACGGACAGAGGGGAGGGGTTTTGGGGGCTGGGTGAAGGGTTAAAGAAGTACAAATTAGTAGTTGGTAGTTGGGCACGAGGATGGGGAGTAAGGCACAGGGAATGCAGTCAGCATTAATATGATGGCTAAATGGAGGGCCAGGGGAGGGAGGGAGCAATTGTCGGAATCGTTTTATGAACAATACAGATGTCTAACCAATGTACTGTATACTTGAAACTAATTTAAATAAATAAAAGTTTTAAAAACGTAGCTCTCATACGTGGCTTTAATAATTAAGCATAAAATGAATACATAATTTCCAATTTGTGATAGATGCTATGAAGAAAAGGAACAAAGTGCCCAGGGATGATATAAAAGGGGGTCAGAGAAGGTTGATCTGAGAAGAGATCTGAAATATGAGAGAGGGGAAGAGAACGTTAGGTAGAGGATATAATGTGTGCAAAATCCCCACGGCAGAAAGAAGCAAGCGTCAGGCACGAGTGCTTGAGGTGGAGCGCAAGGGCTGAAGCAGGAGAAGCAGATAGGGTAGGATGCTCAGAGAGGCCTGAGGCTGCTGCTGCCTTAAGGATTTACCCTGCAACGGGGAAGCTAATGAGGGTTTTTCAGCAGGAGGGTGGTGACATGATCAGTTTTCATTTTGAAAACGTCACTGTATCTGCGGTGAGATAAGCCGATCGGAGAGGCCCAGTGAATGCAGTTAGGAAATAAAACTGGACCTACAGGCCTGGGTCAAGGCTGCGGGAGGCGAAGGAGGGGAAGGAGGGGAAGCGGTTTCTGCGTTGGCCCCCCGCACGCGCGCGCGCGTCTCGGCAGGAAACCGAACCAGCCCACGTGGGCCAGGCCGCCCCGCCCCGCGCGCTGACACCTCCCGGCTCCGCAGTCCGCGCCTGGGGCTGGGCGCGCTCTCGGGCACCCCGCACCCCGCACCCCACGCCCAGGTCCCTCTTGACGTCCAGGCCGAGGGACCCCTCAGCCCGGAGGGTCAAGTTCTCGCCGCCGGGAGTGCAGCACCAGAGCCAGCAGCGCAGAGAGGACGCCTCCAGGCGGTGAGTCCGAGCCCAGGGCGGGGAGGGTGGGGGGCTCTGCGGACCAGAGGGAAATCGCAGCCTCCGCCCAGCTGCCGCATACGAGGGGATTAGGGAGGGATGGTTTCTATCCTGCTCTGGGGATAGCCTCCCTCTTCCGCAGGGCCAAGCAGGAAGGGAGGCCGCTTCTCCTCCTCCTTACAGAGCTAACTTTCCCCCTACCCACCCACTCCCACCCCCGCCAACTGCAGATTAGCTTGGAGAGAAGCCTTATCCTGGGGTGTCTGGGTTCCCATTTTACCGTCTACGAGAACCCTGTTATTCGCAGCACCACCCCTGTTGCATCCCAGCTTCCCTCACGGCCCCGCCCAAGTTTAGGGAAAAGAAAACATTTGGGTGGGGAAGATATCCAGGCACCTGGCTTAGCTGAGAGTTCGTAGGTTATAAAAGACTCACCCTTTACACCATTCCCCCCAGGCTTCTGCCCACTACTGGATGTGGGGAGGGTCCTTGCCACTTCCACTATCCCTCACTCTTACCGATCCCTCATTTTTCTAATCCTACTGATAATGTGGTCAGTAGAAACCTCTTGCCAATTCGAACCCTAATTTTGGTAGAAGCCGATTGTTGGGGAGGAATTAGGAGTATGGTCTGCCCTCCCTCCAGGCCTCAGGTTGGAGCAAGCTACAGGCAGGGACACAAGATAGGAGGCATGGAGGGAAGGGGAGAAGGTCCTAAGAGAGGCTTGTTAGTGTGTGTGTGTGGGGTTCTCCTTGAGCAGTCAGCAGAAGCCTCCTACTACTACTGGCCCCTTTTTCCTGAGCATAGATAGCCCACTACAGTCCCCTCCCTCTTTCAACAACTATGGTCTGACACCTGCTTAGTGCCAAGCTCCATGCGGGCTCCTGCAAATATTCTAGAGGATGGAGAAGTTCCACGTCTAGTCAGGGAGCCAGATTTATAAACTATTATAAGAGAGTTTTTAAAAAATTGAATAGACATTTACTGACCATCAACTATGTGCCAGTGACAAGAAACAAACATGAATAAGACAGTGTGTACTCAGGGCGACGGGGACCCAGAGGAAGCCAGAGTCCATTGTGTTTGTTTGTGTATATTGGGGCAGTGGGGAGAATATCAGGACCGCTTCAGAGAAGTGGGGATATTAGAGCCGAGTTTTGAATTACAAAAAGGAATTTGCTGGGTGGACAAGGGGGGACCTCAGGGGGAGGGGAGAGGAAAGGTATTGCAGGCAAAGGGAATTGTGTAAGGAGAATAATGGTGCATTCCGAGATCTCTGAGCACCTTGGTATGGTGGGAGGGGCAGAGTGGCAAGAGGCAAGTCTGCAAGGGTAAAGAGGGACCAGATGAAGCACAGCTCTGTAGGCCATGTAGGGATTTAGCAGGAGTTTAGGGAGGGCACTCTGAGCTGTGACCAGTGAAATTTACATTTTTTCACTGGAGGCTGAGAGATCAATGAAAACGCTGTGGCAGTCAGTAATCCAGGTAAGAAGTGGTCTGAACCAAGTGAAAGTGAGGGGAGATGTATGTAAATAAACACAGAGGTTTTTAAGAGGAAGAATTGTTAGAATTTGGTGGCCATTGAGGTGGGGGAAGGAAGCAGAATGAGGAGTCCAGGATGCGCTCAGGTTTCTGGCTGGAGTGACTGAATGGAGAGTGGGGCCAGTTTGCTGAGGACACTGAAAGTGGTGAGTTGATTTGGACATGTAGAGTTTGAGGAGCCTGTGGTTGGTTGCAGAGCTGGATATCAGTTGGATCTGGGCTGAAGACAGACCTGAGAGTCACCAACACGTGATGGCTCTTGAAGCTACAGCAGAGCAATGAGATCATCTGGGGAGAAGTATAGAATGAGAAGACAACCTGCCTCAGAGAGCTGAAGGAAAACTTTCTGCAGGAGACTGAGAAGGAACAGTCAGAGAAAGAGGAGGAAAACCAGGAAAGGAGGTGTGACCAGAGTCCAGGGAAAGGGACTGAGAGGGAGCAGCCATGCTCACTCTCTCTTCTTTGTCCCTGCGGCTCGGTCACCTCAACTCAGGCACCCCACTCTGTCCTGCTCTGACTCATTCTTCTGCTTCCCCTCTACAGACCAGATGTTCGCCATCCAGCCAGGGGTAGCTGAGGGGGGCCAGTTCCTGGGAGGCCCACCTCCTGGAGTATGTCAGCCTGAGTTCCACCCAGACAGCAACTCCAACTTCGTGGCAAGTGCCAAGGATGCCAATGAGAATTGGCATGGGATGCCAGGCCAAGTGGAGCCCATCCTGAGGAGGAGCTCCTCCCAGCTGCCCTCTGACAAGCAGGCCTTCCAGGCCCCTGGACTTCCTGAGGGGGAGGTCCGCAGCCCACCAGAGGGGGCGGAGATCCCCAGAGCTGAGCCAGAGAAGATGGGTGGTACTGGCACAGTCTGCTCCCCTCTGGAGGACAACGGCTATGCCAGCAGCTCCCTGAGCATTGACAGCCCTAACAGCAGCCCTGAGCCTGCCTGTGGGACCCCTCGAGGCCCTGGCATTTCAGATCCTCTTCTGCCCTCAGTGGCCCAGGCTGTGCAGAAGCTGCAAGCTCAAGAGCGCTACAAAGAACAAGAAAAAGAGAAGCACCACATGCACTTGGTGATGTACCGTCGCCTGGCCCTGCTCCAGTGGATCCGCGGCCTGCAGCACCAGCTGGTTGACCAGCAGGCCCGCCTGCAGGAGAGCTTTGACACCATCCTAGACAACCGAAAGGAACTTATCCGCTGTCTCCAACAGAGGGCAGCGCCATCCAGGCCCCAGGACCAGGGTTAAGTGTGTACCTCCACGGCATGGCAAGGGTATATGCATATATTTGCAGGCATGTGTGTGTTTGTGTACAGGTACATGATTATTAGCTGATATGAGTGCAGGTAAGCATAAGTGAATATGTATGTGCTAATATGTAGGCGGATATATGCAGACATGTGTGAATCAGCACCTGTGCATCACCTTGTGTGTTGTGTGTACACACAAGCTAACTTAAGTGCAAGCCTATGTATGAGTGTGTCCATCTGTGTATGTATAGTATGTATGTAAGAGGGAGTAAATTTGTATATGCATGCGAGGACAGGTATTCAACAGTGTGTATATGTGCATGAATGAGGATATACAGTTGACCCTTAACAACACAGATTTGAACTGCGTAGGTCCACTTACATGTGGATTTTTTTCAGCAAATATATACATACAGTACTGTAAATGTATTTTCCTTATTACTTTCTTAATGACATTTTCTTTTCTCTAGCTTACTTTATTGTAAGAATACAGTATATAATCCATATACAAAACATGTGCTAACCAACTGTGTTATCAGTAAGGCTTCTGGTCAATAGCAGGCTACAAGCAGTTAAGTTTTGGGGGATTCAAAAGTTATACATGGGTTTTTGACTGTTGGGGGTCAGCACCCCTAACCTCTGCATTGTTCAAGGGTCAACTATATATGCAAAAGATGCGTGTGCCTATGAGTGAGTTTGAGTGTGCAGTCTTGTGATGGGTGTATGTGAGTGAACCTTCGTGTGTGCAGGCCTGTGGGTAGGGGTGCATGTGCACAGGTGCAGCAATGGGAAGTATATATCAGGAGCATGTGTATTTGCAGGCAGACTCCTGAGCAAGTGTGTGCAAATATATATTCAATCGCACATGTGGGGCATCCATCTACCCATATACCCTATGCTACCCATGGCCTGCCATAGCCTTTTTTCTCCACGGGATCCCACTGCTCCCTGGAAAGAGTGATACCTGCTTTCATTTATCTGATGGTTATGGATGATCCATTCTCCTGGGATTTCCCAGGCCACCGCTCCTTTTCCCTCCCCTCACTCCCCCCAGGCCTTGCTCTACTAAGGCTGTTGTTCCTGATGATGGATTTTATGTAGGTAGTAGCTGCTTTGACCTGCCATGGCTTTTTGGCCACAATTTTGCCAGAGCGATTGGTAGAGAATTAGTATCAGGGAGGGGAGCTGGGGGTGGTGATCAACACCATGGCAGGGAAGGGGGCGGGATCAGAGAAGAAGAAGATGATAGAGGACTGTCCCTTTTGAACTCTGCTTTTGGGCATATGGGAAATGGGGATGGGGGTATAATGATAGCAGAATCCTGTGAAGAATAGAATAATGAGAATTCTAAGATACCAGTTCCAAGCAAACCACACTTCTCCACTGCGAAGGAGCTGTTGCAGACCATATTGATTTAAGCTTCTGATGAAAAGGAATGTGTGCTTATAAGCTTGCAAGGAATGGACAAGGTGTTCCTAAGTTGCTGGGGAAAATCTCACTTCCTTCTTTGTGCCTCTACTTGCTATGTCTCTCTGGCTTTAGCAAAACTGGATGTTGAATTAGTTTGGTCCGTTTCCCTGAAGTCAGACTGTTGGGGCCAGAAGGAGCCACAGTTTGGCTTTCAAGGTGAGCAGGGGGCAGTGTCAGCCCAGCCTCTGGAAGCTCTTAGATATTGAGTCTTATCCCCTTCCACCACTGCATAGCCCTTTAAATGGGGATTGACAGTCTCCAGCTGAAGCTCTGAGAGTTGCAGAGCTGGTGAGTTCTGGGGAGAGCCAAGGACTAAGGTAGCCAAGCTCTCTGTTTTGCTTCTGGGAGCCAAGAGGATGTAAGATCCTGATGGGTGAGCAGTGGCATTGAGGTCACCAACTCTGCCTCTGACCTTCAGTCTTCCTATCTGCAAAATGTGGGGGCTCTTTCTGACTATCTCTAAAGAGTTCCATTCCTGACAGGTGGGTGGGTGAATGGGGAGTGAGGCTGAGCAATGAACCTGGGGACTTTGTGTCTATAACTCTTGCATGTTGAGTGTGAACCAAGATAAATAAACTGGGCCAGAGAAATGCATTTCTTGAGTTTGTGTTTTTATTCTACCTGTTGTCTGGTGGCCTCTTTTCCACATCGTGTGAACTCCCTTTTTGAGCAGGGCTCTGAGCTGGGGTTTGGATACAGAGGAAGACACTGGGGAAGAGATTCAGCCTGCTATGGCTGACAGTCTGGTGGTGGGGAGAGATCGCTCCTCAGGGGCCTCTCAGATTGACAGGAGACACTTGGCCTCTGCCGAGAGCCCTATTTGAGACTGTCCTTGTCCTAAGGCACCTTTGGTTCTGAAAGGGGAGCATCGATGGTGAGGAACACATACACCCCCACCCCACATTGCTTTCTGTCTCTGTGACCTTGGGTAAGTCACTTAATTTCTCTTGACCTCAGTTTCCTCATCTTAAAAGGGAAGAATTAGTAATAACTACCTCCTAGGGTTGTTGCAAGAATTAAGTGAATATATAATATGTAAAACACTTAGAACTTACCTGGCACATAGTAAACTACATTAATGAAAGTTATATAGTGCTTTCGTGATGCACACTTCACTTTTTTGTAGAAAAGCAATCAAAATTTTCCTTAAGGAATTTGAATCTAAAATTTGGAAGGCATCTTTAAAAAAAAAAAAAGCTTTTAAAAAATAAGTCTGCCTAATATTCCTTTCCATGAAAGAGCTTTCTGAGCTGAGAAAAAGAGAAAAAGATGAAAACCAGACCAAGGAACTAGCGTGGTGAATTATATGTTTACAGGACCCTCGCCAGTCCTTGGGGGTCTAGGGATAGGCCCAGTACCTGGTGCTGTGGGTGAGGGGAGGAACCAGGCAAGGGTGGGGAGGTGGGGAACCAGTCCTGGCCCTCTGTGCTTGTCTTCGACTGAGACTTCTATGCTTGGGAGGTTGTTTCAAAGTCATTAGGTAGGGATTTCTTAGTTCCTGGGACAATGAAGCGAGTAGAGAAAATTCACACACTAGGGAGGAGATTAGCCGGTTAGCCACCTTCTCTCCAGAATGAAATCCCATGGCCAGGAGAAAGGAAGTCTAGCTCAGGTTTCTGGTGCTACCTGAGGAAGCTTGCTTAGCAGAGGAGTGAGGGATGAGATTGGGGCTGAGACCCAGGGACCAACAGGGGCAGGGCGTCTGAACAGGCCTCAGGGACAGGACCGAAGCAGTTGTCTGAACAGGCCTCAGGGACAGGACTGAAGCGTGGAAGGGACTGGTGAAGAAGTCGTGCAGAGCTGGGTCCTCTGGTAAGAAAAGAGGCTGGGTCCATGGAAAACTTTCTCCCCAAGGACCTCAAATAGACCAGCCCCATCAAGCCTGGTCAGAGGGGATGGGATTAAAGCTTGGGGTGTAGGGAGGCAGGGATTGAACTGGGCACTGGGGAAGAAAGTAAAGAGGAGGCTAAGGTGGCTTCAGAATGTGGTAGATGGGCTCCCCAGCCAGGGGCTTGGAATATCAGGTGCTCAGTGTAGTGGCTATTTCTAGTGAGACTGAATGCCCCCTGGCGGCAGCCTGTGACTTATCAGCCTGTTTCCCTCAAGCCTCACCCCAAATCCAGTATTAATGTCTCCTAACGGCAGCATGAAGAGGTGACAGGAACAGGAAAGCCATGAGATCTGTGAGCGTCTGATCAAGGAAGGCTTCCTGGAGGAATAGGAGCCTAGAGAATAAGTAGAAGTTGGAAACAGAAGAGAGTAATTTCTAGTGTAGATTGGACCCAGTTGTCTTGCATCCTCCATTTATTAGCTGTACCGCATTTCTCTCAACTGTGAAATGGGGGCAATTAGTATTTCTCTCACACTGTTATGTGAGAATTCAATGAGTTTACACACGTAAAGGGCTTAGATGCTGAGCGTGGCACATAGGAAGAGCTTGTCCATAATTGTTATTACCTGACTAGGAGAGGAGAGAGAGGCCATCGGAGATAGGAGATACCTCTGGGGAAGCTGGGCTGTATATTAAAAAGCGTTGCTAAAGGGCTTTTAGTCCCAGACCCATAAGTTTAATAAATGCTGGTGGTGAGAAGAGGAGCATGAGATGGGGATGCTCTGGGGTCTGAGCCAGGCCTCAAATCTACACTCATATACATGCCCACACCTACCAGGCACCTACAGACACACGGGCACCCGCCAGACCCCACACCTATGCAGGCGTTCACGCCTACACACAAGAGCTCGCACAAATGCACACTCCTGGACACAGATCCACATGCGTGCTCCCTCTGCTCCCCCGCCGCTCTCAGAAACACCCCTGCAGCCTCCTGTGACGCTCCCAACCCCAGCACGAGGCAGCCAGGAACGTGTCTGCTCCTCTCTAAGCCTGAGGACTTCTCTAGTCAAACCTTATTCTTGCCCCGCTCCTCCCACCAAGCCCCTAGGATCAGAACTGGTCGATCTTCCAATCGCTCCATTCTCATTTATCACCAGTAGGTTTGGGGAGACATCCATCTGGTTGTGGGACTGGCGGGCACGGGGAGGGAGGTGGCGCCGGAGAAAGGGGGGTGCATCTCATTAAGGTCAGGACTAGGGGAGGGGCTAGGCCCTCCGAGGGCCTGTAACCCACCCCCGCACTCAGGATGAAAGAGGGCTTTGGCGATGGGATAGGGGCAGGCGAGGGGCTCTGGGCTGTGGGGCCGTGACCTTGTCCCATAATGGGGCACGAGGTGGAGCTCCAGTGCTCGGCACTGGGGAAGAAGGAGGAGGGCTGGAGGCCAGCGTTCAGCTGGTGTTCAGTGGTCTCGGGCAGGGCTCCTCCCCCGAAAGGCGAACACAAAGGGGAGGCCTCCCCGGACTCGGCGCCGCCTGGAGCCGCGCGGCCCGGGACTGCGCACAAAGCCGGGGCAGGGCGGGGCCGACCCGCCCCACGCGCGGGCGCGCCCTGGACCGCTGATCCGCACCGCTGCGAGCGACGTTTCCTGCGCCTAATCCCAACAAGCATGAAAACGGCTCCCGCAGGCCCGCCAGCAGGCCTTTTGTTCCGGCCCCTCGCGGGACAGCTGCAGCCAGGACCCCTCCCCTCTTTTGGGTCTTCTCCCCCGCATCCCTTGCCTTTCTCCCCACCTCAGCTGCCTGGAAGGCCGGCAGCCTTCCAGGGCTTTCGCCTCGGGCACTTGGACGCACAAAAGGGGGCAGCGCCCCTAATCTGGGGGAGGGGGAGGATTAACCCCAGGGTCTGCAGGGAGGGTTGGGGCCGTGGAGGGAAGAGCAAGAGAGGGCTGCGGATAGGCCCTCCGCTGCTAGTGTAGGGGTGTGCAGGTGATGTGGGCTGCAGGTGAGAACGTGGATGCAAGACTCGACCTGTGGGCGTGCATGTCTGACTGGGCGCGAGTTAGCGGGCGGAGGGGACTCAGGTGTTCCGCATGCTTCTTAGACTCCTCGCTAGCCCCCCAACATCCAGCATTCAGACAGCTCTCCCTAGACCTTGATTCCCGCCTTGGGCTTGGACCTCTTCTCTCCACACTCCTCCCGGGATCTCCATCACTCTGTGTCTTCAGTCCCCACCCATCCTCCGGACTCCCAAACCTCTGTCTCCAGCAGGGCCTCTGCCTCCCACCCTCACCTGCATATCCAGCTGGCCACTGGACAGTTCCACCCGAATGACCCAGAGCAACTCAAACTTCCCATGTCCCAAACTGAGCTCATCTTCTCCCCACCTATAAACCGGGTCACCCCACTCATTCATTTGTGGTGTGAGTTTCTACCCTCCTAGTTACTCCTCATGGCACTCGACCACCAAATCCAGTCCCTCCCATCTCCCAAGCACTTCTCTAGCTCATGCCTTCCTCTCCACTCCAACTTACCCCATCTTGGTTCAGACCACCATGATCTCACCTGGACACCTGGAAGGACCCCTGCTCTGGCTCTCTCTCTTCCATCTACCATACTACTCTACAGTGGGCTCCTATAAGACTCCTCCAACTTAAGACCTTTCCAAGTCTCTCCAGTGGCTTGACTTGCTTAGCTTGCCTTGCAAGGCCTTCTCTGATTGGTTCCTGCATCCCTGCTGGCCTCCTATTTCCCCCGGGTCTGGTGTTCCACAAGTTACTGTCTAGTCTATGAAGAATATTCCCCAAGAGCCTCCATGGAAATTTTTCCCTCTCAAGAAAGGGAATGAAATCGCTGGCCTTGTTCTCACAGAACTACCCTTCAGAGTCCCAACGATCAGGGAACTACAGGGCAGTGGATGATTCAGAGAAGCCAGACCCTCCAAAGGTGGTGAGTGTTGGCCTAGGCTTGCCCACATGATGCTTGCCGCATGCAGGACGGCTGGGTTCCTCCCGAGCAGATGAGTTCCTGCCCTTAATTGGGCTCCCTCAGGCCACTATGGCTACAGAGGCCACTCTAGCTACCTGAATCCCCAGGGATGCTGGATACCTTTGTTTATGTCCCAGATCCCCCAAGATGGACCGCATCCCCAGAGAGCCCAGAACCCCACAGTCTGCAAGCATGTCTATGTCACTCTGTTCCTGTCACCATTGTCACCAGACACCTCCTCCTAGACACTGCCAAGAACCTGCCTCCAAAGTGCTCTTCACATCCTCATCTTAGTCACTAGCAGGAAATTCCTGAGTTCAACAAGTATTTATTACTGTCTACCAAGTACCAGACCCTCTGCCAGGCACTGGGGACCCAGATGAATCAGACACAATCCCATTCCGCAGGGACTTCACAGTCTATCCAGGAAGACAGACCCAGACATGGGTAATGAGAATATAGTGTGCTAAGTGCTAATAGAAGTCTGTATATAGTGCTATGGAAGCACTTTCCAAAGCACGTTCCAACAGTTGGGACGTAAAAGATTTCTGTGATCAAAGGAGCTTGAGAAACACTAGGTTAAATGATGTAACTGGACTTCTTTATTGCAGGACTCCTCATGGCCTTTACTGCACCAGTTACACATTGTGAATGCCTGAGAGAAGGGCTTCTCAAACTTCTTTGAGCATGGAACCCTTTTTTCATAGATTGTCTTACAGATTGAGGGTTGCAGGGATTACATTTGGGAAACATTGCTGTGGGAACCGAGAGAATGGAGAGACTAGTTCTGTGTTTGGGGTAGGGAAAGGGATAAGGTTGGTGAGGGACAATCAGGAAAGAGTTCCCAGAGGATGTGAACTGGAACTTATGTCAACCTGGAAGATGAGTAAGTCAAAGAGGAAAAGACCAGCCTAGGAAAGGTGAAGGGGACTTGCCCTGGGGAGGCTGGAACAAGGGGCCTCTGAGGGCTCAGAAGCAGGGCACTGTCCCAGAGACAGAGGAGTCTTTTAGAGCCAGCAGCTGCAGTGTGGAGATGGGCTTTATCTGTACAACCGTTGTGAATATGTGTTGTCATGAGCTTGGCCTGAAACATCACATCACTTTCTGGGCTGCTAAGCAGCATATTAAGGTCAGTAAAATATCCCACTTGTCTGTGAGCCAGACATGCTTCTGTCTTCAGGTATACTCAGGACCTTCGCCATTTGGGTGTGTATGCAGTAATAATGGGTGCAGACCTGGAAGTCCAGGAGCTAGTCTTCTGAAGAGAGGGGTTCTGCACCAGAGTCAGTGGGCTTCATTATGGGAGCCAATAAGACTCCCTCAGAAACCTTCCTTGCTTTATGTCAGCTGAATTTGGTCCTGTAGGAACCATCAACACAGGCTCAGTCCAGAACATACAGATGTATATAGATGTACATGTGTGTGTCCAGACTTCTGAGACGAAGTCCAAAGTGCTTCTTCTTCTTCTTTTTTTTTTCCCTGGTGGATCTGGTGGGTTTCAATGCCATGCTCATTTCTATTTGTTATTCCTATCTCTGTAGCCAGCCATCTTCTTCCCATTTTTAACACTATCTTTCCCAACTTCCTTCTCCATTGTAGCCCATACCATCTCCCTAACAACAACGGTAAGAGAAAGAAAAAGAAGGAGAAGAAGGAAGAGGAGCGAGGAGACAGAGGGGGAGTGGGACAAGAAGATGCTTCCTTTGTGCCAAGGCAGGCGCTGTTCTTGGTGCTCTACATGTGTTAACCCAGAATAGCTACCTCTTCTGCTTCCTGTGCTCGGAGTGCCTGAAATCATCTATACAGCCTCCCAGGACTCACAAACCACTCTTTCCCTAAATTTATTCCTACCTCACGAAGTCATCCAGATAGAAGTAGACCCTCCTAAGTGATTGCCTGGCTCCCTCACCCACCAAATTGTCTCAGGTACAATCACCTCTTCTTCTTTATAATGAAACTTCTTCTATATGAGACACTCAGAGATTCCCCTACTTCTAATGAGAACTTCTAGTTTGTGTGTGTGTGTACATGTGTGCATGTCTGTGCACATATGCATTTTGGGGATGGGGAGTCAGAATGGCTATGTACTCATTAACAGGTGAGGAGGCTGAAGCAAAGAGAGATGAGAGATCTTTCTGGCTCATCTAGAAATGGCAAATTACCTCATAGAGTTTTCTAGTACCTCGCCTCTTCATAATATGTAACATTTTTTCAAATCACTTCCAATTGTTATTTGGCTATAGCATAGATGCACTCAACCCTATTTTTCAGTGGAGAAACTATAGTCAAAGCAAGCAACATTAACTGTGGAAGCTGACCTTGTGACCAGGAGCCCCTCATCCAGTGAGGCAGGAATGGTTAGGGTCACCACGGCCTTATCAACTTCACCTGGAGGAAAGATAACTACCTTTAGAAGTCCCTTACTAAATTAGCCTACACTTTGCTCCCCATTATAATAACATTCCCTTATGTGTGCTCATACTTTTCCTCTATTTTCCCATTGCTTCCTCTGACTACACGGAGACGTAGGCATTGTGTGCCTTTTTAAAGAAGAATAGGGCTCAGAGAGGTTAAGTGACTTGTGCTTGTGTTGGAGAGAAGATCCTGCTCATTCAACTAACTACACATAACCACCTAGGTCTCACCCAGGTCGCTATTGAATCCTGTGGCAACACTTAAGGGAAAAGTTTGCACATGTGTGCAGAGAGGTTTGCTGGCTCAATGGGAGTGCCTTTGGCATTTGGATAATTCTTTGAGCGGGACTGTCCAGGCAATACAGAGTCCCAATTTAGCATCCCTGTCCCCTAGACGTGAAATACCAACAGCCCTGCCTAATCAATTATTAAAATAACCAAAAGACCTCTCATATTTTAAAAAGTCCCCTATAGGGGTGGTATCTCCCCACCCTCCTCTCTTCCCCCTATCACTTAGAACCACAGGACGAGGATCTCAACTTTGGACCTGGTGCCCTTTCTACTGTCCCAGTCTCTGGACCCCCTTCCTCTTGGGCTCTCTCAGCAAGAAAGTGTCGAGAGTTAACTGAGGCTTAAATTTCAACCTGCCTCTGAGGCCTAAGGAGGCTGTTCCTTTAAGGAGGCTGGTTCCCAGGACCAGTAGAGCGTAAAGGGGTTTGGGATGAGGTGGTAAGAGAGAAGGGAAAGGACTCCACCCCCGCCCCCTGCAGGCCTCACCTAATCGCCACACTCTGCATTATTACCCGCCTAACGCAGCGTGCTTTTAAATAATATATGCAAAGATTTCCCTCTCAAATTATCTCCCCAGGCAAGCTAGCTCAACTCCAGCTTGTTAATGGAAAATATGCAAATAGGGCCTCCCACCTCTCTCCCCCAGCCCCTAGGCTCTGGACAGCTAATGTGATTTCCTTCTTTTTGGGAATTTCTGTTTCTATTGAAACCATTTTTTAGGACGACTGAGGGGGGTGATTTCCCAAGTGCCACCCAAAGGGATAGTCTTAAAAGGGCTGGAACAGTTCAGGTAGAAGTTTGAGGAAATCACTCTATTATGGGGCCTGCCTTTTTCTGAGCCTCATTTTACTCATCTGAGATCTCAATTAGTTCTTCCCAGAGCTGCTGTGAGGCTGAATGGAGGGCAAGGCATGGAGCCCTGCACTGTGCAGGTACACCTTTTCAGTTTAAACCTGCTATGCTTGGTGGATACAGAGATGGAGAAAACAGATGTGGCTTCTGCCCTCACGAAGCTCACAGTCTAGCAGGATAAAGAACCCCCGGATCATTTAAAAATTTAAAAGCAATTATGGGACACCTTAATCAAGCAATCAAAATCAATATCATCATAGTGACAAATGGACATCCACTTCCTGATGCAAAGTCCTGAGGACACACTATCCTGCCAAAGAAGCAGAAGCTAAAGAATGCAGAACCAGGAGGGAAACCACCAGAAAAACTTAAATTCAGAGTCAAGCTAGGAAGCAGTGGCAAGGGCTCTTTAAAAATAGCAAAGCTATAAAAGAAAAATTAACTATTCCAGATCAACAAGGCTAAGGAGACAATACATCTAAATGCAATGTATGATTCTAGATCAGGTATTGGGTTGGAAAAAATTTCTGTTAAAACATTGAGACATTTGGCAAAATGTAAATATGGATTGGATTATAGATATTTTATTGTACCTTAAGTTTCCTGAATATGATAATCATATCTGTGTCACATAGAAAAATCTCCTTGTTTTGGGGAAATATATGTGGAAATGTTTAAGGGTATAAGATTATGATGTTTGCAATTTAGCCCTTAGATGGTTCAGAGAACAAATGTGGCAAAATATTAACAGTGGGTGAATTAGGTGAAAATTTTAGGGTTGTTCATTGAATTATTTTTGCTACTTTCCTGTAGATTTAAAATTGTTCAAAATAAAAAGTTGAAAAAAAAATGATTAGCTTTATAAAAGCATGATAATGCTATTGTAACTATGATTTTTAAAGTCCTTATCTTTTAGAGACACTTGCTAAATAAAACATTTCCAGATGAAATAAAATGATTTGTATTATTTGCTCAAAAATCATACAGGAGGAAAATATTTGGGGGTTTAGACAAAATCAGATTGGCTGTGCATTGATAACTGAAATTGTGTGATAAGAATATTCTCTTCTTTTTTTCTTAAATTTAAAGTTTCTATAACAAAAGTGTTATTTTTTTAAAAAGCAATTACAAGAAATATGATGAGTGTCAGGAGAGAAGTATAGGTCTAGCAGGTGAACACAATCCAGTCCAGAGTTTTAGAGGAGGCTTTCTAGAAGAGAATGTTAAAACAGAGACTTAGAGTGAGTGGGACAGAAGTGGAGTGGGTAGGGGTGAGGTGGGAGAGCGCTCTCCAGGCCAATGGGCCAGCAAGTACAAGAGCAAGATAGCCTGGTGGGTTTTGTAGGACCCGAAAGTATAGTGGAGAGAAGCCAGGTGGAAAATGGAGAGAGATGGAGGTAGAAAGGACCTTTAATCCCAGGAACCGGTTTAGGGATTTTTATCCTAAGAGCAATAGAGAGCTTTAAGCAGAGAAGTGACAGGATCAGCTTTGCATTTGTGAAAGACCACTCTGGTGTTTTGTGGGCTGATAGAAAGATGCAAGACTGGGGACAGTTAAAAACTTTTGTTCTGTGAGTTGGATCTGAATCATTTCCCTCCCTTCAGGCTTCCTGACCATCCCAGCCTTCTCAACTAAGGGATAGAGAGCTTGGGTGTCTGATTTCCAACATGGGACTAACCTACCCCCAAAGCTCTAATGGTTGTCGTTCCATCTCCCATTCCTTTTGCCTCGATCATCATAAGGAAGCAGTATGTATGGCTGGCGGTTAAGAATTTCAGACTCTGGAGCCAGGCTGCCTAGTTTTAGTTCAAGCCTCTGCCCCTTCCTAGCTGATGACTTTGAACAAATTTCTTTACTTTGACTCTGTCTATAAAACAGGGATGACAATAATATTACATCACAGGGAGGTTGTGGGGATTAAATGCATTGATATGTGTCAGGTGCTTAGAACCGTGTATTGCCCATAATAAGGCTTTATTGAGTTTACTCTCTACCAAGTATATTCCTGGAAGGATGCAGATGAACAGAAAGGGAAGAGAATAAAGAAGATTCTTTATTCTCAGCCTTATTGGACAGATGGAACACAGATTAAAAAGAGCAATATCAAAGCACTATATTATTGCATTGTTTACAATATTAAATATAGCTGGACACAACCAAGCATCCATCAACAGGGGAATGGCTAAGGAAATTGTTACATTTGGTATTGTTTAGAAGGAGGTTGGGAAAATTCCTATTTTATCTTATTAGATGAAAAATCCAGAAGCAAAACTGCAAATGTCATATGACTTCAATCGTATTTTTGAAAGAATAAAGAGAAAAAAATTCAAAAGAAACACACCGAAATATTTACAGTGGTTACCTCTAGATGGTGCTGTTTGGGTGTGGTTTAATTTTTAAAATCTGTTTCCAAAGTATCTAATAATATGCATGAATTACTTTTATAATGGGAATGTTTCAACTTTACTTTGTTGCTTTTGGTTACAAATGAATAATGGTGAACATCATTAGCCATCAAGAAAATGCAAATCAAACCGTATTGAGATATCACTTCACACCCACAAGGATGGGTGTTGGTGAGAATGTGGAGAAATTGGAAGCCTTAATATCTATCTGCTGGTGAGAATATAAAATAATGCAGTTGGAAAAACAATCTGGCAATTCCTCAAAAGGTTAAACATAGAGTTAACATAATTCCACAATCCAGCAATCGCACTCCTAGTACATATATACCCAAGAGAATTGAAAACATATATTCACCTAAAAATTTGTGCATGAGTGTTCATAGTAGCCCGAAATGGAAACAACCCAAATGTTCATTAAATGATGAATGGATAAATAAAATGTGGTATAGTATATACACATAATGAAATATTACTTAGCAATAAGAAGAAATTAAGTACTGATCCATTTTAATTTATTATATTATAATTGCATTATGTATATTATACTATAAAAGAAACAAGGCTACCAACTACATCTTTGAAAAACAGGGTTGTGGTATTATAAACGGCCGGTGATGACTCCATACTTATTGTATAAGAGGGGTTTGGAATAGCAATCAGATGGAAGAAGCTGGATCTTAAAGTTGGATTTCCATAGCATTTTGCAAACTAAGAAAATCCAATAACGAAGGGGAGATTATTGTGGAGGAAGAGGGGCTAAAAAGACCAGGGAATGACTTTTCTCTAATACAAGGACTCTTAGCATGCTTGGTGTGTTTTCTTTCAGAATGTTTTCCCTGCTCATACTTTTTACATAGTTGCAATCATACTACCTAGCATGACGAATCCTAACGTTTTGACTTAACATTAAAGTAATCATTTTCCATGCTTTTACGTAGACTTTTTGACCATTATTTTAGATGATTTTATAATGTTACGTAGAACAAACTGCAACTTAGTTAACTCATCCTCTATTGTAAGATATTTAAGTTGCTTCTAATTTTTTACTAAAATGAATAGAATTAACATATCTTTGTTCATATTTTCCCTCATATTTCTTTGTTCATATTTTCCCTCATATTTCAAACTATTTGGGGTAGATTCTCAAAGTTAGAATTCCTGCATCAAAGGGTCTTTATGGCTCTTGAAAAATATTGTAAACTCATTTTCCAAAGACATCCTTGCAAACTTAATAAATATCAGATCAATTATGTGATATAATTGAACAACAACAAAATAGTATATTTTAAAATCGTATATATATTATAATATTATATATAATATTATAATTATATATAATATATTATATGTTACATTATATATTATATATGTTAAGTTATATATAATATTATAATTAACTATATATATTATTAAAATTGTTATTTTCTTTTCCTTCTTTTTTTCCTTCTTTCTTTTCTCCCTGTTTTCTAGTGAGGTTAAGTATTTCTCTTTTTAAAATAATATCCAAATAAACCTTTCATGTAGCACCTATTCTGTATTAAGTGGCTCTTTCCACTGAACCTTTGGAAGGTAATTGAAGTTCAATCCCACAGCAAGGTTGTGAGGGCCTGAGCCAGGTCAGTGGTGATGAGAAGGAGGAGATAAGGAAGAATCCAAGAGACTTTAGGCGAAGTCTAATACCCTCTACGGGATGAGGTATCAGTCGGATGTAGGGTAAAGTTGAGGGAAGATAACTGACCCAGACATGACAAGCCTAGGAGTTTGGTCATAACACTAGAGAACCCAGAAAAGGAGCAGGTTCAGTTCAGTCTGAGGCATATTGAGTTTGAAATCCCCAAGGACATCCAAGTGGTGCTTGGTGTAGTGGATACTGTGGTATATTATCCAGATTCCTCTTTTAGGGCCAAAAGTCTCGTTCTCGCATTTCTGGAAGCATCTGTGGCTGAGAGCTCTCAGCTGAATCTCTTCCTGTGTTTGCCCTCAGCTGAAGATAGTACCTGGCCCAAGATTACACTGCCTTTGCAGGCCGCCAACATCCAACAACTGAGCAACATAGGGATCTAAAGGTTGGGCACCCTTTCTCAGGGCAGGACCAATCTGAAGGCCATCCAGATTCCAGAGCTCATTATGGGATCAGTTGCGGCTTCGGTTTTGACCATTCAGTTCCTCGTCTGCCTAGTTCTGATTCCTTACCTCTACCACTGCTGTCGACGTCAAGAGCACTCCCAGACCTGCCTGCAGGTCTGCATTTCAGAGCGAGTTTTCAGGGAACCAACTTTAAACAGTTGGAGATACATACCTGGTCTTGGGAGGAGAGTTTGTTTGAGAGACAGGGATTCAGGACCAGTTGTCGTAGTAATAATGGTGGATGTGAGGAGTGAGTCAGATGATGGGAGTTGAGGGGCTAGAGAGCAGAGATTGCATATTAGAGAATGAAGGGGACGGAAAGAAGAAGAAGAGACAGAGAGCGGAGCATGACAAGGTAGGGTTGAGAAGTTTATTTTCAAGAGAAATAGCCAGTCAGGGCCTCTCAGAGGCTGACACAGTCCAGGCCACTTTTGTTTATTTTGAAGGTCAAGGTTACATTAAAAAATGTCTAATACCAAAACAGTGTGCTTTAAATGTGGTAAAATTTAAAAGCTTTCATTAATAAATTAATTATTTTAATAGTGATACAAAAATACAAAAAAAAAATCTATAATCTCACTGGAAATAAAATTTAAAGTACAAAATTTAGGCTCTTAATGCACAGGATGGCTGGGCCAAAAGTCTCTTCTGGTCACTGATTGTCCCACCCTCCCCTGCACTAGGCTATGTAGTCAGCAGAGGGTGACTTGGTCAGAATTTGGAAAACAAAAACAGAAAATAACAAATGTTGAAATTGGATGTGTAGAAATTGGAATCTTTGTGCATTGCTGTCGGGAATGTAAAACAGCGCAGTTGCTGTGGAAAATATTATGGCAATTTCTCAAAAAATTAAATGGAATTGCCATACGATCCAGAAATTTCACCTCTGGGTAAATACTCAAAAGAATGGAAAGCAGGGACTCAAACATGTTCATAGTAGTATTACTCACAGTAGCCAAAACATGGAAGCAACCCACGTATCCATCAATGATAGATAAGCAAAAGGTGGTATATACATACAATGGAATATTATCCGGCCTTAAAAAGGAAGGAAATTCTGACACATGTTATGTTACTTGTATTTTACCACACACACAAAAACAAACAGGCAGAAAAAGTGATTGTCATAAGCTCCACTCTTGTGAGAGTACATCCATCACTGACTTCCTGAGACCAATTAGTCATAAGTGACATCATGCAGCCCACACTCAACAGCATCATGAGCAAGCAGCATACAAGTTACACCAGCCCTGATGGCTTAGGAACTAAACTAACTCTGTAGGTGACGTGGTGTTTTACAAGATGTAATTGAAAAATGAATTACTTGTGGTTGGTGACTAATAAAATAATTAACATACCCACTGCAAAAAAAAAAATTGTTTACAAGTAACAAGTAGGAACAGCTTGAATCAGGTGTTACAAAATAACTCAAGTTCTGATTTTGAAAGGATTCACCTCTTTGATTTGGATAATCTATGCCATTTGGAAAAAAGAGAACTTGAATTCATGTCAGCGGTCTTGACAGCCAGTGGTGACTGTAAGGAAGTACGAAGATGGTTATATTTTCATCATGGTCCATGTGAATGGTACCGTAAAGGTGTGCAGTCTACAACCTGCACAACCATACTGAGCTCTCTGAGTGACAGGCAGTGAGTTAGAGGAACATGTAAACACTGCAGAATCTTCAGAAATACATGGGCGAGGGGAAGGACTTTGGTGGTGACCCAAGATGGGGGCTGGGGTTATTGTTATTTGAAAAAAGCCTCAAAGACACATTAGGGACTCCAGTTAATGTGTGGGCAGATGCGTGTTTACTGGACACAAAGGTCACCCTTTCCTCAAGCGGGTGAGAGCAAAAGGAAGAGCTTTCGTCCTAGTGCCAGGAGCTGAGTGTGATGCCTTTGACTATGAAAATGGTGTTAGTACAAATCCTATAGCTGTAGGCACTCTTTCAGAACACAAATGAATTGTTGTGGGATGTGAGGGCTGAAAATTATTCCTGGGTTGCTGACCTTAGAGGCAGCCCAGCCCCTCCTGACCCAGTGATTCAGCTCGGCCTTGCTCTCATTGTCTCAATCCTGAGGTCAGGGAAGGAGGATCCAGCGCAGAAGTTAAGGGTTCTAGGCTTGGTGATTGTCCTAAATTCCTGTGACCCTATTGTCTTGGGACGTGATGGGGGAAAGGGGCAACGCAGTCAGGCCCCTTCTGAGGGGCTGAGCTGGGGCTCTAGAGTCTTGGGATTCTGGCCAAGTGCCTTCTCCAGCGCTAGGCACCCAGTCAGATTCCCAGCCTTGTTCTTGGTTCTTCAATCCTTCTCCACCCCACCCCTAGCTCACTAGAGACATGGCTGGCTGGGTCTCTGCCAGGCAGGTGCATAGACAGTGGCAAATCCCAGGGGAGAAAGCAATCCCTTTCCTTCCCCAGGATTCCCTTTGCCCCTCTTACAACCTCTTTCCCAGGGGATCCTTTGTGGCAATGGGGTGAGAGCCAGAACAGAATTAAGCCTCTGGCTCTTTATTAAAGGTGTGTGTGTGTGTGTGTGTGTGTGTGTGTGTGTAGAGAGAGAGAGAGAGAGAGAGAAAGTGTGCTGAAAAATGAATGTGTCGCTTTTCCAATTTCCCCACAGCTCCCACCTCCCAGCCCTGCTCATCTGTGTAGGTGGACCTGAGGCTTGTCATTAAGTCTGTGTCTCTGACACCCCTGCAGCTTCCATGCCTGGGGCACCTCTGCTTCTCTCTCTCTTTCTCCCTCCCCCATCTTAGGTTCAGCTACATATTGTCACCCAGCATCCTTGAAGTTGCTCCCTCCCATTCCAGTGCCCCACCCCAGTGCCAGCCCTTCACAAAGCAATCCCCCAGCCCCTCTCCAATAGCAATGAACTCCTAGATAATTAGAGGAAGAGACAGAAGAAGGAAAAAGAAGAGGAATTCAGAGAACATACTGAGTCTATAAAGATCAAGTTTAGGGAGGAAAAAGTCAGTCAGTCCAGCTATTTTATGCTCATCTATTCACTTAGCCATATGCCCACCTGCTTGCCTCTCTCCCCTACTTCTCTCTCTCTCTTTTCCGAGTTTTCCTTTGATCTATTATTTATCATTCATTCATTCATTTATTCTTCCTTTACTGATCAAGTCCCAGTCAAATAGAACTGCAAAGCAATTTACATATAAGAAAACTTTCCAAGCTCCATTTTTGGAAACATGTACTTTCACCTAATATCTCCATTCTTACTCCTATTCTCTGCCCAAGGATAATTTGTACCTATCCCCTTCTCTCTCTCCAAACCCTTACTCCACCCAGGCACACCTGTGCCTCTCCACCTTCTCACTAACATCCAAATTCCCTCACCCTCGGCCTCCTGCATTATCTGCCAGCACCCACACCAGGCTGGCCCACTAAGGGTTTGGGGAGGGATTTCCATGGCCTTTCTGCTCTCAAGGGGCACTCAATTATGCTCCCTCTCCTATTCCCACATCATCCCATGTGCTCAGACCTCCTCCACTCTCCTTCCTCAACCCCCGACCTGTTCTGCTCCTCCTTATCCCCTTGACCAGGGCCCAGCTATTGACTCCACCTAGCCATGGATGTGAACTCCCTCAATTTGCCCCCTTGATCCCAACTCAAATTATTTTTGTGCTCTCCTTATCCTTCTTTCCCTCTGGATTCTGATTTCTCCTTTTAAGAAAGGCCAATTTTTTAAAATTGAGTTACAATTAACATATAACATATTAGTTTCAGGTGCACAGTATAATGATTTGATATTTATAAACACTGTGAAATGATCACCCAAGAAGTCTAGTTACCATCTATCATCATATATAGTTTCAAAATTTTTCTCGTGATGAGAACTTTTAAGATTTACTCTCTTAGCAATTTTCAAATAAATAATACAATATTACTAACTATTGTCACCACGCTGTACATTACATATCCATGACTTATTTATTTTATAACTAGAAGTTCGTTCCTTTTGTTCTCCTTCATCCATTTTGCCCATACCCCATACCCCCTCCCCTCTGGCAATTACCAATCTTTTCTCTGTATTTATGAGCTTGGTTTTTGTTTTGTTTTGTTTGTTTTGTTTTTTAGATTTCACATATAAAAGAGATCGTGTGGTATTTGTCTTTCTCTGTCTGACTTATTTCACTTAACATAATGCCCTCAAGGTCTATCCTTTTTATCAGAAATGGCAAGATTCCATACTTTTTAATATCTGAGTAGTAGTCCATTTTGTATATTATATATCTATATATCTATACCTATATCTATATCTATATCTATATCTATCTATAGCTCCTTTATTTATTCATCCATTAATGGACACTTAGGTTATTTCTATATCTTGGCTATTGTAAACAATGTTGCAATGAACGGGAGTGGGGGAGTGCATATATCTTTTAGAGTTAGTGTTTTCATTTTCTCTGGATAAATACTAAGAAGTGGAATTACTGGATCATATGGTAGTTTTATTTTTAAATTTTTGAGGAACTTCCATACCATTTTCCACAGTGGCTGATCTAACTTACATTCCCACCAACAGTGCATGAGGGTTCCCTTTTCTCCAGTCCTTGCCAAGACTTGTTATTTCTTGTCCTTTTGATGATAGCCATCCTGACAAGTGTGAGGTGATATCTCATTACAGACAACTTTGAATTTAACCCCTGCCTTCTCTAGCTATTGTGGAGTATCTTGTCTTTTCTGCATCTTCTGTCTCTTCTGCCTCCACTGTGTCTTTCTCTCAGCCCACAAATGCTTTCTCCCCTACCTCTTGTTCCACTAGCACCAGCTCAGTCCCCTTCCTTCAGAGTCTCACTTCGGATGGAGGCCCTCCTATCTCCTTCTCTGTAGCGCCTCCCATTCACTCTGTAATTCACTACAGTTAGGCTTCTGACCCTCAGTACTCCATGAAACAACTCTGACCAGGGTAATCAATGACCTCCATGTCTTTAAACTTAATGGTATCCATTCTGTTCTTACTTAACTTGTCCACAATGCAATATTTGATATAATACACTATCTTGAAACATTGTTCTCTATTGTCTTCTGGGAAATCATTGTCTCCATGTTCTTATCATGCCTTTGTAGTAATTTCTTCAGAGCATTTCTGCTTAAGATGTCAGACTGTGTTGGCTTTTTCATCCAAACACATAGAAATGTGAGATAGAAGGTTTCAGGTTTTTTTCTTTCCCGTTAAAAAAATATGTAGCCGAGCTTGAAAGCAACAAAGATAAAATTTTGAATGCCAAAGCAACATTATGAATTCCTTCAGTGGTGAGTGGGAGCTAAAGTCAGGTAGCTCATGAAAATGTTGAGATCTAAGCCATAGGGCTGAGCTTTTAACATTAGATGCTAGAGCCAAAGTCAAGAGTACAGGCTAGAACTGGGATGCATAAGCTAGAGGCAAAAAAGGGCTGTCCTGTCTGTTACTTTGGACTTACAAAACTCTCTACCTGCCCGTTGTCTCAGGTATATGGTCAGAAATGGAAATGGACCCCTCAGTACAGACTAGGAGAGGTATTCATGTCAATCCTGAGAAATCTGAACCTCTGGCCTGAGTAATATGTGAGTAAAGGGCTACAATTTTGCACTACCTTCCTGATATAGAAACCTCAACCTTGAAATAGCCCTATCCCAAGATAAAATTGACTCAGAGCCAATGAACCACATTGGTCAGTGACAATCTATAGTCTACTGCATGACCCAGGGTATTTATAGAATTCTGTAG
The DNA here is from genome assembly GCF_902729225.1 of Pteropus medius. NCBI lineage: Eukaryota > Metazoa > Chordata > Mammalia > Chiroptera > Pteropodidae > Pteropus > Pteropus medius. The sequence continues at coordinate 2,831,908 of NW_024353787.1, forward strand.
AAGAAAAATTTCCCCAAAGATATGTTCACAAATAAAAATTATAAAACAAGTAAGAAAATCAAATATTTTAAGATACAGTCTGCAAAGCGTAGGTAATAGAGTAATCTAGTGAGGTTGAAAATGTTAAAAGAGAGAAAGGAAATAATAAAATACATACAATGTAAATAAGACATAACAATTAACAGGTGAATTTGAAATAAATTTTAAAAATAAAAATTGCAGTCTTTGAAAGAAGTAATTCAATGGATGAGTTAAACAATTGACTAGACATAACTGAAGAGAGAATTATTAAATTCTCTGGAAATAACCCAGGATGTAGCACAACAAAATGAAGATCTGGAAGGAAGAGTTAAGAGACTCAGATAATAGGATGGTAAGCTTCAAAATACGTCTAATGGGAATTCTAGAAGTAGAGAACAGAGAGAATAAGGGAAAGATAATATTAGGACATATAATGGCTAATAATTCTTTAGAATTGATGAATGAGATGAAGTCTCAGATTGAAAATAAACATAGGGTCTCAAGCAGAATAAATCAATAGAGAGTCACACCCAGTACATCACAGTGAAACTACAGAATATTAAGGAAAAATAGAAAATCTTAAAATCTACCAAAAAGAGAAGATATGCTACATAAAAAGGATTGGCAAGCAGACCAACAGCAGATTTCTCAACAGCAACAATAGATGATAGAAGGCAATGGCATAATATCATCAAAGTGTGGGAGAAAACAACTGTCTGTTTAGAGTTCTATACCTAGTTGACCTATCACAGAAAGGCAAAGACAAAAGAAAGTTATTTCGATCAAATAAAGACAAAGATAGATCTTGCTGAAAGAATTATTAAAGGATGTACTTGGGCAAGAAAGACATTAACTCCAGAAGGTAGGTGTGGGGTGCAAGAATCAATAACATTAAAAAGGTTTCCAAATATTTAAAAAATTTTTCTATCTTCTTTATAGGCTTCCCCTTCTCTAGTCATCCTTTAAATATCATAGTTTCTTTTATTTTTCTGACTCTACTTGGGAAATTAAACCCATATAAATGCTTTCAGCTATCATCTATAAATTGATGCTTCAAAAGACTCTATCTCTATTCTTGACTTTGGGCCCATATACGCACTGTCTGATGAACATTTCTATTTGAGTGTTCCAAAGATGCCTCAAGACATTATGTTTGAACTAAATTTACTACCTTTTTAAAACCTCTCCTCTTCTAGGTTCCCTCTCACGATAACTGGCACTAGTACCTACTCAGGGGCCCATGCTTACACATTGGACATCATGCTTAACTCAGTCTCCCCAAAAATCAGTTACTGACTCCTAAATCCATCTCTCCTTCCCCAAGTCATTGCCTTGATTCAAGCCACCATCATCCCCAGCCTTAACTATAAAGGAAAGTAAGCTTTTACTTGTAAGCCTTGACTTAAACAAGACAAAACAAGTGGTAGAGTGCTTGGCAGATAGTAACTGACAGTTACTTAGTTTTTTAAAAAAAATTAGATGATTACAAACACTTCGTAAAGTAGATTCTAGTCTTATTCCTATTTTAGAGTTGAGAAAACCAATTCTTATGTAAACTAATGTCACTTACCCAAAGTCACATACTTTTCTGATTGAAAACCTCGAACTCTTAACCACTGTACTACAGTGCTTCCCTTACCACATACTGTTTTAAATGTAGATGGAGGAGTGCATTTCCCCTAAAAGATCAGGAGCTGGTCGAGGTCAGGGACTATATTGGATTTGTTTCTGTATTATTCATAAATATTCACTGAATTGAATCTGATTGAGAGCTTTGAGGATGGACTTGACATTGGGTAGGTGCCCACAGGATTAATGGTATAGTTAATGAAGAGATTAACAGGTGGGGGAGGGGAGTGGTGATTGTGGGCAAGAGGTACCTTAGGGGGCTGATGGAAAGTGGGGCTTGAGGAGTGGAGCACCTGAAGGACACTGCTTCAGAGTTTGAGTCTCTGTCACTAAAGCTATTTCTTCTTTATGGTCCTTCTGGCTTTATTTGGTGAGAGGCAAGGTAGGAATGCAGGGGGGCTATATTGGTGCTGAAGTGGTCACATTGCAAGCAACCAAACTCTTCACCGTTCCTCTGGATGGAGAAGAAAGGAATTTAGTGCTCATCTCCCAGAAAGTTCCTGTCAGTTTTTTAGTTTTGGCAAATGTATCATGGCAATATGAAAAGTTAACGATAGGGAAATTAAGTGAAGGGTATAAAGGAACTCTTAACTATCTTTGTAACTTTTCTGTGAATCTAAAGTTATTACAAAATAAAAAGTTTACTAAAAACAGAAAAGCAAGGTACAGTTGAACTTATGGCTAGAATCCCAGAGTAGAGCCTCTGAACAGAGAAAAGTAAAGTTCTGCTGTTCTTAAACAAGCTACTTTGCTGCTCTGGACTTCAGTTTGTTCATCTGTGCAATGGAGAAATGTCCTCTTGCAGTGAACCTGTTGAAGATATGGTGATAATGAAAGAAGCAAAGGGAAAGGAAAGAGGATCCCAGGAGAGCAGTGAGATTCAGGACCAAGCTGTAGGTCCAGCAGGGAACAAGCCCAAGTTCTGGGCAGAGGCAGTGGGGGTGGGGTTGGGTCAGTTCATTCCAATATACTAGATACTAAGGCCTGTTAACTCAAGACCCCACCCAGCCCATGGAGATACGTCAGGGGTCTGCTTGAAGGAGCAAGGGCAGGCAGAGACTAACACTTCCTCAGAAATGATGTTGCAAAGTCCTGGGCACTAGATGGCTTATTTCTGGCTCCTCCTGTCCTCCTGGATCTCCTGGGAGAGACGGACAGTTCAGAGGAGGTTGAGGGAGCCAGAGCTCAGTAAGAATAGTAGTCAGGTTCTGGGCCCAGAGGACAGGTCATCCCTCCTCCATCCATGGAGGTAGGCAGACAGGTAGCAGCTAATGGCCAGGGGGACAAAGTGGCAACTTTGGGCTGGGGGCAATGAGTGAAGCTGTGCTGTGGCAGGTAGCGGCTGAACATTCCTGTACGCCTGGGCCCTCCTTTGCATTAATTACCAGCTGACATGGTTTATGCACCGCTCTCTCTTTGTGCTATTTTAATTAACAGAGATCTCCTCCGAGCAAACCAGCTGCTGTGTAAGTTGTCAAACTGTCAGCATACACAGATGGGTGCCATGGGGACATTAAGTGTGGGAACTACTGATGGGCTCCGCATCTCCTTGGAGCATTTGAACCTCCCTCTAAACCCACTCCAGCAGTAATAATAGGCAGAAGAACATCAAGATCAAGAACGTGGGTTTGGGTTCAGACGGACAGGTTTGAACTTTGACTCTACTACTAATTTGCTGTGAGAATTTGGGCAAACCACTTAACCTTTCTGAATCTTATTTTCCTCATCAGCAAAGTGGGAATAGTAATATGTATCTTGTCACAGGATTGTGGTAGATAATGTATATTACATGCTTCACCTAGTACCTGTAGCGCCCAATAAATATTGCTTGTTAAGTCTGTTTTTCTGGTCAATGTAGGGTTTCCTAGAGGCCCTTTATAAGTTCATTATGGACAGAGAGGAACCTTTAATTAAAACATATATGGGAGAAATTTCCATAGTTTTCATTATTGAATTTCAATTTTTCTATGTTCTGTCAGTCTATGTTCAGTGAGCCCTTGTTTTCCCAGTAGCTTTGCCTCCTAACAAATCATTAGGACCCTACAATCCTATTCCCCAGTTTCTTCCCTTCCTTTGTGGGTCCATGGGTGGACTGAGCATTTTCCTTGAGGCTCTTAAAATTTACATGCAACTACATTCAGTGAATAACTGGACAAATAAATAAATAGATGTATGGAAGTGGGGGCTATAAGGAGGAGCCAGTGGCGGAATTGAGCTCTGAAGGACAAGTTATTTAGGTAAAAGAAGGGATTGAGGATAGAGGTGGGTGTTCCAGGCAGAGATAATATTACCTTCAAATGCCCAAAGACAAGAGATAGCACGCTGTGTTTGAGGATGTAGCTGAACTGAAGAAGGTATGTAAAAGGCGAAGAGGGTCGGTGTGAGAAATGAGGCTACCGAGGAAGGTGGGGACTGGCACAGAGGATTTTAAGTCCTCTTTCAGAGTGTGGATTTTATCCTTTGCAATGAGAAGCCAATGAGGAATGTTATGCAGCAAAAGGATATAGTGAGATCTGTATTTTAAAAGGATCGCTTAGATGAGGTAAGATGAGGTAGATGAGGTATAGAGTAAATTGGAAAAGGCAGGAGTGGATCCAGGGCACCCAGTTAAGGAAGTGTTGTTTGAATTCAGGTTAAAGCTGAGAGTCTCAGTTGGGATGAAGAGAGCAGAATTTCCTTACCTTTAGAAGATCTTGAGGAGGTAGAAGCTACAGAATGAATGTTGATTGGACACAGGAAGTTGAAGAATAGGGCAGAGGAAGAAGAGGCCAATAAGGGGTAATCAGAGAGGTAAGAAGAAGACATGAGAGAGTCAAAACTTGCGAATACAGAAGACAACCAAGGGAGAGAGTTTCAAGGAGGAAATGGGCAACAGTATTCAATGGCGATAAAAGGTCCCAGCTATAGGGATTGGGAAGTGAATATTGGGTCTAGCTCAAAACAGTTGGCTGGGGCCCTTGGTGGGCAGATGTGTGTGCGTAGGGTGGGGTGCAGAAAACACAGCAGTGACTTGGGAACTGAAGAGGTGCTAAGAAAAGGAGAATGAGTGAAGATAACTCTTTTAAGAAAATTGGCAATGAACGGAGGGAGAGAGACAGAGTGCCAGATAGAAGGAAATGTACAGAATAATAACTTATTTTCTAAGATGTAAGAGATTTGAGCATATTTATATGTAAAGGGAAGGATCTAGTAGAGAGTAAGAGATTGAACATACTGGAGATGGGTGATAGTTGATGGAGAAAGGTTCTTGAAGAGGTGGGAGAGGGTGGGATGCAGAGCATCAGTGAGCTCACCTGTGGATACTTCTGAGATGGGAGGAGGTTTGAATGAGAACAAATACAAGCAGGTTTCTATTGTGGGGTCAGGAAGGGTCTTCTTCTGTTGGTCCCTAGTCTATTTATGTTCTCTGTAAAGAAAAAAGCAAGATTATGTGCTGAGAGGGAAGCCAGGAGGTGGTGGAGATGTGGGCTTGACAAGAGAAATTGAAGTAGCTGTTTGGGGAACGGCTGCGAACAGATTGAGGGTTTGTGAAAGGCCTTCGTGCAAGGCTGAGGCCCTGATGAAAGGACAACAAACATGAGCTGGTCCTTGGATAAAATTCTTCCTTTCCCTAAACTTGAGTGTTTCATCACCCAGTGGGGATGCATCTGTATCCTGCTCACCTGCTGGGGATGCAGCAGTGAAGCCAGGAGAGAAAAAAGGCGCTCAAGGCAGCTGAATTTGTGTAGACGTCCTCTGAGATGTATTTGATGATTGTGGCATTGGCCTAGGGGATGAGGGCTTTCCAAGGATAAGAACTGTGACTCAGAGAATCCCCAGCTCCAGCTCAGGTGCATGGGAGCAGGGCCCCCTGGACATCTGGAGAGAGGCAGACAGAGAGAGGGGAGAGGTCTGTTCTTCCCCACCTGCTCCTACGCTATTGGCAGTCTTGCTCTTTTGTTTTTTTTTTTAAATTGAGATATAATTCTCATACCATAAAATTCATCATTTTTAAAGTGTAAAATTCAGTGGGTTTTAGTGTATTAACAAGATTGCGCAATCATTGCCACTAATTCCAGAAACTTTTCATCACCCCCAAAAGAAACCCTGTACCAGTTAATAGTTATTCCCCATTCCTTCCTCCTTCCAGCCCCTAGCAACCACTAACTTACTTTTGTCTCTGGATTTGCCTATTCTGGACATTTCATATAAACAAAATCATACAATATGTGGTCTTTTGTAACTAGCTTCTTTCACTTAGCATAATGTCCTCAAGGTTCATTCATGTTGTAACATGTGTTAAAATTTCCTTCCTTTTTATGGCTGAATAATATTCCACTGTATGGATAGAGCACATGCAATTTACATTTTATATTCTTATATTCTGCACAATTCTATGCCATAGAGATTATTGTCTTTATTTTCCCAGTGAGGAAACCGAGACTTAAAAGGGAACTGCCTTGCCTTAAAGGCAGAACCAGGGCTAGAATCCAGGTCCCATCCTCTTTCTTTCCTCACTCCTTACATCAATATAAGGCCCCACGCACAGGCCTCATTCTCACCTGTGACCTAGATTCTCAGACAGTTCATGGTGGGAGGTCTGCCCCATAAGCCCTCAACATGCAAGTCGCTGTAAGCTAGGTTTTGTTATAGGAGACACAGTTTGAAATTGGGACTCAGACCCCACACAGACCTCTAGGGACAGAATAGGGAGAGTGCTTGGTTGTAGTTGAGGAGGGGGCTTGTCAGGCAGAGTCACTGGCTCTGGAAGAAGACAGTAAAGCCTGGCTCTGACCTTATGGATGGGATCCTTGAATAGCGGTGGTATTTCTGGCATGAAATAACTGGGAAAGAGAATTTTTATGATTGGGGCAGGAGGTCCCTCAGACATTTGCTAGACAGGCTAGCAAGATGCTCAGTTGCCATCCTATGAAGCAAACTGTTCCAGACAGAACTTTCAAGGAGAGTGAGAGTGGGAGGCGGGAAACACATATGGAGTAGAGTCCCATCGCTGAGCCTGGCACGGTTAGGTGCAGGCATGTATGAGGGTGGACTCAGGTATGAACTACATGTTAGAAAGTGCAATGCCATGTGCACCGTCATGTTCACGTCTAGAGGAGGGGAGGGGAGTCCCAAGCCATCTCAGCCGCTGGGCTAAGACTCTCTGTGTCCAATCCTGCCCCCGTCCCGGGTTCTGAGGAAGGAAGGCATCGAGAGGACAGATCACATCATGTCAGAACCTGGCATGGCATGGCTTGTGGCATCTTTCGGCTTGTCTCGCCCTGGTGTAGGCCATCACAGCAGCCCCCTGGATGTTGCCTGGTGCCTCATTAATGGCATTGCCAGCTCATTAAGTTAATCTTTCTCCTCTCCTTAGTTTCCAAGCTCTGAGCTGTCGCCTCAGTCACTCCAAGCCCGGGGCTGGGTTAACCCTTGGTGGCGCCAGCACGTAGGATCCTGCAAAGGTTGCGATTAGTCCCATGACACAGATTCAGAAAGACTGACCCGAGTTCCTTTGGGGGTAGATTAGTTTGCTAGGGCTACTGTAACAAAGTACCACAAGCTGAGTGGCTTAAACAACGGAATATTCTCTCACAGTTCTGAAGATTGGAAGTCTGAGATCAAGGTGTCAGTGGAGTTGGTTTCTTTTGAGATCTGTGAGGGAGAATCTGTTCCATGCCTCTCTTTTAGCTTCTGGTGGTTTTCTGGAAAACTTTGGCCTTCGTTTTCACATGGCTTTCTCCCTGTGTGTGTGTCTGTCCCCAAATTTTCTGTTTTCATAAGGACACCAGTCACATTGGATTAAGACCCACACTAATGACCTCACTCTAACTTGATTACCTCTGGAAAAACTCTATCCCAAGATAAGGTTAGTCCTAACCACCAGTACCTCACATTCTGAGGTACTGGTGGCTAGGACTCCAACATCGTCTTTTTGGGAGGACAAACTTCAACCTAAAACGGGGGATAATTGTTTGCCTTTCACAGTCCCCTCTGAACACCATCTGTCTTTAGGAAACACTTAAGCCTTTGCATCCAGAATGACATAAACTAAAGCTCAGAAATAACTTCCTAATAGAACATGGTGATAAACAAGTCACTGGCCAGTGGGAGGAGAAAGGAGAAGAGGAAGAGGAGAGAAAAGAGGAGGAAACAGAGAAAGAGAGGAAATGAAGGAGAAAAGTCATTTTCAGGACAATGTTAACAAGAAAGGAAGCCACGGCAAAATCTCTCTAAGGACTTGGGTTGAATCTCTCAGCTGGACACAAACAAAAGTCTTAGCCAGGGAATATGATTTATATTAAGGAATTTTTCCTCTCACAAACAAAATGTTGAGTGAAAGAAGTCACACATAAAAAAAAATGACACATCATATAATTCCATTTATATGAAAATGAAGACTAGACAAAACAAATCCGTGGTAACAGAGGTCAGAAGTGGTCACCTTTGAGAGGTATTGATTAGGAGGGGCCATAAGGGTACTTTTTTCTGGGATGGTGACACCACTGAGCTTTATATTTAAGATGATCTCATTTCACTATAACTAAATCATACCATAGGTAAATAAGTAGACTAACCCATTCCTTACTTTTCTTCTTGCCTCTGATCACCCCAGGCCACTGTCCATCTCTCAGGCTGTTCCCATACTCTTTTGTACTCACAAACGCTCACAAATGTGAAATAATATAAACGCCCAGTGTGAAGTCCAGCACACAATAGATACTCACAAAATGCAAATTCACATCATGTTCCTGTGTATGTGATGTTCTGGGGATACGTAAGGGGCAGTATCCAGAGATGATCTGGGCTCCCTCCTTGCTTCCCATCCATGGAGCATGGTGCTAGGCCTTAGGAGCAGAAGGTGTTCAGGTCTTTATGGAAGACTAGTAAAAAAATCATGTCCCCTATCCCCAGGAACAAAACATAGCCCAGCAGAAAACCTAAATTATAATTAAAAGATACCCTACAACTCTCTTGGCAGCATAAATTTTGAAGATGAAAGTAAATGATTAAAATAATTAAACACTTCAAGCTGACAAGCTGGAGCAGAATCTTGCCAGCGGACGTTTGTCAGTAATTAGCTAATTAATCCTGGCGCAGATTATAAGCCATAACAAACCAGTCAGGCTGAACAGAGCCGGCTGCTCAGAATTAGACTTTTAAAAAAGAGAAGGGTAGGGGGAGGATTGGGTGAATAAGAGGGAAAGAGGAAAAATAAGAAAAAGACAGCATTTGCGGCCACCTGTCCTTACCCTAGCAGATAGTGTAGACCCAGTCTATAGGGGGCTTCCTGGAGAATTCTGGGCTTGTGTCTAGGCTAGAGACCAGCATTTGCTGGAACTTCAAGCAGAATAGATACAGGGGAGGAGAGAAGGAGTATTCTGCCCCCCAAACCAGAAGGAACAGTGGGAAGGAGTTCAGGTAGGCGGTGATGTCCTCATCAGGTGGGTACAGCATTATTTCATTCATCATACCATTCAGCAAGGAACCTCAACAGTGACAAGTGTTCCATTTCTGTGGAAAGGAATGGCAAGTTCCACGTAGGGGATCAGGGCCCAGTCAAGCAATCTGGGATCAGGACAGACTGCAGACTAAAAATATAATGTGAGCCACAAATGTAATTCAATGAAATAAAAAGAAACAGGTGGAATTAATTTTAATAATATATTTTATTTAACCCAATATATCCAAAAGGCTATTATTTCAGCACATATTAATATAAAAACTTTTTTTTCATAAGATACGTTACCTTTTTCGGTATTAAATCTTTAAATTGTTATTTATTTTATACTTACAGCCCATCTCAGTTTTTACTAGTCATATTCAAATGCTCAATAGCCACATGTGGCTAGTGCTCTCATATTGGATGACACAGCTCTAGACATAAGAAGTAGTGGGAGAGTGCGATCCTAAGCCCTGGGACAATCTGTAGCAGGATGGAGGCAGACCGAAGTGACGTGACCTCCTCATTGTCCGTCTTTCCCTCCTGAGCCATTCTTCCACCTAACATATTTCCAGGTAAATCAGCCTCGGCTTTAAGGGTCTCCAAGATGAAGGGTCTGGGAAGGACAGAGGAGAATCCAGAGAGACTGGATTTCTGCCCTGGTGCATACACCGGGTGTGGGGCAGGGCAATGGTACTGCTACACACCGAGTTGTGCCATGCAGTCCTGGAGTGTGAGTGTCTCCATGCACCTATGTGTTTCAGAGGCACTCCAGGACCTAAGCACGTACCTTCAGAGAGCTCCCTGCAGCTACAGTCATTGGTTAAAGCTCAGTTTCCCTCCTAACAATCACATTAGTCAAGGGACAAGAAATGGCACATTTTTCTCTAGTAGAATATTCTGTAAAGACTGTCAGATAGAATCTGTCTCTTAAAAAATAATCAGAATCTTTTCTTTTTTCCAATTTTTCTTATTGTGGTAAAGTACACATAACATAAAATTTACCATCATAACCATTTTTAAGTGTACAGTGCAGTGGTATTAAGTATATTCATATTGTAGTACAACTATCACCACCACCCATATCCAGAACTTTTTCATCTTGCAAAACTGAAACTCTGTATTCATTCGTTAATAATTCCCCATTTCTCCTGTACCCCTTAGTCCCTGGCAACCACCATTCTACTTTCTGTCTCTGTGGATCTGACTAATCCAGGTACTTTAAATAAGTGGAATCGTAGAGTATTTTTCTTTTTTGCGACTGGCTTGTTTTATTTAGCACAGTGTCCCCAAGCTTTATCTATGTTGGAGCATGTTAGAATTTTCTTCTTTTTTAAGGCTGAATAATATTCCATTGTATGTGTACACCATATTCTGTTTATCCATTCATCGTCGATGAACACCTGGATTGCTTTCACATTTTAGTTATTGTGAATAATAGCTAGTCAGTAACTTTTTTGGGGCAGAGATCTGCTGCTTCCAGCTAGAGACCAATCCGTTTTCCACCATCATCTTGGCTTAAGCTCTGTGTGGATATGAATTGAATTTCTCAGAACCCAAATCAAAGCTCTGGTAAGAGTGGGGGACACAGCCTCTGGACCAGTGGCACAGACTGGTGCAGGCATGCCACTGCTCCCACTGGCCGGAGGAGAGGTCTGGAGAGGAAAGAGGAGGCAAGAGGGAGAAGATGGGCATTGAGGGCCACAGCCACAGCTCAGAATGCAGGGGAAAAAGCCACTTTAATTCCTAAACTTTCCACCAAAGAAACAAAACACTCCTTCCCTGGCCTCAAAACCTTATCTTTGTTTAGCTAAGCCTGTGTTTCCTGCCTGTAAGAAGGAGGAAAGCTCTATTGTTGTACACTGAAAGATCCACATTTGACTATGATTCTTAGCCAGTAGCTCTGTGCCCACAATAAAGTAAAGCAGCAATGCTTAGGGCCAAGGGAGATGCACAGAGAATCCTGTGGTGGCTCGGGGCTCAGAAACATCCCAGTCAGCTGGTTGACCAAGAGGAGATAAGCTTGAGTTGTATCTTGGAGATGGAAGGAATCAGAGAGCAGAGAGGAGGAAGGAGGGCACTTTGGTAGAGGAATTTAACATAGACCTTCTCATTCACATAGCTCTTTAAAGCTTACAAAGTATGTTCACATGTGTAATCTCATTTCATCCTCATTGGGCTGCAGGATCCCAGAGGTACTGTCTCATTTGAGAGGCAATATAGCGTAGCAATTATGAGTGCAGTCTTTGGATTTCTGGTTAAATGTGACAGATGGAGCGCGTGCATTTATATCTTCTCTCTCAACAAACTTCACTAAAATAAAAGTAAAGGAATACAAAAGAGGCAATGGTGGACCACAGATGTCAACATGTTTTTAGAAGATGTCAAATGAATGGAGGAGTTGGCAGAGCTGGGAAACCAAGTGCTACAGCAAAGGATGCCAAAGAGGAGTCAGCCAATTGGAGACCTAGGATCAGGGAAAGAACAAATACTCGAGGCAACAGTTACCGCAGAAGGTGGGAGTGAGGCTTGAGACTAAGAACAAGGGAATGGGTTGAAAGTCTGTATAAGAAACAGGTCCCTTCCCTATCATACATAGACAACTGACTATGTCTTTCATACCCTGGCAGGGACTGGAGGTTTTATTCTGTTGCAAAAGCAAACGAGAAAGTTTCCTTCTAGGAATGCTGGGCACAGTGGAAATCAGGGTAGAATGTCATAATGAAAAGAGGGACATTAAAGGAGAGTCTGAAAAATAAGATTCTAGGGGCCACGAGATTCGTTTTCTAGAATGCTTGTGGTCATGTGCACACCCTCTTATCTCAGGTGGAGAAAAGATCTTTAGATATATACAGAGAGATCAAATAAACTGGAGAGAAAAGATTCACAGAAACAACAGAATAAAATTTCTCGGTGCTAAAAAGACATGTTTCCAGAGTGAAAAGGCCTACCAAAGGTGCGATGAATACAATGAAAGAAAATAAGCCCATTCCAAGTCTCATTAGCATAAACTTTTAGATGGTCAAGGATACAGGTAAAATCTTTTTTCATACAGAAAGTACAGGATACATGTAAAGGATAACATAGAATCAAGAATGGCAATGGATTCTCAACAGCCACACTAGAGCAATGCCTTCGAAATTCTAAAGAATTACTATACCAACCAAGCTGTAAATCAACCGTGAGGGTAGAATAAAGAATTGTCTGAAATTCAAGATTTCAAAATTTTTACTTCTCATATATTCTTTCTCAGGAAGCTACTATAGGATGTGTTCCATCAAAATGAAGAATTAAACCAAGAATGAAAAAGATGTGGGTCCAGGAAAAGAGGAGCCGGCCCAGAAAAATTACAAAAGGATTCCCCTGAACAACTGTTGTGCTGAAGGCCCAGGGAGTAAGTACACACCGAGCAGGGAGATAGAAAGGTACAGGAGGGATACCTCCAGGGGGAAAAAAAAGATTTAATAAAATATCTGATGTGTTTCACCATGTGGAAATTAGCATTTAGAAGGTTTTTACATTCTGTTAAAGAGTTTGGGAAGATTTCATGATAAGGCTATGGAAAACCAAGAAAATTGAAGAAAGAAAAGAAAAGGACATTAACACAAGGGAAGACAAAAAAATCTGTACAAGAAAGGTAGTGCAAATCAGTAAAGCAAATCTTAAATACTATTTAACAAAAATTGTGACAAAATTATATGAGAAAGATGCAAGGGAGAGAGGTGTGGGGATGGAATACTATAAGAATATTAAATTATTACTTCTCATAACATATTAAGAACTAGCATAAAAGCATACTATTCAGAGGTAAATAACAGCAGACACAGCTAAAATGATTTTAAGTGGTTGCCTTGATGAATGAGACTTGGGGAGAGTTAGGGACTACTATTTTTTTGTGATAAGACTTGTAGTATTAGTTGACTTTTTAAAACCCTGTACAAGTATTGATTTGCTTATTAAAAAAAGAAACATACAATGCAATATTATTCAGCCTTAACAAGAAGAAAATTCTGACAATGCTACAACATGAATGAAACTTGAGGACGTTATGTTAATTGAAATAAGCCAGTTATAAAATAGACAAACACTGTATGATTCCACTATATGTGATCCTAGAGTAGTCAAATTCACAGAGAGAGAAAGTAGAATGGTGGCTGCCAGGGGCTGGAGGTAGGGGAGAAGTGGGAGTTATTGTTTAATGGATATGGAGTTTTACTTTTGCAAAATAAAAAGAGTTCTACAGATAAATGGTAGTGATAGTTACACAACAATGTGAAAGTTCTTAATACCACTGAACTGCACATTTAAAAATAATTATTATGGTAAATTTTGTGTTATGTTTACTGCAATTTAAATAATAAAAATAATTAAAAATTGTTCAATATGGTAAATTTTGTTGTGTTTTTTTTACAATTAAAAAATTTTCAAGGAAAAAAAAAAAGAACACAGCCTATGGTTCAGATTTCCAGAAGATTAAATGTAGAATTAGGATGTAGGGATCAAGTGTAAACCCCAAGAAGGCAGGGAGTTTTGCTGTCTGCTCACTGCTATATCCCTGGAGCCTAGCATAGTAGTCACTCAATAAACAAATATAGTGACCACTCAATAAAAGCTATTTATTATTATTTATATTTGTCTTCAGGGTACATCCCTTCATGCTAGAACATCAGCATTGCTTCTCATCGTGCATGTGTACACATGTACATGCATGCACACAAGTATGCAGATAAGCCTCAGAGCATATTTCTTCAAGTACTTCTGATTAAATTAGGAATGACTCTGCAAGGCAAGCTTTATTACCCCATTTTTCAGATGAAGAAAGTGAGGTCATATAGCCCATAAATGGGATAACCAGCATTTCCAATCTCAGTCTTCAGTCAACTCAGCAGCCAACAACTGAAGAGTTGTAGAAGCACAGAGCTGAGAAATCACCTAGATTTAATGGGAATGATAAATGGACCTGCTTGGCTGGAAAAGAAGAATAATTGTGCAGTTGAGTAGTAGGGGATGACTCAGAGATATGCAAGCTTTTCAGAGGGTGGAGAGGACCTTGAATGTCAAGTACAGGGGCCTGAGAATTATTCAGAAGCAATGTAGAGCCATTGAAAGTCTTTAAGTGAAAGAAACCTTTTAAGAAGCTTTATTTGGCAGCAGAATGCAGTGTGTACTGGAGTGGAAGGCTGAAGTATAAAGGCCTCTTAGGAGGCTGCCACAATGAAATGATAATGTTCTAAACTGGCACAATGGAGGCAGTGGCAGGAATAATGAGAAATCAATAAAATTTATAAACCTTTAGTCAGACTACTCAGGAAAAGTAGAGAGAATATTCACATTACCAATATCAATATCAGGAACCAGAAGGAGATTATGACTATAGATTCTACAAAAATTAGAAGAATAATAAGGGAATTCCATGAACAACTTTATGCCAATAAATTTGACAACTTGGATAAAAATACAATCTTCCTGAATTATTCGAGAAGAAATAGATAGCTTTACATTTATTAAAGACACCACATCTTGTTTTTAGATAAAAGAGATGAGCCAATAATTTACCATTGCTTGTTGCATCAAGTCTTGGCATTCAGTGCCACCAAAGGGCCCATCTCATTCATCGGGCCCATCCAAAGACTAGCTTAGGCTAGTCTGAAGTAGATTTTCATTTCTCGTAGTCAGAAGAATCTTGACTAATCTGGGTTCTTTTCTATAAATTTTACTTTATTATTAGTTTCAGGTACACCGTACATTGGTTAGACATTTATATAGTTTATAAGACAATCCCCCTAATTGCTCTTTCTCTCTTCTGGCTCTCCACCTAGACATTACATTAATGCTACTGCATCCCCTATGCCATGCTCCCCTTCTCCATGACCATCTATCAACTACTAATTTGTACTTCTTTAACTCTTCACCCCTTTCTCCCAGACCCTCAACGTCCCTCCCCTCTGGCCTCACCAGATTGTCCTCTATATTTGTGAGACTGTTTTTGATTAGTTTGTTCTTTTTGTTCCTTAGATTCAGCATATAAGTGAAATCATATAGTATTTATATTTCTCTGTCTGACTTATTTCACTCAGCATAATAACGTCTAGGACCATCCATGTCGTTGCAAATTAATCCCGGTTCTTAAAGGCTAAACTTCAAGGATAACGCAGACTGTGGTGTCTGTCCATGGTGCTGATCCTGTGCCCCTGTTCACTGCTTATGCATGGAGTCAGGGCCACTGAATGTACCCCAGGCAAACCGGGCCTAGTGGATTCTGTCCAGGGTCCTGAGCACAATCCTTATTTGTCACTACAGCCCTAGGGATCATTATCAGAGCATAACTCTTAGTCACACGCTCCAAATTTGAGGACTCAAGAAGATGCTCCCCTCTGACTGTAGCATCAGGGACCTTCAATGATCCTGCAGTGCCCCACTCAGGCAAGGGTGAGGCCAAGCTCTGGTAACAGAAGGCCTAAATTACTTGGGGCAGAAAGCCATTATCAGTAGACAAGTCCAGATCCCTCAAGAAAAGTCTAGCAAGATCAAGACAGGGAATCAAGACCACTGCCAACTGCACAGAGCTCCATATTTGGAGGGACAAGAGAAAAAACAAATCGAGGAATGGTGGACTAAGTACAATTGGGGGTAATGCAAGAGGTCACAGCCTGACAGTCACGAGAATGTCCAGGGCATCTCTAGATACCATGTGACAAGCCTAGGACAGAACCTCTAAGTCCAGAAGGACTGTGGGCATCTGATAAATCTGAGTCTGTCTAGTTCCTTGCTGGAAATTGACAGTTCACTCCTCCAAAGGTAATTCAATACTACGGGCTAAGCTTCCTTAGATGCAGAACTTCTCCAGGTCACAGAAAACACTGAGGTGCTTGCTGTCACCTGCACATGACACTCAAATGATGAAAAGAGAGATAGAAGTGGGATCAACCTAAAAAAGGCTTTCCAGAGAGTGTGCCTCTTGAGGAGAGTTGAGAGTCAATTTCCAACTAACATCTTTAGTTCTTACTGTGTGCCAGGGACTGCAAAAATACTTTCACACATTCTTCCTTATTTAATCCAAACAATCCAGTGAGAAAGCTATTTTTAATTCCATACTGTATTAGTCAGGGTTCTCCAGAGAACAGAATCTATCTATATATATATATCTATACATATATCTATACATATATATATATACACACACACACATATATATATATACACACATACACACACAAATATAAGAGGAGATTTATTATAGTAATTGTCTCACATGGTTATGGAGGCTGAGAAGTACCACAGTATGTTATTTGCAAGCTAGAGAACTAGAAAAGCTGGTGGTATAATTCAGCCTGAGTTTGAAGACCTGAGAACAAGGAGCTCTGATATCCAAAGGCAGGAGATAATGAATGTCTCTGTACAAGTGGAGAGAGAGAAAAAGAGAGAGAGAGAGAGAGAGAGAGAGAGAGACAGACAGACAGACAGACAGACAGACAGACAGAGAACCCACCTTTTCTCTGTCTTTTTGTTCTACTCGGGCCCATCAACAAATTGAATGATGCCCACCCACATTTGGTGAAGGTAGATCTTCTTTACTACTGATTCAAATACTAATATCTTCTGAAAACGCCCTCCCAGACACACTCAGATATATTTACCAGTTATCTGGGCATCCCTTAGCTCCATTAAGTTGACACCTAAAATTAACCATCACACATACACAAAGGGAAACTGGAGCATAGAGGGGTAAATGATTTGCAAAAGGTCACATGGTCAATATGGAGCAGAGCCCCTGTTTTGTCCACTGCATAGTGTAAGCTCCAAGCCAACCCTGCACCTACTCGCTCACTCTGGACCGTCCAAGCAGGCAATGCCTTTTTGAAAGGCCAACTGTCCTTCTACCAGCTGCACCTAGCATGGTCAAATGAGGTGGGTACCAGTTATGCCCTCCTCTTTTGGTCAGGAGCAGCTAGAGAAGTTTTGAGCACCCATTAGGCCTAGGAGTTGGAGGAGATTTGGAGACTTCAGATGGCAGGGAGGGGGAGGAAACCTTTGTGGAGGGAAGGAGCTGGTGGGGATGGAGGTGGGCTAGGACTGGCTCCCTGCTGCTCCCAGAACGATTCTCACCTGCCAATCGATGCTTGTGGCTGGAGACTCACGCAAGTGCTAATCAGCTCCATTGACACACACAGGCTGGGGCTACAATCCATTTTCACATGGAATAGCAGATCGATTCCTCATTCTCTACAGTCCCCAATCAGCCTCATCAGGCTATCTGTCCTTGAGAGGCTGAAAAGCTGGTTAACTCTCTGCACCTCCAGACACTTGCAAGCTTTGGCCTTCTATATATTCTCCCCAGATACATTCTCGCTCCCCAAACCATTGCCAGGTGGAGCACTACAGTGGAACTCTGGTCTGGAAGTCCAACAGGCCTCAGATCGGCATCCAACTTTGTGAACTTGGACAAGTCACTTCATCTCTTCTAATCTCAATTTTCTCTTCTGTGTAATGGGGATAAAAATTTCAGCTCTGCAGGGTCTCTGTGAGGATCCCAATTATACCTAGAGAATATAAAGTTGGAAAACACTGCAAAACATAGCTAATATAAAGCACAGGCTGTTGCTCCTAGAAGAATAGGTTCTTTTCTCAAATCTGGACCTTTCCTTTCATCTCAAGCCCTATCTTGAAGGTCTGACAATTCTGGGAGGAAAGCTCTGTTGAAACAGGCCTAGGAGAGGTTTTCTCTTCTCTTCAGTTATGTTAAGGAGACAAAACAGCTCTCTAGTCCTTGTTCTCCTGATATGATCAGGGGTGAATCTTTATCAGTTGTCCTGGTCTCATCTGGGCCAGTTTTCTCAAGTGAGGGCCAGGAAGCTAAGCAGATCTAAACAGTCACTAGGAATAAAAAGCCTTACCAGGTACCTCTGAAGCTAGAGTAGTACACAGAACCTGGACCCAGGTACTGCAAAGGAGCCCAGGCCACTACTGTCCCACCATGGGTTCTGCACAGCTGTCCAAATTTCTCTAGACCTGCCAGCCTGCTGAGCTCTCCGGAGAGATTCCTGCCTGATTACTCACATGGATAGCTGCTTGGAGAATATTTCAAACAGAGGGCCATGCAGCTCAGGGCCTGCATCTCCTGACCGTGCTCTCAGTTACTCCTTTTCCAGAGCATTCATAGCCAGCTACCCTGGTTCAGAACTTTTCTCATATCCATGCCCTCCTCACCAGCCCCTGTCCTAACCGTACTATTTCCCACTGGATGATGCTATCAGCCCCTCTCTTTGGTTTGCTGGGGCAAAGTCTCTCTCCCTCCTCACAGTGGCTTCAACAACTTTGCTAAAATACATACTTGACTATGTCATGCCCTTGCTTTAAAAGCAATGGCTCCCTCGCATCGTCCTGGGAAATGAGGAGCAGCTGGAAAGGGGCCCACCCCCTTCACCTGACACACAATGCAAGTTCCTGGGAAACTTGGTGCTCAACCATTCATAACTTACTGCTGGGCTGGAGTTTCCTACACAGCAGAGCAGCTCTCTCACTGTGATCTATTGAAAATGAGCGCTCCACACAAAGGTTAAAGAGATTTTTTAAAAAGGTAAAAAGTGAGTAAGCAAATAAATAAATAAAAGCAATGGCTCCTTTTAAGATGTTACCATTACGGAAAATTGAGTGAAGGATTTCTTGGAACTGTCAGCACTACTTTGTAACTTTTCTGTAAATCTAAAATTATTCCAAAGTAAAAAGTTTATTTAAAAAAGTAAAGATTCACCACGCCTCTTACCCTGATATCCAAGATCCCCTGGCAAACCACCTGTTCCCAACTGCCTTCTCACTTTTCCTTGAGGATGCCATCCTGTTGGAAACCTCAATACTATTACATTGTTTGGAATGCTCTTCTTTACATCATTAATTTTCCACTCTGTCAGCTTGATGAGTTCCTAGCTAGTTGTTTTTATTTATAAAACATTTAAGTAGTATCATGTGGTACTATGCGTATAGTACTAGTGCCACATTCTAAGCACTTTACAAATATTAACTCATGGAATCTTTACAATGACTTCATAAGGGAGGTACTGCTATTAACCCATTTTACAGATAGGGGAAATGAGGCACAGAGAAGTTAAGTAACATGCCCAAAGCTACACAGAGTTGGTATTCAAACCCAGGCACTCTGAATCCAGCCTCCATGCTTTTAACCAGTACACTGTGCTACCTCTTCATCTTTCAGAATTCAGCTCAAATGTCACCTCCTCTGGAAGCCTTCCTTGACTTCTTTCCAACAATATTACTCTTTTCTCCACTCTCAGATCCCATGGCCCTTTGTTTATTCATTCGTTCATCCATTAACTCATTCATTCAATATTCATTGAAACATTTATAGAACATTCACTATGGCTTATCACTTTCTAGGCACTGGGAATATATCCATCAACAACAGTCTGTATAATCCTGTGTTAGAATTATTTGTTGATCCCTCTGCCTGTGGACTATTCCTTGAAGGTGTTAAACTTTGTAAGTCCTTTAGAATCTTGCACAGAATCTGGCATGCACTTTGTCCTCAGTAAATGTGTTTTCCAGAAATAAATGAATAGTTATCAAGAATGGTGATGACAGTAATGATAACGTCAGCCATTCAGATGAATCTGGTGTGTGACTGTGACAGTATAGGCCAGGGGCCAGATACATTGTCACAGTCAAGCCCCAGGCCAGGAGGCTCCTGGAGAGATGACAAGTACCTTCTGCATGTAGACCAAGCCGTTGTTGTCACTGTGATTATTTCTGCTATTAGTGTTGGTGTTATGTTACAGTGTGGCAGGTGCTAGCAGCAAGCTGGCCTGCCACACTTCCTCATGGCAGGAGAAACATCAGGGAAGCAAATGATCTTAGAAGATGAGCAGCAAGGAGGACCAGGCTCAGGATGGGCTTTCAGCCTGGAGTCTCAAGAGTCCAAACGTCAGTTCCGGGTGTCTGGGTCAGGACGCATTTGTATCTTACTCTTGTCTCTACAGTCCAAAGCCCTAGATATATCGGGGAGTGAGGATGTTGAGGAGGAGTGCTATAGACAGTGGACCACCAGATTAAAGGACACTAATTAACAAGGCTCATCAAACGTTCCTTTGATCAGAGCCTTAAGGGGTGGTAGGTTACTTAAGGGTGGACTCCAGGTGGAAGTTGGATTTGGGGTGGGAATGAGAAGGGGACAGATAAGGCAAGGTTTAACATGGTCCTGAATTCCTTTATAGTCCCAAACCCTGGAAGGAGTCACAGCAGACTTCCTGGTTCTGTATAATCTCCTTGGGAACCAAAAGTCAGATGGCACAAATGATGTTTGTGCACTCCTCTATGAATTTTCCTAAAGAACCCCAGACTCACTATGTCAAATGATTACAGGTTTATTGGGCCGCTAGAATTCTTGAAAAGTCATTAGGTCCATTCCCCTGCCTCTGGGTGAGAAGTTGAAAGAATTCCAGATAAATAGCATTATTTGCCAGTAATGTGCTTGGTGCAGTCAGTTTCAGACAGTAATGTGCTTGGTGCAGTCAGTTTCAGACAGCAACAGATCTCTGATCATGAATCACTTCAATTCTACTGAAGCAGAGCTGTGTTTTTGGCCATCAGCAGATGTGACCACCCTAGTCCCTAAGGGTAATAAAAGGAGCAGGAAGCTGCCATTTGTCTAGTAGCCTCTGGGATGCAAAAACACCAGCCAGCCATGGTGTGTGTGTTTTAGGCAAGCCCCACCCTGGGATGATTGGGGGGGATGGGAAATGGGAGATTTTTCCAGGAGAAGGCTTCCTTTCTGGGTGGAGAAGCTAAAGCTTGGAGGGCAAGACTCAGTTTCAGAGTTTGCCCAATTTCTAGGTCTCTGGTTTCCAATTTAACCTATTTTCCCAGGACTGGCCTCATTCTAAAGCCTTCTAACTTAAAGCCAAACTTCTTTTTTGCAGGTCAGTAGTAGGGAAGCAGGAGAGGCAATTTGAAATTTGAGAAGGTTTTTTAAATCTGACCTGGCTCTTTTTCTCTAAGACTTTGCTTCTATCGCCTCGGGGTACCTTGGGAAGGATATTGGCTTTCAGGATATTTATTCCAAATCTGCAGAGTTTACCCATTTGTACTTTAATCTTTCTCTGGCTACCCCAAACACACCCTCATCTATCCCTGGCCTTCTCCCGTGCTTTGCCTTTCCAGATGAGAGTTTGATGGACTCCCTTCCCGCTTCTACACTTGGTTTGGTACTCTGCCTTCTGTCTGGCCTGATTCCCTTCTGGCCCGACCACTCCTGTAGTGAACTTCCCACAGTGGTGGATGCCTCTGATGGACAGTTCTTACTGGGTATTGATTGGCCCTTTGCACAACTACTGAACAGCTCTGGAGCTTGAATAAATGACTTCGAAGATGATGAAAATAATAATAATAATAATAATAATAATAATAACAACAACAACAACAACAACAACAATAATATTTATTGAATGCATACTTAGACCAGGCATTAGGCAAAGCACTTTGTTTTATCTCATTTCATCCTCACAACAACTCTACAAGATAAGTAGAATGAACTTTCATGTTCATTCCCCATTTTACAGAAAATGAAACTCAAAGAAGATGAGCATATTGGTCGAGATCTGCCAATTGGTAAATGGTAGAGCCAGGATTCAAACTCAGGCTTATTTTATTTCCAAATACAAGTTTTTATTTCTTTTTCTTGTCTAATTGCTGTGGCTAAGACTTCCAATACTATGTTGAATAGAAGTGGTGATAGTGGGCATTCTTATTTCTGATCTAAGAGTAAAAGCTTTTGGCTTTTCACTGTTGAGTATGACATTAGCTGTTGGTTTGTCACATATAGCCTTTATTATGTTGAGGTATGTTCCTTCTATACCCACTTTGTTGAGAGTTTTTATCATAAGAGGATGTTAAATTTTGTCAAATGGTTTTTCTGCACCTATTGAGATGATCATATGATTTTTATTCTTTATTCGTTAATGTATCATGATTTATGGATGTTGAACCATCCTTGCATCCCTGGGAAAATCCCACTTTGTGAATAATCCTTTTAACGTATTGTTGAATCCATTTGGATAATATTTTGTTGAGAATTTTTGCATCACTGTTCATCAAGGATAGTCACCTGTAATTTTCTTTTTTTGTATTATCTTTGTCTGGTTTTGGTATCAGGGTAATGCTGGCTTCATGTGATGAGTTTGAAAGTGTTCCTTCCTCTTTAATTTTTTGAAATAGTTTAAGAAGGATAGGTATTAATTCTTAAAATATTTGGTAGAATTCACCTGTGAAGTCATCTGGTCCTGGACTTTTATTGTTAGGAGACCATGGTTCAATTTCATTGTTAGTAGTCACAATGTTTAAAATTTCAGTTTCTTCCTGGTAAAGTCTTAAAAAATTATATACTTCTAGGAATATTTTCATTTCTTCTAGGTTTTTGAATTTGTTGGCATATAATTTTTTGTAGTATTCTTTAATGATTCCTTGTTTTTCTGTGGCATCAGTTGTAATTTGTCTTTCATTTGTGATTTTATTCATTTGGGCTCTCTCTCTTTTTTCCTTGATGAGTTTGCCTAAAGGTTTGTCAATTTTGCTTATCTTTTCAAAGAACCAGCTGTTTTATTGATGTTTTTCTATTGTTTTTAAAACTTTCTATTTTGTTTATTTCCACTCTGATCTTAGTTATTTCCTTTCTTCTGTTTACTTTGGGTTTTGTTTGTTCTTTTTCTAGTTCCTTTAGATTTTCAGTTAGGTTGTTTATTTAGAAAATTTTCTTGTTTCTTCAGGTAGGCCTGGATAGCTATGAACTTCTCTCTTAAAACTACTTTTGCTACATCTCATAAATTTCTAGGATCACTTTTGGTACCAAATATTTTGGATTAAGTTTCCTAGAAACAGAGCCAAAATGAAGATGCTTATTCAAGTCATTTATTCCTGGGGGAGTACTCTCAGGAAAAAGGGAGTAACAGAAGCGAGATAAGGCAAGGGGAAAAAGCTAAGCAAGAATGTGGTCTTGGCTGTAGACTAGCTTTAGGCTGATCCACAGGGAGATTCTGGAGGACAAACTATCCCACTTTAAATTGAAGGAACTGATTTTTTCCCCTTGTGTCAATCAGTCATTGGCTGGGGGCAGGTATAGGTACAGAACCTCTCAGGCAAGAATGCCTCCCACATGGTTGAGGGAAATTCTCTGACTAAAGGGACAGTTGTGAGTTGTTACCAAACAACATTTTTAGCAACTGGGGAATAGCAGCTACCACAGGTAGGTAATAGGGCTATGGCCAGGGCATTGACAGTATCCAATACATTAACATTTCTGAATATTTAAGGGTGAGCTTCTGATCTCCAGCCTAACGTTATCCCTACACTATTGTCTAAGCTCACAGAGTCTGTTGAGTGTGGGCTGTACTGATACTTCCACATCACCTTGGGCTTGGGAGTCTTGGCAAGGCGGGTAGCTTACCATATTATAGCCATATTTTCTAGATACAGTACAGTTATTCTTTTATAAGTTCCTGCCAAACTCCTCAGGGTTCATGAAGAATCAGGATATGGTTCCTTATATTGATGGAACCAACCAAAACCTGCATCCCCTTCCTATCTCAAAAGAAATACAAAGCAAATCTCTCTTCTGAATATCTCTTTTATGAATAAGGAAATTGAAGTTTAATAAATTTTGCACCAAGATTGGAAAAAGTAGAGATGGGACCAGAGTTAGGTGTTGATTTACAGTCCTCCTGATACATTAGGGATTGGGAAACTATGGCCCGTGGGCCAAATCCACCACTGTCTCTTCCCCTCACATGGTTTTGTTTTATTAGAACATAGCCGTGGTCACTTATTTATATGCTGATTATGGTGGCTTTTGCTCTTACAGTAGTATCATTAAACAGTGTGACAGATACTGTATGGTCTGAAAAGGCAAAAATATTTACTATCTGGTCTTTACAGGAAAAGTTGGCTACATCATGCTGTTTTTGGAACAAGCACAGACATTTTTTTCTAATTCTGAGACTCAGTTATTCTAAGCCTTTAAGTGGAGGAGGAATTCTCCTTGACTTCTAGTGAGATAACACAAGTTAGGTCTTGAAAATCCACTTTCTTCTATATAAAGAAGTTAAGAGACTCTCTGGTGTGACTTATCTAGAGGAGATTTCAAGAGTCTTGGAGAGGAAGAGAGAATAGCCAGCTTAAAAGATTGTCGGGTTCTTTAAAAAAAAAGATTGCGGATATTCTAATTTAGAATTCTGCAGCCTTCATGAATGAATGAATGAATATTGGTAGGTATGAAGGAAAAAAGATCTGGAAGGATACAGACATCTGGTGGAAGGAGAAGTATTTAATGCTTCATTTCTTCTATATTATTTGTATGTGTGTATATATGTGTGTGTGTAGTATAAATATGTACTTTTTGCAATTAAAAAACACAGAACACACACAATGGCAGAGATGGGGAGGAGGAGGGAGGGAGCGAGAGAAAGGGAGAGACAAAGGCTTGAGAGACTTCTTTCCCAGTAATGTTTAAGAAAAGGATTTCTAGGATGATGGATGCATCTGTGTTCATAGTGGGATAGTTGACTTAATGACCTCCTTGCCCCTAGTATCCATCCCATGATAGATGTGCTGCCCCATACTCCTCAGGGTCTGTGTTCCTTCATGGGCAGAGAGCTGGAAGAAACATTCAGAATAGAGTAAGAATTATACATTTCTGCAGAAGCAAATGAATTGCACGGTTGTGTTTGAAATAAAATTGCAATTCTGTTTCCATTTTTCAGGAAGCTAGTATGGCTAGTATGGAGACTGAATTGTAGATGTCAGAAAGTAATCCTGGATTATTTCAGCTTTTTCCAGAATGGTTGGCAGATATAAAGTGATGGCTATGCTTTGTCTTATTTTTAAAAAATAAGTAATATAGGAGCATTGTGAAACATTCAAACAATACAGATATATATAAAATAAAAGGTGAGAGACCTCCTTTCCCATCACTCTTACCAGAGGTAACAACTGCGTATAATTTGATGTTGGAACATATGTAAATATATTTTTCCATTCTTATTCATATATATATATATATATATATATATATATATATAGAACAAAATGGCATCATTCTACATATAGGAATGCATTTTCATTTTCATTTAACATTTCTGAGCCACAAGGAATGTATAAGCATATTTAGATTCATTTTATTCTTTTTAATGGCTGAATAATATTCCATTGCATGAGTGTATCATAATTTATACAATAAATTCTCCACTTATGGACATTTCAGTTGGTCCCTTCCTTTTGCCATTGCAGCGCTACAGTGAATATCTCTGCATACAAATATTTGGATATTTATACATATATTTGTTTAGGACACATATAAAAAGTTATGTACGTTTAATTTTAATAGACATCCAATTGTCCTCTATAAAAAGGTCATGACCAATTTATAATCTTACCAAGAATTTATAATTTTAGTGTTCCATATTTCTCATGTTCTTAATTACCATTGAGGTTGCAGATCTTTTCATGTTTATTTGCTATTCGTATTGCTTCTTTTGTGACTTGCATGTCCTTAACCTTTGGCCATTAAAAAATCATGTTATCTTTCCTCCACTGATTTGTAAGAATGCCTTTTAAGTTACAGATATTAACTATTTCATATATTGAAATACTTCTCAATTTATATTTATGTTTGAACATTATGATGACTTTCACCATATAGAGACTTTATGTAGCCGAATTGTCAATCTTTTACTATACTGTTTCTGGGTTTGCTGTCATACTTAGAAACACGTGTCCCTTCAAAAGGTGATCAAATTCTTCTTTTTTCTTCCATTGTTTTGATATCTTTAGTCTTTACGCTTATAAATTTAACTCACTCATATTTTATTTTTGTGAAACATGTAAGAAGGGCTCTGGTCAAATTTATTTTCTCCAGTTTGGCTTGTAAGGAATGAGTTTCTGCAGATATTTTACCGAGCAAACAGCCATCTAGGGACACACGCCTTTTTGGCATTTACATGTCCTCGGGACTTTAGATATAGTACATGATTTCATCCTCAAGCAAGTTTTTAACTCTCAGTTTATAAATATCGAAATTGGGCGTTACATAACGTGAACGCTCAGAAGTGCCTGCACTGCTACAGACCAGACACGCCAAGAAACAAACAGGGAGCTTAATACAACAAACGCACATCCGCTTTGCAACCTCTCGCGACAGTTGTACGTCATCTGAGAGCGCCAGTGGCCGGGGCCGTCGCGCGGCCTACGTCGAGCAAAACTGCAGTCCGCGGTGCTGTCTCACCGGTGCGGCCGAGAAGCCGGCGAATCCTTGACTCTTCGGAAACTACAGTCCCCGTCTTCCCGCCACCATGGAGTATCTCATCGGCATTCAGGGCCCCGACTATGTCCTTGTCGCCTCTGACCGGGTGGCCGCTAACAATATTGTCCAGATGAAGGACGGTGAGAGGAACCAGGGGAGGCCGGGTTGGGCCTGGGTGTAGGGGCAGCCGGGAAAAAGTTCGTGGTGATGGTGGTAGGATGTTGGGTTGGTACCAGGGAGTTCAGGGAGGTGGGACCCCTCCTGCCTCGATCTACACCTTATTTTTTAGAATTAGGAGACAGGCAGGCAAGTTTAGGGCCTTAATATTCGCTCCTCCCAAGGCTCCCAGGTCAGTGCTCTGCTCCGGCCTTCGTTAAAAGCTTGCTAGGCGAGAGTTGCCTAAGGGAATTAAGTTTTTAGGTATTTAAGCGTCTGCCCGGCACCACAGAATCTCTGATGAATTTCCTGTTGTTACTAATGTGGTTAGTTTACTGGCAGCATAAGGTGGGCTCCTGGGGAGAGTGAGACTGTGCGACCAGAAACTTGGCATTTCTCCTTCGCTGCCTGTATTCTCCCGTGTTTCAGCTCTCATCCTTGTTTTCCAGGGCGTTGGTGTTTCGTTTTTCTTACATTTAAGTAGTTAGTGGAGTTGGGAGACTAGAGCCCTGTTTTTTGTTTTTTTATTTTAAATTTGCTTTATGAGTTTGTGCAAGTTATTTTGCAGTGCCCTAATTTCCTCATCCGTTACATCAGGTTAGTAATACTAATCTCACAAGCTCGTTGGAAGGATTTAGTGAAAAAAAATTTGCCATTGCTTAGCACAGTGACAGATACTTAGTAATAATAATACTAAACACTATGTATAGGTGTTGTTTTAGGCAATTTACATTATTCATTTAACCTTTTGCAGTAGGCATTATTATATCGCCAGTTTATAGGTGTTAGTTTTGAGGTTAGTTTATAGAGGTTAAGAAACTTACCTAAGGCCACAGTGGCAGAACCCAGATTCAAACCTATGCAGTTTGAATCCATATCTTTTGCCCATAACTGTTCATACTGTTTCCTTATAGTCAGGACTCAGTAAATAATTGTTTAAAGATTTTTGATTATT
Organism: Pteropus medius; assembly: GCF_902729225.1. Classification (NCBI taxonomy): domain Eukaryota; kingdom Metazoa; phylum Chordata; class Mammalia; order Chiroptera; family Pteropodidae; genus Pteropus; species Pteropus medius. The sequence goes on from NW_024353787.1 coordinate 2,859,391, forward strand.
GATCTGTGGAATCCAAGAGTGTGTTTTCAGGATTGTCTATAGACATGTTACTGTTGAAAAAATACTATTCTTTGGTGCTGGTGACCTAATGTTCACTTGATAAATAGATTTTGGGCACTTAGGTAACTTTTACAGTGCTAAATGCTGAAGGGATGCAAAGAAGAATAAGATATGGCTTGTATCTTAAAAGAATACAATTTAACAAGAGACTCATACATGTGTACCAGTACTTATAACACAAGCTAGAAAATTATGCTGCTTCTGAAAAGTACAGTCAAACTTCTCAGGTACTGCAGAGGAAGAAGAGATTGTTTTTAGATAATCCAAAGGAAGAAGAGATTCTGGTTGTAGAGATTAGGGAAAGCTTCGAGGGCAGATAATAGTTCATCTGGGGTTTAAAGAAAGAAAAATGATTAAATCTGGGGTTTCCTGAAGTATGCGAACAAAGGGAAAAAAGTATCCGCCACTGCTTTTGTCAGCGATCTGGTTGTCAGGTTGTCATCACTTGGAAAGAACTCTGAGGGACTTTGCTTGAGTTCTTTTCTTTCTGAAGAAGAAGTAGACTTGAAAGTGATTTGTTAAACATCTGTATTGTGATATGGATTGTTTTGTAAGTCAAATTACTATACGAAATTCCATGATTAGTTTGTAGAAGTTCTGTTTGTAAATCATGCTTTCCAAAGGAGTAAAATTATTTTGAGAGTAAAAACAAAATAATCTGTCCATTATTTTGAAACTAAGACCTTTGACATTTAAGTGATTTTAGCATGAAGTGGTGCCCAAATAGAGCAATAACCAAGTCAGTACCTTTACAGTTGTTCTGTTTCATCACAATAAAGTATGTTAATTCACTTTGAAAAGTAGAATGTTCTTTAAGCCTACTTATGTACACAGTGCTTCTGGGTGTTATAAGGGATGCAGCGTATTATGTATAATCCATAGAGTGGTCTAAGACATTAAGAAACCAAGGAAATAAATACTACAGAATGATTTTGTATGATAAAAGAAGTATCACTAGTAAGTATTAGGATAGTTTTTAAATTGATGATTTCAAAGGTAAATCTTAAGGGTATTCAGAGAAAAGAAAGATCACTGTGGTATGGAAGAAAGATGAATTTGAGTTAGTTCTTGAAAAATGGTTGGAAATAATTGCACTTAACTCAGTATTTAGTTTTTCCTATCGTCTTTTCTGGTATAAAAATTTTTGTGATAGGAACTTTGGGACTGTATAAGGACTTTTTCCTACCTTTCATTTCGTGAAGGAACTTGTTTAGGATAGGTGAGAATGCTGAAAATGAGTAACCTTTTGGGATTCATTTTTTCCAAGTATAAAATGAGAATGATACTTCCAATCAGTGTGTTAGTTTGTCACTTTGTAAGATATTTAATACAAAAATAGAGAAGATATTTCCCAGAGATTGCTTGTGTATTAAAGTATCACAACTCTTCATTTTAGTTAGTTATATGCCTCATTTCTTGTCTCTTGTCTCCTGGCCTGTAGAGAATTGTTCGGAATTCTCCAGCCCACACAGAATGCTCTTCTTTTCTGTATTTATATAGCATGTATAATCTGAATTATATCGTCTAACGCTGAGGCTAATAATATTGAACATGTACAGTTTTTTCCATCTATGAGTTAGGTAGCAGTAAGTCATAGCTTTACTGTGAACATACTTGGCAACCGGGGCTTAGAGAGGGCAAATAATTTACCCAGATTCAGAGTATTGAGCCCAGATTATGACTAAGGTCTGTTGGGTTCTAATCTAGCTGGTTTTCCATAGACTTGTTCACTGATGTTCATTTTGTTGTCCATTTGTTTCTTGTATGTGGATCTTCTAAGTTCTTTGTGAAGATCAGAAATTCCCTAGAACTACACAAGCTGTTTCCTGCACAACTCAGGGAGACATTATCATCTATCACTTTTGTTTTTATATGCCCCCTCATTACTCACTGGACATGCAATAGATGTTTAAAAGCCACTTTTGGCCTTGTATTAAGTTTATTTCAAAGTTGAACAGTTTACTGCCTAGAATTTTAGCATTTCTTCTAAATGGGACATAATAAGAACAGCTTTTCTTCTCATGAAAATAATGCAGACTTATTAAGTAATGCTTTCCTACAAAAATGATGTGTATTAATAAGTATAGACATTTTAGGAACTACTAATAAGCAAAAAGAAGGAAATACAAATTGCCCATACTCTTGCCACTGGCAAAAACTTAGATGCCAGTGGCATCTAATACTCTTCTGGTCCTTTTTCTTTGCATAGGTAATATAACTGTAAGTAATTTTTTTTTTCTTTCTTAAACAAGTGTGCAAACTAACAATCTTTAAATCTCTTGTAGTCTATAACAAATAAGCTTGTTCGTTTAGGAGTTTCAAGGCAATTTGAAACTATCTACTGGCTGTGTGTGTGTGTGTGTGTGTTTTCAAAGTCTAAGCCGTGTTCCTGGTATCTGCAACTCACAAACACTTGTAAAATGTTTGACTATAGCATTTTGTTTTTTAAATCCTATTAAGGGATTTTGACATTTCAGAAGCTTTCATGCAGGAAACATGTCTCCCAGGGAAGATTATTCAGCACTATTTGAAAAATGAAAAGTGAAAGCAAGAGTAAGATAGGAAGATTTAGGCTTTTTCTGAAGCTGCAAACTGAATATGGAATGTTCTTCCTTAGGCACTAATTGTAGTCATATTACTTATTTATCTGTCTAATCTGAGTGAGTCTGGTTCAGCTAGATAAGATTAGCATGTTGGGATTTTTGAGGAGTTTTTAAATAGCTTAGTGTTACATGTTCCTTAGAATTTTCACTTTGGCAACCATTTTAATTTTCTTTTTGCTTTGGAAATGGAGGTGGTTTACTTTTTAAGGTGATTTGTATTCTCAATTGATTTCTTTCTTGAGATGGCACCTTAATTTTAATTGTAGCACCAATCTTTTTCATATGTGCTTTTGTATGTGTATAAACATAATAACTAGCGTTTGTATTAATAGAGACATTTCAGGGCTTTGTACTCATGAGCCTAAAGGTAATGTCTTGATTTCTTCAGTTTTTTTGGTTTTGTTCCTTGCATTTCAAAGGCCTTTAAATATTTTTAACAGTGTTCTCAATTGTTAGCTTTCATATATATTCTCCAACTGAAATTGACGTTAAATATGCCGATGGGTTTAACATAGAGAATGAAGAGAGTAATTAATGCAATTGCCCATTAAAATCTTCTAAAAACAGTGATTAGTCAAATTATTAAATATAGTAATTGATAAACCTGTTTGTAGTTACCTATATAATTGTAAATTTCTGAGAAGGTAATTTCTAACACTGATTTTTTCTTTGAGCAGATCATGACAAGATGTTTAAGATGAGTGAGAAAATCTTACTCCTATGTGTTGGAGAGGCTGGAGACACTGTACAGTTTGCAGAATATATTCAGAAAAATGTGCAACTTTATAAGATGCGAAATGGTGGGTAACATTTAGAATGTATTTTTAGTTGGTTTGTCTTTAACCTTGAACTGAAAAGAATATTCTCTATTGGTGGTTATCCACATGAGCAGACCAAGGTGGTCATGTTTTTGTTTGAGTCTTCTTATTTTTGAAACCTTATCTCTAGACCCTCTTTCTGATCCTAAAGATTTTCTACAAAATTCTCAGAGCAGAGAAGAGAACCATTATAACACTGATACTTGGGGGATAAAACTAACACCATCTTAGAGATGGGTGTGGTACTATCGGACTTTTTAAATCTTAGATATTTCAGAGGATATGATTTGAGCTAAAGTATATCTGAATCTCAGAACTAAAAGACCTAAGTTAACCTGGTTTTACTTTTTTTTTTTTGGTATGACAAGTCACTTATCTTCTCTGGCCCTTTTATTTTCCTTATCTCTAAAATGGAATTATAATAATGTTAATGAATAATATGTATGAAAATGCTTTGTAAACTTAAACCTCTGAGTAATTGCATTACTGTCATAAAAGAGTTCTGCCTTGCCTTGCTGGTAAGTTCTTGTGTAGGAAGATAATTAGTTTTTTGTGAGATATTTTGTGAGTTCTCTCTGGGGCTCATGAACTCTTATCCACTGGGAAAGCCCCTTAATCAAATAATATTAGCTATTAGCCCTCTGATCTAGGATTTTTATAGTGACAGTCTAGCAGAAAGAACCTTATTTTCATTTACTTATTTCACAGTTTAATAACACTGTTATACACAGCACTGGTATAATGTGGACCTGTGAAGGAACTTAATTTGAATATAATTGTATATGTAAAATGACTAGATATGATTCATTCATATGGTTTTTTAGGCAGCAAATTTAGGATTATTTATTCAATTCCATAAATATTTTTGAGGGCCTCATCTGTGTTAAACACTCTGCCTAGTACCATAGAGAATTCAAAGATGAACAGGGCTCATTCTCCACCAGTCAGGAACCTAAAGCACATGTACTTAGGTTTAAGCAGCTTGGAAAATTTCAAGAATTATTTTTTAATGGTTCTACTTTTGCCTACATGGCAAGTGAAGGATGCATTATAATTACCTGTCAAGTATAGTTTTGTGTATGTAACTTTATGCAGTAATTCCTATGCATATTAAAGTTTAGGAACTGAGCTAAAATAAGAGAAAGAAAGAAAAATGTATCTGTGGGTGGTCAGGCATCAGACTTTTCCGCCTTTAAAATAACTGTCAAATCCTTAATTGTATTTACAGGATTAGGTGGAGAATTGGAAAGTATATCTGCTTGTCTAAATTTGCTTCCATTATGATTTAATATTTACTAAGAGACTTGACATGAGGATGAAATTCATTAACATATGTGAAAGCACCTAACATAGACCCTGAAATATAGTAGCTGTTCAATAAATATTTGTTAGAATTTTAATCTAAATCTTACGTGACACTGGTGTTTAAAATGTTATAGGGAATAACCACATGCTATGTGTCTTTCTAAATTGGCATTTTATGTGTGAGCCTGCTGAGTTGTGAGTCATTCTTGTGTCTTTCGGTACTAGTCCCATTTTACTGAGAGTTACGTTCTGAAGTGAGTGCACTATGAAATTCACACCTGATGCCATTCCTTTGGACTGTATTTTTGTTGGCATTACAACTTTTTTTTAAAGGTTTTACATTTGAGATACTCTTTTTAAAAATGTTTAATGGTAGAAAATTTATTTTCGGTGGCTTGGACTTTTGAAAATCCTATTACACTTCTTAATAAAGTTACTTTTTTAAAAAAGAAAACTTTGTAAAATATAACTCTGAGACGATCCTAACTCCCAGCCTCTCTTTTCCCTTTATCTTTTTAAAATAAACTAAAAAAAATTGGCATCTCAAGACCTCTTTCTTTTTTTTTCAACACCTTTGTATTTGTACCCCTTTCATTATACAGAGGAAACTATAGTCTGTTGATGAATGAATAACTTAAGGCTGTGAATTTATTCTTACCACAGAATGGTTAGATCTCACCTTGGTTCTGTTATGTGACCAGGAATTATTGTCAGTACTAACGAGCCATTTCACAACTGTTATATGGGGAAAAGGACAAGAAATAAGATTGTACTCCTTGTTCTTTAAATATTCTTGAGTATACAGAGGATGGTAGGCTGTAAGAAGAGGAGTGGTGGAATGATTTGGGGTATTGTTATTCCTTCTGCTTCACTTAAATGTGACCCTTTATCTCTTGTACCAGGTTATGAATTGTCTCCTACAGCAGCAGCTAATTTCACACGCCGAAACCTGGCTGACTGTCTTCGGAGTCGGGTAAGAAATACAGCCTTAGATAAGAGCAAAAAATCTTCTGTGCTTCTTTTTATATTCCATTACACATGAGTAGTATTTTTGCCCTCATTTTGGCCTTCCTTAGCCCTTCTCATTCTTTAGTTTCTTTGGATTTGTTTTCTCTTTCTGAACAGTTGCTAAAAAGCCCAAAGGGCAAATATACATTCCAGGGAACTTGGATGGGACACACCATCATGAAAGCCTGTGACAACCTTTAAAAATTATTTTCAGAGTGTTTTCATAGAAACCATGTTTCTTAATTCCTGTGGTTGAAGGACTCTACATGTTAGTGGAGGTGAAATCTTGAAAATAATAATGCAAATTTCATCTTGAGATTATCTGTATCTTTCTATGACTGTTCTTGCCAAAGCACATAGAATTATTTTTCCTCACTTATTCAGAGCTGTGTTTGTTCCGTTGATGGTATGTTAAAAGATGCAACATTAAGTTAAGGATTGAATGTATTAAAGATTGTGTAAGATATGCCAAGAGGGTTCATATGATTGCTAAAGTTGTATATTATTCCCTTCCCACAGGGACTAAGTAAATGGAAGCTTACCATGTGACCTACCTCCTGTGCCTGTTTACACATCTATGAAATCTAGATAACTTCCTAACCCCACAGGAGTGCTAAGAAAATGAATGCTTAATATATCATAATATTTAACATTCATTTGACTTTTGCCCAAAGCATTTTGTTTATTAATTTAATGTACTCACTATTCGACTGAGATATATAGTAGTTAATTCTCTATCACTAATAAGGATTGAAAGGCATAAAGTGGCAAAGAGACTAGCTTCAGGTCATGTACCAGGTCAGGCAAAGCTACATAAATGGTTCCATAATTACCTGACTGTTCTATCTTACATCAGCTCCTTGGTTTTTTTAGTAATGTTTCTAGAACATTGGTGCTATTCGTATTTTTTATTATGGTTTTAGCTTCATCTGTACTTCCGTAAGCTGATGTATGATGGAACTCTAAACAAGTACAAGTGTTTTCCTAAAAAGTTACTTATTACAGATCTTTAAGGAAGTTTATTTTTAGTGACTGGTAATACTGGATTGAGAACTTCTCAATGCTAGCTTTGGCCAAAGAGCTTGTGCAATATGAAGGATCATGAATTTTGAAGAGAAACCAGAGACATGATGGATTTGGAGGAGACAGATTTACATACTTTGTTTTGATCTGGGTAAAAAGTTAATGGCCTTTTCTTTTTCACGTCTTCGTCTTCATGAGAGAAGAAAATGGGTCAGATATGACCTATCCTGCTACCCAGAAGTTCTTGTGGAATTCAGTAAAGAGTATGCTATGGCTTGCTGTGTAAAATATGCCTCTTGACTTGTCAGGCAGAACTGGAATAAGAATTCCAGCTTTGGGCACAATAAACACTTTGTCATAAATGCTGTCATAAGTTCCTTTTAGAATTGAGATAAGAGTGGCAGTGTGCTTCATGCAAATGTAATGAATCCAGTTAATCTTCTTGTAGCAGAAATGTTTGATGTCTTAACAAATACATATCCCAGTGACATGGGGCTCTAGTAAATATTGACTACCTATGCCTTGTGCTTCTAGGTCCAGTCTCTGCTCCCTGACCCTTTTATCAAAATAGGCTATTTGTTCTAAAATAGGAGTTTATATTTTAGTCATTTTATTCTAGAGAGAAAGGTGGTGGTGGTTTTTCAGCCTTACTGATAAGTGTAGTCACTGGATTTGGTACATTTACAGTTATACCAGTTAGTACATGAGACTTACTTTGGGTTAGCATGCATAACACTGTGTCTAAAGCTCAAATTGTTTGATTTCCAATTTGCTCTGTGTGTGTGTGTGCGTGTGTGTGTGTGTGTGTGTGTGTGTGCGTGCGCGCGCGCGCGCGTTTGGTTGGGAGGACATTTATTTATTGTGGAGTACATAATTTTATGTAAACTGGTTCTTTAAAATGCAGGCAGCTTAACATGGTCCTTATGCACAGTCTCTGGAATTAGACTGCCTGGGTTTAAATCTTTGTTTACTGACTTGCTAACTGTGTGTCTTTGGACAAATTCTAAGCTTAATTTCCCTACTTACAAAATAATAACATCTACTTCATTGAATTATCATAAAGAATAAATAAGGTAATCATGCAAAGTTGTTAGCACAGTGTATGGAGCATACAGCTAATTAATAAATGACTTTTGTTTTTATGCTCCTATTGCTGTTTGGGTGAAGAAGCAATTTAATAGCTATAAGTTAGTTTCCTATAGGAGATTCTAGTTATTTTAGTTGAACTGATCTTCTAGTAAAGAGGGGGATATTAGTTATTTTATTTTAGTTGAACTGATCTAGTAAAGAGGGGGATATAAAAAATTACTGATAATGATAGAGAACATAGAAATAAACCAATGTCAGTTATCTGTTATGTGCTAGGCTTTGTTCTAGATCAACACAGTCCAGTAAAGTAGTCACTAGTCATATGTGGCTATTTAAATTTAAAGTAATTAAAATTAAATAAAATTATCAAATTCAGTTCCTGGGTGAGAGTCTCCTGGACTTTGAATGAGAAATAAACTTTTATTTCTGTAAAAAATTTGGTTCCTCAGTTACATTAGCTATGTTTCAAGTGCTCATGTGGCTAATGGCTATCATATTGGACATTGAAGATATAGAACATTTTTGTCATCATAGAAAGTTCTCTTGGACAGTGCTATTTTAGATAGTTATATATGTGGCCTATTTAATGCTTATTATGACACCAGAAACAAGTTTACTTACAAGGATAATAAGGCTGGTTTATCCATTTTCTTACAAGGATAATAAGGCTGGTTGATAAAGAGTAGTATTTCTCTTATGTGTCCAAGTATACCAAAGGCACTCATATCGCTTGTTAAAGGCTGAAGTAAAATTCTCACTTCAAATACCATACTCTTTCATACCTTTTCCTTTATTAATTACTGGAGTAATTTTGGGAAGCATGAAATGTTCAGTTCTATTAAAATGTCAAGCTCTCCACATAGGATTATATAGATAAGGTTTAAATGTGTACCCATTGTAGATGTTCAATAAAGATTTGCTGAATAAATGTCATTCAGTTAGATCCATATAGACCATAAATTCTCTTCCAGTGTATAAATACACAATGAAAATGTTATTGTGCATTTATACACTGGAAGAGAATTTTATTAAAGTATTCTTAATGAACGGATTTTACTTCTCCATGTGAGAATTAAATATATGAGATCAGCAAGAAGAGATGGAAAAAGACACATGGGAAAAATCAAGAGCCTTTATTTTAGTTTTTATTTAAATGCATGTGTACATTTAAGTTGATCTGCTTCTGGTTCTACCCTACAGAGCAGAAAAAGGGCTTATTAGGCTTTTGCTTTGGGTTTGACACACAATTTCAAATATTTATGAGGCTTTTTTGAGCATGGGTTTTGGAGTCATATATCAGTTCCAGTCTCTTCTCTGATATGTACTAGTTTGTATGATTTTTGAATAAGTTACTTATATTTGCTGAGCCTCACTTTCTTTATCTATTACGGAAGGCATGATCAAATGTGGCAAATGAAGAGAACTGAGAATTAACCGTTGGTTTGACAAAATGTATTTTGAGTGAGTGAATGATATCTCCCTGGAAAATAGTATTTAATAAGTGATTCCATCATTTAGGAACTACTATTTGGATTTTTAACAGGATTATTTTGAAAATTTTGTGATGACTTACAGGCATAGTTCACACAAGGCTTGTTTAAATTCTCCTTATGCTTTGATTACTGGGCTATGGAAGGGAGAGTGATAAGCAGTGGGGGCTATTTCTTGCCTGAAATGAATTATGTGGTACATTTGGTGTAGCCTATCTGAATGCCCTGAAATTTTCTGTTATTGTTTTTACATATGTAGAGATTGAGGTATGAATCAGCTGAATCTGTTATCGTTGTGGAATGTGGAGCGTGTGGCAAGGCTTAGAGGAAAGTGCTGACTTCCGTGGTGTGTAATCCCCAGGGCTTTACTGCTGCTCCTCACTGGCCAAAGTATTTTCATAGAACCTCTTCTGAAGAGCTTGGCTTTTGGTAATTTACCTTTTTATAGGGCTATACTTGTAAATGCTTACTTAGCAAATAAACAATAGAAATAATGAGTTGGGAAAATATCATCTAGACTGGTATAGTGGTTTTCAAACTTTATTCCATGAAGCTGCCTCAGGAAACTCAGCAAGCAAGGTCAGGATGGCACAACTTTAGATCTACTTCATATAGGTCAACTTAGCTTTTGTCTACTTTATATATTGGGATTCTGTGTATGATTTTGTTTGAAAAAGTGGCTTCACTGTCCCCATCCCACCAAAGGTTGAAAATGAATGATATAGTTGAAAGAGCCCTGTTCCAGGAGGTTAGCACCAGCTCTCCTGTGAGCTAGTTGAAAAACCTTGGGAGAAAGAGAGAATTTGATTGAATAATTTCCCC